>NC_134712.1:13345290-14084040 GCF_049634645.1 Pelodiscus sinensis | reverse complement strand
GAGCCTTCAGTACATCTTCTGCCAAAATTTGTTTGATGTTGGGGGAAGTGTGCCTCATGGAGCATGCTGGGATAAGCGTGATTATGTCTTTTGGTCTGATGAGGCATTATGCTTCATTCTTATTATTTATTATGTATTCCTGGCAGCACCCAATGCATGCTTGCGTGACAGCTAACACCTTGGCTGACAATGGGGATTTCCAGAAGCAAATATCTATGTTTATACAGCTCAAGCTACAGAACCAGAATCGGTAGCTGGGGACTGGAAGAGACTCATGTCCTCCATGGGGTGGTTACACCATGCTCCTTCCAAACAGAAATATTGATTGCAAAGAGTATACACTTTAAAGTCAGGCAGAGGAACAGTCAGAGGCTAAGGAAAAGGCATATGATTTAAGTAGGTCGAGATCTTGCTTGGCTGACTCTTGGGCTAGACATTATAAATCTTCCAGAGTCCTTGTGGTTAGCCTGCCAGCAGAGGGTCTTGAAGAGGGACTTGAATACAGAGAAGCATGGTATTATCGATGATCAGAAATAAATGATAAAAGCATTGCTGGTAAAGATTGCAGAGGACACAAAGTTTGACAGAGTGGTAAAGAACAGTGAGGACAAATCAACCATAGAGCATCTGAATCACTTGGGAAACTGTACACAGACAACAGGCATATTAGCAGAATCAAATGCAAGGTCATTCATTTAGGAACACGGAATGCAGGACAATCTTACAAGATAGGGGACTACAACCTGAGAAAACAGTGACTTGGAAAAGGATGTAGGGGTCATAATAGACAACTGAACACAAGCTCCTAGTGTGAGGCTGTAGCTAAGAGGACTAAGTGTGATCCTTGGATGAATAAACAGGAATATTGAAGAGTAGGGAGGTAGAATAACTGAGACCAACACTGAAATGCTGTATCCATTTCTAGTGTCCACACTTTAAAAAGACTGCTGAAACTATGGTAAAGGTTCAGAAAAGCATCACAAGAATGATTCATGGACAGGGAGAAGATTTGATAATACATAACTTAGCACACAAAGTTATAAATAAGATCCAATGTCTTGGAAGCTAGACAACCTCAAACTGAAAATAAAAATGCCATTTTTTAAAAGTGAAGGTAATCAATCACGGGAACAACTTACCAAGGGGTGTGACAGATTCTATAATACTTGAAGTCTTTACATCAAGGTTACATGTCTTTCTAAGAGACATGCTCTAGTTTAACCAAAAGTTATAGTCTGGGTGATGCAAGAGGTCAGATTAGACTAGAATAATACTGTGCCAATACTTAAAAAGGGTAAACAGGATGACCTGCGTAATTATAGACCTGTCAGTTTGACATTGATCCAGAGCAAGATAATGGAGTGGCTAGTGTAGGACTTGGTGAATAAAGAATTAAAGGTGGGCAATATAATTCATGTCTTTCAATGTGGGTTTATGAAAAATAGTTTGTCAAACTAACTTGGTATCTTTTTTTGGATGAGATTGCAAAAATAAAGGCAATAGTGTGGACATAAGAGATTCTGGAAGGCACTTGATGGGAAGAAGAGCTCTGTACTCTGGAAAGCTTGTCTCTCTCACCAGCAGAAGTTGGTCCAATATAATATATTGCCTTGCCTGTCTTGTCTCTAGAAAATGAACATTTGTGCACATTAAATGAATTGAAAGCAGGACAACTGATAGGTCTCAAAATGTAAGGGATGAATCCACTGAATGGGTTTTTGGCCCTGCACTATTGAAGATTTTCATTAATTACCTTGAGACAGAGAGAAAATCTTCACTCATAAAGTTCATAGATGACACAAAGATTGGGGGCATGGTACATAATGAGGAAGGCAGGTCACTGATTTGGAGCAATCTGGATCACTTGGAAAGCTGGGCTCAGGCTAATATGGCTAAATGTAATTGTTTACAGCTAGGAACAAAGACAGTAAGCCACACTTACAGGATAGGTGACTGTATCAAGGGCAGCAATGGCAGCAATGGCTCTAAAAATTGAGGGTGGAGGAAGAGTGGATAATTAGCCAAACAAGAGCCTCTAGTGTGATGCTGTTGTCAATCCCTGGATGCCTTAATGAAAGAATCTTGAGTACTGGAGAGGTTATTTTATCTCTGTGTTTGGCATGGGTGTGATCACAACTGCAATATTGTGTCCTGTTCTGATGTCTGGAGTTCAAGAAGGATGTTGCTCAATTGGGGAGAAGAGCCCCAAGAGTGATTAAAGGATTAGAAAACACACCCTACAGTGATTGAACTCCTTGAATCTATCTATCTAGCTTAATCTATCTGTACCTAAAGAGAAGGTACAGCAGGGACTTGTTTACAGTCTATAAGTGTCTTAACAGGAAACAAATATATATTTTTTGTTAGTCTCTAAGGGTATGTCTACACTACCCCGCTAGTTCGAACTAGCGGGGTAATGTATGCATACCGCACTTGCTAATGAAGCCCGGGATTTGAATTTCCCGGGCTTCATTAGCATAAGCGGGGAGCCGCCATTTTTAAATCCCCGCTGCTTCGAACCCCGTGCAGCGCGACTACACGGGGCTCGAACTAGGTAGTTCGGACTAGGTTCCTATTCCGAACTACCGTTACTCCTCGTGAAACGAGGTGTACCGGTAGTTCGGAATAGGCACCCTAGTCCGAACTACCTAGTTCGAGCCCCGTGTAGCCGCGCTGCACGGGGTTCGAAGCAGCGGGGATTTAAAAATGGCGGCTCCCCGCTTATGCTAATGAAGCCCGGGAAATTCAAATCCCGGGCTTCATTAGCAAGTGCGGTATGCATACATTACCCCGCTAGTTCGAACTAGCGGGGTAGTGTAGACATACCCTAAGTTACAACAGGATAACTTTGGTTTTTTAGGGAACAAATAATTATTAATGAGCTCTTCAGACTATCAGAGAAAAGTGTAATATGATACAGTAACTGGAAGTTGAAGCTAGACAAATTCAGACTGGAAATACATTTTTAACAGCAGGAATAATTAATTACTAGAGCAATTTCCCAGGGGTTTTGGTGGTTTTTCCATCAATGACAATATTTAAATCCAGATGTAGGTTTTTCTAAAAGACTTGCTCTAAGAATTATTTTGGGGAAGTTCTGTGGCCTGTACCCTACAGGAGGTCTGACTAAATTATCATCATATCTGTGACTGATGATCCCATCTGGCATTTTAATCTATGAACATGGGAAGGCCATGCCAAACAGCATGGCTACGTCTACACTTGCATGATTTTTCGGAAATGCTTTTAACGGAAAAGTTTTCCGTTAAAACCATTTTCGGAAAAGCGCGTCTAGATTGGCAGGATGCTTTTCCGGAAAAGCACTTTTTGCGGAAAAGCGTCCATGGCCAATCTAGACGCGCTTTTTCGCAAAAAAGCCCCGATTGCCATTTTCGCGATCGGGGCTTTTTTGTGGAAAACAGAACTATGCTGTCTACACTGGCCCTTTCAGGCAAAAGTCTTTTAGAAAAAGACTTTTGCCCGAACGGGAGCAGCATAGTTTTTCTGGAAAAGCTCTGATGATTTTACATTAGATTGTCAGTGCTTTTCCAGAAATTCAAGCGGCCAGTGTAGACAGCTGGCAAGTTTTTCCGGAAAATCAGATGATTTTCCGAAAAAACTTGCCAGTGTGGACACAGCCCAGCAGTATGGAAGATGGTCAGGAGCATTTTATTCAGGTAGCTGACTAATACTCATATATTGCCCCCCAAAAGTCTTCAATCTGGAAGAGAACATCCCTAAAATCCATTGGTTGCTCAGAGAAAAGGGAGAGAGTGAGAGGGGAATCTGGTTCCTCCCTCCCAGGACTGTAGACAAACCTCAAGAAAACTTTATGCTGTCTCAAGCTGTGTTCTTCATTACTCATCTCTGAAAAGCCACAGAGGGGAGCTAAGGGACAGGTAACAAAAGCACCAGTTCGCATGGCTAGCAGGTTGGTAAAGGCAAGTTTCATGGGGCCTAAGGACCTAATCCCAGAGATCCCGTCTTTTTAGATCCTGTCATTTACTTTACACCTTTGCCAGTTCTGTGTGAGGGTTTGTTTGTTACAGTGCTGTCTGCATGAATTTTTGCCTCTTTAGTCTTTTATATGCAAGATGGGTGCCTGCAGGCTGTTGCCTTATCTTTAAACGGTGTATTAATTATATAGATTACTTATGAATTTCCAGTTATTATTCTGAGGGTTGACAGGTTCTTGTCCCAGGACCAGATCCAGAATTTAAATTATTCTGTGATTGGAACCCTGGTGTCCACAGTTGGAACACTCACGCCATAGGAACTCTTGTGTATATATACAAATATAGTTAATTAATACTTTTAGCACAGTCACAAACGCCCCAACTTAACAAGGTAGATAAGGAATATACCTCTACTATTCCCTATACTCACACCATCCCTTGTATCACACCTTGAAGTGTTATTCATCATCTTCCACAGCACAATCACCTTCACCATCATCACCAGTGCCCATCATTCTGGTACCTTCCAAAGACTACATCTCCTTCTCCTACCACCCCTAGGCCGGGATGCCACGTATATAATGTTACACTGAGGTTATGTTTAATGCATATTCAGTATGGAATGTTTCCTTTTCTCCTTATCTGTATTTCCTCACTTTAGCAATGGTGAATTTTTTTCCCTATAGGTCAATATACCATTGATCTCAACATAGTATCATATATGTCAGTTGGTTACCATGGCCCCTTTGTGGTTATATATAACATTTGTTATTTATGTCCTAAATGGTTATTTGGTCTGCTCCCAACCAGTTATTTCAGGTTTTCCAAGTTGTGGTATCCCTGTTAAGTTTGAGGGTATACTTGGAAGACTCTATGCCATTAAAGGTTCCTTATTCTTATCACTATCCCATGACATATATAAGCCAACTGTGTTATTTGGGTGAAAGATCCCAGCCATAGATATGCTAACTTTGCCAGCTTTCATTTGAGTAACCCTTTTGCCAGGTATCAATAGCAGCAACAGATCTATGGAATCTAGGACTTTTGACACAGTCCGCCACACCATAGAGCCATACCCAACAGAAAGCAGCAGACTTTTATCCCTCTTGCCTTCCTCAAGCTCTGGGCAGACCCTCTTTCCTAACTGTGCATGACTGTTGTCGTGGTCAATGTAGCCCCTGGCACATTTAGGGTGGGCCCCTCATCCTTGTATTTTCTTACAAAGTCACTTGCATTTTACGGCACCCAAACTCAGACTGTTACTGCACATTCTCCAAAATGTGCACAGCTTCCATGGAGCTAAAATGACCATGAGGTCTGGGGCATTTGGTCAGCTCTCCTTGCTCTGACTATGACAGATGGGCCGTGTCCAGACTCAGGGGTTTTTTCGGGAAAAGTAGCCTTTTCCCGAAAAAACTTCCCCTGCGTCCAGACTCAAGCCGCGTTCTTTCGAAATTATTTCGAAAGAACGCGGCTTTTCTTTCGATGGCGGTAAACCTCATTTCACGAGGAAGAACGCCTTCTTTCGAAAGTTCCTCTTTCGAAAGAAGGCGTTCTTCAATGTAAAGAGGCCGTCTTCGAAAGAGAGCATCCAGACTCGCTGGGTGCTCTCTTTCGAAAAAGCGGATTTCTCTTTCGAAAGATCCGCCTGCAGTCTAGACATGATCTTTCGAAAGAGGGTCTTTCGAAAGATGCTTTCGAAAGAGCCTCTTTCGAAAGAAGCCTGCAGTCTAGACATAGCCATGATGGCAGAGAGCACCCTGGCCTCCTACAATTAAGCTGCCCTGGGTTGTTCTGCCAATTCACCAATAGGTCCACACTGGTCCCTTCTCTTAGGCTTTAGGCCACAGGGCTTACATCTCAAAGAGATAGAGTTCCCAGACCCTGAAACCAGATCCACAGAAACCAGTTTCTAGGGACGAGAGGCAGGCAGCTGGGCTCCATCTATGCATTGTGACGTCGGGAGGAACCTCAGTTTCCTCTCACCATACATACCACATATGACACATCACAGAGTTGGTTCAATCTGGAGTGATGAAAGGATGGTCTCACTAACCTCCCACATTGTTCTTCAGCCAGCCAGCCAGGCACCTGAGGCGGGGAGCTCAAGTGACGCCCCCATGTCCCCTCGGTTGGGCCAAAACTTTGAAAGGTCTCAATCTTTGGGTCCTAGTGGTCCCTCCTCCCCCCCCCCCCCACACACACACAGTCTGGCACCTGAGGCGGCTGCCTCAGTTCACCTCATGGTAAGGCCAGCCCTGAAGCCAGCTGAGTGCCGAGTGGTGTGATCACGGGTGACAGGAATCAGGATTTTCTCCAGGAGGGGAGAGGCAGCCAAAAGTTGTGTTGCAAGCTCCACTGGAACATGCAAAGGAAGGCCTGCTTGGTGGAAGGTTTGGACCTTTCAGAGGAAGGGAAGGAGCTAGAGGCTGCTCACCTCAGTCAGGCACTGGCGCTGTGAGCTCTTCTTCTGTGGCTGCAGCCGCTCCAACGAGACTCCTTTCCTGGGAATCCTGCCTATGCCTCTAAGGCTACATGGGTTGCCTTATCACCATACCAGTTCTACCAGTGAGGAGAAGGGAAGGTCTAAGCTGCTGCTGCACTGGGAAAGAGCCTGTCTTCATTGGAATGTCCAGTTCCCCGGTTCCAGTATGAAGTCTGAGGTAACCTCTCCAAATCAGCCGGGGAGACCTACTCTCACAATTACTCTGGGAAGCCTTCAGCAATCAGGGGAGACATGCCCAGCTCATAGATTCAAAGGGATCCATGTTCCAAGCAACCACCCAGCTCCATCCCAGAAGGGATTTGCCCTCCCATCCATCTAGCCACCCATTACCCTAGATTACTGTCTGACCTGCCGGCTACTGCTACCACCAGCAGAGGCCACAGAATGACACTTGCCACCATTGCTTCTGCTTTCAGGGACAGCTGCCAAGTCATTGCCACTCTAGAGGCAGATCCTAGTTAAAATGTTGGCTTACACATCTTAGGTAAATAATAAAGGAAACTGTGTTCCAAAAGGCTATTAGCTGGGGATTCCATGGTGTCAAAATCCTGTCTCCTGAAATGGTATTCAAGTCTGGCTGGCTCTTAACATGTGATAACCACTGCAACTATTGGACCATATAATTAGCAGAGCATCAGCAGGAAAAGAAAGCAGGGCTCAGCCATGTGAAAATCACCCTCCAGATAAAAAGCAAAATGACTCATTTTCTGGCTACAGGAGAACTTCAGAGTTACAAACATCTATGGATAAGAGGTTGTGTGTAACTGTGAAATGTTCATAACTCTGAACAAAACATTATAGTTGTTCTTTCAAAAGTTTGCAACTGAACATTGGCTTTATGCAACTTTGACACTCTACTATGAAGAAGAAAAAATATTCTTTCCCTTAATTTTTAGTAATTTATATTTAATCCAGTCCTGTTCTGTATTTGCTTTTTTTTCTTTTTTAATTTCTATTGCTACTTGATTGTGGACTTTGGGTTCCAAAGGAGGTGTGTGGTTGACTGGTCAGTTCATAACTTAATAATTCCAAAGTTCTACTCCATATCACTCCAGTCTAGACCTTGTTTAAAAAATGTTTGTTAAAGTTGCTGAGTGACCATCTAGTTACTTACAGTGTAGTTACTTGTACCAGAACCAAGCATTTAAAGAAATGAACAGCTAATGACATCATAAATATTACAGTGGCACATAACAAGCAAACACCATTATTCTTTTCCTAAATGAAGAAACACATACTTCAACACAACCACCTTAACTATGCCCTTAGAATTTTTGGGCTTAGTTTTACATATTTTTTTTAATCTCCTGCCCCATCTCTTTCTGATTCTTTTAGGTATTATTACCCTGAGCAGAGCTGACACGAAAGAGGTTACCAGAAATGTGATACAAATGGAATTGTGTGCAGTGTTCCGTCTGCAAGAACCACAATGTTCTAAAAGTATCTCTCCCATTAAGACTTCATTGAAGAATGTAAATCCATGCCCCGTTCCTCACAGGTGGCTGGAGTGAACTAGCATCTCACTTTAATGGTGTTCATTTAATATAAAAAGGGCTTCTGCTCATTTGAAGGAATTTGAAAAAGTCTTAGGGTATGTCTACACTACCCTCCTAGTTCGAACTACCGTTACTCCTCGTGAAATGAGGAGTAACGGTAGTTCGAACTAACGGTAGTTTGAACTAGGAAGCCTAGTTCGAACTACCTAGTTCGTGCCCCGTGTAGCCGCGCTGCACGGGGTTCGAACCAGCGGGGTTTTAAAAATGGCGGCTCCCCGCTTATGCAAATGAAGCCCGGGAAATTCAAATCCCGGGCTTCATTTGCAAGTGCGGTATGCCTACATTACCCCACTAGTTCGAACTAGCGGGGTAGTGTAGACATACCCTAAGTGTTTCTGATTTCCTCCTGATGTAAATCATTGCACTTTCTCTAGCCTTAGAATCATAGAATCCTAAGGCTGGAAGAGACCTCAGGAGGTCATCGAGTCCAGCCCGCTGCTCAAAGCAGGACCAATCCCAACTAAATCATCCCAGCCAGGGCTTTGTCAAGCTGAGACTTAAAAACCTCTAGGGATGCAGATTCCACCACCTCCCTAGGTAACCCATTCCAGTGCTTCACCACCCTCCTACTGAAATAGTTTTTCTTAATATCCAACCTAGACCTCCCCCACTGTAACTTGAGACTGTTGCTCCTTGTTTTGCCATCCTTCACTTCTGAGAACAGCCTCTCTTCATCTTCTTTTGAACCTCCCTTCAGGAAGTTGAAGGCTGCTCTTAAAACTCCCCTCACTCTTCTCTTCTGCAGACTAAATAAGCCCAGATCCCTCAGCCTCTCCTCGTAGATAATGTGCTCCAGCCCCCTAATCATTTTGGTTGCCCTCCACTGGACCTTCTCCAATGCACCCACATCATTTCTGTAGTGGGGGGCCCAGAATTGGATGCAATATTCCAGATATGGCTTCACCAGTGCCGAATAAAGGGGAATAATCACTTCTCTAAATCTGCTGGAAATGCTCCTCCTAATGCAACCTAATATGCCATTAGTCTTCTTGGCTACAAGGACACACTGTTGACTCATATCCAGATTCTCATCCACTGTGATCCCCAGGTCCTTTTCTGGTGAACTTCTGCTTTGCCAGTCGGTCCCCAGCCTGTAACAATGCTTGGGATTCTTCCATCCCAAGTGCAGGACTCTGCACTTGTCCTTGTTGAACCTCATCAGATTTCCTTTGGCCCATTCCTCTAATTTGTCTAGGTCACTCTGGACTCTATCCCTGCCCTCCAATGTATCTACTTCTCCACCTCGCTTAGTGTCATCCGCAGACTTGCTGGGGGTGCAACCCATCCCCTCATCCAAGTCATTAATAAAGTTCTTGAACAACCATCTCTAGAATCGATCCTTAGGGCTGTGACACAGCTGAGGGCATCAGCTCAGGGTGAATTGCTCAAAACCAGGGCTCCTTACAGCCCCAGACTGGAGACCTTTCCCAAATAGGCCACAAACCAGTGACACCAAGTGCTTCAGCTTCCAATCCAGCCATCAGGAAGCCTCATAAGCAAAACCCCTCTAACACCGCAGCTCTTCCTGTGCCACAATCAGCCCTGGACCTAACACACAGGTGAGGGATTATAGAACTCAATCTCACCTACCCCAAACAGGTCCTCCCAGTCCCAAAGAACCAGCCACAAATCCCCGGTCAGTTTACACTTTGGATCTTACCCACAAGAGCACGCTGGGCCCATCCTTTAGAATCTAAAATCTAAAGGTTTATTAATAAAAGAAAGAAAAGGCGGAGAGTAAGGTTATTAAGGAGACTACATTACATGCACCAATCACCAAGTTGTCAATGCAGGCTCTCAGCAGAGATGTTCTAAACGTCTCTGGTGTATATCCAATGTCAGGATGGGTCCACAATCCTTCCCAGCTATTTGTCCCTCGCAAGGCTGCCTCTGGGATCAGTAGCAAGATTGAAGACAAAATGGAGACCACCACATGGCACTTTGTATCCATTCCTGGTATCTCCCCACTGGAGCAGGTCACATGGTCAAGTGACCTATCTCTGTTCCACATGCTAGCAGCTATTTTGCCCTGGCTGGTTTGCATGTTCCCAGACACATTCCTCAGGTGTGTACTGGGCACCTTGAGAGCCATTGTCCTTGGTGCCCTGCTAGTTAGTATAGTAATTCATTGGACATTCCTTCCTTACAGCAGGCAGAGAACATCCGCAGTATAAGCACAGAGTCCGTATTCACAACTCCACATATAGACATCACACAAGTACATAAGTAGCCTATATAGAATCAGTAGAACATAAGCTTTCATTTGACACCTCACATGGCCCCCTTTGGGGCAAACACCCACCCCTCCCCCCCCCAGCCGTGGGCACAGCAGTGATCTGGCTGCTCCCCTTAAAATCCAATAACGTGACGGGGCACTCTGCTAGAAACCGACCGCCAACCAGACATCAAGTCGTTGATCACTATCCATTGGACCCGACAATTTAGCTAGCTTTCTATCCACCTTACAGTCCATTTATCCAACCCACAGTTCCTTAACTTGCAGGCAAGAATATTGCCAGCCTTATTCTGTTCCTTCTTGTAACCCTGATCACTAAGGCTCAACACCTGAGCCTTGACACCAGTCTAAACTCTGGGTTGACACCAGGGATGATGCCAGAGCCTGAGCCCTGTAGTAGGAATGGGGCTCAGGCTTCAGCTTTGGCCCCAGTCTCCAGCAAGTCTAATGCCAGACCTGTGGACCCCATTGAAACAGGGTCCTGACCCACAGTTGGAGAACCACTGTTCTAGTCCCTAGGTCCTTATGCTCTGGGTTTGAGTCTGAGCCTGGGTTTACAGAGCAGTGTAGACATGCTCTAAGTGTAACTGTGTGGAGATGTCCCTTGGGTAGGACAAACTGGGGCAACCACTCCAGGCTCCATGCTTTAGGGGGCACCACACTATAGTGTGCCCAAGACATATGGAGCTCAGGCTGAGTCTCCAACAGCAGTTATACCAGCCCCTCCCCCCCCCCCCCCCCCCCCCCCGCCTTTCCATGCAGCTGTGTTTCCTGGCATCTGTAGAGCTCTGCAGGAGGACAGGCCTGCATGGGGGCCGGAAGTGGTTTTGGAACAGCCACGCTGAAGGAGCTGCCTGCTACACGAGGCCATCGGATGGGCCCACATTCTGCTCCATTCGCAGCAGCGGTTCCTGGGAGAGCCCTGCAGCTCAGTTCTGAAGCACAGAGCAGTGGTGAAAGGAGCAGAACATGGAGCCATCACTCACATGAGTGCGGCTGTACTGGTACTGACCCCAGTCCTGTCCCCCAGCGGGGCTGTACAGATCCCAGGAGATGCAGCTGCATGGAAGGGCTGGGGTGGGTGTGAAGTCATACTAGGGGATCTGCTCCTTCCGCCGCTGCAGGTCCAGAGAGCCCAGTAGCTCAGAAGTCTCTAGCGCAGAAGTGAAGTACAGAGCCACCCTGCCCTGGTAATCCAGGAGGGGAAGGAGTCAGAGGAAAGCACAGGATGGGGAGGGGCAGAGCAGGTGGGGGAGGAGTCATATGGGGGTCACATGAGGAGGTCACATGCCCCTCTTTAGCTGATGCCCCCGTTTGTGTCCCTCCCATTTGTCCTGGGTCCCACACCTCCTAGGGACAGCACTATAACTGAGGAAGGGATTTCTGCAACTAATTTCTTGCAGTGGGAGCTAGCTGTGTGGTAGGGTGTAGCTTGTGTGAGTTACACAAGCTCTGTATTGGAGCTCTGAACAATCTAATGAATGCTTTGCAAAAATCCATTGTGGTGCTGGCTGGTTAATCCCCTGAGTTTGTGTCCCAAACTCCTCCACGTCTCCATGGGCTTAGATGGGCTGAAGCATATCAGGTCCCACATAGTGTGGGGCGAGAAAGGGGTGGCTGGGAGTAAATAAAGAGAACCACTCTCCGATTCACAAAAATAATCCTCTCTCTAATGCTGCATGCGCTCTGTTGCCAACCTCCCCTGTTGTCAGAATCCATCCATTACAAGTCCCTCTGTTCGCAGCTCTTTTTAACACTGCAGCTTCATGCTGACACCAGCCATTCTTTTTAGGTCAAAGCTCTGCTCTCAGTTTCACATGGTTTATCACAGCTCAGATATTCTCCTTCCTCTCCATGTGTGGATCTCCTACTGAGGTGCCTTCTCTTGAAGAACAGAATAGCTAAGATGAGCTATGCCGGGGGAGAGGAGGGGGCTCCAAGAGCCGTTCACCCTTTGTCTGAAGCTAATCAGGCAGAGTGGCTTTTCTCCGCACACACCTTTCTGGTGGCTTTGCCTGAAGTATGCATTTTATTGTTTTGAAGCATCACATTTTTAATTAAATACAGACAGGCTTGTACTCGCTGCTTTCTATAGCTTCTAACTAGATAATCATGACATAGCAAATTGCAATTTGATTAATACTTGTACAATTAAGTCAGGCTTGCTAATTGTCGGCCCCACAGAATGACAATTGAAGTCTCCAGTCAGAAAGTGAACGGAGAGCTGTTGGCAGTTAGGTGGTATGGGCTCACTCCTTGTGCGCTCCCATCCCTGCCCAGATAGTTGGTTCAGCAGGCCTCGATAAAAGGACCCACAGAGACGGCAGACTTAGTTCAGTGACAAAGGCACTTGTCCAGGTTTACTGCCCTCAAGACACAATCCTACCGCCTTGGCTCCATGGTTACAGGTATGTTACCACACGAGTGCCCAGTAGCAAGGAGTGGTTCAGTCAGCACAATGGTGACTAATGCTGATTTTAAATGTGGTCCATGGGCATCAACAATTACTAGAGATGGCTGAGCGGAGGACTGCTCCGACCATGCAGGGCTGCTGGCTCCCAGAGTATGCGGGCTGGGAGTCGGCAACCTTGTGGTGGGGGGAGGGGCTGAAATGGAAGTGGCAGTGGGGTTGGGGGAGAGCTTCCACCTCGAGTTGGCAGCCTCGTGGGAGGAGGGAGGTGGAAGTGATGGGGGAAGGGCTGCTAGCTCCCTTCTGCCCTGCACAAGACTGCAAACTGCCAGCAGCCCGACGCAGGGCCAGCCCAGTGGCCTCCTCCCAGCCCCTCTTAATCAGTTAACCTGTTAAACTTAACATTTAACTGGTTTATTACTTAATGGGACTTGACATCCCTATTCTGAACCAGACTGGAAGCCGAATTCCAAGCCGTTGAACAAAATGAGATTTCAGGCACCAGTTCAGCTGATCACTGAAGCACATGCTTACATCCCACTAACTTCCCCGTGACTTACCCGCCCTGCTCAACTGGTGCTCTTACTCCTCGGAGGCCATCATGAACTCACAAGTGAAATGGCTTTAAGCTCAAGTTGGTCCGGCCCCCATGGGTGTGTTTACACGGCAAAGAAAATCCACAGTCAAGTTAGGGGCAGCGCTTTTGAGAGCTGTGGTGCTCAGTTTCAGAGCTGGGGTCAAATGACTTTAGCCAGGCTCACCAATAGGGGAGGCAAAGGGAGTAGTTGCCCCAGGGACTGGGGATTCAAAAGGGAGTTGTGGCAGCCAGGGCCCTGGACCCTTTAAATTGCCACTGGAGCAGCTGTGGCACATTCGGAGTGGCTCTGAGGACTGGCTTCCCACATTCCTATCCCTTCTGCCTGAGGTCCCACTCCTTCTGGAGGATGTGGAACCCTTCCCTCCCCCCCCCCCCACATACATACCTTGCCCAGGCGTCTTCCAAGTCTCCCCTCCCCTTCCCCTGACTTTTGGGCTCAAAGCATGGGCTGGAGGCTAAAAATGACAGTATGGACATGCTTGCTTGGACTGGAGCCCGAGCTCTGAGACCACATGGCTATTGTTAACCCCACAGCCCGAGTGAAGTCAGTTGACCTGGGCACTGAGACTTGGCCCCACAGGTAATTTATTGCAGTGTAGATCAGCTCTGTTTCAAAACCACTGCCTATAATTTGTCACAAGGCCTTCGGAGTCTCAAATAACTGAAGCTAGATATGATGCTCCCAGCAATTCATCATGGAGGTAAGTGGAAGAGCAGTTTAAGGATATTCTCAGAGCAGCTCATTTGACTGTACTAGTCTCTTTTTTTTTAACGATTTCCATCTCTCTTCCTGTTAAGCGTCCATTCTTTATAGGCATCACTAGTCATTGCAAGGAAAACGTCTGCCCAATAAATCATTTTAATCAGGAAACTTGCATGAGCATTAATTTCAAAAGCCTGAATAAGGCACCTTGCACATTTCTGTGCAACTCAGAGAAACTTGTGCTAGTCCTAATTGCTTCAGTTGTGCTTCATATTTTCTGTCTGCTGCATAATGGTGCTGAAGTAATGCAGCTGCAACAGCATTGATTGCTGGGTTTGGAAGCTGCAGGGGCAATGTGAGTGAAATGGATTGAGCATAGCACTAGGCCCCTGGCATTCCTGATTTCTAATCCCAGTGCTCCTACAGTGTGTCATTGGTTAAGTTATTGAGGCCAGAATTCACATTCATGTGAATGCATAAGGGATGCAAGAGCAGGAGTCCCATTGACTTGTGCTCCTAAGTAACTTAGGGTATGTCTAGACTACAGGGTTTTGTCGACAGAAGTTTTGTCGACAGATACTGTCGACAAAACTTCTGTCGACAAAGAGCATCTAGACTACATCCGGTTCTGTCAACAAAGCAAGCCGCTTTGTCGACATAACTGTGTGGACGCAAAGGACAGTGTAGATGCAATAATGCCTTCTATCGACAGAACTCTGTCAACAAAAGGCGTTATTCCTCATAGAGGGGAGCTAAGGGACAGGTAACAAAAGCATCAGTTCGCGTGGCTAGCAGATTGGTAAAAGCAAGTTTCATGGGGCCTAAGGACCTAATCCCAGAGGTCCCCTGTCTTTTTGGATCCTGTCATTTACTTTACACCTTTGCCAGTTCTGTGTGAGGGTTTGTTTGTTACAGTGCTGTCTGCATGGATTTTTGCCTCTTTAGTCTTTTATATGCAAGATGGGTGCCTGCAGGCTGTTGCCTGATCTTTAAACGGTGTATTAATTATATAGATTACTTATGAATTTCCAGTTATTACTCTGAGGGTTGACAGGTTCTTGTCCCAGGACCAGATCCAGAATTTAAACTACAAGGTGTACCGGTAGTTTGAAATAGAAAGCCTAATTCGAACTACCTACTCCATGCCGCGTGTAGCCGTGGGCACGGAGTCTGAACTAGCGGGGATTTAAAAATGGCGGTGCCCGGCAAGATGCAAATGAAGCCTGGGATATTTAAATCCCGGGCTTCATTTGCAACTTTGGATGACTACATTAACCACCCTAGTTCGAACTAGGGTGGTAGTGTAGACATACCCCTAGAGAGTAATGACAATGCATTTATTTTGTGTATCAGTGCAGCACGTAGACAATAAAACTATTGTATGATTCCTTTAGAAACCACATTAATTTTTCACAAAATCCTTTAACTTCTTTATATAGTCTTTAAGTAATCTCATTGATTGGTAGTAAAAAAATATGGACTGAAAAAAGTAGCATAAATATGGATACTGCAGTGACATAATGGCACAAAACATTTTCAGAAAAACATAAAAGTATATTCCTGTTTATAAATAAGTGATACTGTTGGCTTTTCATCACCCCACAGTAAAACTGTGGCTAGAATAAACAGCCACCTCTTGCAACGACACATTGGAGAATAAAAGCAATTGAATTACTAGTACAGCACCTGACTCTGTCTAAGCAGAAGCCAGGCTTTCTCTGGCTTTCTTATGAAGGAGACAGCCATTTAATGGGGGAAGGTTATAGGACTTCTGGCTTTTAACTTCTGAATGCAATTTTATTTTTCTTAAATAAGTACTGGTTATTGTTTGCTCCCCAATACAATATTATGACCATACTCTAGGGCTCTCCCCCTCCCACTTCCTGAGGCAATGGCCTTATCCTGTCAGCTCTTCCACTGGGCCACTAAAAGAGTTTAGTTTCCCTTCTGGCATGTAACCAGATTCAGACGATTTCCCTAGTTGCTAAAGAGAAGAAAGGGTGGGTGGGGGTGAGGAACAACACCCAGGCCTGCCAACTACTTTGGGTTCCAGCCCAGGGACTCTGGAGATAACAGCCATGCACCATATCCCTTTAACTAAACTGCTGTGCTGCTGCACTTCCCTGGGCCATGTTCCCATGGCTGCAGCACATTCTTCAGGTTTACCTCAGGGCCCTGTTCTGATTGAGGCCCAGCAGCCAGACAGGAGTTCCTTCTTCCTCTCCCAGTCCCTGCCACCATTGCTCTGTCCAAGGTCCTGTAGCTCCTTCAGGCACACCATTCACACTTACTCATATCCAGCAAAAGACTGACAGATTGTCCCTGCAGTTCCTTTTATGTGAGCCTGCTGGGTCTTCATTGGCTGTGCCCCAAAACCTCCCTGATTGGCTGCTTCCCCAAGACTGTTCTAGACTGCTTGAATGACTTGTCTCTTGTTCCTCTCTGGGACAGGAAGTGGCAGGACTACAAGGCCTCAAAGGGTTTGCTATACCAAATCATGTAAGCCTTCAATACAATATCTTTGGGCAAGGACGGGGGAGAACCAATTCCTTGAAACATTTTGCCCACCACAAAACACTAGAAAAAGATTTCTGTAAGACATGGACATCAAATAGACTTATTTGCCATATTAACTTGCAGACTGTTCCTGCATTTATCTTACTGCCACTCTGTGGAAAGTGAAGATGTATTTGCTCTGTTTGTAAGTGCAGTGATAATAAAAAAGACATTTTGAAAAATACATAAGTGAGGATTCGGGGACCAAAGGCTTACTTTTACATGAAGTATATGAGTGTATTAGTATCTAATTGCCCCCTGACTTCCTATTCTGTGTGACCCCATTTATGTCTGGGGTAAGCCTGAATAGAAATTGGCCTTTTATGTAGTTATGGTTTTTAATGCAAAAAAAGAATAAACACAGCTCACAAGTACTGTCTGACCCAAACCTGACTTTCTGCTGATCTTATTACTGTGCTTTTCAGACACTTGCAAGGCAAAGCAGAAACTGACAAATGACTTGGTTAAGACAACTACAACGTTTTGTGTCTAAAATGGGTGCAGTGCACATCTACGAAGTGCTTAGCAAGAAAGGACTGAAACCACGCTATCCCAAAGTGTTTGTGACTCACACGAATATCTGAGTATATTTACTGCAGGGGAAGTGACAGTGGATGGATGAGCCAATGTTTGTAAATCATGCTTCATTTGATGTTTCTCAAGGGCAAACCTGAATAACAGGCCACAGTTTTATGATATAGCTGTGGTAATGAATAACGTATATAAATATTTACAGGCTTAGGGTCTAATCCAAAACCCATAAAAATCAGGAGAAGTCTTTCCACTTATTTTATTGGCCTCTGGATCAGACTTGTAGTCACAAAATAATGGATATGCTGTACCTACCCATGATATTTGCTTAGAACTCCCATTGACATCGAAGGCAAATTTGTGGGCTGAACAGTTATACCAGTTACTCAGTCATCATGTGAAGGGGAAAAGCCTTGCAGGAAATTTCTGAATGAAAAAAGTGGAAAAGGCATCCAAGTCTCATTTATTCCTAATCCTTGCTTCCTGCTGTTCCCTCCATGCATTCAAATGCTCCTCTCAAAAGTTCATAGCCAAATTATAGCTCGTTTTATTTTCACTTGCTTTGAATCTGATCCAAAGTCCATGGAAGTCAATGGAAAGATTCCCCCTGACTTAGATGGGTTTTTGACTCAGGCCCATTAGTAGCCTGATTGGTTTCAATTAAGCATCTGGAAAAACTCAGATTTCAGTGGGAGAAAGGATTAGGTTCTATATAATATAAAGCACTGAACTTTTAAAAAATGCCCTCTCATTATTCCTACTAATAAAACAATGAGATTTTGTACTATTTCTTGTACTCCTTTGGACCAGCTCCTCAAAAACTATTTAGGAGTCAAACACTCATTGATTTCAAGAGTGTTAGATTCCTAAATACCATGGATGTTCTGGGCTTTGGTACCTCTAACTCCAAAGCTCTTGATGGACATGCTAATACATTTTTCATTATGGCACTGTTGTGAAACGCAAGTGTAATAACCCCAGGCAGAACTGAACCTGAGACCTCTAGGCTGTGTCTAAATTGGCAAGATTTTGTGCAAAAGCAGCCGCTCTTGCGCAAAACTTGCCACTTGTCTACATTGGCCGCAAGTTCTTGCACAAGAACACTGACGTTCTAATGTAAGAAATCAGTGCTTCTTGCACAAGAACTAGGACAATCTCACTTGGGGATAAGCCCTCTTGCGCAAGTGTTCTTGCGCAAGAGGCCAGTGTAGTCAGGCAACATGAATTTTTTGCGCAAGAAAGCCCGATGGCTAAAACAGCCATCGGAGCTTTCTTGCGCAAGAGAGCATCTACACTGGCACAGATGCTTTTGCGCAAAAGCACATCTCTTGCGCAAAAGCACATGCCAGTGTAGACGCTGTCTTGCACAAATACTTTAACGCAAAAACTCTTGTGTTAAAAGTATTTGCACAAAATCTTGCCAATGTAGACGTAGCCCTAGAGGTTAGTGCATGAGCCTCTACAGCTTGAGCTAAAAGCCAACTCTCAGCTAAGGCTTCTAGAGTAAACTCATTTTTTCTTGCTGTAAGTAGTCTGTGCCCCTACATTAGCCAGTACACCACACCCAGCAGGTGTATGAGTTAAGGATGTGAACGACTAGTCGAGTATCCGTTAATTAAATGCTTATCGGATAGTTGACATGCTAGTCGACTAATCTCTTTCCCCCACCCCTTGCTGCCTCTATCAGAAAGAGGCAGCACGAAGCAAGGTGGAGAGGAGGGGATGCTTCAAAGCAGCAGCACTGCATGGAGCCCAAGATCTGCCACTTTGAAATGCTGTGTGGCAACCTAGGGTCCCCAGATGGTCTGGGCTGCATGTGGTGTTTAAAAGTAGCAACGACACATGGAGCCCGGGGTCTGCTGCTTTGAAACGCTGCCTGCAGCCTGGGACCAGCTGGGAGTCCCCAGCTAGCCCTGGGCTGCACGCAGCATTTCAAAGCAGCAGCGGTGCATGGAGCCCGGGATCTGCTAGGGACTCCCCCATGGACCCTGTGCTCCACGAGGCTCCATGTGGTGCCACTTTGAAACACCACAGGGAACATAGGGACAGTGGGGAATTGCTTGAATTGGGGAACAGCTCTGGGGCTGTTGCTACACTTGAAAGGCAGAGGTGCCCTTATCGACTAATTGAGTAGTTGATGCAAATCGCAGCGACTATTTGATTAGCAAATTAATCAAAATTGTATATCCCTAGTATGAGTTACATAAGCTTTTGGCTCAAGGTGTTAAAATTATTTCATGTCAATATTTTTACAAGCAGAAACCTAATAATTTCTGTGTTTGCTGAATGAAAACAAGTATAATAAATACATTAGCAAAGAAATCCATTCTAACTCAAGTGAGGTGAAGAATAACAAAAAATACAAACAATGTAAGTTATCTTGAGTCCAAAAAACAAGAACATCCAACAGTATGGTATTTATGATTTGAGAAGAACTAGCATTTCGTTTTCTTCAGTGTTATAATTAAGTAGTGAAGTTATACTTAATAATCCTGCTGTCATTTTCACAGTGACACAAGGCCATCTCTCCATTGATGTCACATAGAAAGCCCAGATCTATAGATGCTGGGTTACAAAATCTTGGAAGATTTCTGTATTTCTTACTCTGATTTGAAAATAAGAGAGACAAAAGTGTCTTATCTCTATGGCTATGGAATGACATCAACAGGCTCCAGACACTCCTATATACAGAGTAAAACTCCCCCATGATGGCAAAATATAGAATAGGGTCAAGTGGTGATGGGACAGCCCACGCATATTCACACATGCACATTTTCCTCTGGAATATTCAAATTTGATTGCATGGTTTGGATGCTTATTGCTGCCCCCTTGGCCTCAGACTAAGCCAACCTTGGAGGTGGACGACGTGGGAGACGGCCAGTCAGGGAGAGGCAGGTGATGCTGCCAAGAACTACCAACCTGGTGGGGAGGTGTAGGCAGCAAGGCTCACCCTTATGAAGCCAGCGGGCAAGACCCTAGGCCCCCTCTTCCTGTGGGCACAAGCAGTGGGCACACACCTGCTGGTAGGTGGTCAGGGGGTATTTGATTTACTTGCTGATGTTCCTTCCTGTGCAGCCCGGCTGGGTTCCAGGGCCAGGAATTGGTCCTTGTTCCCTGCACTCCACCCTGCTGTTCTCAAACTCAAAGAAAGGGTGCCACAGTACAAGTTCACTAAAGTCACCATTTTCCCTATGGCCAGCCCTTGCCTAGGTGGTTAGCCAATATTTAAGGCCTTGTAAGGTTGTTTCCAGTAGGAAAAGAAATTGATGGTACAATTCAAGTGTATTCTCTGTATTAGCTCGTTTAAAAACAAAAACCAACAATCTCAAAGAGTCCTCCCTATATAGTAATATAGTCGCAAAAAAACAGTACTAGGCAATTTCCCTGCTCAGAAACCTGCATGCTTGCCTTTCCAGCAACCTCTTTGCCTGAGACGGTCTATCCCATATGGGTTTGGAACGGGTCCCATATGAGGAGAGGTTAAAACGACTGGGACTTTTCAGTTTAGAAAAGAGGAGACTGAGGGGGGATATGATAGAGGTCTATAAAATCATGAGTGGTGTGGAGAGGGCCGATAAATAAAAGTTATTTATTAGTTCCCTAAATAGGAGAACTAGAGGACACCAAATGAAATTAATGGGGAGCAGGTTTAAAACGAATAAAAGAAAGTTCTTCTTTACACAGCATGTAGTCAACCTGTGGAACTCCTTGCCAGAGGAGGCTGTGAAGGCTAGGACTACAAGGGTACGTCTACACTACAACGTTAATTCGAACTAACTAAGTTCGAATTAGTTAATTCGAACTAAGCTAATTCGAACTAACGCATCTAGAACTAAAAACTAGTTCAAATTAGCGTTTTGCTAATTCGAACTAGCATGTCCACATTAAGTGGACCCTGAACTGGGCTTAAGGATGGCCGGAAGCAGTGCTGGCAGGGCATCAGAGGAGGACTTAGAGCATGGAGATGCTGTCTCAGGCTAGCCGAGGATTGCACTTAAAGGGACCCGACCCCCACCCCGGACAGACAGTTCTCAGGGGTGCCCCGCTTGCAAAGCAGTCCTGGCTTGGAGTGCCCGGAGTGCCCACACTGGGCACATCACAGCACTCGGCCATCAGACCGGCTGCACTTGCTGCAGGCTGCCATCTGGGGAGAGGGGGCAATTGGGCGGCTGCAGGAGAGCTTCCACCCCCAGAAGCCCGCAGAGCCAGCCCAGTCCTCCCCATTGGGGGCTCGTGCCCCATTTCTCCCTCACCTCCTTCCACTTACCCTTCCCTAGCCTCTATTCTTGATGTACAAAATAAAGGACAATTGTGTTCAAAAATGGAATCTGTCTTTATTGAACAAAACTGGGGGAGACTGGGAAAAGGAGGTGGGAGAGGGGAAGAGAGAGGCTGGGAGAGGGGAGGGCAACTACAATGATCAGGGGTTGGGAACAGGTCCCATATGAAGAGAGGCTAAAGAGACTGGGACTTTTCAGCTTAGAAAAGAGGAGACGGAGGGGGGACAGGATAGAGGTCTCTACAAGCAGGAGTTGGGTGGAGAGGGTGCATACAGAAAAGTTCTTCATTAGTTCCCATAAAGAAGGACTAGAGGACACCAAAGGAAAGGAATGGATAGCAGGCTTCAAACTAGTAACAGAAAGTTGTTCTTCACAAAGCAAAGAGTCAACCTGTGGAACTCCTTGCTGCAGGAGGCTGTGAAGGCTAGAACTAGAACAGAGTTTAAAGGGACGTGAGATCAAGTCATGGAGGTTGGGTCCATGGAGTGGTATTAGCCAGGGGGTAGGAGTGGTGTCCCTGCCCAAGGTTTGTGGAAGGCTGGAGAGGGATAACATGAGACAAATGGCTTGGTCACTGTCTTCGGTCCATCCCCTCCAGGGTCCCTAGGGTTGGCCGCTGTCGGCAGACAGGCTACTGGGCTAGATGGACCTTTGGTCTGACCCAGGACGGCCATTGTAAGCTCAGGGCTCAGGGTTGGGGGTCTCAGTGGACCACCTTGATTTTCATGCACTCCTGCTCCTGGGTGGCCAGGCTGGCAGCTCTCCTGCCCTAGCCGGCCACTTTCCTGTGCCTAGTGCGGAGATCGTGGACGAGGTCCACGATGTCTGCACTAGCCCAGGCGGGTGCCCGCCTCTTGCGGTCCCAGGCAAGCTCCCGGGAGCCACCAGCCTGGTCCCGGGAAGAGGGGGAGGGCTGGGGGGCATCGGGTGGCTGGCTCTAGCCATGCCAGGTGCAGGGTCTGCTGGCTGGGTGATGGCAGGCTTGCACCTGGCACAGGCACCGTAGCCAGCCCGTGCCCCTTTAAGGGGTCCGGGGCCGGGAGGGGGGCAATAGAGTTTCCCTGGTGTTGGCCAGAGTGGCCACCAGGGAAACCTGGGGAGGGCTAGCCTCCCACTAGTTCAAATTAAGGGACTACACACCCCTTAATTCGAACTAGCTAGTTCGAACTAGGCTTAATCCTCGTAAAATGAGGATTACCTAGTTCGAACTAAGCACTCCGCTAGTTAGAATTAAGTTCGAACTAGCGGAGCGCTAGTGTAGCTCCTATGAAAGTTAGTTCGAACTAACGTCCGTTAGTTCGAACTAACTCTGTAGTGTAGACATACCCTAATAGAGTTTAAAGAGAAGCTAGATAATTTCATGGAGGTTAGGTCCATAAAAGGCTATTAGCCAGGGGATAAAATTGTGTCCTTGGCCTCTGTTTGTCAGAGGCTGGAGAGAGATGGCAGAAGATAAATCGCTTGATCGTGTCTTCACTCCGCCCTCTCTGGGGCACCTAGTGCTGGCCACTGTCGGCAGACAGGATACTGGGCTAGAAGGACCTTTGGTCTGACCCAGTACGGCCGTTCTTATGTTCTTATATCCCTCTCCGGATCACACTCAACTGCCTCTCTTGGTTTCCTACCTCCAACACAGCCACAGGGTGTAGCTTAATGAAGTTGGCATGGAGGTATGATTACAGTGTGTGTCAATATACCTGAGCTCCTGTTGATGTAGGTAGATCAAAGCTAACTTGAGGATCAGTAGTAAAATTGCTGCTCTGGCCTGCTGCTTGAGTGTGTCCCCACAGACCTGTGTCACCAAGTTTCATTGTTTTGTCATGAGACTTATGGTCATTAGAGATTTCCTTAAAGCCCCAGCACCTCAAGTCAAGAGCATATGCAATGATTTCAGCTTTCATTCTTAAAGAAACAGTAAGGGACATGAAAAAGACAAATTCCAATGTTCCCAGTCATAACAAAGGGCACAGGCCTAGGTGGGAAAATAATTTTCCTAATTTGACTCAGGGTCTCTCATGACTTGCATTTGGTCAGCACCAGGTGGATCAGGCTGCACTGGCACCCAGCCTCTCACAGGCTCTTACCTTCTCCACAGGGACATTTGTCTTCTAGCTCAATTAGTTCTTGGAAAGGAGAACACACCAAAGAGGTTCCTCTTCGTGTTCACGTTCATTACCCTGAATCCTCTCTCAGACCTCCAGGGCAGGCCCCAAGAAGGAGACTCCCTGCAGTAAAGCCAGGGGCTCTCTGAGATTGTCCCTGCCCTGCAGCCTGTCCTACCTGGCTGTTGTCATGGAGTCTCTGTGAGGTCACCACCTCCCAACATTCATTAGCCTATAAGCTGAGGTGCTGCAAAAGGCCTTGTGATGTCACTGCCACACCCACCCCTGCCCTGCAGAGCTAATGTCCTGCCCCTGGCCAGCCCTTTTGCATGTGTGAGCTGCTCCCCCTGTGCCTCCCCCACTCACTCAGTGTTAGTTCTGGGATCAAGCAGGCTGCACATGCAAACATCAGAGGCTGCTCAGTGCAACATGCCGTTTGCAGAGATTTGCAGACTGTAAGCCCAGAAGAGACTGTTTGATCATCTAATCCAAGGGTGGGCAATCATTTTTGCAGGGAGGGCACTTCAAGAATTTTAATACATGGTCACGGCCCAGCTCTCGGCCCCCTGGAAGGGGTGGGGCCTCAGGCAGAAGGGGTGGGGCTGGGGGCTACAGAGAGAGACAAAGAGCATGTGAGTGTAAAAGAGACACTTTGTGTGAGAGACAGATTTTGAGACACAGATTAAGTGTGTGTGGCTGTGTGTATGTGACAGTAACTGTGTGTGTGTGGCACAGAGACAGTGTGGCACAGACTGGGGGTGTGTGATAGTGACACAGAGTGTGTGTGTGCTGTGTGCTGCTGGAAAAGTTTCTGAGAGAAGCCATGTTCTGTCTCTTTAAGGGCAATCTGTCCTGCTCAGTTGTCTCCTTCCTCCCCTGCTCTGCACTCCTCTGAGTCACTTACCAGCCACACTCCAGAGTGGATCAACTCTGCTGACTGTGTCTCTCCCTCTCTGCAGAGATAGGGTTCAGGGGCAGAAGAATACCCTGACTTCAGCACTCCCTACTCCTCCCATCTCCTGCACAGCCAGCAGGAGAATCCTGGGAGGAGCTCTGTTGCAGGATGGAGCAAGACGGAGGAAGGGGCAGTTGGACATGCTGTTAGCTGTAAGTATGCACACTCTGCTAATCAGCTGGGTGGGCCAGAGATAAATGCTTGGAGGTCTGGATCTGGCCCCTGGGCCTGATTTTGCCAACCCCTGCTCTATGCCTTTATTTACATCACTGATGAAGATATTGAACTAGACTCAGAACTGATCCCTTGAGACTCCACTCAATATGGCCTTTCAGCTTGACTACAAACTACTGATAGAGTCTCTCAGGAATGGTTTTTCAACCAGTTTTGCACCCACCTTATAGAAGCTCCATCTAGATTGCATTTCCCTAGCTAGTTTATGAGAAGGTTATGCAAGACACTATGAAAAACATTACTAAAATCAACATATACCACATCTACCACTTCCCCCCATCCACAATTCTTGTTACTCTGTCAAAGAAAGTTATCATGTTGGTTTGACATGAGCTATCAGGTTTGCTCTTGACAAATCCATGCTGATTATTACTTATCACCTTACTATCTTCTACATGTTTGCAAACTGATTGCTTAATTATTTGCTCCATTATCTTCCCAGGTACAGAAATTAGGATGACTGGTCTATAATTAAAAACAGCCACACTGGGTCAAACCAAAGCTCCATCTAGCCCAGTATCCTGTCTTCTGACAGTGGCCAATGCCAGATGCCCCAGAGGGAGTGAACAGAAACAGGTAATCACCAAATGATCCCTCATCTGTCATCCATTTCCAGCCCCTGACAAATAGAGTCAAGTGACACCATTCCTACCCATTCTGGCTAATAAGTATCGATGGACCTAACCTTTCTGAATTTATCTAGTTCTTTCTTGAAACCTGTTAAAGTCCTGGTCTTCACAACATCCTCTGGCAAGGAGCTCCACAGGTTTGATAGTGGGCTGTGAAGAAAAACTTCCTTTTGTTTGTTTTAAATCTGCTATCTATTACTTTAATTTAGTGGCCATTAGTTCTTTTGTTATGGAAACAAGTAAATAACTTTTCCTTATTCACATTCTCCACACCTGTCATGATTTTATAGACCTCTATCATATCGCCTCTTAGTCTCCTTTTTTCTAAGCTGAAAAGTCCCAGTCTTTTTAATCTCTCTTCATATGGCACCCATTCCAAACCCCTAATCATTTTGTTGCCCTTTTCTGAACCTTTTCCAATGCCAATATATCTTTTTTGAGATGAGGACACCACATCTGTACACAGTATTCAAACTGTGGGCGTACCATGGATTTATATAGAGGCTATAAGGTATTCTCTGTCTTATTCTCTATCCCTTTTTAAATTGTTCCTAACATTCTGTTTGCTTTTTTGACTGCCACTGCACATTCCACATGTTATTCTTATTTCCCTTTTTACATATGGGCACTGTATTTGCCCTTTTCCAGTCTTCTGGAGTCTCTCCTGTATTACATGATTTTTCAAATATAATCATTAATGGCTCAGATGTCTCCTCAGTCCGCTTCTTGAGTACTCTAAGAAGCATTTAATCAAGCCCTGCTGACTTGAAGACATCTAATTTGTCCAAGTAATTTTTAACTTGCTCTTTTCCTATTTTAGCCTCTGATCCTACCTCATTTTCATTGGCAGTCACTATGTTAGATGTCCAATCACCATCCATCTTCTTGATGAAAACCAAAGTAAAGAAGTCATTAAGCACCTCTTGCCCTTTCCACATTTTCTGTTATTATTTTACCCCTCATTAAGTAATGATTGTACCTGTCCTAGGTTTTCCTCTTTTTTTTCTCATATATTTGTAAAATATTTTCTTGTTACCCTTTATGTCTCTAGCTAATTTGATCTTGTTTTGTGCCTTGGCCTTTCTTATTTTGCCCTTACATCCTTGTGTTATTTATTTATATCAGTGTTTCTCAAAATAGTCCACGGGCCTTGGATGAGGGGTGTGTGGGCCATGGCCCACTCAGGCCCACCCATGGCTACGCCACTGCTTTTGAAACATCTGCCTCCTATTTCCATCTCAACCTCAGCCCAAGTGTAGATATTTTTAATATGTAAGACAACCCATCCTCTTTTTTTCCATGCCTAACTTTCCTGAGCAAACTGTACTATTCTATTCCAATATTTCATTCATATGTATTATCCCACTAAGTATCTGTGATGCCAACTATGTCATAGTTATGTTTATTTACTAGCATTTTGAGACCTTACTATTGATTCCCAATACTTCTCACACTAGTATACAGAGATCTAAGATACTGATTTGATTCCCTCTGCCAGTTACATCTTGTCTCTCTTTTATGCCTGTTATGATACCTCATGCCCGCTCCCCCCATTCCAACCCTTTATCCAGGTCTCCATGTTTTTTACTTACCCGTGGGCTTTGCTCTCCTGCCCTGTTGAGCCTAATTTAAAGCCCTCCTCACTAAGTTAGCTAGTCTGTATCCAAGTATGCTCTTCCCTTTCCTTGATAAGTGGACCCCATCTCTGCTTAGAAGTTCTTCTTCCTGGAACAGCATCCCATGGTCAAGGAAGCCAAAACCCTCCTGGCAACACCATCTTCACAACCAGGCATTCATGCCTCTGTTCCTACCTGGGCCCCTACCCTTGGCCAGAGGGATAGAAGAGATTATTATCTGTGCTCCCAAATCCTTCACCCTTTCTCCCAGAGCCCAACAGTCACTTCTGATCTGCTGAGGGTCATACCTCACAGTCTCATTAGTGCCCACATGGATTAGAAGCATGGGGTACTAGTTATATCTGTAATGTCTTAGATATGGGCCCGTAGTAAGCAGCATACCTCTTGGGATGCCATGGCAAGGCAACAGATGGGTGTCTCCATCCCGCTCAGAAAACAGTTTCCAACCACAACCACCTTTCAATGCTTGAAGTCAATCGTATGATTGAAATTAGGCATGTGCTCATGTATCTTCCTGCATTGGAAGATCATACAGCCAAAACCTGAGAAGTGCTGAGCACCCAAATTCCCTCTCAAGTCAATGCAATATTCATAGGATGTTCCACATCTCTCCAGGGGCCCTGTTGAGCCACTGAGTTCTGGTTAAAAAATCAATAGCCCAGTCTGATCTATGATCTGCTATGGGGGGTAGCGGGGGGGGGGGGGAGCTAGAGAATCTAGAACAGCATTCACTGGAAAATAAGACAGTAATGCTATCTGAGACTGTGTCAGCTGCAAGAACAAAGGGCTATGAACCAAAGTGCTCTGAATTAGCATAGCTGGAATCACTTTACATGGTAATTAACATATTGAATCAATTTCTGGGGGGAAGACATGTGTTTGAGGCAGGTGTGGGGGAGGAGAAATAAGACAACCTGGTTTCATAGCAGCTCGATGAGCTCTTGGGTCAAATCCAGCCCTAATATAACACAACTGATGTGAATCCAGTCATGCCAGCGATTAATTTAGCTTTTTAAATATCCAGGAACAGCATGTTCTTTGTTGTTCGGGTTTGGATACCTATTGTATTTCTGGGAGTAATCTGCAAATCAGAGAAGCTGTGTCATAGATGGTTAAGGTAGCTGGGTTAGAGCCATCCTCCTTGCAGTCAGGAATGTGCCTAACCGGTGACAAGGAGGATGAAGTGGTATCTTTTAGTGCAGAGATTTCCAAACTTTTTTTCTTATGACCCGGTTTGAAAAAATTGTTGTTGCCCACAACAGTGTTCCCTGTACGCTGGGCAGTAGCACAGCTTCACGGGCAATTCATCAGCTCCGCCCAGTCAGAGGCTCAGGGCTGCATGCATGGAGCTGACTGGCTGGGCGGGGCCCATAACCCAACATAATTTGACTTGAATGTGGGCTCTGGGGTGGAGCTGGGTATGAGAGTTTTGGGATGTAGGAGGGGGCCCTGACTTTGGGGGAGGATCAGAGCTGGGACGCGAGGGGCTTATCTTGAGTGGCTCCCACGTCAGCGCTGCACAGGGATGCGAAGGCCTGACCTGGCACTGCAGATCCTGCTGCACCCAGAAGCAACCGGCAGCAGATTCCCAGCCAATGGGAGTAAGAAGCTAGTGCTCAGGGCAGGGGCAGAGCAATATATGGTTCCCCACCACCCACCTAAGAGCCAGCCCTGTTGCCAGCTGCTTCTAGGGAGCAATGCAGTCTGTGGTGCCAATGTAACCCACACGCCTAGTATGGATCACGGTCCTATGCAGTGGCACCTAGACCACAGCAACAGCTACGCTCAAGAGACCTCTACAGCAGGGGCTGGGAGCCAGCTGGCTTTTAACTCAGAGGGTAGAGGCTCCTATACTAAGCTTCAGGGGTCCCAGGTTCAAATCTGCCTGGTGGTAGTTACAGCAAGACAGGCACGTAGCTTGCCTTAGCACCCCTGCAGGTCACCTGACCCCAGTGCAGCAATGAGATCCAGTACCTGACATTATGCAACCCATAGTTTGAAAGCCACCGCTTTAGTGAACCCTGCTGGTCTCTCTAATATCCTAGGCCTGACACAGCTACAACTACATTCTAACCAGTGATGATTTGTTATATCCAAACTTTTAAGGGTCAAAACCTTTTTTTTTTTCCTGCTGTACAGGTGCTCTTTCAGCTGGGACAGTGGAACAAAGATGACACTCAGTGGCTGGCTGAGTAATCGCAGGTATGTATTTTCTACTGTATCCCAAATGACACAGCCTAGATATACATAGGAACATACCTTGCCATGTTAATCCCAGTACCATTTTGAGGCATTTCCAGTAGAAATATAATCACCAAGCTCCATCAGCTGTAGAGTACATAGGGTCTTCTCATCTAAATTTAATAAAATACATTTTTTTGAAGAACAAGAGACTCTGTTAACAAGATTCTTTAAAATACCGTATCCATAAAATATAAAGTTGGTAAAATAAAAGATATTACCTCTCTCCCTCTCCCCTGCCCCACCGTGTCCCTGGCTATGTCTAGACTCTAGAGTTCTATCAGAAAAAGATACACACATTTGGAACCGCAATTTGTGTATCTTTTTCTGCTTTTTTTTTTGAAAGAGGCTTTTCCAAAATTTGGCCCATCTACACAGGGCCAAATTTTGGAAAAACCTCCTCTTTCGGAACATCCCTTATTCCTCATACAATGAGGAATACCAGGATATTGAAAGAACACATCTGCTTTTTTGAAAAGTGTTCTGAAAAAGCCGAAGCGTTCCTTGGACGCAGCAGAGCTTTTCTGGGATACCTTAGGTATCCCAGAAAAGCTCCGCAGTGTAGACATAGCCTCTGTAAGATAAGTCACCATTTTAGGAACATCCTTACAAAAGTTTGATTCTTTATAATCCCCATTGGAAGTTGGCCACCATAAGTTGTTCCAGTGCCATAAGCTTCCACATGTCATTCTGCAATTACTGGGAAGATAATTTATAAGAGACCTATCACCTGAAAAACCCAAGAACCCTGCAAACTTATATGAGGCCTTGGATTCACCAGTTTGTGCAGAGATGGGGACTTGGAGAGTCAGACAGTGCTTGCTGCTGCGCTAACCACATGGTCCAGATGAAAGGAGTGAGTACATCTCTCTGGTTTCTGATGCCCAGGAGTCTTTGTTACAAGACCACTTTCACAAGTGGCCCCTTTGTTGACAGGGCCTGCCTGAGGCCAGTGATCAAATAAGCCTTTGTATGTCAGCTCTTGGCCAACAGATGATTTCCCTGTTGATTTCAGAGAGAGTATCGTACGCCTTTTTTTAGTGAAACAGGCACTCAATGTGCACAATCACATTGCAAGTAGGATAAAACACGATAAATAGTATTTGGAGTAATATGAATAACTTTTAAACGAAAGCTATGAGACAGTATATGTACTTTGTGTTCTTTACACAGACTCCTCCCTTGTGTTTCTGTTATGTATATGCAAATATAAGTTTCCAGCATAATATTTTCTATACTTTACAACACACCTGAGAACACCTCTGCTCGTCTCTTAAAGATGATTTCTCAGTCTGTCTGGCGTTACTCTACTATGCAGTCTGGATCACCTAGGGTATGACTAGACTGCATCCCTCTGTCAGCAGAGGGATGCAGATTAGGCAGGTTGACATTGCAAATGAAGTGGGGATTTAAATATCCCGCACTTAATTTACATAAAAATCCCCACCGTTTTTGCCGGCTCAGCACTTTGTCGGCAAAAGGAGGCAGTCTAGAGGGGGATCTGTCGAGAAAGAAAGCCTTTTTTGACAGATCCTGTAAACCTCCTTGCAGAAGGCATAAGGGATCTGTCGAAAAAGACTTTCTTTCTCGACAAGATCCTCCTCCAGACTGCCGCTTTTTGCTGACAAAGTGCTGAGTCGGCAAAAACGGTGGGGATTTTTATGCAAATTAAGCGTGGGATATTTAAATCCCTGCTTCATTTGTAATGTTGACCTGCCTAATCTGCATCCCTCTGCTGACAGAGGGATGCAGTCTAGACATACCTCTGGAGTCTTGCAAGCTTGAGAAATGATGGTGTCTTAATCCTTTCACACACCTTAGAACCGTGTCAGGACATAAAGTCTGGGGTCTCCAAAGCCAGCAGCAAGGGCGAGGGAATTGTCCTAAAAACTGGGACCCATAAGGTTCTTCCCCCTTCATGGCCCTGTCACAGTTCCTCCTCTTCCTCCCATGGCTCTGCTCCCCAGCCAAGCCATAATCCTGTGTGGGGGGTGGGTCGAGAATCCTGTGTCCATGGCTCCCCACAGTTGCCTGCATGGCTCTTACCCACGTCTGGCCTGGCCTGGGGGTGGGGCTTCTGGGGCCAAAGAGCTGGGACATGTTAAGAGCTGCCTGGGGAGCTGTGGGCAACTGTGGACCCTCCATCTGCCCTGGGGCGTGTCTGTGGAGCCGGGATATGGGGCGGGGCCTGCTCTTGATCTCCCCACCCTGGACCAGTGGAGGATATGACGCTCCCCACAGCTGCCCAGGCTCCCTGGGCTGCTCTTACCCAGGATGGGCTCTTGGCCAGCAGGGTGGAGTCTCAGGAGGAAGAGGAGAGGAAGAGGCCAGTCTAATGGTGATAAATGGCTGGGCCAGGCCCATGCATTTTCAAAAGTGGGAGGGCCTTTGCCATGCCCGTTCCAGGACCCCTGGCCAACAGCATTTCAGCTCTTGGGGCAGGGGCTCCTGGTCCACTCAAGTGCTGAGGAAACAGAAGTCGGTAGCCTGTACCTGAAGTCGTAAAGGGATCAGTATATAAAATATCTATTTCCTGGATCTTTTCTAGGCTCTTGCTCTACTGGCACCATCTTCTCCCCATAAGCCCAGCTAGAATTCACAATCCTCACCTCATTAAGTACTGCACCATTCTCTGCCTTAGACAGACACAGAGCAGTTATCTCATCGCTAAATACTAGCTCCACAAGCCCTGAAACCTTCAGCAGAAACAAATACTCCCCTCACCCTGCCCCACCCTCAGGTCCCTCGTTACGTCAGTAGCACACACTACAATGGACCACATATCCTAATGATGGGCTTCCTTAGTAACAAAATCTGGATAAGAATTCGCCTGTATTCCAAATAGTACAAGCATCAGGACCCGGCCAACATAATTCAAAGAGTCCTGCACTTGGGACGGAATAATCCCAAGCATTATTACAGGCTGGGGACCAACCAGCTAAGTAGTAGTTCAGCAGAAAAGGACCTGGGGATTACAGTGCATGAGAAGCTGGATATGAGTCAACAGTGTGCCCTTGTAGCCAAGAAGGCTAATGGCATATTAGGTTGCATTAGGAGGAGCATTGCCAACAGATCCAGAGATGTGATTATTCCCCTTTATTCGGCACCGGTGAGGCCACATCTGGAGTATTGTGTCCAGTTCTGGGCTACCCACTACAAAAAAGGATGTGGACACATTGGAGAGGGTCCAGCAGAGGACAACCAAAGTGATTAGGGGGCTGGAGCATATGACCTACAAGGAGAGGCTGAGGGATTTGGGTCTGTTTAGTCTGCAGAAGAGAAGACTGAGGGGGGATTTGATAGCAGCCTTCAACTTCCTGAAGGGAGGTTCCAAAGAGGATGGAGAGAGGCTGTTCTCAGTAATGATGGATGGCAGAACAAGGAGCAATGGTCTCAAGTTACAGTGGGAGAGGTTTAGGTTGGATATTAGGAAAAACTATTTCCCTAGGAGGGTGGTGAAGCACTGGAATGGGTTACCTAGGGAAGTAGTGGAGTCTCCATCCCTAGAGATTTTTAAGTCTTGGCTTGACAAAGCCCTGGCTGGGTTGATGTAGTTGGGATTGATCCTGCCTAGGGCAGGGGGCTGGACTTGATGACCTGAGGTCTCTTCCAGCTCTATGGTTCTATGATTCTATGATAATTCTTTCCAACTGAGTTGCCCTCTTTTGTTCCTGCACGTGAACAGTGACACAGAACCCAGCTAAGATCCTTCTCTCCTCTCTCTTCTTCTCTCCTCCTCCCCAGGAGAAACAGACAATGCTGCAGCATAGTGCATGCAGGGGAGCCGACAGCCACACGGGGCCTTTGGGCAAGGGGCACGGCTCCATGCTTCCAGAAGGGGAGTGGCCTTAGGTGAAAGGGGCGGGCCCAAAGGCAGCCTACCCTCAGAACCACCGGGCCATTGCTCCTGCCCCAGCGCTGCCTCCAGTGCGCCACTCGGCAGCCCTGCCTCCCCAGGCAGCCTTAAGAGCCACCAAAATTGTGTCACTCCGACAGCTGTTTAAAGGGTTTGGGGCTCCGGGTGCCACTGCTGCTGCAGCAGCCAGAGCCCTGGGCTCCTTTGAATCAACAGGACCTGGGCAGCTGCCCCCTTTGCTCCCCCCACTCAGCAGGCCAGAATGTATGTGGGCTACACATGCACTTGTATTCCCCAGACTGAATCACACTTTGCTATTTCCCAACCTCTGAGGGTCTACACCAGCAAGGTGCTGAGCGCCCTGTGCTAGATTTGCAGCACCTCAGCTCTCTTCATTGAGGCCATAAGGCCCTAAGTCTGCCTGTGCTCTCTGTAATCTCCCTGGTATTTGTTCTATTCCCCAGACTGAATCACACTTTGCTATTTCCCAACCTCTGAGGGTCTACACCAGCAAGGTGCTGAGCGCCCTGTGCTAGATTTGCAGCACCTCAGCTCTCTTCATTGAGGCCATAAGGCCCTAAGTCTGCCTGTGCTCTCTGTAATCTCCCTGGTATTTGTTCTATCTGTCATAGGATTTGCTAAGTGGTGTGCAATGAATGTAGAATTGCCTGGTCAGAATGCTTTTCACACCCACGGAGCAAGACCCTGCTGTGTAATTCTAGTCTCTGTGCTTATAGTCTAAAGGGGACTATGCCACTGATACTTTTTCCTGTGTGCTCTATTTGCCCTACACTGGCCGTTTTGCACTTCACATTTCAATGCATTGCTCCCCGCCCATAGTTTGGAAACATCTTGATTTTCCTTTAACTGAAACTGTTCTTAGCTCACTTTCAGGTATCATAAAGTGTACACATCGGTTCCTGATGTTTGTTTTTATTCTTCATGTCCCCCAGATGTGTTCCACATATACACATGGAATATGTGTTGGTTCATTCCTGCCTTTTGGCAGGGGGGTAGAGTAAATGACTCTTCTAACCATATTCTTCTCTTACTCTAATTAATTAAACTAATCCCTAAACAGATTTCATTCTCATATTTTCAGTAAAAAAAAGTCATAATAAGATCCTTCTCAGATCATCTGTAGTCCCTTTAAAAGGGTCTTTCTTTCATTCTTCTTTAAAGGGAGCAGAGACAGAGCTACAGTAATGCATTGACACTATACATCCATGCCCGAATGCCTTGTGAAAACTATGAGATGCAGTTATGTTGGTAAAGGATTATAGTGGAAAGATGTATTAAAAGGCTTTTATGACTGACAACAAGATTCAAAGGACATTATCAAAGAAAATAATCATCTGGCAGGTGCACAGTTGTCTCTGACTCTAATAATTTCAAGTATTTCACCCTGACCAGAGATGGTCACAGTCATTATAGCTTCTTTAATAAAGTACTCAAAGGGCTGCTTTCTGGGTTCGAAAGTCCAACCATTTGGTCTAAATAATAACCTTATATTTAGAAGCCTATGTAGCACTTTTCATCCATAGATAGATCTCAGAAAGATAGCACTGCCAGAGCCCTCTAGCACCATGCTGGGTCATTGCTTCACTGTTGACTCAGAGTGAAAAGCACCACCCACTAAATCCCATCTCCACAGCTGGCTTTCCCTGGTGGGAGCGGAGAAGTCACGATTTGAGAAGATCACAGCACCAGGCTACAGTCTCTCATCTAAATTTGACATTATTTCAAACCGTGTTGTTGTTTCTCCTTGCCACAGAACAGTGCTTCCAGCCTTGTTCCAGGACAGCATTTTCTCCTGGGCAAAGACAAAGGCTGTAAACAGAGGAGGCTGATTTACATGCCTGAATTTTACTGGCCTGTGGGCTGAGAGCAGGTAAAAGACTCGGTCGCACTCTATACATGGAAGAGAAGATTTTTTTCCACATTCTGCAGGCAAATTAGGACTTTGTTGTTGGATGTGCTGCCTCTCTGTGCTCTCCTGTCTGTGATGTGACTCCTACCACACAATTTAATGTCTGCTCCTTTGTAGCTTCCTAGCCCAGTTACATTTAACTAGTGATAGAAATGTAGCCGTGTTAGTCTGGGGTAGCTGAAGCAAAATGCAGGACAATGGACCATTAGAATCTCAGCAGCAGCTACACTCCCTGCTGCCTGGGCTCCAGCAATGTGGGTAAACCTTGCAAGGGAGACTGGCAATATAAAAGCCTACCACTGCTCCTGTGGACTTCAACAGGAATCACTTGTACCCTCTGATGGGACAATCAAATTGCAGGGAATAAAGTCCAGCCCAGATCATAACCAGATGACAATCATCTCTATTTAAAAGCCATAGAAGTACTGAGATGGACAGAAGCTGAAGAACAATACATTTAATAGCTATCATAAGAACAGTCATGCTGGGTCAGACCAACAGTCCATCTAGCCTGTATTCTGTCTTCTATGCCAGATGCCTCAGAGGGAATGCACAGAACAAGTAATCATCAAGTGATCCATCTCCTATTGCTCATTCTGGCAAACAACTAGTTATTTCATAAAACACAGCACATATGGTGCCATATGCACAAATAGTAAACGAATTTTATCCACATCAAGAGGAGTATGAACCTGGCAAGCCCAGTTCCTGTCATTATGCAAAGTGAAAGATCTCAACTTCCTACTCCAAAGAAGATCTGAAAGTCAGGCATCCGCTATTATAAGTCTAGTTTCTGCAGTAATATTATGTAGCTGTAAGCAGGGTCTGAATGAATTCTTCCCTCATAGCTATGTGCGAGAAAAAGAGACTGCAGGAGCAAACCATATTTACATTAACATACCTATTCTGCTTAGATATCTACAGATAGAGTGGTGTGCTCCTCAAAGTAATCAACTTTGGCTGGGTTTGGATCACACATCACCGTAGTACTGAATGCAGGGGTAGTGAAATGCTATTATTGATGTCATTTTTGAATGAATAAGGGGAAGCAGAACTGTGCTTAACTTGACCCTGTCAACTCATAGGGGTATGGCTAAACAGGATTATGGATTCGCTTTACAACAGAGTTGATTAGGAATAGTTGCTTTTATTAATCTCACTACGTCACTACTCCTACAGGGTTAATACTGCTAAATGGTTACACTGCTACCACGAAGTGACACATAATAAGCACAGGCAGAGCAATGCATAAGAGAGTAACAGGCACTTAGAAATGCTTACGTCTCTTCAGTTTGTAGGGAGTCCTGTTCCTGTTACCTCATGACTCCATCTGGGGGAATCCAGGGCACCCTCTGAGGTCTAGCTCGCTGGTTAGACTCACCAGGCATGGGACTCCCTACACTAGTTATACTACAAGGCTACGTCTAGACTGGCGTGATTTTTCTCAAATGCTTTTAACGGAAACGTTTTTCCGTTAAAAGCATTTGCAGAAAAGAGCGTCTAGATTGGCACGGATGCTTTTGCGCAAAAGCACTTTTTGCGGAAAAGCGTCCATGCCAATCTAGATGAGGTTTTGCGCAAGAAAGCCCCCATCGCCATTTTCGCCATCAGGGCTTTTTTGCGCAAAACAATAACACGTTGTTTACACTGGCCTTCTTGCGCAAAAGCATTTACGCAAGAGGGCTTTTGCCCGAACGGGAGCAGCATAGCATTTCCACAAGAACACTGACAATCTTACATGAGGTCATCAGTGTTCTTGCGGAAATTCAAGCGGCCAGTGTAGACAGCTGGCAAGTTTTTCCACAAAAGCAGCTGCTTTTGCAGAAATACTTGCCAGTCTAGACATAGCCCAGTGGTTTATTGGGTGTGCATTACTAGCTCAAAGTCATTCTTATTACTCTTATGAGCTGAGACAGAGGTCAACTTGTTTACCACTTAGTACAGGCAGTCCCCGGGTTATGTACAAGATAGGGACTGTAGGTTTGTTCTTAAGTTGAATCTGTATGTAAGTCGGAACTGGCATCCAGATTCAGCCACTGCTGAAACTGATCAGTTTCAACAGCGGCTGAATCTGGACACCAGTTCCGACTTACATACAGATTCAACTTAAGAACCCCAGGCATCCCCAAGTCAGCTGCTGCTGAAACTGATCAGCAGCTGATTCCAGGAAGCCCGGGGCAGAGCAACTCTGCCTCGGGCTTCCTGTAGTCAGCCGCTGGTCAGTTTCAGCAGCGGCTGACTTGGGGACGCCTGGGGCAGAGCAGCTCGGGTGCTGCTGGGTTGGTCCAGTAGCGCGGCCGCTCCTCGGCGCTACTGGACCAACCGAGCAGCACCCCAGCTGCTCTGCCCCAGGCATCCTGATTCAGCTGCTGCTGAAACTGATCAGCAGCGGCTGAATCAGGACTCCTGGGGCAGAGAAGCTGGGGTGCTGCCGGGTTGGTCCAGTAGCGCCAAGGAGCGGTGCTGCGGGACCAACCGGCAGCGCCCCACCTGCTCTATCACAGGCCCCGGGCTTTGCTCCGCGTCTCCCTGGTCTGCTGGGGGGGGCACTAGCTGCGTCCCCCCCCAGCAGACTAGGGAGACGTGGAGCAAAGCGGCGGAGGACCCGGGCCAGACCCGCGGCGCTTCCAGCTGATCTGGAAGCGCCGCGGGTCCAGCCCGGGTCCTCCGCCGCTTTGCTCAGCGTCTCCCTGGTCTGCTGGCTCCCCCAGCAGACCAGGGAGACGGGGAGCAGCTTTTCTCGCCCCGGAGGAAGCGGGCGGCGGGACCAGGCGTCCCGCTGCTCCAGTCCTCCGGGGTGAGAAAATCCCTGTTCGTAACTGCGGATCCGACATAAGTCGGATCCGCGTAACTCGGGGACTGCCTGTAGTTTTCCAGCTCAAGGCATGAGTTCAAGCTGATAAAGCCCAGCTGCTGTTTGTGTTTGCAGGGTACAAGGATACCAGGCTGTTTACAGCTAGGATGGAAACTTCTAAGTTGCAGGACCCACATATGACATTTTATGTGACAGACCCCCCTCTGCTGAAAGGACCTTGTTAAACCAGAGGCTCCAATGCCAGAGTCCTTTGAAAGTAAAAGAGGTGGGAGAAGACAGGGGTCCCAGCCAGGAGGTGTGGCCCCTCCCTACTCCCCACTATTCAAAGAAACAGCTATATAGGCTGCATTCAAACCTTGTTTTGTTATTTTAAATGCTCCCTCAGAACAGAAATCAATTGTGGTGGTGAAATGCTTATGTCCCACCCCACTAAGAGTTAAAAATCACTGGCAGCTGGAATCACATGAGGTGGGGCAGTGTTTCTGCCCAGCCTGCAAAGAGCTGGATATTACTAAGATACTGATGTGAAGAAAGCACAGTAGAGAAGCAGGTGGCAGCAGAAGGTGACTAACAGCAGCCAGAAGTAAGGAGCAGTGGCTGAAAGCTGGTGGAAGGCCAAGTGGCAAGGAGCAGCAGCTAGTGCTGTGGCCAGTCAAAGGGATAACACAGTGATTTGAGCAGTGGCCTGTTAAACCCAGAGTTGTGAGCTCAATCTTTGAGGGAGCCTTTTTGGGATATGGGGGTAAATCTGTCAGGGATAGTACTTGGCCCTGCCATGAGGGCAGGGGATTGGACTCAAAGACCTCTCAAGGTCCCATACAGTCCTATGAGATAGATATATCTCTATATTATAGGTGGTGGAGCAAGTAAAGTACCTTCTTCCCCAGGTGGGAGGTGAATTCACACAGATGCATCTCTGAACCCTGGATCCTCTCTAACCAAGGACAGCCATGGTGAGGGGGCAAAGAAAAGGAACTTTCAGTTACAGGACTCAAGAACATGAAGAAGATTCTGCCTCACACACTACGGGGTGTGTGCCCCACTCGTTGTTTTATGAATATGTATCCCGCTTTTGCCATTTTCCCTAATTAATGTCAGTTGACTTCCCTCCTTTCACTAAAAGTTTCTTTTCTACACTCAAACTCTGTTTGCAAGTGGGTAAGCATTGCCTTTCAGAGGTGGCCAGGCGTGGTGTGTAATTTCCCCAGGTTACTGGGTCGGTGCTCAAGCCAGTTCTGTGTTGTATTGTGGAAAAGGAACCCCTAGATATTGAACCTGGCCCTGGTTGCTGCCAGATCCATCTGGCAGCTGGATTTCATAAGTAGATGTTACATCTAGAGAACAAAAGCTGTCAAAATGTAGTATGTGGGAGCTTGTCACTTTGATGGACATCAAGGGGGAAGATGTGTCAGGTCACTATCTGTGAGACAGCTCCTCTTTTTACCTGAGGAATATATTGCCTGGAAGATGTTAAGTGGTTTCAAAGGCATTGACGTGAAATGCCAATCATATTTTAAGTCAAGCTTAGCAAATAATTCATAGAAAATAATGTATCTAGTGAATGCAGACTCTTTCCCTGTTCATGTATTGTCTGTGAGCTGCTTATGATTTGTTTAAAAGAATTAATTATTCAGAATTATTCCCCAAATAATTTCATCCAATAATTCTGGGTCTGAAGATTGTTCACAATCAGTCCAATTTTATATCTGAATTTTATTTTAAGGCCAGAATGAACCCTTTTGCGCCCAGTTATGCTGGTGTGTCCCAGTAGGATTGCATAGTTGACTGTGATGTACTAAACTGGTGGCACAGATTTTGTATCTGTCTGGGTAATAGGATAATTTAGGATCATTGGAATTCTATCAAATCTCATCCCCAAGTCTGTGTCTGTGTTGATGGCATTCCACCATTGCCTGGTGTTTTAAAGCAGTATTTCTCACCCTTTTTTTTATCAAGTACCCCTTTTTAAAAAAAAATAAATATAAGTACCCCCAGTACCTGGTTTTCAGTGACACATTTATTTTTCTACCATAGCAACACATTTGTTTAAACAACTTAATCGTAGCTGGGCAGGCGATAAAACTTTTGGGTGTAAAAAGTACAAAAATAATAAAACTCTTTAAAACTTAAAACAAAAATTCAGTTTTCTCCCAATTTCAGTTGTGTTGACGTACCCCCCAGACTTCTTTCAAGTACCCCTGAGTACTCGTACCGCTGTTTGAGAAACACTGTTTTAAAGCAAAGAGGTGGTATTTTCTGATCCCTGTGTTAGGTCTAAGATCTCATTTATTGTAAAGCGAGAAGGAAACACTGTCCATCTGGTCTGACCTCCTGTATAACACAGGCCATAGAACTTCCTTGAATTCATTCCTGTTTGAACTAGCACCGATCTTTTAGAAAAACTTCAAATCTCGATTTAAAAAATTCGCAATAGAGAGCCCCCATGGTCTACACTTGTTGTTCCTAGACTCATGCATCATTTGTCCACTTATACCTCATATACAAAAAATCCAGGTCAATCTGTATGGGTGATGGGTACATCATTATTTACCACTTTGGGGGCAATTTTTGTGTCATCTGCAAACTTTGTGAGTTTATGACTTTGTTTTCTTCCAGTTCATTGATAAAAATCATTCATTGATAAAAGCTTAGGGCCAAAAATCAGATCCCTGTATGATTCCACTAGAAAAACACACACTTGACTAGGAATCCACAGTTAACTGTTAAGTTAGCTGTGTTTTCAAACCATTTATAATGTGGGCCATGGTGATTTTGTACCATTCTAATTTGTTAACCAAAACAGCATCTGGGAGCCAGTCAAATGCCTTATAGAAGTATCTATGTTTCACCAACTCTACTAGTAAGGCCCTGTGGAAATCACAGGTTTAGGCCAGGTTCACATTATGGGGTAAGGTCAGCTTAAGGTAAAAAGCGTAACTAAAGTCAACATACCTTAAGCTAGTGGTCCCCAATGCGGGCCCGCGGGCGCCATGGCGCCTGCCGGGGCATTTGTGCGCGCCCGCTGACAACCTGGGCTGGCCCGGCGCGCAGCACGCACCGGCACCAGGTGCGCAGTGTTCGGGCGGCCCCAGCCCTGGGGCACATGTGGGTGCGTGGCGCTTGAGCGGCACCGGCCCCGGGCCCACGGCACAAGGCGCTTGGGAGGCCTTGGCCTCGGGCGGCCCCAGCCCTGTCCCTGGGGCACATGCCGGTGCCAGCGCCGGGTGCAAGGGCATCCCCATCACCTGGCGTGCCCTCGGACGCGCGGCTCACCCCCTGGGTGCCCGGCGCGTGAGTGGACCCACCCCCGGGTGCCCGGGAGCCTCTAAAGGTTGGGGACCATTGCCTTAAGCTGAGCTTCAGCAGCGCTCTCATAGTAGGAGGTCAACAGGAGAAACACACCTGTCAACTTCCCTTTACTCCTTGAGAAGAGTAGGCATTCTGGTGTCGGGGGCGCCTTCAGCATTCGATTAAGTGGGTCTTTAGTAGACCCACTAAATTGAACTCCGGAAGATTGACCGCCGCAGTGTCAATCTTCCAAGAAGTGAAGATGTAGCCTTAGACAATTCACAGAAGTGTCATAGATAAAGTACCCAATTTAACAGCATATGCATGGAATGTAGTCAGTGCAAGTCACTACTGCATCCCTTTGCATCCAACCACCTGCTGAATACTCCCTTCCCCATCCCTTAGTGCTGCAATTTTTCCAGTACTGGGAGGGAGAAGGAACTGAGTGCACTGCTGTGCTTGCATGTGGCAGTGTCACATCAGAGAAGCAGTGGGGAGGGAGGAGTGAAGGGGGTGCACTTGTGACGACGCGTCTGGGATCCCCCGATCCTGCACCCCTGTAGCAGCAAGATGAGACTCCGCCAGCCAGTAGAATAGAGAGGGTTTATTGCTTCTCCAGGATACAGCACAGCCTAGATGTGATGTGGACATAAGGAGTCAGGGGCTGGCAGCCCTAGACCCCTTGGGGCAGGGATACATAGGCCCCTCAACTCCCAGCATTCTGCTTAGTCTGTTCTTTTCATGGTTTTCCAGCCAAAAACTGCCCATCTCCCAGGCCCTGCCCCCCAGCCAGGTGGCCGTCTCCGCCTCCTTCCTTTGTCTCTCCCCCTGGGAAGAGACTTGTTATCTGCTCAGGCTAGGAGTAGGTGTCTGGGCCAATACACATGTGGGTGAGTCAGTGGGAATCACACATCATAGCGTAGGGGAACCCCGGGTTACAGAGCAGACAGCACCCCCACTATATCACAGCACTCAGCAGCTGGTTTTATATGAGAGGCAGTAGTAGTGAGTGCCAGCACTTCACCATGGAGGCAGAGGTAGGCATCCATGTATACCAGGACTGTGCTCAGTGCAGCTTGTAGCATGTGTTCCAAGCTGAGCTGCACCCCTGATCTGATGCTACAGCATGACGGTGCTGTGCACTACAAGTATCACAAAGCATGAGCCCAGCACATGTGAATGCCTGCTTTTGACTGACTGCTGGTATTCAGCTATTTCACTATTTCTATGCAGTCCATTAAGCTGTGATTTTCACAGGGTCCTAGCTATTACCTTTATCAAACAAACTTAGCTGTACAAGATCTATTTTCTATTTTGACTGCCATTAATTACATAACCCTCCTCTACTTCTTCATTAACTGAGTCCTGTGGCAGCTGCTTCATTATTATGCCTGGTATCAACTTTAGGCTGACAGGCCTGGGATTATCTGGATCATCACATTTACCCTTTACAAATATTGGCACTATATTAGTTTTCTTCCAGTCCTCTGCAGTGTCCTCACTGTTCCAAAACTAATTGAAAATCCACATCAATGGTCCAGAGGGCTCCTCTGCCAGCTCTTTTTAAACTCTTGGATGTAAGTTATCTGGATTGTCTGGTTTTAAGATGTCTGGCTTTAGCAGCTGTTTAACATCCCCCTTAATTACTATTGGAATGGAAAGTATATTAATATAATCAAATGATATAACTAACTCCTCTAGATTTTCCCCTGAATATACAACAGAAATATTTATTGAATACTTCTGCCTTTTCTGCATTATTTTGAATTCTACCATTTCCATCTATTAATGGACCGAATGAACCATTATAATTCCATTTGTTCCGAATATACTTGAAAAAAATATTCCTTGTTTGTCTAACTCTGCTGGACATATATTTTAACTTGCATCCTTTAGCTTCCCTGATCAATTTTCTAAAATACTTAACTTTTATTTATTTTAATTACTGTCAGCTTCCCCGTCTTCCATTTCATATATATGATTTCTCTCATAGATATGGATCATCTCAGAACATCAATTATTTAATAGCAGGAAAATTATATATAACAAAGTCTAATGTACTGTTAAACAAAAGTGATAAAAGTTAATATCTGTAGTATTCAGGTCCTGATTTGAAGTGAGTGGGAGTTAAGCACATGCTTAAAGTTAAGAAGGTACCTGAGCATGCTTCCTGAATGTGGATGACTTCTGAATTAGGGCCTATGGTTTAAATCTTGGCTCTAGTGAAATCAATGGCAAGACTTCCAGGTTATGTCTACATTGGTGCGATCTTGCGCAAAAGCAGCTGCTTTTGCGCAAAAACTTGCTGCCTGTCTACACTGGCCACGAGTTCTTGCGCAAGTACACTGACATTCTAATGTATGAAATCAGGGCTTCTTGCACAAGAATTCTGATGCTCCCACTCAGGAATAAGCCCTTTTGTGCAACTGTTCCTGTGCAAGAGGCCAGTGTAGACAGGCAACATGAATTTCTTGCACAAGAAAGCCCTATGGTTAAAATGGCCATCAGAGCTTTCTTGCGCAAGAGAGCGTCTACACTGGCATGGATGCTCTTGCGCAAAAGCACATCTCTTGCACAAACGCACATGCCAGTGTAGACGCTCTCTTCTGGAAGAGTTTTTGCACAAGAACTCTTCCGCAAAAGAGTTCTTGCGCAAGATCATGCCAGTGTAGATGTAGCCCCATTGATTTCAATGAGGTCAGGATGTCACCATAGGAGTTAAGACTCTAAAAAGAAATGTCTGCTTTACTTTGATTTTTTGCCGGTAATTTCCTGGTACGCAGTGGAGGCTAGCAAAAGCAATTCCTATTCTGCTGCTCTGGACAGTAATACTGCCTTTTTCTTTGTATAGCTAGGACATTGGTAGTCCTTGGAATATAGCCCTTGCTAAATTAGAGATCCCTTTAATGCTTTATATTAACAGCTTGCTAATAGCATGAGACCAATGAGTTTTGCTCTATAAATTATTTTAAAAATACAGCAAATTCATTTTTCTTGTCCCTTATTTTTATTGGAACAATTTTCTAGGGGCTCCATATGCCAAGATTTAATTAGTTTTTAGAGACAGCATTTGGATCCTTTGCATATTCCATAGTTAGTTTCATTGGCTTCTTTTCTGTTTCGTCTGGATGTCAAATACTGGGCAGATAACCAGCTGTTACTTATTCCATGGTATCGTTTGAGTTTAAGCCAGTGGCTTTCAAACTTTTTTTTCTCATGACCGAGTTGGAAAAATTGTTGATGCCCATGACCCACCATAATTTGACTAGAGTGTGGGCTCTGAGGTGCAGCTGCAGATGAAAGGTTTGGGGCATAGGAGGGGCTCCAGCTGTGGAGGGGAGGAGGCCAGGGCTGGGGTGGGAGGGGCTTACCTGGAGCAGCTCCCGATCAGTGGCGCAGCGGGGCTGCTCCGACAGGCATCCTGTCTGTCCTGGCACCGCAGATCATGCTGCGCCCCAGAAGCAGCCAGCAGTAGGTTCCTGGCCAATGGGAAGTGAGAGCTACTCCAGACCCAGGGTCACAGCCAGGGTTTGCATGCTGGGGCTTCTGCTTCCACCCCCTGCACCTCTGTGGGGGACCAGAGTCAGGGCACTGACGTGTCTGCCAGAGAGCGAGATTGGTCTTGGGGGGTTTCCTCTGTCACCACCTGCCCCTGCTTCTGCCAGGAACAGGGCACTGACTGCCTCTAGCTTCTCCTGGGGCCAGAATCAGAGGTGCTGGGAGCTTCTGGCTTCTGCTGGGGAAGGGGTCATGGGGCACTGGGCTTTCCTTGCTGGGCCCCGGCTCTTACTAGGGCTGGAGGGCATTGGGTGTTTCCTCTGCTGTTCTACCCAGTGCTGCTGCCAGAGAGCCTAGCTGGCCAGTGGTGCAAGCCCCCACACTCCAACATCTGGGCATCTGCCTTCCCAGCCAACCCCTAGGCATGGACCGCATAGTCCAAGTGGCTAATCTTCCACATCCCCAAAACTCTCATTTAGAGTATGTCTACACAGCAGGGCAAAATCTGAAATTAGCTATGCAAAATAGCTTATTTCAGCTTTTGGCACTGTCTACACAGCAGTAAGTCCGAGTTAGAGCACTCTTCCTCTGACTTCCCTTACTCCTTGTAAAATGAGGTTTATGAGTGGGAGTAAGAAGTCCTCCAGCGAACATCATTTTGACATATTTAAATAAGTGCTTGTGTGTAGTCACGGACTATGTTATTTCGAAATAACATTAGCTATTCCAAAATAACACTGCTGTGTAGACATATTCTTAGAGACTAAGATGCCATCTTAGATATTTCAGTTTAGGAGTAGGAAACAAAGTCACCAAAATCAGTGCCCACTTTGTAAGGGTACGTCTACACAGCAGTGTTTTGTCGGAATAATTGACATTATTCCGAAATAACATAGTCCGTGTCTACATACAAGCAGTTATTTCGACATAATGTCAAAATAGTGTCAAGCTGGAGGACTTCTTACTCCGACTCCTGTAACCTTCAGTTTATGAGGAGTAAGGGAAGTTGAAGGAAGAGTGCTCTTTCTCAGACTTCCTGCTGTGTAGACGGTGCCAAAACCTGAAATAAGCTATTTTGATTTAAGCTATGCTTTTGCCCTGCAGTGTAGACCAGTGTTTCCCAACTGGTGCTCCGGGGAACCCTGGGGTTCCGCGAAGCAAAACTAGGGGTTCCGTGAGGAGCCGGCACTCCCCCGCCCCCTCTGAAAGAGAGAGAGCTGGCTAGCCAGGAGAGGCATGGGCAGCGAGTTGTATGGGCTCGTGGTGCTCATGCTACGCCAATATTTGGAGCTGGAGCAGGCCCCGGCCTCCCCCACACGTCCTCCCACCCTGGCCCCAGAGCGTCTCTCCCTCGAACCCATCCCTGTCTCATCTCTGCCGTGCGCAACCTTCACTAAGCTCCCCCTTGCTGGCTGCTGCTGCCCTGTGGGCATGCTCAAACCGGTAGGCAGGGAGACGCCCAGGCGTGACGTAATGTCACGACCCGGGATTTTAAAACTGCTGGGTGCTGCATTGCTCCATGTGGCGGACTTGCGGGTTCAGAGTCCGGGGACGGAGCGCAGACTCCAGCCCCGCAAAGTGGAAGGTAGAGGAAGGGGAAGGGCTGGGAGAGGAAGGGGCTTGTGCAGAGGGGGAGGAGAGGTGAAGGCACCAAAAGGACAGGGTAGAGGAGACACAAATGCCAGGGGGGCAAGTACAGACAATGAGGAAAAAGGCCGGAAGGGGGACAGAGTGATGCTGGGAGAGGAGAGAGTAAGGACATTGGGGGCTCGAGGGGAGAGGAGGAGGTGCTGGGAGAAGGCTTGAAAGAAGGGGTGGGCATGAGGAAGATGGGGATGGAGCAAGTCATGTATGAGGGGAACGGGGGCAGAGGGTAGTGGGAGGGTGGGCATCAGGGAAAAAGAGGGTAAGGGAGGTAGAGGCAGTGAGGGATGGGGGAGGTACCAGGAGGGTGCAGGAGTAAGAGAAGGTGCAAGTGCCAAGGGATTCTGGGGGTGAAACAGAAGGGCAGACACCTGCAGGGTAGGGACCAGCCTCAGAGGAGAGAGGCAGGGCAGGTTTGTAGAGGGAGGTGTTAGGAGAGCGGATGAGGAGGGGTAGCTCACATGAGCAGAGTGGGGCTACTGGAGGAGTGGGCACAGGGAGAAGAGAAGGGCTGGTGGAGGGGGGCAGGTCTCAGGAAGACTGAGGGCAGTGAGACGGGCAGGAGTCAGTACAGCAGAGGAGAGTGAGGAGTTGGGAGGAAGCAGGCACCAGGGGAGGAGACATGACAGCAGAGGGAAAAGGTAGAGGTTTATAAGATATTTATTAATAACTCGGGTGCCACAGTGGGACATCCAAATGAGCCACATGAACTCAGTACTCGTACACAACACAAAATTCATTTTGCTCATGCGAGGAAAGTCTTACATCCACTAGCCCCTGGCTTGCTCGGCATTCCAACCTTCCACCTGAGCCCAACACTCCCGAGCCTGGAGCCCCCTCCCCGAGCCAACATCCCCTTCTCCTGCATCCAAATTCCCTCCCAGAGCTTGTACTTCTCATCCCTTCCCCCACCCAAATCCCTCATTCCCGCCCCACACCTCCTGTCTCAACCTAGTGAGAACGTATAAGGCTGGGGATAGCAAGTGATGGAGAGGAGGGGAACAGAGTGAATGAGGCCTCAAGGAAGGGGGGTGGGAGGGGTCTTGGGGAAGGAATGTGATTTTCATGCATTGGTGGGTCCCTCTCCCCCCCCCCCCCCCCCATTTTTTTTTATTTTTTTTGCTTGACAAACCTTGGGGTTCCTTAAAATTCTGAAAAGCTGAAGAGGGTTCCTGGGCCAAATAAAATTGGGAAACACTGGTGTAGACGTACCCTCTAATATTAACCATAAACTCTCAATGTCTCAATTTCTTTAGATCTGCTTTTCATAGAATCATGGAGCTGGAAGAGACCTCACAAGGTCATCAAGTCCAGCCCCTGCCCAAGGCAGGACCAATCCCAATTACATCAACCCAGTCAGGGCTTTGTCAAGCCAAAACTTAAAAACCTCTAGGGATGGAGATTCCACCACCTCCCTAGGTAACCCATTCCAGTGCTTCACCACCCACCTAGTGAAATAATTTTTCCTAATATCCAACCTAAACCTCTCCCACTGTAACTTGAGACCATTGCTCCTTGTTTTGCCATCCATCACTACTGTGAACAGCCTCGCTCCATCCTCTTTGGAACCTCCCTTCAGGAAGTTGAAGACTGTTATCAAATCCCCTCTCACTCTTCTCTTCTGTAGACTAAACAAACCCAAATCCCTCAGTCTCTCCTCATAGGTCACGTGCTCCAGCCCCCTAATCATTTTGGTTGCCCTCCGCTAGACCCTCTCCAATGTGTCCACATCCTTTCTATAGTGGGGGATCCAGAACTGGACACAATACTCCAGATGTGGCCTCACCAGAGCCGAATAGAGGGGAATAATCACTTCTCTGGATCTGCTGGAAATGCTCCTCCTAATGCAACCTAATATGCCATTAGCCTTCTTGGCTACCAGGGCACACTGTTGGCTCATATCCAGCTTCTCATCCACTGTAACCCCCAGGTCCTTTTCTGTAGAACTGCTACTTAGCCAGTCGGTCCCCAGTCTATAAGAATGCTTGGGATTCTTCCGTCCCAAGTGCAGAACTCTCCACTTGACCTCACCTCATCAGATTTCATTTGGCCCAATCCTCTAATCTGTCTAGGTCACTCTGGACCCTATCCGTGCCTTTCCCCCTAGCTTAGTGTTACCTGCAAACTTGCTGAGGGTGCAATCCATCCCCTCTTCCAGGTCATTAATAAAGATGTTGAACAAAACCAGTCCTAGAACCAATCCTTTGGGCACTCTGCTAGAAACCGACCGCCAACCTGACATGGAACCATTGATCACAACCCGAGTTATGCAGCCAATTACAGTAAGTCAAAGTCGATATAAACCACTATCCAGGTCCACTCTTACCCATACACACAATACACAACTGATTAGGGCGCCTGAAAATTTAGGGCACCACTGGGTCTTAATGTCCACCCAGCTACCTCTTCTATACCTATACTATGGCTCTGCTTCCTTCAGAGAGGACCTAGTTAACTTAAAAGTGAAAAAGCCTGCCAGGCCTATTAGCAGAACATCAAACCCGTGAAAGAGCCATTCAAGTGGTAATGAAGTCATTAAAGAAGGATTTGCCAACCCCAGGTATTTCTTGTCACTTTCTGAATTGACTGTTAGGATGCATCTAGACAGCACCCTTCTGTCAGAATAAGCTACGCAATTTGCACTATGGAAATTGCGTAGCTTATTCCGAGTTTAAATTGAAAGAGCTTATTTTGAAACTTGGCGCTATTTACACAGTGCCAAATTTCAAAATGTGTCACTATTCCGACAAATCCCTTAACCCTCATGCAACGAAGGTTACAGGGACTCTGGAATAGTGTGTCTGCTATTTCGAGAAATAGCAGGCACTTTTAAAGACGTGGTGTTGCTATTTTAGGATACTTCTTGTATCCGGAAAGAGCAATGCAGTCTAGATATACCCTTAGTCTACAGGACCAGAGTTTAATACTTGCTTTAAAATATTTCATTAGCACGTTGCTGAAGATTATAAAATCATGTCTCTAAAAAGTCATTGGTCTCCCCTCAGATGCCATTGGGCACAGGGGCACGCGTTTAATGGTATTAAGTAGGGACCTCAAAATTCTAAGGACCGCCCCGCCACGACCAGTCTGATCCGGTAGCATTTTGCATCCACTTTGCATGCGTGTTAGCATGGCAGAGAATCAGGTCCTTCATCTTGGAAACTAGGGTTCTACCTTCTGACAGGAGTGTTATAACATCAGATTAAACCAATGAATGGTTGTTAAGTGCTTGGACAGCCTCACAACCAAGGTGCTGGAAGATTAGTTATTGATTAAATAATTATAGCTGCATCATCTGAATCTATACAGGTGATAATGACAATTCATGGCAAACAATGTAATCTTTGGAGCTGGCCCCTTTTTCTGTGTGTGTGAATTGCCCGTCTTTTTTTAATTCAGTTGTCCCACTGGGAGTAATAGTTTGAATAGTTTAAACGAGCTATTTGATGCTTGTGCCTATCCAAGCCTGTTTGCAGTGCACATTCCCTGGTGTATTTGACATTCAGTTTCTAGGACCACTTGTAACTTTAGTCTGGTGGGCCCAGATCCTACAAGATATTTAGGCACCTGTCTCCCATTGCTGAATTTTCAATAGTGACTTGTAATTGTGCCTGCCCAACTTCAGAACAGTTTTTTGCCTGCTGTCTGGAAATCAGGCTCCTCTCAGCTGTCTAATGTGGGGCTCCCACAATCACCAGTCACCTTTGCAAATGTACAATGGCAGTGGATAATGGCAGTGATCTTTCCATACCAGTTTACCAGCAAGTTCATTTTTATTGTAATCTATAATTATTTTAATTATCAGAGTGAGAGAACCTACAGGAAAGAATACGGCAGGGGTGGGGAACCTTTTTTGAGCTGAGGGCCACTGACCCACAGAAAAATCAGACAGGGGCCACACAAGTGAAAAGCAAAAAACCCCAAAACAAACCCTAACAGACATGGCCCCCAACTGAGAAGGAGAAAGGCACTCCCCACATCCTCCTCATACAGCAGAGCCTGGGGTGGTGGGTGGGGGAGGCAGGCTACTAGATTTTGTATGCTCCAGCTCCACAGGGGACTGGAGCACCATCATGGGCATCCCAATACTGGAGAGGAGCCCCAAGCCTCTGGAACCAGATCAAGGCAAGCTGGTGGCTGCATCCTCTTCCCCTAATACTACCCATCCGCCAGTGATCACTGTTCAGCACTGTGTGGGAGGCACTGGGCAGAAGAGGAGATCTGAGCCCCCCACTATAGAAAGGATGTGGACACATTGGACAGAGTCCAGCGGAGGGTGACCAAAATGATTAGGGGGCTGGAGTGCATGACCTATGAGGAGAGACTGAGGGATTTGGGTTTGTTTAGTCTGCAGAAGAGAAAAGGGGGGGGGGGGACTTGATAGCAGCCTTCAACTTCCTGAAGGGAGGTTTCAAAGAGGATGGAGAAAGGCTGTTCACAGTAGTGACGGATGGCAGAACAAGGAGCAATGGTCTCAAGTTACAGTGGGGGAGCTCTAGGTTGGATATTAAGAAAAACTATTTCACTAGGAGGGTGGTGAAGCACTGGAATGGATTACCTAGGGAGGTGGTGGAATCTCCATTCCTAGAGGTGTTTAAGTCTCGGCTTGACAAAACCCTGGCTGGGTTGATTTAGTTGGGGTTGGCCCTGCCTTGGGCAGGGGGCTGGACTTGATGACCTCATGAGGTCTCTTCCAGCTCTATGATTCTATGAAAAGGAGAAGTGGGGGCAGGAAGAGGCAGGACAATGTGAGGGCCAGAAGAGGTAGAGATGGGTATGGGGAGAAAGGATGGAGCAAGGGTGGGGCTTGGGACAGAGCTGGGGTCCAGCACTTCTAGGGAAACCATAAAGTCAGTGCCTTTGGGTTTAATATATTACTTAGATATTCCAGCTGTTGATAAGGAGAAGAGAGAGACACTTGGTACACTGGATGAAGTTGCAGATAAAAAGATAATGCAGGATGTCCTAAGGGACATGGGAGAAATGGGTTGGAACTGAGATGTGTACATTTGTCATGTACAGCATAGGCGGTAAGACAGACTGGTCAGCATGTAAAGAGATGGCAGTCGAGACTGCACTTCGTGTAAGTACAATTAGACAAACTGGGAAGCTGTAGTTAAAAAGCGTGGGGCTTCAATTATAAAGCAACTGCATACATTTATCTCTCAGCTCTGAACTCTGAATTAGCAGTGGGGAGCTGTGCTGAATACAGAGCTGTGTTAGCCAGACGTGGATGTGGCCATAAAATAGCGAGACATGAAATACATTGCTAGCAGAGCATGGCAGGGCACTGCACCCTGGAGGGCAGTAGAAATAAAGCTTCTGGTTATTCAGCAACTAAATATGCAGAGCTATTACAAAAAAGTCACTGTTCACTGAACTAATTGCATAGCTTAATCTGTTACAAGGCAGTAGGAAATGTGTCTGGAGCCTTATATAATCCAAAAAGCTCGGTGTCAGGGAGATGATATTTTGTATGACAGTCAAGCTCCTGTTAATAAGAAGAGGTTTTATATACATGACATAATTTGGTCAAAAAAGGTGACAAAACTACAATTTAAAGCACTTCTCCCCTCAAAAAGAGATTTTAAAAAAAATTCCATGTAAACGGAGTATTCACACTCACCATTCTGCACGACACTCAGTGTCTTTTGTATCTGCAATGGTTCTGCATGCAGTTACCTTTTTGTGTGAAAGCTTCAGGAGGGGTAGCTGAGTTAATCTGTAACAGGAAAAACTTAAAAACCAACGAATAGTCTAGTAGCACCTTAAAGACAACAAAACATGTAGATGGTATAATGATGGTATCATGATACCATCTGCATGTTTTGTTGGTCTTTAAGGTGCTACTAGACTATTTGTTGGTTTTTAAGTTTTTCCTTTTTGTATGAGCAACTCACCTTTAAAAAAAAATCTCCTGCCAAAGAGCAAAGAACAGAAACACCAGCTGGTCTCTGGATATTGGTGGTATAACTACCATCTTAATAGCTGCATGAGAAGACATTTCAGACTTTAGTTGGGTGTGTGCAATTTTAACCATGATTCTGGAGGCTACTTGGGCACTTGAAAATCCTAGTTTTCTGGCAGATGATTTAGAATTTAGTGGGCAGGAGCCCTATATCTCATTTCTATATTTAAAATTCAGATAAATATTAGATTCTCTCAGCTCCAATAATAACATGTTCTGACATCTTGTGGCAAATCACTTAAGGGACACTGTTAGGTTTAGAATGTTTATATTGTTACTTTGGCTGTGTCTAGACCAGTGGACCCCAACTTTCATGGCTGCCGGGCGTCCAGGGGCGGGGCCACTCATGAGCTGGGAGTCTGGGGGTGGGGCCGCCCAAACTCCTGAGGCTGGCACTGCATATGTGCCGCGCGCCCGGGACCAGCACCGCACATGTGCCGCACGCCAGGGGTAGGGGCCACCCACGTGCCCTGCGCCCGGGGCCAGCCCAGATGTTTTGGTGGGTGCACATAAATGCCCCGGTGGGCGCTATGGCACCCACAGGTACCACGGTGGGGACCACTGGTCTAGACTATATCCCTCTTTCAACAGAGGGATGTAAATTAGACACGTTGAAATTGCAAATGAAGTGGGGATTTAAATATCCTGCGCTTCATTTGTATAATCGTGTCATGGTGCTCTTTCGAAAAAGCACCATTTCGAAGGTAAAACCACGGTCTAGACACGGTTCTTTTGAAAACGGCAAGCTTTTTCGAAAGATCCTGTACTCCTCAAAAAATGAGGTTCACAGGATCTTTCGAAATAGCCTGCCGTTTTTGAAAGAACCACATCTAGACCATGGTTTTACTTTTAAAATAGCGTTTTTTTAAAAGAGCACCATGATGCAATTATGCAAATGAAGCACAGGATATTTAAATCCCCGCTTCATTTGCAATTTCAACATGTCTAATTTACATCCTTCTGTTGAAAGAGGGATGTAGTCTAGACATAGCCTTTGTTACTAACTTCGCAGAGAGAGAGACAGACAAGACTCCATCAGATGTCCTGGGTTCTATCTCAGAACTAGGAGGAGGGGGAGGTCTAGTGGGTGGCAGCAGGGGGCAGCTACATCAGGGTTCTATCATCAGAATGGCTATCCTAGGTCAGACCAATGGTCCATCTAGACCCGTATCCAATCTTCTGGTAATGACTAATGCCAGGTTATTTAGAGGGAATGAACATGACAGGTAGTCATTGAGTGATTCATCCCAGGCTGTCACCCATTCCCAGCTTCTGGCAACCAGAGGTGAGGGATACGCAGAACATGGTGTTGGATCTCTGCCCACACTGGCTAACAGCCATTGAAAGACCTATTCTCCATGGACTTTTTTAGGGGTTTTTTTAGACCCATTATCTCATGCCTTCTTAACATTCTCTGGCAGACTTCTCCCCCTTAATCATCTCTTTTTCAAAATGAAATGTCTCAGTCGTTTTTAATCTCTCCTCATATGGAATGTGTTCAGTACTCCTAATTTCTGTTGCCCTTCTCTGTAACTTTTCCAAATTCAATATATATTTATTGAGATGGGGTGACTAAATCTGCACACAGAATTCAGTATGTGAGTGTACCATGGATTTAAATAGAGTAGACATTTTCAAACAACTATCCACAAAGACACCAAAATCTCTTTATTGATGGGTTTGGCTAATTTTGATCTCATCATTTTGCTTGTATATTTGGGATTATATTTTGCCATGTGCATTACTTTGCATTTATCAACATTAAATATAATCTGCCATTGTGTTGCCCCATAGCCCAATTTTATGAAATCCCTTTGTAACTCTTTGCAGTTTGCCTTGAGCTTAACTATTTTGAATAAATTTTGTATCATCTGCAAATTTTGCCAATTAGCTATTTACCCTTTTTTCCAGATAATTTATGGATCTGTTGAATAGCTAGCTAGCTAGCCAGACATGCACATTTTGGATCTTTTATGTGTTTTTGCTTTCTGAGACTTGAGGACACACTCAGATCATACTTTCAGCCTTTTCTGCGAAAACCTGAGGACTTGAAACACTTTTTATATGAAAGCTGATGGTGAGACTACACTACAGAGCCTATGTTGATATAGCTATGATAGCATAGCCCCCTAGCTTAGATGCAGCTTGCATACAGAGAAGGTATGTTTCTGTTGGCACAACAACGCCATCTCCCCAAACAAAGCCCTCTTAGTCATGCCTAGTAGTCAGAACAGTGGCAGTCATTGACCAAGAGCAAGCCAAAAGGCAGGTATTGTCAACTCAGACTTTAAGGATAGAAGGGATCATCATAACCATCTGGTCTGACTTCCTGCATGTTGCAGGCCACAGAACTTCATTTATCCATGCCTGGCTAAGTTACAGTCCACAATCACTGGCTAAGTTACTGAAGTCCTCAAATCATTGAATCCAGCAAATGACCCATGCCCCATGTTGCAGAGGAAGGCACCTTCTGCCCACGATCTCACTCCCAAGGTCTCTGCAAATCTGACCTATGGGAAAATTCCTCCCGGACCCCAGCTATGGAATTCCTCCATTAACTCCAGAACATGTATCTGAGCCAGAGTACCGTTTTTGGAACCATCCATGTGCATTTGAGCCTACAGAAAATCTATTTTATGTAAGGATGTGGAGCTAAGGGGGACAGAGATGGAGAAAACCTCTAGGTGGACTGAAACTAAATTTAGAGCCAAGAGAACAGGATAATGAGAGCTAGGGTCCAGGACTGGCAATCACAAGAACTGCCATTTTCCTGGATTTGTGACCATGAGCAAGTCCCTTCACCTCTGTGTACCTATCATAGAATCATAGGGTTGGAAGAGAGCTCAGGAGGTCATCGAGTCCAGCCCTCTGCCCAAGGCAGGACCAACCCTAACTAATTCATCCCAGACAGAACTTTGTCAACCTGGGACTTAAAAACCTCTGGAGATGGAGATTCTACTACCTCCCTAGGTAACCCATTCCAGTGCTTCACCAACCGACTAGTGAAATAATTATTCCCAATATCTAACCCAGATCTCCCCCACTGCAACTTGAGACCATTGCTCCTCCTTGTGCCATGTCACTACTGTGAACAGCCTCTCTCCATCCTCGTTGGAACCTCCCTTCCGATAGTCAAAAGCTGCTATCGAATCACCCGTCACTCTTCTCTTTTTCAGACTAAATAAGCCCAAATACCCTCAGCCTCTCCTTGTAGGTCATGTGCTTCAGACCCCTAGTTATTTTGGTTGCCCTCCACTGGACTTTCCCCAATGTGTCCACATCCTCTTTTCCCTACCTATAAAACAGAGAGCATTCAGGTTCCATATATTGTCCCCATTATACAGGGTGGGAGACTGAGACATAGTTGGGGCCTGTCTACACTACAGGACTGAAGAGCATGTGTAAGCTGCTCACTCCCATGTGTCGTTCAGAGCCTCTGGATAGCACAGCTCCTAAGCATGTGTTCTGCACTTAGCCCCTGTGAAAGAGCAGGCCTGGATGGCCTTTTCCCTTTGGGCTGTAAGGAGCAGGAACTTGATACGAGGGCTCTGAAGAGGCTCTCAAGAGCTAATTGTTTAAATCATTGTTATCAATGAACTATAAGCCAATATAAAATCACACGTATGAGTGATAACATACTAGCAGAGCAGTAAATAAAGCTTATACCGGGGCAGACACACAAAGTGATTTGGATCCCTTGGGAAGCTGGATCCATGCAAACAAAACAGGTTCCCCAAAGCTGATTGCAAAGCCTGCCCCTAGCCCCAAAGCATGCAGGCCACACCCCCGGAAGGGGGGACTGTACCCAGGCAAGCAGGGACTCAACAGAAGCTGGCAGGGTGATGCTGTGGTGAACAGGACTAAAGGCATCATTAGACACATGAGCAGAGGCATGAGCAGAGCAGGGTGATGACAGCTTTTTAAAACATGTTGAAAAATTGCAGATAGGGCAGCAAAGAGCCAAACATTTTGAGGGCTGGAGAAAAATGCCTCCTTGTGAGCTACCAAAAGGTGCTCAATGAGCTTCTACAAAAGTAGTCGCTGAAAGGCGACTTCATAGATGTATCTAAGTGCCTTGGAGAGAACACGTCGGGCAGTAAAGGGCTGTGCAGAGAAAGGCAGAATGAGACTAGTGGCTGGAAGGTGAAGCCATACACATTCATATTAGAAATAAGGCACAAATATTTCACAGTGAGGATGCTTCACTGTTGGAACAAACTACCAAAGCAAGTGATGGATTCTCCAATTCTAGATGTTTTCTAATGAAGACTAGATGCCTTTCTGGTATGTGCTTGGATCAAAGCTTAGCCACTGTGATACACAGAAGGGGCGGGCTATACAGGGGTCAGATTTGATACTCTAATAACCTCTTTGGGCCTTTTAAAGTCTACTAATTAATGAAAAACTGAGTGTGGCATAGGGAGCAGCCTCTGGTGCTTTGCTGTGCAGCCGGTTTGATCCCCGGACTCAGCTATCAGTAAATTAGATGATCCAGGGGAAAGAATTCAAACATCCAAAAGTCTGACCAGGGTCAGGACACCGGCCTTGCAGGGGGTGGGTGGATGTGACAGTGACATCACAAAAGCCTGCTGCAGGACCTCAGCCCATTGGGAGAAAGGGGTGGGGAGCGGGTGACCTCATAGAGAGACCCTGACATCAACCAGGCAGGACAGAGCACAAGGCAGGCAACATCAGAGACTCCCGTGGCTCCATATCAGCAAGGCTCCTTCTCAAGGTCTCTTTTTGGGGAGCGAGAGAGAATTAGATTAATGTATGTAAGCATGAGGAGGAACTTCATTGGAGTTTTCACCGTCCCTACCACAGGTTGCACCTCTGAAAACTGGTACTCTGTGATCCGGCAACATCCTTGGTCCAGCAAGAATCCATCCCAAGGTGCCATTTGCTATTATTCTTCCCTGATTCTGGGGGGCATCCAATTCTGTGAAAGGCCCTTGTTCTCTTGAGACAGAAGGACATCATAGCCAAGGTGATGTGCCAGCTCCGCTACATCCCACCCTTTCACCAGGTGCCCAAGGCTCTGCATGGACTGTGCCTTTTAGGGTGCCTCTGATGGGGTGTACAACCCCACACTGGGCCAAGAGAGGTTAGAAAGCAGACCTGGGCTGTTGGGATCCTGCTCAACTGGCCCTGCAGAACCTGCTCCAGCTGGAGGAGGAGTTTCAAAGGGAGTTTATCATGGGGTGTATTGTTCCTGCATGCTAGCTCAGAAACCAAAGGGTTAATCCAGGCTCCCTCTGGGGCATCTGGCATTGGCCACTGTCGGAAGACAGGCTACTGGGCTAGATGGACCTTTGGTCTAACCCAGTATGGCCATTCTTATGTTCTTATGTTCACTTTTTCTCCTGCACCATTGCTGGTGGCAAATGAAATTCAGTGTTAAGTGCAAAGTAAAGCACATTGGAAAAAATAATCCCAACTATACACACAAAATGATGGGCATGTATATTAGCTGTTGCCACTCAACAAAGATCTTGGAGTTACAGTGGATAGTTCACTGAAACTACCTGCTCAATGTGCAATGGGAGTCAAAAATAGTGAACAGAATGTTAGGAACCATTAAGAACAAGATAGATAATGAAACAGAAAATATCACAATGCCATTATATGAATCCATGGCACATCCACCACACCTTAAAAACTTCATGCAAGACATATTAGAATTGAAAAAGCTACAGAGAAGAGCAACAAAAATACTACGGGTATGGAACAGCTTTTATATGAGAAGTTTAAAAGACTGGGACTGTGCTACTTAGAAGAAAGATAGTAGGGGTATGACAGAGGTCTATAAAATCGTGAATGTGGAGAAAGTGAATAGAGAAGTACAATGTATGACTTCTTATAAAAACAACCAAGAGGACACCTGATGAAATTAATATGCAGATGGTTTAAAAAAAACAAAAGTAAGTATTTCTTCACACAATGCACAAACTGTGGAACTTGTCACCATGACATGTCGTAAAGACCAAATTATAAGGGGGATCAAAAAGGAACTAAATAAGTTCATGCAGGATATACAAGATGATCAGTATGCAGCTCCATACTCCAGGCATTCCTAAACTTCCAACTTCCAGGAGCTGATACTGGACAACAGGGGATGGGTCACTAAAAATTGCTTTGTTGTGTTTATTTCCTCTGTGATGGCTTTGATCTCAGAAGTTCCCTTGTGACTGTCACTTGATGTGCTGAAAAACCACTGAACCAACCTTCCTGCCATTGTGGGCTTGCCTCAATCCTCTGTTCTGCTGCGTCAGACCCTTTAGCTTTCTCCTGCACTGGCACAAAGATGGGGTCATAGTCCACATTCAGAGGATCACAGGCTCCTGAATGAGAGATTATTTGCTCTGCTTTGCATAAAACATTTTTGAGTTGTGCATATTCATATTAGAACATAATTCCATAAAATATGAGGGTGTAGTAGCACATGTTGATCAGGACCTCCTGTAACAAATGATCAGCAGATAATGTCCCATTCCTCGGCATGTAGTTTTTCCCATTGTAGAATAAAGCCCAATGTCCAATTCTGGAAAACTTGGCTGTTGTTATTTCCTGGATAACCTTTTAATTTGTTTCTGAGTGTGTAGTATGGATGATAGTATAAAACCCTCAAATATCTTCTCCCATCAAAGTTTTTATGTCTGATACATTTTTGACAAGAGGAGGCATATTAGAAATTTATTACCAATCTTACTGAAAACCTTAATTAAAGTGTCAAATGACTGATTTTGCATGGTTGCAACCAAGACCAATTTATGTTCACTGTATAATGGAATAATTATACTGTAGGTAGTGTCACACAATGTTAGCTATAGAAGCAATTAATCAGAGGGTCAAATAGGGTTACCAGGTGTACGGTATACACCTGGACAGTTTTTGCCTCCTGTTCGGTAAAAAAACTTCAGAAAATACTGAATTTCTGATTTTGTTCCCCGGCCAGGTGGTGAAAATGCCAGGCACTTGGTAACCCTACAAACACTCAGCACCCCACCCTGAACCTTCCCTCAGCCCCCAACCCTCCCAACCCCAGGCTGCTGGCACAAAATGGCTGCTGGCAAAAAGACCAAGGGGAAGCAATGACTCCCCTGGGTCTTAGTGCTCAACCACTTCCCTGTTCCTATCCCTGCACTCACTCTTAAAGGGGACATGCTGTTTTATTTTAATTTTTTTTTTTGCTTAGTAAGTCTTGGAGTCCTTTTTTTTTATGCTCAACAACTTTGGTCTCCCCCCCTTTTTTTTCTTCAACAGAATTTTTTCCCTTTTTGGGGGGGGGGAGAGTGCGGGTGTTCGGTATTTTTGTTCAACCATCTGGCAACCCTAGGGTCAAGCCACAGGCAGAGTTCAGGTTTTTCTAACCAAAAGTGCTAACAGTTTTTCAAAAAAATCTCAGAGGGATACCCATTCTAGTCTGTAACTTTAAAAATGATGAGCAGTCCTGTGGCACCTTAAAGTGTATCTACACTGCACAGTTATTTTGAAATAACTGATGATATTTTGAAATAACTGTGCAAACAGCTACACTGTACAGATGTACCCTTAGAGACTAACAAACATATACAGAATCATGAACTTTTGTGTATAAAACCCACTTCATCAGATCTGATGATCACTTCATCTGATGAAGTGGGTTTTACCCACAGAAGCTCATGATTTTTGTTAGTGTCTAAGCCCTAGTCTACACTAGGAAGTTCTTTTGAAATAACTCCCCTTATTTCAAAATAATAAGCAAAGCGTCCACACTACCAAGCTCATTATTGTGAAACAACGGACTGGTTATTTTGAAATCTATATTCCTGAATTCCTCAGGAAATAAGCTTATTTTGAAATAGTCATTTCAGGAGTTATTTCAAATGTAATTATTTTGAAATAATTTCCTAATGTAGACATGTCCTAAGGTGCCACAGGACTACTCATTCTAGAGCTACTTTCAAGCCAGTGCTGCTCACCAAACTCACCAGTACTTCTAGGAACCTGATTGACACTAAATGATTGGCTAGCAGTGTGGTATTTTTGGTAAGATCCAAACCTATATAGACCTGGTAACATGGCTGACACTTTGGGATTAGAAGAATAGTTTGCATATGTGAGAAGAGGGTTTTTTTAAAAAATAACTTCTCTCTGTACTGAACCTAGGTGATGACTGAGAGTCAGAGAACTGGAATGCAATAAAGGGATTTGTGTGATTTCTCTTTTGGATGCTTGATAATCAGTGTGGGAGATCAGAAGCACAGTTTGTGACTGGGTGGGGAGTCTAACTTCAGTGTTACCCACCAGTGTTGGGAATATCTGCTCTCCCTTTTGCAGCAATGGCAGCGGCAGAGTTCATCTTGGCATTTCCAGTGAGGACTGCCCCCAGACACACCCAGTCACACCTATGCCCTGCGGCATGTCACAAGCATCACCTCCCTAAACTTATTAAACACAGTCTTGAAGCTGGTTAAGTTTTTCTTGCCCCCACTGCTCCCCATGGTAGGCTTTTCCATAATTTCACTCCTCTGATGGTTAGAAACCTTTATCTAATTTAAAACTAAACTTCTTCATGGCCAGTTTATATCTATTTATTCTTGTTTCAACATTGAATCTTAACTTAAATAACTTCTCTCCCTCCCTGGTATTTATTCCTCTGATGTATTTGTAGAGAGCAATCACATCTCCCCACAATCTTTTTTTGGTTAGGCTAAACGAGCATAATTCTTTGAGTTTCACTTCATAAGGCAGGTTTTCTATTCCTCTGATCCTTACTAGCCCTTCTCTGCACCTGTTCCAGATGAGATCTCACCAGTTCCTTGTACCAATGTAGTAAGGCTTCCCTGTCTGCTAAAACGATCTTGCCACATGGGTGAATGTGATATGGAAAATAGGGCAAATAATGAGAAAAGGCAGGCCCCAGTAATCTTTTCTGAACTCAAGAATGTAGAGGTGTCAGGACGTGCTACATAACCAACTGATGAACTCTGCTATTGCTCTGCACAAAAGGGAAGAAAGCAGAAGAATCATTAGGGACTTCTAAGCACCATGTGGTTCAGCCTGTCTAATCAGATGATGTTATTTCTGTTGCCCTATTCTTTCCTCCCATTGTTTGTCACACTCATTTGACATCTCATCTTAAATTGGCCAAATGTAGTGCCAAATGCAACGGGACCCCAATACTAATCAGGGCTTTCAAGCCATTCACTATATAAATACAGAACTGGAAAACAATTTATTAAAGGCATGTTGTTCCTGATATAACAAGAAGCAGCAGCAAGATAAAGCACAAGTATAGCAAAAGTCAGTTTAAAGTAAGAGCAGTAAACATATCTTGTAACCTTAGCAGATGCAAAATTTGAACAAAGAAAATTGCTCCAGCAAACTCTGGGTCACATGGGCAACAAACAGCAGCACCCTACAGTAACATTTCATATTAAGGGTGGAACATCTTGGTTATCTTCAAAGTCAATACAGCTAGGTTTAGTGTCTATAACCTTTTGTTGCTGCAGCCTAATAGGTCCTTGCCCAATTCGCTCCTTTTCTTGGATTATGTTTGCCACATCAGGGAATGAATATTTGCTAGGATCCACTTCTAGTTTCTCAACTTGTTCCCTGTAAAAAAGAGAACAGATGGTTATAAATAAATCTTCCTAACAACATTACATGTGGCAACAGAAATTTGGAACGGCTTCCCACATTTCCCACTACCCATAGAAGCCATTATGAGTTTTACCACTGACTTCAGTGGGAGGATTAAGAAATATCACTACTGTGAACCAATAGCTAATTCAAAAGAGTGTCTTGGGGCTTGTGGCACAGCTGTACCTCTGAAGCTGCTCCTCTGTACAGCTTAGTGAAGACACTACTTACACTGAAGAAAGAGCTTCTCCCATCAGCATAGATATTTCACCTCCATGAGAGGCAGTAGTGATGTCAATCAAAGACACCTTCCTATTGATGTAGCACTATCTCCACTAGGGGGTTCTTCTTCAAATAGTGTTCCTATGGGTGCTCCACTGTAGTTGACTCCCAAGCAGTATCCCCTCTCAGGGCTGAGACAATCGTCCAGGTAAGAATAAATCATTGTCCATTGCAAACCTAAGTAGGCAGCCACCACTGAGAGAAGCTTGGAAAATACTGTCAGGGCCGAAGATAACCCAGAGGGGAGTACCCTGTACTGGTAGTGATCTTGTCCCAGGGTTAATAGGAGAAATTGTCTGTGAATTGATAAGACTCAGATGTGAAAATCCACATCCTGAAGATTGAGGGCTACAAACCAATCTTCCTGTTACAATGCTGGAATGATTGTTGCTAAAGTGACCATCTTCAATTACTGAGCTTTGACAACCTCATTAAGAGCTCTGAGGTCTAATATGGGTCTACATTCCCTCATCCTTTTGGGGTATTAAGACATACCAAGGGTAGAGTGCTTTACCTCATAGATCTTGAGGTATTGGTTCTATGGCTCTCACTATCACAGTAAACTCTCATGAGAAGGGTTCCAGAGGGATGGGGAACAGTGTTGTGGAGTGTGCAGGAAGGTAAAATGGATGGTACCCATGGTGAACAATCTCTAGGAGCCAATGGTCTGACGTTATATGCTCCCAGCCGCTGCTGAATACTGCCAGACAGTTCACCTACAACCCCCAACTTAAACCTGTCCAACACATTATCAATAAACTACAGCCTATATTGGAACAGGATACCATACTCAAAGAGGCTCTGGGAGACAGACCCATAGTCTCCTATAGACAACCACCTAACCTCAAGATGATTCTTACCAACCACCACAGGACATACCACACTAATACCAACCCTGGTACCTTCCCTTGCAACAAACCCCGTTGCCAGCTTTGTCCACATATTCATTCTGCTGATACCATTATTGGACCTAACCAAGTGAGTTATAAGATCAAGAACACATATTCCTGCGCATCCAGAAATATAATCTACGCTATCATGTGCCGAAAGTGTCCGTCTGCTATGTACATTGGACAAACATCTCAGACACTTCGCCAAAGGATTAATGCCCACAAAACAGATATCAGACAAGATCACAAAGAGAAAACAGTTTCTTGCCACTTTAACCAGAAAGGACACTCTCTAAATGACTTAGCCACCTGCATTCTGCTACAAAGACCTTTTACATCTGCACTTGAAAGGGAATCCTCTGAACTGTCATTCATGTTAAAATTCGACACTTACCAACAAGGACTTAACAAGTCTTTGAACTTTCTCACCCATTACCAAGACAGTTTCCCCAATTATCACCTGTAATACCATTAACTCACAAACATCCCACTCTCCCTACCTTTAATATCAGCAATTCACAGACACTTACCTTCCTTCCTCCCCCTTCCCACCCCCCCGCATCCCCCTTCTGTTCTGCAATGTGATTTGTCCTTTTCATATTTGTTCATTTTTTTAAATTGTATCCTTTGGTATATATGGTTGTGACTACTTTCTTCCACTATTTGATCTGAGGAAGTGGGTCTGGCCCACGAAAGCTCATCATCTAATAAACCATCTTGTTAGTCTTTAAAGTGCTACATTGTCCTGCATTTTGCTTCAACTACCCCAGACTAACACGGCTACATTTCTATCACCAAAGGGATGAGTAGTGATGGTCAGTTGTAGCAGTTTCCTCAGCTCCTTCTCTATTACAGAGCCTATTTAAGCTCTGAAACAGAGGGGAAGAGGATGGGTAGTAGAACAACCAAAGGAATGTTCATCTCGAAGAACCTTAGGGTATGTCTACACTAGCCCCCTGGTTCGAACTAGGGAGGCTAATGTAGGCATTCGAAGTTGCAAATGAAGCCCGGGATTTAAATATCCTGGGCTTTATTTGCATCTTCCTGTCAGGGAGCCATTTTTAAATCCCCTTAGTCCGAACTAACTGCCCGTGGCTACCTAACGTTAACTCGAACTAAGTCCTTAGTTCGAGTTAACTGTTACACCTCATTCCACAAGGTATAATAGTTAACTCGAACTAAGGACTTAGTTCGAGTTAACGTTTGACTGCCGTGTGTAGCCGCGGTCAGTTAGTTCAGACTAAGGGGATTTTAAAATGGCGCCTGGACGGGAAGATGAAAAGAAAACCCGGGATATTTAAATCCCGGGCTTCATTTGCAACTTCGAATGCCTACATTAGCCTCCCTAGTTTGAACTAGGGGGCTAGTGTAGACATACTCTTAGTTATCAAGATGAGTAACCTTCTCTTCTTTGAGAGAAATGTCTCTGTGAGTTCTCCACTTGAGGTGACTGTAAAGCAGTGCCTTTTAGGATGGTAGAGGCTTCAGAGTAGGATGGAAAGCAGTGGACAGTACTGCTCGTCCAATCTGAGTGTTTTAGGGCACTGGGTGATTGCATACTGTTTGTAAAAGTGTGTTCAGATGCCCTTTCAGACATCCTTTTAAATGTGCACCAAAGGGACTCTGTTGAGAAACTCTGTGGACATTGATATAGACCTAATGGAATGTATCCGCATGGTTGGTGGTGGCTGGGAGCCCTTCAATTGGTAGCAGAGATGAATGCATCCCAATATTCATTTATAGTGACTTTGTGTAGACATGGGTGCTCCCTTCAACCCTTCTGCTATGGAAATGAAGAGTTTTGAAGTAGTTTCAAATGATTTTGTACGGTCAAAACAAAAGGCCAGTGCCCTTTTAACATTCTCTGTGTGTGTGTTATAGCCATGAATGAATTTGCATGTGATTTCGGGAAGAAAGTTGGAAGTTGCAGAGGATCACTGATGTGGAAGGATGAGTGCACCGGAGTAAGAATTTGGGATGAGTGCTTTGTCTTTAAAAAAATATAGTGTATGGTGGTTTAGCCATAAGAGCTCCTATCTCCCCAACATGTCTTGTGGATGTGATGACAAGAAAGGATAATTTAATGGAGAGATGCAACAAAGAGTAAGTTGCAGGAGGTTCAAATGGTTTACCAATTAATGTGGCTAGCACAAGATTTAAGTCCCAAGGCACCATAGGTGGTCACACATCAGGATAGAATATTTGGATGCCTTTGAGGAACTGTTTGGTGATCCACCTGAAATGTGGATGTTGTGATGGAATGCACTGATTGCCACTCAACTAACCTTCATTGAACTGAAAGTCCTGATTGTTCAAGTTCTAAGAGGCAGTCTAAAATGACAGGGATGGGGCAGATGCAGTGTCCACATGTTTTGTGGTGCACCATGTCATTAATCTCTTCCACTTGTGTGTGCAGATGCAGCATATGGAAGGCTTCCTACTATGGACTAATACCTGCTGAACCTGTACTGAGCAGGCTAGCTTGTCATGGGAAAACCATGTAGCAGCCATCTGAAGGTCGGGGTGCTGAAGTTGTCCTTCCTATTGGGTAAATAGATTTGGATGAAGTGGAAGAGTGATTGTGGGGAGTGCTGATATCCAAATCATAAAAGGGTACCATGGTTGTCTCAGCCATTTTAGGAGTATTAAAATGACTGTGTCCCTGTTGGTCCTTATTTTCTGTATGACTCTTGAGAGCAATGGAATTGGTAGAAACACATATAGAAGGTCCACATTCCAGTTGATTAAGAACACACCTCACTGGGAGATTTTTCCCCAGGGCAACTCTGGAATAAAGTAGGGGACTTTTGGTGTTGTGGGATGTGGCAAAAAGATCTGTACATGGGTGGCCCCCTCTTGGAATACTGAAGTGTTGAGTTGCTCATTTCCCATTTGTGGTCTTGAAGAAACCATCTGCTGAAGAACTTTAGTCTGCCATGGTATTGTGGCAGCTGAAATGTGGATATTTGATGGATGCATAGATTCCAGATCTTTATTGCTTCAGAATGTAGCAAATGGGATCTGACTCCTCCTTGCCTGTTTATATAAAACATACAAGTAATGTTGCCTGTGATCACTTGTACGTATCAATTGTACATCAACAGGAGAAAGTGGAGGCAGGCATTGCATACTGTGAAAGTTCCAGGAGGTAGATATGTAATCTGCTGTGTTGTGGACCACAGTCCCTAGACTGTATGATGTTGAATGTGTACTCCTCACCCCAGGAGGGAGGCAACAATCATAAAACGTACTAATGGAGGTTCCTGAGTGAAGGGGATATTTGAACACAGGTTGTGGGAATGAGTCCATCATGATAATGATTCCTTGATCTTGTTGAGCATCATCAAATGGATGTTCAAGCTGTGTTTGTTGGATTTGAATTCTGTTGATAACCAACCTTGTGGAAGCATGATTTTTTTTTTACCACAAATGTGCAAAAACCCATGTATCCCAAGGGTTGTAGGCATTTGTGAGCATTGTTCCCTGTAAGCTGTGCACTTATGTGGGCATTCAGGAGAAATTCAAATGACACTCAGATGATTTAGAGCATTCAGAGCACAGTTTTGTGTTTCTATAGATGGTGCACATTTGCACATGCCTAGGCACAGAAAAAAACTATTCCACACATGGATGAAAAAAATCTGCACATGGATGGAAAAGATTACAGGGCCCATCATTTGTGAGCCATAATTTGTAGGGTTTTGTGGTCTGTGGCTATTATAAATTGAATAGTGTTGAACTTGTTTCGAGGGAGCAAGGCTCATGCTGTTGTGGAATCTAAATAAGTAACAATTAATTCCAGCTGTGCAGCAGGTTCTATAGTAGACTTTTTTATGTTTATTTGTAGACTGAGACCATGGAAAAACATCAGATGATCATTTGCATCAGATGAACTGCCTTTGATAAGGTCTGTGCCTTAAGAAGGTTGTCAGTGATACTGTATCCTGAAGCACATGTTATTCAAAACAATCTTGTTCAGTGTTTGGGCACCAATATTAAATCCCAACACAATAATATTTAATAAATCAGTTACTGTCCATTTAATAGGTTATCTAAAAAATGGCATCAATAAAAAACAACTACTGGTATATCACAAAGCAGTGTTACCAATAAAACAAAAAAGCTAGCTATTCCTGTTTCCTGCCCAGTGAAGCTTATACCAGAAAGGAACAACCAGCAGTAAGGATAAACTATAACATGAATGGACAATACTGTGTAATAACCAATTAAAAAATTATATATAAAGGCCTCAGTTGTAATGTCATTACTCTAACTTTCTGTTTTGCCTCTTAGACATAATCTTGTGGGACACGCTATAACAATGCTTATTGCAGTACTGCAAAACTTCCAGCCTATAACCAATAATGGTAACTGAAACAGCCTCAATAAAAGTGTGGCACTACATTTAAAAGAGCCAGGCTACCACATCATATTTTTTTAAAAAAAATTCTGCTTAGGTATAAGGTGGTGTCAGAGGTACACATACCTGTATGTCCACATACACTACAAATATACAAACCATATCCACATTATACATATATATTTGTTATCTGGCAGTGCTCCAAGGTTCAATCAAAAAACTACAATCCTCAACCAAAGTTCTGGGCATAACATCCCAAACCCCACAATAAAAAAACTTAACACAATTAGCAAATAAAATCTGTCTATCAGTTGTATCAACAGAAGTACCTGAAAAGGGATGGATTTGAGGGTAGGTGGGAGGTACGGAGAGGAAGGTGATGGTATAGGCCAAGTAGGTGACTTGGTTTAAGTCTCGGCTTGACAAAGCCCTGGCCGCATTGATTTAGTTGGAATTGGTCCTGCCTAGAGCAGGGGGCTGGACTTGATGCCCTTCTGAGGTCTCTTCCAGTTCTCACCCATTACCAAGACAGTTTCCCCAATTATCACCTGTAATACCATTAACTCACAAACATCCCACTCTCCCTACCTTTAATATCAGCAATTCACAGACACTTACCTTCCTTCCTCCCCCTTCCCACCCCCCCGCATCCCCCTTCTGTTCTGCAATGTGATTTGTCCTTTTCATATTTGTTCATTTTTTTAAATTGTATCCTTTGGTATATATGGTTGTGACTACTTTCTTCCACTATTTGATCTGAGGAAGTGGGTCTGGCCCACGAAAGCTCATCATCTAATAAACCATCTTGTTAGTCTTTAAAGTGCTACATTGTCCTGCATTTTGCTTCAACTACCCCAGACTAACACGGCTACATTTCTATCACTCTTCCAGTTCTATGATTCTATGATTCTATGACTTCTAGGGCCCATTTGTTGGTGATAATAACTGCCCACTTGGTGTAAAAAGGGTATAAATTGTCCTCAAAGAATTGGATAATGGTACCAGTCATTGGAGCAAATGAGAGGTCTTCTAAACCCTCGACCAAATCTTCAAATGTATTTGTTGGATACAAGAGGAGGAGACACCATTGATGGTGAGGGGAGTGCCACCGTTGTGACCTTTGTCTTTGTGGTTGTTGCTGTTTATATGGTCTCTATTGAATGCATAAAGGGTATCTGGGCATTGGTATGGTGAATATCCATATTGTATTCTCCTGGTGGCAGAGTATGTCAAGGGACTGGAGTGTGACTCGCAAGTCCTTCATTGTATGAAGAACCTCGGTGGTCTTCACCACAAGTAGCTTTTCCTCATTAAAAAGATCTTTCACAGTATTCTATATTTCATGGGGGAATATGGAAGATGTGAACCACAATGCTCTAAGCATTGCTACTGCCATGGCAATAGATCTAGCTGCCGTGTTAGCAGCATGCAGCAAAGATTGTAGCACCTGCACAAGTGAAGGTTTGGCCTTCAGAGACTATTGATTTCAACTGTTGTCTTTTTGCCTCTGGAATGTCTTCAATCGAACTTATCATAGTTCTTATGGACATACTTGGCCAGAAGGACCAAACAGTTAGATACTCTGAACTGCAATGTAGAGAAAGCATAGACTTCTCACTAAAAAGGTCTAGTCTCTTGCGGTGCATATCTGAATAGGTAGATCTAAATTGTTGTTGTTTGTCCCATTCTGAGCTACCTCTACTACCAGTGAGATAGAAGTTGGATGTGTAATAAAAAATTTGGATCCCTTAGATAGAATACAATATTTATGGTTGGCACTTTTGAAGGTAGGAGGAATTGTGGCTGGCGTTTGCCAGACCATTTTCATGATACATGATAACAGAATTGATACCTTAAAAGAGAAGGAAGTTTGTAAGAGGTCTCTGACATCTCCTGTAGGGTGATCTTAAGCTCGTTAGCCACTCTTTTAAAGAGGTCCTGTGTAACGCAGTACACAACCAACCCCTCTTTTAAATCAGGCTCAAAGAAACCTCAGGGTTGTGCAACACCTGTGCCTTTATTCATCCAAGCTTGTGTCACCACCAGTGCCAAACTATATACAGTCTTTATAGAGTTTATTCACCTCTTACAGGCAGAGTCAATCCTCAGCTAGGAGGCCTAGGGAGCTCCCTCCCTGACTGACCTCTCCCTCACTTCCTGTCCCCACTTCTGGCTCCTTCTCAGCCTATACAGCCCTTGGCTTGTCAGACTGTAGATGTTGCCAATCCACGGATCAGCATCTGGCCTTTTCATCATCTCCAATCTGTTCCACTTGACTGGAGCTGACAGGGCAGGGGCTAATTAGGTGCTCTTGTATCAGCACCTTCATCCTAGAATTGGGAGAAATCATCTGCAGATGTAGGTGGTAGAGGCATTATAACCTCATCAGGAGAAAAGGAGGAATTGGTAGGTGGGGAAGTGTCTGGGGAGACATGTCTCCCCAAAGGTCTGAACATCACCCTCCATAGTTTGTGTAGGTGAAGGTGGGGATTTCAACACTTCCCTAGGAGGACTAGACTGTCTGGACTAGAGAGTCTGCTCTTGTAAGACTCTCAAGGACTCCAGTAAGGCCAGTGGTTGGGACAGGGTATGGTGGGTTCAATCCAAGGGTGTCCATACCAGGGAGGCATGTCACAGTCATAAGATGATTGAGACGTAGGTGGTAAGGCCATTATGGGTGTTCTGATGGGTGAAGAGTGATGAAGGGAAAATATAGCTCCAACTTAAATATTCTCGTCACTAGAGAACTGTGATGGAATCAGAGATAGTTGGTAATGTGCGACTGATGATGTTATAGAAACATTGGTACCAAAGAGAGGAGACTCTGGTGGAAGAGAAACAGTCAACTCACTGTGGTACAGAAAGAGATGTGGCACCAATGATATAGGTGCCAGAAGAGTTGGTGCTATTATCACTGGCTGCCATTATCACTGCTGCTGAACCCCTGATACTGGAAGTCTTAGGCTGCAGTACAGAGGCAGAAGGGGTCAACAGGGCCAGAGGTGGCAATGTTGATAGTGTTGCAGTGAGGACAGGCAGCATGGAATCTTTAGCTTCAGTGCCAGCAAGTGCACAAGGTACACTATTTAAATTCCAGTAACAAGGGCTAATATGTTGAGGAAATTTTTCAGGAGGGCGGGGAGGGGGGCAGGAGGGAGGGAGGGAGAAAGGCAGTGAAAGAACTATGCTATAATCTAAATTACTAACATTATCTATTTCTTTTTTCCCTAATTAAATGTATGGAACTATGGAGCTCCACCTCAGGCCACGGACAGTTGAGAAGGAACTGAGGAATCCAGGTTCCACAAACAATACTTCAACAAATAATGGTTCACAAGGTAGGTACTGCATGTGTGTGACCCATATGGTCACTGCTGTAAAGCTCTCTGAGCAAAGGCACAGAGATGCACCTACACCTGGAATGGAGCACACAGGGGCATTTCTTGATGGAGAACGAACATTTTTTTAGTAAGCAAATATATTATATTTAAACTGTGTTCTATGGATATCTGTTGCTTATTTTTCACAATATGGTGCTTAATGATTTTTGTGGGGTGATGGAACTTTATAGTCAACAATTATTCAAAGAACAGTAAACACTAGTATGCACAATACATTCATTCAATCCATGTCAGAGATGTTTTTAAAATAATCCTTAGTATAATTTGTTGTTTTCTTAATGAACACATTGATATCATTATCACTCCATCAGCAGAGATTAAGTGTTCTTATACTTTCTGCACTGTAGTATTTAGATCTAGCATTTACAAATAATTAATTCAATTAAACAGCTAATTTGTTGGCTTTCATACAAATAAATCTCTTTCTTTGAATAAACATCAGTGGATTGGAGCACATTGGTTAAGTAGAAGACTGTGTTATGGATTAATTATTTGAGCATGTTTAGAAGATATGCCATGTAAATTAATTCCTATTATAAGTTCACATTTAATGGAGCACTCAGCTACATTTTGGATGCCTCCTGTGTGAGAGGGCTAGAGAGAGCAGGGGACACTTTCAGATAGAAAAAACAGAAAAACTCTAATCCGTTCCCAGTAATCTGTGATTGATTCTTCTTCATGTTGTCCCATTAACTGAGGTCAGAGGCTTGTGTACTTTATCTCCAAATATTCTTGTCTCGTGTGTCTTCAGAGCTGACACTCATCTTCAGGACCTCCTTCAGAATCTTGAATCTAGATATTCTATGTGATTTTTGTCCCATAACTACTTGTTTTGGCCAAGTTATCCCACATCTCATTGTCTTACGTGATCTAGACATATCAGTTTTTATTCCCTCAGTTTTTCTATGATGGGAGGCTGCTGAATCATGGCTCATACCATTTCATTGTGTAGCCTCTCAACTCTAATAATAGATTACTTGAAATGAATTTCTGAATGAAAAGGCTAACGACGGACAAAAGAAGAGCTGTGGAACAAACGATAAAGTGGTGGAGGCTTGCTCATAGGGAAATTACTCTGAGATTTAAGAATGAGGTTTTATAGAGGTTGGACAACAACCAAACTGATAATACCAGTTTTGGGGAAAAACATCCAAACGTATTACAGAAAGTGTGTAAGCTACCTGTGATCAAATGAAAGGAAGGACATTTCAATCACAAGGAGACAAGGTGGTGTGCCAACAGTGTGCAGTAGGCAGCAAGGAAAGAGGAAAGGTTTAAGCAATGGCAGAAAATAGGAACAGTACAAAGTTCTGAGGAATACCAACTTGTAAAGAAGATGCTGAAAAAAGCACTTGATAAGGTCAGGCATTTGAAGTCTTGTAAATAGGACTACTAATGAAGGAAGAGGAGCAAAAATATATTGACTAGCCAACATTAGACAAAGAATCATAGAGGATTTGGGAGCTGTGATTTATGTCAAAGTTAAAAATGGAAGAATATGAGTGGAAGAGGGTAAAATCATTAGGCAATAATCATTAGGTAATCATTAGGTGGCAACAGTTTTATGAGAAACTACTCAATAAAGAGACTGTGAAGAAAGCATTGAGGGAAGTATGTGAAAGCAACAACCTCAGGAAGGTACTTGAAAAAATTCATAACCATCACTCCTTCATTTCCTCCATAGTTAAGATTCAGACAGGACTAAAGATGATGAAATATGGGAAAGCAGTGGCACAGGATGGTATCCCGATTGAGGCATATAAGTACAGAAGTACAGGGAGAAATGCAAGAATCCACTGTTAGCATTTGTGGGTTTAGAGAAGACCTATGATGGATTCCCTAGAGAACTATAAAGGAGGCGTAAGCTACCAAAGATGTGTTCAGACTATCACGAACATGTATGAGGGTAGTACTGGGAAGGGCTGGGCTGGTACTGTCTGGGAGCTCTGGACAGAAGCAAAGACTGGTATCTAAGTGCCATAACCCAGTGACTTGGAGTCTGTAAAGAGACTGGTACTGGGCTCAAGTCTGTCGTTGAGGATCTGGATTTCCTCTGGGGCCTGCTACTTCTGGAGTGATTGTGACCTGTGGATGTGCAGAACTGACGAGATCATGGCTGGCATAGACCACCCACTCCAACTTTACTTATCCACTGGCCACCTCTGGCTAAACTTTGGACATTTTGCACTTTGCTCTGTGACAGAAGACTGGAGAATTTGGCTCTTAATGAAAAATGTCAGCTCCAACTCAACTTTCCCAGCAAATTATACCAAAACCGATTCTATGTAAGAAAAGTCTTATGAATAACTAGAAGATCTACCCAGAGTTCCTTGGGTTATTCAGGGCAGGGGACTAAGGATGTGGGGGTGGGGTATAGCAGTGAGGTCAGGGACGTGGGGAAGCTGGGAGGTATGGAGGGCATAGAGGAAGGAGTGTGGGTGCAGAAATCAGGGCAGGAGATGAGGGCTTCAGGGTAGGGGTTAGAGGTGTCTGGTCCCTGGGGTCGGCCTGGGCCTGTGAGGGCTATGGTAACTAGCCATCGGCTGCTGCCCAGGGCCAGCCCGGAGCAGTGGGGACTGTGATGTCCGGTCAGAAGTTGCTCCATGGCTCTCTGGGACTGTCAGAGTGGCAGGAACCTCTCCTGTAGGCTGGCCTGAGTGGTGGGGGCTACACTGCCCAGTTGTTGGCTCCTCTGTAGTTCTCTGGGGCTGTCAGGGTGGTTGGGGTGCACTTGCTTGCTGCTCCCCTGTGGTCATTCTTGATTACAACTGTCCCCCGTGTTTCCCTCCTCCCATGGTCATTCAGGGGTATAACTGTCCCTACAATCACAGCTCTTCCTTTTTGTTTGATGAAGTGCAATCACATTCCATGCTCATCCCATTGTTCTGGCACAACCAACCCCTCACCTTGCTTAATGGCTCTAGGAAAACCAGAAAATGAGTGATTTACTCATGATATCAATATATGATAAGAGAAAGCTGCTTACCAAATTTGGTGGTCCTAGCTCTTACCATTTAGGAGTAATTCTTGAAGAGACTCACACAAGGACGGACCAACAAACAGATGCACAAACTCTCTCAAATATATAGTAAATGGAGACACACACAAGACACCTCCTCTTTTTCTCCACCCTATATTTCTGAGCTATCTAGTAATATCCTTTTTGTTATTATACAGTTTGAAACAGAAATGGATTCACATTGTGACAATATTCTACAAATGTTCATTGCTCAAAGGCAATAAAATTCTTAACTTCCTGTCTAATTTCCGAAGTGTGCCATGACCTTAATCCAATTATTAGTAGCTTTGGGGTAGATTCCAAACGAGCACATGCTGCACTGAATCTTTCCTCTACTTTTATCATGTGGACCTAATGCTCTGCAGTAATTCAGCAAAAGCTGAAAGAATAGAAATAAGAATTTCTTGGCCACAGCATACATCTTACTCATACATAATAGGAGATTTTTAAAGTATTGATTATACTTCACAAATTAATGGCTCTAGGAAAATGAGAAAATGAACAATTTACTCATCATAGCAATATAACAAACTATACAGTTTGTTACTCACTAGTTAAAACATTTTTTAACACACGAAAAGTTAAAACATCAATAGTGTGACATAAGTTTCAGTACGTGTCAATGAGTTGTGAAAGAATTACACCCAGCAATAGTTTTCAAAGTGTGGCCGGGGAACTTCCAGTGGTCCACCAAATGTTTCTCAGTGGTCTTAAATATGAAATATTTTAAGAACCAAGCAGTGGAGATTTGTGTATAGGGAAAGGTAGTGGGTCTTCATTTATCTATTTATATGTCTTTATCCCCCAACCAAGACATCATCCTATCATCTAACCATCTCACAAACTTTGATGGATTCATCCTCATAACACTCTGGGAGGGATGTTACCCACCTGGGAGTAGGGAACTATTCTTATTCTCTGTTTATAGATGTGGAAATTGAGACCAAAGAGACAAAATGAATTTGCTAGGTATGAGAAATTATAGAAAGGCTACACAATTTGCCTTCTTTCACTTAATGCTGCAAAAAGAAAAGTAAGATGATTTCAAAATGAAGAATGGTTAGGATTCTGTACCCAGACTGAGTGCAGGCACTCAGGGATGCCCACTTTAACTGCTGTTTAATGCGCTACTATGCAGGTGGATTTTAGATTAAATCGCTACTATGCAGGTGGAACTTAGATTTTCAGAAAGTCTTTGACAAGGTCCCTCATCAAAGGCTCTTGTGTAAATTACATTGTCATGGGATAAGAGGGAAGGTCCTTTCTTGGACTGAAAACTGGTTAAAAGACAGGAAACAAAGGGTAGGAATAAATGGTAAATTTTCAGAATGGAGAGGGGTAACTAGTGGTGTCCCCCAAGGGTCAGTCCTGAGACCAATCCTGTTCAACTTATTCATAAATGATCTGGAGAAAGGGAAAAGCAGCGAGGTGGTAAAGTTTGCGGATGATCCTAATCTGTTTAAGATAGACAGAAGCAGACTGTGAAGAATTTCAAAAAGATCTCACCACACTGAGTGAGTGGGCAACAAAATGGCAAATGAAATTTAATGTGGATAAGTGTAAAATAATGCACGTTTGAAAAAATAACCCCAACTATACGTACAGTATGATGGGGGCTAATTTGGCTACGACAAATCAAGAAAGGGATCTTGGAGTTATCGTGGATAGTTCTCTGAAAACTTCCACACAGTGTGTAGCGGCGGTCTAAAAGGAAAATAGGATGTTAGGAATTATTAAGAAAAGGATAGAAAATAAGACACAGAATATCTTACTGCCCCTGTATAAAACTATGGTATGCCCACATCTTGAATACTGTGTATAGATGTGGTCTCCTCACCTCAAAAAAGATAATTTGGCCTTAGAAAGGGTTCATAAAAGGGCAACTAAAATGATCAGGGGTTTGGAACGGGTCCCATATGAAGAGAGGTTAAAGCAACTGGGACTTTTCAGTTTAGAAAAGAGGAGACTGAGGGGGGATATGATAGCGGTCTATAAAATCATGAGTGGTGTGGAGAGGGTGAATAAAGAAAAGTTATTTATTAGTTCCCATAATAGAAGAACTAGAGGACACCAAATGAAATTAATGGGTAGCAGGTTTAAAACTAATAAAAAAGTTATTTTTCACACAGCGTGTAGTCAGCCTGTGGAACTCCTTGCCAGAGGAGGCTGTGAAGGCTAGGACTATAACAGAGTTTAAAGAGAAGCTAGATAATTTCATGGAGGTTAGGTCCATAAAAGGCTATTAGCCAGGGGATAGAAATGGTGTCCCTGGCCTCTGTTTGTCAGAAGCTGGAGAAGGATGGCAGGAGACAAATCGCTTGATCACTGTCTTCGGTCTATGCCCTCTGGGGCACCTGGTCCTGGCGACTGTCGGCAGACAGGCTACTGGGCTAGATGGACCTTTGGTCTGACCCAGTATGGCCATTCTTATGTTCTTATAGAACCACAGGAGCTAAGGAGGGTGATCACCCATCTGTTCCTGGCTCATGCGGTTCTTAGATTGGTTTGACACTCTTAGAACTGAGATGACTCTGCTAGCAAGTGTAAAAAGAAGTGTGATATTCTTGGCTGTTGGCTGGTGTCCTTGAGTATTTCAATGGTCTCTTTTATGCTGAAAAGATTTGTTACTTCTAAAAGTGCAAGTCCAATACACTTTGTTATGCACCTCCTGAAAGAGATTAGAAGTAATCCAAACTTACCACTACTTACTACTTGACTATTAAAATTCATTGCCCTTACGGTATTTTTTGACCATGTGTACTATTTGCTGGACACAAGAAGAGTGCCCAGAATCCACGTTGCTTCTTTTTCATACAGAAGCTTTATAAAATGTGTTTGCCAGTGAGTCTGAACCCTGAGTTTCTAGTAAGAGCACTGGCTTCTTGAGTTCTAGAGCACGGCTATTCCAAACTGGGAGGGAGTTGATTCTTTTGAGATAATGTGAACAGAAGAAAGAAAATCATTTTCTGACAGCTGGGTACTAAGGATTAGCTCCATTACCAGCAGTACTGTAGGCCAAGAGGTAAATCCATTTGAAAATGAGGTTACAGTATCATATGGAATGCCCCTCCCTTAGGCAATTCAGAAACCTGGGTGTACCCATCAATCACAGACATCTTATTACCATGACAGGTAATATTCACTATTAGACTTTTTATCTCGATATGCCATGTTAGAATGGAATGAAACCAAGCAACAGTGGAATCAAACTCAAAACATCTACTACAAACTAATACTAGGAAGTTATTTTAATCTTAAAAACAAACTTTTAAACTGCTATCAAACACTGTATTTATTACAACATAGAACGGGCTGAAATGATGCATCGGTTACAAGATCCATTCCCTATGGTGATGCGGGGGAGGGGCGGGGGGCTGTAGGAAAGTGATGGCTGGTGCAGTAGGACAACTGTAGCACCTAGATAATTTTCTATTGAACTATTTGTGATTGCTTAATAGTCTGAATGACAGCTGTTAGAACACAAATGCTCTGTAGTAATAAGTGCTTTTTTGGCCCTGCTATTGGAACAGATCACTTTATAAACAGTATTGGATAGGCCATTAGTCTAAAGATTTTATGTAACTTTCTACTTTGTACAAATCAATACTTTTGTACTTCGAATGATTATATACTTATTGGCCAGCAATATTCTGACAAGTAAATAACTAATATGCAAAAACATGTAGGTTATAAAGAAAAAAAGTTACCTTTTTACATTTGTTTGTGATTTGTTACTGTTAGAAGGTTTGACCAAAGTGCGTACTTTTTGGTTAGCCATAATTATTTCTTGAGCCTAGAATAAAAATATATCACCATAGCTGTTAAAACATATCCTGGATTAATGTGCAAAAACATTAAAACAATCCTTTAATAAAGGACTGTAGAAACATAGCCATTTTATATAATATTTTCTGACTGTTCTGAGCTTTTAACAACAAGATCACATTTGAAGCATTATAAAAATCTCATATAGAGTACCGTATTACTGTATGAGTGCCTTAAAAATAACCAAGGTGAGAATGTGATTTTTTTTCATGTTTTATGATTTTTTTACTTTAGCCCGAGGTTCCTCTGTTGGATTTTAAAGTTTATTCATAATAACATACACTTCATGTAGCGTTATATAGTGCAACATAAATGCACAAGTAAATTGTAATCAGTTTTACCTCAGTGAAATGATTATACAACATTCATATAAACAAGTTTTCTTTAGTACCATGTTAGTTGCAAAGAATGTTACTTACTCTCAGTAACTGTGGTTCTTTGAGATGTGTTCTTCACATTTATTTTACTTGAGATTTATATTCACCCCATTCACAGGATCTGATTCTTTTTGAACAACAGGTTCTTTGGAGATCATATGTGTACCCTGAATTGCCCTCTCACTCCCTATAACTAACGGAATAAAGAATTCAATGGCTGCATTTATCCTCCAATTACTATACTAAAATAGAATACAGAGGATATAGGAGCTAAGAAGGAGGGCAGGTCATGGAATAAACGAATAAACATGGCCAACACATCTCAAAGAACTACAGCTATTGTAGAGTAAGTAACCTGCTCTTTCTTCTTTGAGAATAGTGGTAGAAATTTAGCCGTGTTAGTCTGGTGCAGCTGAAACAAAAAACAGGACTGTATTGTTAGTCTTTAAAGTGCTACACAGTCCTGTTTTTTTTTTTTTTTTTTTTTTTTTTTGAGTGATTTTCCTCATGTATTTTCATTTCCATTGACTCTCAAGCAGTGAACTCTTTCTGGAGGCAAAAGCTTAGAATATACTGGAATAAAGACAGCTCTGCCACAGGAAGTAAAGAAAGACTTGGCGGGCAGTCTGGCCACTAGCCTCTCTATACCCTCAGCTATAAAGAGTGATCTAGATGTTAAAATCAAAGCATAACTCCAACAGACACTGTTATTTGAAAAGAATCCAATCTTACAGATAGATGGTACATGTGCACCAGATGTGGAATTCATGTGGACAAACACGAGAACAAAAATATTATGTTTGTAAATAACCATATATGCAGTCCCATTTGCCTCATGGCCACCATCCCCGCTGGGCTCACAGCCCCACCAGAAATCTGCTGCCATGCTGGCCTCGCCGGCTCCTTTCCACTGGCCCCTGCTGCCCCCTACTGGAGCCCACTGCCATGCCAGCCCCCCTGCAGCCAACTCAGCTGGGCTCCCAGGCCCCCGTAGGGCTCCCAGATGCCGGCCCTCCACCAGGACTCTCTGGTTCCATGATCATTCATGGTCCTGCAGGACGACAGATGTTGCTGGACCAGAGAGTCTCAGTTTAGAGAGGTTCAACTTATAAAACTGAAAACATGCTGAAAATTATTATCCTTGCTGCAAGAGAAGTCAGGATAATAATTCTGAGAATTAACAGCAAAGTGACTAGAAACATTAAATGCTTTCTTTTACTTTACCTGGATTCTTTTACTTCATCTGGATTCAGATTGTCTCCACAATCTGAATTACACAAAGGTCACCAAAGAGCAAGAAAAGGGCCCATTTATTTTTGCTTTTAAAAGAATGGGAATCTATGAACAGAATGGAGGCTGAGTGTCAAAATGTGTTAGGGCCTGTTCCAAAGCCGACTGAGGCCAACAACAGATACTCATTGACTTCTGTGGCTTTGGATCAGGCCTCTACTGAGAAGTGATTGGTTGTTCAGCAGCATTACAGAAAGCCTACTGGGAGCAAGTCTATTTGCTTAATATTCTTTACATTTCAGTAACAAAGATTTGCTAGGTCATTTACATAGTTGCAAATTTTTGGGGGCTGCGGAAAAGTTGTAAATCTAGAATACAAAGGTTAAACATAGGGCAGGATAATTATTAAGTCTGCCTTATCACTGACATGTTTTGAGACAATTCTGCATCAACTCTCAATCATCTTTATTCTGGCAATGCCTATTAAGCTAGGGTATGTCTACACTACAGCACTAATTCGAACTAAGCTAATTCGAATTAGCGCATCTAGACTTAAAAACTAGTTCAAATTAGCGTTTTGCTAATTCGAACTAGCATGTCCACACTGAGTGGACCCTGAACCGAGGTTAAGGCTGGCAGGAAGCAGTGCCAGCAGGGCATCAGGTTAGGACTTAGAGTGTGGAGCTGCTGTCTCAGGCTAGCCGAGGGCTGTGCTTAAAGGGACCCGACCCCCACCCTGGACAGACAGTTCTCAGGGGTTCCCTGCTTGCAAAGCAGTCCTGGCTTGGAGTACCCTGAGTGCCTCGTACCCCATTGCTCCCTCACCTCCGTCCACTTACCCCTCCCTAGCCCCCCTTCCTGATGTACAAAATAAAGGACACGTGTGGTCAAAAATAGAAACTCTCTTTACTGAACAAAACTTGGGGAGACTGGGAAAAGGAGGGTACGTCTACACTACAGCGCTAGTTCGAACTAACTTAGTTCGATTTAGTTAATTCGAACTAAGCTAGTTCGAACTAACGCATCTAGAACTAAAAACTAGTTCGAACTAGCGTTTTGCTAGTTCGAACTAGCAAGTCCACATTGAGTGGACTCTGAACAGGGCTTAAGGATGGCCGGAAGCAGTGCTGGCAGGGCATAAAAGGAGGACTTAGAGCATGGAGATGCTGTCTCAGGCTAGCCGAGGGCTGCGCTTAAAGGGTCCCGACCCCCACCCCGGACACACAGTTCTAAGGGGTGCCCCGCTTGCAAAGAAGTTCTGGCTTGGAGTGCCCTGAGTGCCCACACTGGGCACATCACATCACTCGGCCATCAGCCCGGCTGCACTTGCCGCAGGCTGCCATCTGGGGAGAGGGAGTAATTGGGGGGCTGCAGGAGAGCTTCCACCCCCAGAAGCCCGCAGAGCCAGCCCAGTCCTCCCCATCGGGGGCTCGTACCCCATTCCTCCCTCACCTCCTTCCACTTACCCTTCCTTAGCCCCCCTTCTTATTGATGTACAAAATAAAGATAACGTTTCTTCCAACATTGACTCTGTCTTTATTGAAAAAAAACTGGGGGAGACTGGGAAAAGGAGGTGGGAGAGGGGAAGAGAAAGGCTGGGAGAGGGGAGGGCAACTAACATGATCAGGGGTTGGGAACAGGTCCCAGATGAAGAAAGGCTACAGAGACTGGGACTGTTCAGCTTAGAAAAGAGAAGATGGAGGGGGGACAGGATAGAGGTCTCTAAAAGCAGGGGTTGGGTGGAGAGGGTGCATTCATAAAAGTTCTTCCTGAGTTCCCATAAAGAAGGACTAGAGGACACCAAAGGAAAGGAATGGGTAGCAGGCTTGAAACTAGTAAGAGAAAGTTGTTGTTCTTGACAAAGCAAATAGTTAACCTGTGGAACTCCTTGCTGCAGGAGGCTGTGAAGGCTACAACTAGAACAGAGTTTAAAGGGAAGTGAGATAAAGTGATGGAGGTTGGGTCCATGGAGTCCTATTAGCCAGAGGGTAGGAGTGGTGTCCCTGCCCAAAGTTTGTGGAAGGCTGGAGAGGGATGGCACGAGACAAATGGCTTGGTCATTGTCTTCGGTCCATCCCCTCCAGGGTCCCTAGGGTTGGCCGCTGTTGGCAGACAGGCTACTGGGCTAGATGGACCTTTGGTCTGACCCAGTACGGCCATTGTAAGCTCAGGGCTCAGTGTCGGGGGTCTCAGTGGACCCCCTTGATTTTCATGCACACCTGGTCCTGGGTGGCCAGGCTGCCAGCTCTCCTGCCCTAGACGGCCACTTTCCTGTGCCTAGTGCGGAGATCGTGGACGAGGTCCACGATGTCCGCACTAGCCCAGGAAGGTGCCCGCCTCTTGCGGTCCAGGGCAAGCTCCCGGGAGCCGCCAGCCTGGTCCCGGCAAGAGGGGGTGGGCTGGGGGGCATCGGGTGGGTGGCTCTGTGCCGTGCCAGGTGCAGGGTCTGCTGGCTGGGTGCTGGCAGGCTTGCACCTGGCACGGGCACAGGAGCCAGCCCGTGCCCCTTTAAGGGGTCCGGGGCCGGGAGGGGGGCATAGAGTTTCCCTGGTGTTGGCCAGAGTGGCCACCAGGGAAACCTGGGGAGGGCTAGCCTCCCACTAGTTCGAACTAAAGGGCTACACAGCCCTTAGTTCGAACTAGCTAGTTCGAACTAGGCGTTAGTCCTCGTAAAATGAGGTTTACCTAGTTCGAACTAAGCGCTCCGCTAGTTCGATTCAAATTCGAACTAGCGGAGCGCTAGTGTAGCACCTATTAAAGTTAGTTCGAACTAACGTCCGTTAGTTCGAACTAACTTTGTAGTGTAGACATACCCGGAGGTGGGAGAGGGGAAGAGAGAGGGTGGGAGAGGGGAGGGCAACTAAAATGATCAGGGGTTTGGAACAGGTCCCCTATGAAGAGAGGCTAAAGAGACTGTGACTTCTCAGCTTAGAAAAGAGAAGACTGAGGGGGGATAGGATAGAGGTCTATGAAAGCAGAAGTGGTGTGGAGAGGGTGCATAAAGAAAAGTTCTTCATTAGTTCCCATAATAGAAGGACTAGAGGACACCAAATGAAATGAATGGGTAGCAGGCTTCAAACTAATAACAGAAAGTTCTTCTTCACAAAGCAAATAGTCAACCTGTGGAACTCCTTGCTGCATGAGGCTGTAAAGGCTAGAACTATAACAGAGTTTAAAGAGAAGTGAGATAAAGTCATGGAAGTTGGGTTCATGGAGTGGTATTAGCCAGGGGGTAGAAATGGTGTCCTGGCCTCTGTTTGTGGAAGGCTGGAGATGGAAGGCACGAGACAATTGGCTTGGTCATTGTTTCGGTCCATCCCCTCCAGGGTCCCTAGTGTTGGCCACTGTCGGCAGACAGGTTATTGGGCTAGATGGACCTTTGGTCTGACCCAGTACGGCCATTCTAAGCTCAGTGCTCAGGGTCGGGGGTCTCACTGGACTACCCTGATTTTCATGCACACCTGCTCCTGGGTGGCCAGGCTGGCAGCTATCCTGCCCTAGACAGCCACTTTCCTGTGCCTAGTGCGGAGGTCGTGGATGAGGTCCACGATGTCCGCACTAGACCAGGCGGGCGCCCGCCTCTTGCGGACCTGTGCAGGCTCCTGGGAGCCGGCAGCCTGGTCCCGGGAAGAGGCGGAGGGCTGGGTGGCAGCGGGTGGCTGGCTCGAGCCGTGCCAGGTGCAGGGTCTGCTGGCTGGGTGCTGGCAGGCTTGCACCTGGCACGGGCACCGGAGCCAGCCTGTGCCCCTTTAAGGGCTCCGGGGCCGGGAGGGGGGCAGACGAGTTTCCCTGGTGGTGCCCAGAGTGGCCACCAGGGAAAGCTGGGGAGGGCTAGCCTCCCACTAGTTCGAATTAAGTGGCCACACAGCCCTTAATTCAAACTGCTTAATTCGAACTAGGTGTTAGTCCTCGTAGAATGAGATTTACCTAGTTCGAATTAAGCGCTCCGCTAGTTCGAATTAAGTTCAGACTAGCGGTTTGTATGTGTAGCGCCTATCAAAGTTAATTCGAACTAACATCTGTTAGTTCGAATTAACTTTGTAGTGTAGACATACCCCTAGATATTATCACAAGAATACTCCCAAGTAATGCTGATGGTCTCAGATGTGTTAGACTAAATGATGGTCTCCATGATGTTGCTAACCTTTATTAACAATGGTTTTAAAACATCCAAAGAAGCCGAGAGAATGGGACATGTCTCTAGTGTCAATAGGGCTCCTACAATTCTAGGAAATGGTCTTGTAACAGGCTCCGCCCTTCTTATGAGCACTCCGCGGATTCTGGGGGGAGTCTTGTAGTCTCTACCAGGTTGTCTGCGGGAGAGGAACTGTCTGGTATGTGGCCTCGGGCCAGGCCCCTTCTTACCCCGTGTTGTGGTTGCTGGGGTTGGGGGGACCCAGACTCACCCATTCCTCTGGGTCCTGTCCCAAGGACCCTATAAGTAGCAGTTACCTGCTGAGTCTCAAAGTGATTGGTTGCTGTCACGTCCCTGGGCCACTTCCCTGGGAAGCTGCTCTATCCAGCCCTTTTCTCTTGGGCCTTGTGGTCAAGTCCTCCCTGTCCAAGATTCTGCAAGAGTTGCTGTTGGCTTACTGGCTAGTCTTCAGACGTGGGACCTGGTTCTGACCAAGTACGAAGTCCAGCTCCATTCGGAGCTGTCCAGAGTGCTGCTGTTCTACCAGTCAGCCCTCAGGTCTGCCTGGGTCAAGCTCCAGGAAGGAACTACCAAGCCCTGGCCCAGCAGCTTCTTTTAAATTGGTCTGCTGTACCCTGATTGGCTGCAGCAGAGGCTGCCACTCTGTTCTGCTTGGAGGACTTCTCTTCTGCTCCTGTTGCTGGGCAGAGTGCAGAAAGGCCTCCAGCAGGGATATCGGGGTCTTGTCCACCCCATCACAGGTCTACACCCCAACTAAACAAGCTATCTGCTCTGCCACATGTTCCCAGTGATGGGGAACAACATCTGTCACTGCTACATAGAATAGCCAGTGTGTATATCCTGAGCATCCAATGCTGGAAGTATGGGCAGGATAAGCCAATGTACTCTGCTGCCCCTATCATATATGCATTTTCAAGCCAGCAGATACATGCAGTTTCTGGGCCTACTGGAAGCAGAGGGTCAGCATTCTGCTCCCATCATACACATACACAAGAGTGGATTGGAAAAATATTTGTCTTCAGGACAGAAGGGGCTGTGCAGCTTCCCTGTTCTCTGGACCCCTATTCAGCAGACTTCCACATTTTTCATGATTCTTCTGTGATCTAGAAGCCTGGATTTTACCCTTTCACCAAGGCACTTAGTAATGCCAAACCCTCACCTAAACAACCAAGCTAAAACATAAGTCTGCTATATATTTGAGAGAGTTTGTCTGTGAGTGAGCAAGCGAGTTTATCCATCTGCCAGTCTGTTTGTTCAAGAACTCCTCTTAAATGGTCAGAACTACGAACACCAAATTTGATATGCAGCTCTTTCTTATCATAACTTAAAGCAATGTAAGAGTTTGGTTGTACCTGGACAATGGGATGTGCCTGGAATGTGATTGTTTTTCATAACACGGAAACGGAGGGGGCTGCTAGAAGGGACAGTTATACTGTGTAATGACCATAGAGGGACAGCAAGGAGACAGAGATGGGCTTTGGCCATTATCTTTGGCCTTTGGCCATTATCTTTGAAAACTTGTGGAGATTGGGAGAAATCCCAGATGAAAGAAAAAAGGCAAATGTATTGCCCATCTTTAAAAAAGGGAAGAAGGACAATCCAGGGAACTAAAGACCAGTCAGCTTTACCTCAGTCCCTGGAAAAATCATACAGGGATCCTCAATAAATCCATTTTGAAGCACTTGGAAGAGAGAAAAGTGATCAGGAATAGTCAACATGGATTCATGAAGAGCAAGTCATGCCTGACCAATCTGATTAGCTTCTATGATGAGGTAACTGACTTTGTAAATATGGGAAAGTCAGTGGATGTGATATACCTTGACTTTAGCAAAGCTTTTGAAATGGTCTCCCACAATATTCTTGCCATCAAGTTAAGGGAATATGGATTGGATAAATGGACTGTAAGATGAACAGAAAGCTGGCTAGACTGTTGGGCCCAAAGGGTAGTGATCAACGGCTCGATGTCAGATTGGCGGTCGGTTTCTAGCGGAGTACCTCAAGGATCTATTCTTGGACCAGTTTTGTTCAACATCTTTATTAATGACCTAGAAGAGGGGATGGATTGCACCCACAGCAAGTTTGCAGATGACACTAAGGTAGGGGGAGAGGTAGATATGCTGGATAGGGCTAGGGATAGGGTCCAGAGTGACCTGGACAGATTAGAGGATTGGACCAAAAGAAATCTGATGAGGTTCAACAAGGACAAGTGTAGAGTCCTGCACTTGCAACAGAAGAATCCCAAGCATTCTTACAGGCTGGGGACTGAATGGCTAAGTAGCAGTTCTGCAGAAAAGGACCCGGGGATTATAGTGGATGAGAAGCTGGATATGAGTCAACAGTGTGTCCTTGTACCCAAGAAGGCTAATGGCATAATGGGCTGCATTAGGAGGAGCATTGCCAGCAGATCCAGAGAAGTGATTATTTCCCTTTATTCGGCTCTGGTGAGGCCACATCGAGAATATTGTGTCCAATTCTGGGCGCGCCACTATAGAAAGGATGTGGACACATTGGAAAGAGTCCAGAGGAGGGTGACCAAAATGATTAAGGGGCCAGAGCACATAACCTATGAGGAGAGACTGAGGAATCTGGGTTTGTTTAGTCTGCAGAAGAGAAGAGTGAGGGGGGATTTGATAGCAGCCTTCAACTTCCTGAAGGAAGATTTCAAAGAGGATGGAGAAATGGCTGGTCACAGTAGGGACGGATGGCAGAACAAGGATAAATGGTCTCAAGTTACAGTGGGAGAGGTCTAGGTTGGATATTAGGAAAAACTATTTCCCTAGGAGGGTGGTGAAGCACTGGAATGGGTTACCTAGAGAGGTGGTGGAATCTCCATCCCTAGAGGTTTTTAAGTCTCTGTTTGACAAAGCCCTGGCTGGGTTGATTTAGTTGGGACTGGTCCTGCCTTGGGCAGGGGGTGGACTTGATGACCTCCTGAGGTCTCTTCCAGCTCTATGATTCTATGATCAGGACAGCTTAACCCCATTAGATCAGCATGGGGCAGGGGTGGAGGTAAGGTTTCCCTCCCACCACCTTAGGTCGCTGCAATTGCCAGCCCTGGGTATCCACCATCTGGCCAGCGTGGCCCCCCTCATGGCCAGCCTGGAGAGCTGTCTCCTGGCCAGTGTGGCCCCCACGACGGCCAGCCCCAGGGAGCCACTGTCCGCACAGTGCAGTCTCCGTCATGGCCAGCCCTGAGGAGCCACCACCTGGCCAGCACAGTTCCCACCCATGCCTAGCCCAGGAAGTGTGGCCCTCACTGCAGCCAAACCCAAGGAGCCACCACCCAGTCAGCATGGCCCCCACTTCAGGAAACCCCACCAGCTCCTGTACTCCCTGGGCCCCCATTCTCCTGCCCTGAGCACCTCCTCGCCCCCCAACCCTGACTCTTTTACCCCCATTTCTTCAGCCCCCAGCCCTGATCCCCCACATTGCCAAGCTCCTGCTCTGACCCCTGCACTCCCCACACCTCTAGCACTCTGCCTTGAAAGACCCAAGAAATGCCAGGTACATCCTCTAGTGTAAATATAATCCAAATTATGATATTAAAGAGGGAATATTCACTTAGGATATGTAGAACTGGCTTTCTTGGCAAGTAATTTTAGGCAGTATATTTGAATATATTTAGAGACTGTCTGGAATATTGTACATTTTAATATACTGCAAGGACAGCAAGAGCACAGGATAGGCATCTGTTAGTATTTTTAAAAACTGAAAGGATAAATGAATATACAAGATTCATTTGCTCAAAAAAAAACTTTCAAAAAGTGCATCAACCAAGATGCTTAATGTCAGAGCCCCAGTTTCAAATAAATCAGCTTAGAAAAGCACATATTTAATCAGGATTTTATCTAAGTGAATTTTGAACCAAGATGTGAATCTTGATCAAATCAATGAAATCATAAGCATACTTCCAACTACCTGCTAGTGAAGATGCAAGCTCATAGTTTGAGCTACAGTATGAGTTAATGAGAGGCTTTCCAGGCATGGGAGGACAGATGGCTTGCAACTTGAGGGACACAGACTAGATTTAATACATGGAACTAGAGTAAGAGAAATAATTTTTTAAAATAACTTTGTTTGAATAAAAGACATTTAAAAATAATGTGGTTTTCTTACAGCTACCACCATAGCTTATGGTCATTGAAAGAATTTTAAATATAGGGCATTCTTCAGTTCTGGTGATGGTAAGTCACAGCAACTATATTTTATTCTAAAAGGACAGTGGAGAACAAAGGTAACTGCCCCTTCCCAGCGATCCTGTTCCAAACAAAGCTTGTCTGCGCCACCATTTCTTGTCCTTAATGTAGTACATAGTGCAAATGTTTAAGTTTTTGTCATTCAGAGTAGAAAGTAGACTTGTCTCTTTATAGTGAATTTAAATCTTCTGGTTCTTATGATCTATTACAACTCTTCACAGCTTAGATTGCAGATTCTTCATGAAATATTTAAATCTTAAATATAGCAGGTTTTGTTTTGAATAAATAATACAGTTAAACAGTTCTAATGGGATTATTTTTGAAAGAAAGAACGAAAGAACGAAAGAAAATCAAGGGTGTAAATTATATGATTATTCTATCTGTGTGTAAAGCTCTAACAGATATGAGTTCTGACAGTAAATGTTGACCTGATTCCATTAGCTAGTAATGTATTTCAGGTACAATCCATACAATTTTCTTAAAATACTGTTGATATATAAGTAGCTTTGTATAGTGTATATACCTTTGGCATGCTGATAACTAAATGTCCAGTTGTCTGAGATCTTTTAGCAGAGCTGCTATCTGGCTTCACCTCTGCAGGAAGCACAAGTTGAAATGGCTAAAGGACAACAGAAGGATGGAATAAATGGTATTAAAATATTTTTTACCCAGGCAGGGCAGAAAACATACAGAAATACTATTCACTTATATTTTAATCTGAAAGACAGGAAAGATCTGAAAAATATACACACACACACACACACACACACACACAGACAAATCCAAATGACTGATCTGCATGTTAAACAACCTTCATTTACAATATATATGTGTGTATAATATATATCTATAATATGCATGCCTAAATTGCTGTCATAGAAAAGTGACACTTTTAAAGAAGGATATAAAATGATGTTTGAGTCATACTAACAATTAAATGAGAAAGACTAACATAATTTTGAAATTTGTGCATGTGCAAATAATTATAAATAGGAATTCAATTTAAATTGAAAAAAATCACAAAAGGCAGAAAATGGAAGTTCTCTTAAAAGGGCTTTTCATCAAAATATACATCCAATTCTCTGTCCACTGTAAATTACAGATTGTGAGTATAATTCTAATCTCACTTTATCTAATGTAAACAAACAGTATCTTCACTGAAAAGAAAAAAAGTTTTGAGAAGAGAATCCAATATCTCAGTGCCTATACCTTCCCAGTCCACTTCTTAGTCACAAATAGCATCCGTGTGGTAAGTGTTTTTTCCTGTGTGGTTACACACCACTTGGAATAATACATTTTAAAAAGGTGCTGTGAGTACTTTTGAATTTTTAGTTTATTTCCTAACCTAATTATACTATTATTTTCTCTTCAGACCTATTTGGTTACCAATCACTTAGACCTATTCATTTTTTTTGGTGTGAAGCTACAAGCCAGTAAAGTTCAAATCCTCAAATGTATTTAGGTGCCTATGTTCCATTGAAATTAAGTGATTGCCTTTTTTTCCAATTGGCCAGGATCTCCCCTGATTGCCATGATTTTCAAAGATAATGGCCAAGGGTCTGCAATCACATCAACCAACTCTCTCAGCACCCTTGGTTATGTCAGATCCAGCCCCATGTACTTGTGCTTGTCCAGCTTTTCTAAATAGTCCTTAACCTGTTCTTTCACTACTGACTGCTCACCTCCTTCCCATACTGTGCTGCCCAGTGCAGCAGTCTGGCAGCTGACCTTGTCTGTGAAGACTGAGGCAAAATAAAAATGCATTGAGAGCTTTGCTGTGATTTCACAGAATCACAGAATAGAACACTAGAACTGGAAGGGACCTCGAGAGGTCATCAAGTCCAGTCCCATGCCCTAACGGCAGAACCAAGCACCATCTACAATGGGAAAAGATTTCGTTCTTATACCAAAAATAAACCAGAAAATGAGTGACAACAGACATGAAAAGTGGAGTTCTCGATTTTAATTAAAAGTAATAAGCAAATACTAACCTTACCCTTCACCATTACACGGATATAAGTTGGCTGAACATCAACATCAATTAAAGAGCTATCCAGATATCTTCAGAAAGAGGTAAAATGAATTACTTTAAGTAAGTTAACATCATTCAGAAGAAAGCAGTTAAGACTTTGCATCTCATTAATTGTAGGTTTGCAATTTGAAAAAAGTGCCATTTAATTATTCCAATGTAACTAAGTTATTTGAGAGAATCTTAGAATTTAAGCTATTTAGGGCTGTGTTTTTACAGTGGCCAGCACAATGGGACCCAGATTCTTATTTTGACATTGGCTTGTTATAGCAATATAAATAATAAGCAATAATTGTGAAAATTACAATGAAAAATGAGCAAGTTTTTTGTATTAATCTAGTAAATTTTATCCCTGTTTCATGCCTAGTAGATGTTGGTTAATTTGCAAGTGAAAATCTTCCATCTTGCCACTTTCCTTTACAGAGATTTAATTGTTGAGCTTTAATATAATATAATATAATATAATATAATATAATATAATATAATATAATATAATATAATATAATATAATATAATATAATATAATATAATATAATATAATATAATATACCTAGCTCTTATGGAGTGCTGTTCATGAATAGATCTCAAAGTGCTTTTTAAACAAGGTTAATGCATTATGTCCATGTTACCAGCTGGGAAAGTGAGGCATTGGAAGGTGAACTGACTTGCCCCCCAAAATGCCTTTTGGTACTCTGATGTAACATAGCAAGCCAGTGGCAAAGCCCAAAATACAACCCAGGTCTCTCAAATCCCAGTACAGTGCTCTATAGGAATGTGAACGACTACTCGAGTAGTTGACTACCCGATAAGCAAATGCTTATTGGATAGTCAACACAGTAGTCATTCCCCTCACTTGCTGTCTCCATCAGAAAGATGCAGCAAGGGGAGGAAGAGGAGAGAGTGCTTCAAAGTGGCAGTGCTGCATGGAGCTTGGGGCCAGCTGGGGAATCTCCAGGCTGCACGCGGCTTTTCTTCATGGCATTTCAAAGTGGCAGCACCCTGTGAAGCCTGGGATCAACTGGGGACTCCACTGCTGACCCTGGGCTCCCCGGGGAGCTGCCACTTTGAAATGCAGTGAGGAGCCTGACGCCGGGCTCCCTGCAGTGTTTCAAAGCAGCAGCGCCGCATGGAACCCAGAGTCAGCAAAGGAGTCCCCAGCTGACCCTGGGCTCCATGTGGCACTACCGCTTTGAAACACCACAGGGAGCATGGGGCCAGTGGGGGACTGCCCTGTTGGCCCCATGCTCAACCTCAATGCTTTCACCTTTGAACTGTAGCAATAGCACTGGGGTTTGTTTCTACACTTCAAAGGCAGAGGCACCCTTACCGACTATTCGATTAGTCAATCAAAATTTAACATCCCTAGTGCTCTATCCACTAGACTACACTGGCTCCCATATGAAGAATAACTTTTTACATCTATCCTATTGAAATCAATGAACTGTAATGGTCTACACCAACAATGGAGTCAGCATTTTTGCATTTCAATATTGTTGAATAAGCTTGTCCACAGCTTAAATCCAAGTCATATTCTGAAACTCAGAAATACCAGCGTATAAGGAAAAAAGACCCATCATACATAGATTTGAGGGCAGGAGAGACAACTGTGATCATCTATTCTCATCTCCTATATAACACAGGCAACAGAACGTCCTCATAATAATTCCTAGAGCAGTTCTAATTTCCAATTGTGGAACCAATAACTGCACAAGCTTTACTCTACCAGATGCTCAGATGGAGCAAAATTCTTCCACTGCAGTGCAAGGGATAGCCATCATGATCACAAGAGTTAAAGGGTGGGAGAGATTTGGATGAGGGCGAGGAAAGCAAAGGAGATTTTGCTTATCTCGAAATAGGTTGGTGCTGAAGGAAAATATCTGTTGTGGACTCAGGAAAGGACCATTGGAACTGTGCTTACATGGATTTATCAACAAAGAATGCCTATAAAAGGAGCATAGAAGACCATTTTCATTCAAGATATGAAGGACCCCATCACTTGTCCATAGGTCTGGAGGTATATTCCATTCCTCACAAAGTCCCAATGTGTTGTGGAACAGTGAATTTTGAATACTGCATATCAGTGTATGACAGCAATGACAATCACTCCCAAATATCAGGATAATAAATAATTCTGACCTATAAACAGCAAGATCCAGGATGAACTGGTTGTTTTCTTCATCATCTTGCAAAAAGAAATGAAGCCTAGTAATAATAATAAAAACACCTTCAGAATAAATACAACTGATGATGATCAAACAGTTCCATACATATTACATGATTCAATTACTAATGTTTTACATTCATTAGATTGGGTACGGGTTTGTTTGGTTTTTTTGAGGGGGGGAGCGGAGTTCCTTAAATGAAAACTTAATTGAAAGTAGAGTACAAGGTCAGTTTAATTAAAACACAACTGTCAATGAGAGATATTTGCAGGTGAAAATGTGTCTAATGTAGAAAATGTAGGTGTATCTGTAGCTTCATTTACATGACAAGCTAGAGATGTAATTCCTCTGCTCCCATACACATACTTACACTAGCTTGATGATAGTGTACCCACAGTGGCATAGGTAATGGCTGCAGAAGCATGGCTTAGTGTGCTGAGCATGAACCCATGTGAAATTGTTGGGTACGTACTTGGCACAAGCAGTGCCTCTGCTGCCGCGAGCCATGCTGCTATTTAGACTCTCACTGGTTCAGATACACTGGGTTCCAACTAATTGATGGGAATAATTCAGCTCTTAAGAGTTTTAAATAAATGGGTCTCAACTATAAAATGTTATGTGCCAGAAATATTTGTTAATTTAGTCCTCTGTATTTCAATACACTCAGTCTGAGGAGGCTTCAACAAAACACAGTAAACTTCCGATAATCCGGCACCTTTAGGACCCAGGGGGTGCCGGATTATCAGATATGCCGGACTATCGGAAGGGGGGGGCTATGAGGGGTCTGGGGTGGAGTGGGGAGTATGGGGGGCGGCACTGCGGGATTAACCCGGCAGCACCCCAGCTGCTCTGCCCCAGACTTCCCCAAGTCAGCCACTGCTGAAACTGACCAGCGGCACTACGGGACCAACCCAGCACCCCAGTTGCTCTGCCCTGGGCATCCTCAATTCAGCCGCTGCTGAAACTGACCAGCGGCTGACTCGGGGAAGCCCGAGGCAGAGCAACTCCAATTGTCCAGCTGCCTGAAGAACTTCCGGGTTCCAGGTGGTGCCGGACTAGCAGGAGTGCCGGACCACTGGATGCCGGACAACTGGAGTTTTACTGTATTCTAAATCTCCATGACTTTTCCCATGAGCACTAGAGCTGTATTCAGGCCTTTTTCCTATAAGGCAGATTCTTCCACCACATGGACAACTGAAAAAGGAAGTAAAATATTCTCTTCACAGCATCCTTTCTATGCAGGATGTAGCTATTTTCCATGTAGATATTCAAAGACAACACTGAGAGAAGCCTGACTTTGCTTTGCAATGCAGAAGTCTAGTACAGCAAAGCCAGACTTACCTTACAAGCCATGCGGAAGCCATGCTAGAGAAGGAATGTGCCTTCCAAATGCCTTGCTGTAGAAGTGTCTCATAATTTCTTTGTAGTACCACTCACTACCGAGGTGCAATGAGCGCAGGAACGGTCACAGACCCTGGCGTAGGCCGTGCAATATGGGGGTGGAAGCTCCTTGTGTACTTCCCACACACCTGTGCGAGTGCCGACCATAATCTGGCCGTATATACATAAATCTACTGACTTAAATTCCAGTGCAGAAGATCTGTATGTCTAATACACCAACGCAGAATTCTGGGGCAACATTATTTCTAAAGGAAAAGTGCTAAAGTGTTATTCTAAATGTCTGTGCCTCTCAAAACCATAATTCCATACTGTCAACACAAAATTTCAAGCTATTATAGATTTGTCTTTGCACAGAAAATTACTCTTTTTTTGTATTCGTGTCAACACATTTTTTATAACAAAGTGGAGACATCAATAAAAGGATGAGCTTCTTCTGATGTACTGTACTTGGAATAAACACCAATACTTCTGTTACTGCTATTCATTCCTTTCATACCACTCAAGATTCTAACAAGGAGCAGTGAGCATAAAATGACACTTTCCAAGTCTGTTAAATTTGCATGGGGTTAGATTGTCCTCCCAAAGATGTGACAACATTCTCTCCATACTAATAACCAAAAGCTATGTTAGTTTTGCTTTTTGCAGCTGTCCTGGTCTTAGGAAAAGACACAAAGTGTCATTTCACTCCCAACACGGGAAAACTTGTATAGGGTTCAGGAAGTATCGTGAAATTCCCTTCACTGGACTTCATCACTCCCTCCAGTAGGAGAGGGGAATTAGATGCTTGCTATCTTTTGGCTTGTATGGGAGCTGCTGAGGACAAAGACAATCTGTATGGAACCTCTGTGCTACCATTTTCAACTCCTCTTCCAATGAAAATGCAGCACAGTTCCAACGGTTCCCCAGCTAGCTGATACTTCTGGAAACATCTTCCAGAAAAGTTTCAATATCAAATAATAACTATGTCAGCAATAAAATGTAGGTGAGTTTTCCCTCAGCTCAATTCTCTCCCCTGCTACTGAATCTGATTCCAATTAGGGATGTAAGCGACTAGTCGACTACCTGATAAGCATATGCTTATCGGGTAGCCAAGAAGTCACTCAACTAGATGCTTCACCCTCCCCTTGCTGCCTCTGTCAGAGAGAAGCAACAAGGGGGGGGGAGGAGCCAGTGCTGGGGGGAGCCAGATTAAAAACTGGTCACCCCCAGGACCATCTCCTCAGTGGGCAGGGGAGGCAGAGGCGTCCCTACTGCTACTCCTCTCTCTTTGAAATGTACAAAAGCTGCGGCGATTCTTGTACATTTCAAGGGGAGAGGTGCAGTGGGGTCCTGACTGCTGTGCCCCTCTCTTTGAAATGTACATGACCTGCCTGCAGCTCTTATACATTTCAAAGGGAGAGGTTCAGGAGTGGGGACCTAAGCAGTCCCGCTGAACCTCTTCCTTTAAAATGTACAAGAGTCGCAGACAGAGCTCTTGTACATTTCAAAGGCAGACACACAGCAGGTTAGTGAACGCCCCCCCTTACTAACTAATCAAGTAGTCAATGGAAATTCCACTGACTACTCAATTAGTTGATTCATCAAAATTTCAAAATTTAACCTCCCTAGTTCCAATAGAGGGGTTTGCACAGAGTCAAATGGAAGGAACAATGCACTAATAAGTACATTATATTCTCCCTGTCCAGATATGCCAAGTTTCCATTCCACCTACAAGTAGAGGCAATGACCTGGTCCTGGTCCAAAAAATTACTCTGTTGTATTTTTTTCTACATTCAAAGTGACTGTTAATACAGATCCTTCAATGGTGAAACATCATTAACCCTTTTCTACAACTAGCCAGATCCCTACACCAGAGACAGGAAAGAAGTAAAATAGCCATCGTCTTTTTGAGTAAATAGTTCTTCAAATGTTAAAGAGTGAGTGGCTAAATATTTTTGAATTGATTGATAATTCATTAGTTTCCTAACTTCAGGATAGTGCTATAATTAACCTTGTGTAGCCCAAGGTCCAGTGTGCTCCACCAGCAGCCCTAGGAACTATGAGTTGTGGACTACAAACTGCAGCATGTTGGGAGAACTTCCTGCAAGGACGTACCCTCTGCACCAGCAGGGTCTCAGCGGGGACTGAGCTAGAAGCAGCATGCAGGCTGCATGCAGAGAGCAGCAGCTGCTGAACTGTGATCCTGTTCTATGTTTTTTTACAGAATAAAGCCTGTTCCTGGTGGTTTGAGTGAGTCTGGTCTGAGGTGCACACACATCATACACAATGCAGAGCATATCAAGAAGCCTCAGACCTAGCCTCCCACAGTTGTGTAAGAAGTCACAAGGCTTCTCCTATACTGAATAACCTCACACTGTGCTAGTGAACAGGAGGGGTTACACTTGCGTCCTCAACAGGAACAAAATACTGCACTGATTTCTTGCATTTGTCAGATCTAGTACATTATCACATATCTTCAATTACACAATTGAACCTGTTATAAAAAGCAAAGTATTATTATACTATTATTATACTATATCTATTATAAAAACCCAAGTATCGACCCTACGTGCTATCAGAGAGGATGAAGACTTCCTCGAAAGAAGGCAGCGTTTAATCCTGCAAGCACAGCAGACTGAAGAGCCAGTCAGGGCAGTACAGGACAAGGAAGAAAACTGGCAACATGTAACCTCTAGAAGGAGAAGAAGGCCAACTCAGGTTTCCCCCATTCCTGTAGAGGTAAGTAACCGCTTTCAGGCTCTCTCCACAGGCACTGCGATGGAGAATGCTTTGGCAGGGACCTCTCAGGGAAGAAAGCAGAAGGGAACGCCATCTACCGGAAGGCATGGGATGCGTAGTCCTAGGAATGGGGGTTCCACAACCATCACCCCCAAAAGGAAATTGGTGGTGGTGGTCAGGGACTCCCTCCTAAGAGGGACTGAGTCATCCATCTGCCGTCCAGACCTGCAATCTCGAGAAGTGTGCTGCTTACCGGGAGCTCGCATTCAGGATGTGACCAAGAGTCTTCCAAAAGTGATTAAACCTTCAGATCGCTACCCCTTCCTGCCTCTCCATGTAGGAATTAACGATATGGCCAAGAATGACCTTGAGCAGGTCACAGCAGATTACGTAGCGCTGGGAAGACGGATCAAGGAATTTGAAGCGCAAGTGGTGTTTTCATCCATCTGGCCAGTTGAAGGAAAAGGTCCGGGTTGGAATCGTTGAATTGAGGAAGTAAATGCGTGGTTGCGCAGGTGGTATCGGAGAGAGGGCTTTGGTTTCTTCGATCATGGGACTCTGTTCTGGGCACGAAGATTGTTAGGAAGAGATGGGATCCACCTAACCAAGAAAGGAAAGAGCATCTTCGCAGGCAGGCTTGCAAACCTAGTGAGGAGGTCTTTAAACTAGGTTCGTTGGGGGACAGTGTACAAAGCCCTGAGGTAAATGAGGAAGTCGGACACCGGGAAGAATCACAAGGAGGAACAAGCAACAAGGGAGGACCCCTGATTCGGATGGAGAAGGTAGGGCAATCAACTGGTTATCTAAGGTGTTTGTACACCAATGCGAGAAGCCTGGGTAATAAACAAGAAGAATGAGAAGCCCTGTTCTAGTCGAAGACCTATGATTCGATTGGAATAACGGAGACTTGGTAGGATGACTCACATGACTGGAGCACTGTCATGGAAGGGTATAAACTGTTCAGGAAGAACAGGTGGGGGAGAAAAGGAGGAGGAGTTGCACTGTATGTAAGAGAGCAGTATGATTGCTCGGCGCTCAGTACTTAGAGAGAGAAAAGACTGTTGAGAGTCTATGGGTTAAATTTAAAGGTGGAAGCAACAGGGGTAATGTTGTGGTTGGTGTCTGCTATAGACTGCCGGATCAGGTGGATGAGGTAGACTAAGCTTTCTTTGGACAACTGAGAGAAGCTTCCAGGTCGCAGGCCCTGGCTCTCATGAGCAACTTTAATCACCCTGATATCTATTGGGAGACCAATACAGCAGTACACCGAAAATCGAGGAAGTTTTTGGAGAATGTTGGGGATAACTTCTTGGAATAAGTGCTGAAGGAACCGACCAGGGGCCATGCACAGCTTGACCTGCTGCTCACAAACAGGGAGGAAATAGTACGGTAAGTAGAGGTGGGTGACTACCTGGGAAGCAGTGATCATGAGATAGTAGATTTCAAGATCCTGACCAAAGGAAGAAAGGATAGTAATAAAATATACACCCTGGACTTCAGAAGAGCAGACTTTGACTCCCTTAGAGAACTGATGGGCAGGATTCCCTGAGATGCTTACATGAAGGGGAAAGGAGTCCAGGAGAGCTGGCAGTATTTTAAAGAAGCCTTATTAAAGGCACAGGAAGAAACCATCCCAATGAGCAGCAAGAAAAGCAAATATGGTAGACGACCAGATTGGCTTACTGGGGACATCCATGGTGAGCTTAAACACAAAAAGGAAGCTTACAAGAAATGGAAACATAGACAGATGACTAGGGAGGAGTATAAATATATTGCTCGAGAATGCAGGGGAGTTATCAGGAAGGCGAAACTGGGAACCTGTGGAACTCCTTGCCAGAGGAGGCTGTGAGGGCTAGGACTATAACAGAGTTTAAAGAGAAGCTAGATAATTTCATGGAGGTCAGGTCCATAAAAGGCTATTAGCCAGGGGATAGAAATGGTGTCCCTGGGCTCTGTTTGTCAGAGGCTGGAGAAGGATGGCAGGAGACAAATTGCTTGATCATTGTCTTCGGTCCACACCCTCTGGAGCATCTAGTGCTGGCCACTGTCGGCAGACAGGCTACTGGGCTAGATGGACCTTTGGTCTGACCCCGTATGGCCATTCTTATGTTCTTATGAAAGCGCAATTGGAATTGCACCTGGCAAGGGATGTGAAGGGTAACAAGAAAGGTTTCTACAGGCATGTTAGCAATAAGAGGGTGATCAAAGAGGGTGTGGGGCCCTTACTGGATGAGGGAGGTAACCTAGTGACAGATGATGTAGGAAAAGCTGAAGTAATCAATGCTTTCTTTGCCTCTTTCTTCACAGATAAGGTCAGCTCCCAGACAAAAGCACTAGACAATGCAGTATGGGAAGGAGGCAGACAGCCCTTGGTGGGGAAAGAACAAGTTAGGAAATATTTAGAAAAGCTAAACATACACAAATCCATGGGCCCCGATTTAATGCAACCAAGGGTACTGAGGGTACTCCGCAAATGTCATTGCGGAGACTTTGGCCCTTATCTTTGAAAACTCGTGGAGATCAGAAGAGATCCTGGATGATTGAAAAAAGGCAAATGTATTGCCCATCTTTAAAAAAGGGTAGAAGGACAATCCAGGGAACTACAGACCAGTCAGCCTTACCTCAGTGCCCAGAAAAATCATGGAAGGGATCCTCAAGGAATCCATTTTGAAGCACTTGGAAGAGGGGAAAGTGATCAGAAATCGTCAACATGGATTCACGAAGTGCAAGTCGTGCCTGACCAATCTGATTAGCTTCTATGATGAGGTAACTGGCTCTGGATATGGGAAAGTCAGTGGATGTGATATACCTTGACTTTAGCAAAGCTTTTGAGACGGTCTCCCACAATATTCTTGCCAGCAAGTTAAGGGAGTATGGATTAGAGAAATGGACTGCAAGATGGAGCAATGGTCTCAAGTTAAAATGAGAGAGGTCTAGGTTGGATATTAGGAAAAACTATTTCACTAGGATGGTGGTGAAGCACTGGAATGGGTTACCTAAGGAGGTGAAAATTCACTGTACTGTACATGCGTCTGACGAAGTGGGTCTTTGCCCACGAAAGCTTATGCTCCAACACTTCAGTTAGTCTATAAGGTGCCACAGGACTCCTCGACGCTTTTGCAGATTCAGACTAACACGGCTACCCCTCTGATACTTGACTCTATCCCTAGAGGTTTTTAAGTCTCGGCTTGACAAAGCCCTGGCTGGGTTGATTTTGTTGGGATAGGTCCTGCCTTGGGCAGGGGGCTGGACTTGATGACCTCCTGAGGTCTCTTCCAGCTCTATGATTCTATGATTTAAAGTTATTATTTTTCTTCACGTACTTTGGTTCATTCATGTTCAGAACCTTTCCTTCTGCAGTGACCAAAGTCTTCGGTGACTCCTCTTTCACTTTTTGCCCTCTTTAATTAAAAAGAAAAGAGAGAAAAGGAAACAAAGGGTTATTTGCACATTCTCATCCTTTTGTGAAGTAGTAAAGAAAGAATGAAGAGAAACATTGCAACAAGTCCAATGTGATGTAGGTTTGTATTTTAAAATGACAAGCAGTTCTAGTAACACCACAGGTTATACAGTGTGACTTTTTCTTTAGAAAATCTATTTTAACCTGCCAGGAAAGTTGAGCAAGTAATTTTTGGCACTTTCTTTATTCATTCAATGTAACTCCCCCCCCCCCCCCAAATATATGAACAGATTACAATTTCCTCTGATTTGGCTGATTAATTTTAATTTGGGGAGGGGGGAAACTATATATACAAAGGATTGATCTCAAGCATTTGAAATGTAAGGTGTGCTGCTAGTTATGGATGAACCTTTGAAATATACTAACTGGGAATATTTTGTGCTAGTGAAATTTGACTAGTTAAATGTTTGCACGAAGTAAACACAAAAAGGGAGTGAGTATGATCAAAGTGAATCCATGTAAATATTTGAACATATATCTGATAGTGATAATTGTATGTGGGTTTGGGGTTTTAGTTTTTTTGTTCTTCTCCTCTTACTTCAAAGTTATCATAATATATATCTACAATACAATTAGTGCCTTCTACTACCTTCCCTTTCCCATGCCATCTACCAGTAATGAAATTGCACCTAGTCTTTTTAATACTGAAATGAGCAAGCAATCCCTTAAGTATTTTTGACTAAATCAATTTATCCTACAAGAGTCCAGGTCTCCATCACTAGTATTTTGTTTGATAATTTAAGATGCCTACATCTTTAATGGATGTTTTTGTTGTTTCCAGCTAGAAATCTAAGAGATACGACAAGGAACAATTTGATTTTCTCTCATGGAAAAAAGCCTAAAGTTTTTCTTTTAAAATATCATATTGTAATTATCACATTCTTTCTCTTACTTCTACAATGTGGCAATATTCATCTAAGTGACATGGTTTACATATAGAATATAATGTATTACTAAACATGCAAAAGAAAATAGGAAGTTGTTTAAACTGCTTCAAGATAGCTTTAAGTCACAATATTCCACCAATACTTCCAGGCTACAAAATCTTACATTACAGTGTTTATATGAATGATTCAAGCCACTAGTGAAATTAAACATGACATTAGTTTAGAACAGGAAGGATTCATCTTATTGAAATACCATGAGAAATTAAGAAAGGCAGAATATAATTATTCAGACTGGAATTTGGTCTAGACACTGTAGTTAATACTCAAAAATGCCACTGGATTTTTAATGAGAAGTAGTCAGAACTTATTACTTCTCATCCAAGACAGTACGTAAAGCACCGGAAGACTGCTTCTAACACTGTCCTTGGGCACTGATTTAATATCGGTGCAGTATGAGAAGTATTACCTAATGAACATCAGTACAGGCAGTCCCCGGGTTACATACAAGATAGGGACGGTAGGTTTGTTCTTAAGTTGCATCTGTATGTAAGTCGGAACTGGCGTCCAGATTCAGCCGCTGCTGAAACTGACTGCCAGTTCTGACTTACATAGAGATTCAACTTAAGAACCCCAAGCGTCCCCAAGTCAGCTGCTGCTGAAACTGATCAGCGGCTGATTCCAGGAAGCCTGGGGCAGAGCAACTCTGCCTCGGGTTTCCTGTAGTCAGCGCTGGTCAGTTTCAGCAGCGGCTGACTTGGGGACGCCTGGGGCAGAGCAGCTGGGGTGCTGCTGGGTTGCTCCAGTAGCACCGCTCCTCGGTGCTACTGGACCAACCCAGCTGCACCCCAGCTGCTCTGCCCCAGGCGTCCTCATTCAGCCGCTGCTGAAACTGACCAGCAGCGGCTGAATCAGGACGCCTGGGGCAGAGCAGCTGGGGTTCTGCCGGGTTGGTCCAGTAGTGCCCAGAGCGGCGCTGCAGGACCAACCGGCAGCGCCCCAGCTGCTCTGCCACAGGGTCCACAACAAAAGCCTGGTCTGCTGGGGAGGGGGGGCACACTAGCTGCGCCCCCCCCCCCAGCAGACCAGGGACACGGGGAGCAAAGCCGCAGCGGCAGCGGGGTGCCGCGCCTCTGAGGCTTTGCTCTGGCAAAGCCTCAGAGGCGCGGGACTCCGCCGCGGCTGCGGCTTCGCCAGAGCAAAACCTCAGAAGCGCGGGAACCCGCCGCTGCTGCAGCTTCGCTCCTGGTGCCCCTGGTCTGCTGGAGACCGTCTCCAGCAGACCAGGGGCACCGGGAGTAGCTTTTCTCGCCCCGGAGGTCGAGGTGGCGGATCGCTGCCTGCGAGCTCCGGGGCGAAAAAGCCCCGTTCGTAAGTGCGGATCCGACATAAGTCGGATCCGCGTAAGTCGGGGACTGCCTGTAACACTTTCTACAGAATCTAAATTTTCCTTATAGATCTCTTAAGTACTGATGAAATCCAAGCATCTTTAGCATTTTAGATGTGATGGAATCAATAAATGATTATGGAATCTTTCAATGAATATCAGTGTAAATATTGTAGTTGAGATTTTCAAAACTGGATGCCTAAAGTTAGATTCGTAAATCCATATAAAGATATCTAAATAAGTGGTCTGATTTTCAGAGTAGCTGAGCATCCCAAGCCCCATGAAAATTACATGAAGCTGAAGGAGCTCAGCTCATTGGAAAAGCAGGTCATTTTTGTTCAGGTACCTAAATATAAATTTAGGAACCTAACTTTGGATGCCCAATCTTGGCCTGAAATTATAAACAAAAAAATCTAGTAAAATATCCATGCATTATTTTGTATATGTGGTGTTCTGGTGGTATCCTAAAAACAAGAAGGGATCATGAATCCTAAGATAGTTCTCCTGACAAAAAGCACATACAATATGCAGGAACTTATTACTCAAGGACCAATTTTCATGGTGAGATATGCATGGAATTTTGTAAGTCCTATGAAAGAGATAAATGAAGTGTTTCTTCTGTAAAAATTCTGCAGAAAACCCTCACAGTAAATGCTTTTAATAGCAAAAGTAACAGCTCAAGTGCAATGGAGATAGTATTTAGATGACAGAACACTGAACTTTCTAAAAACAAACTGTGGCTGAATATAGAAACAATCACGTAAAATAAAAAAAACTTTTTGGAGAAAAACAATATCAAGCACCATGAATAGTACAAAGAAACAAAAGTGAACAATGTACAGAGTAGACAGGATTTCATTTTGTTACTAGTGGGAATTAAGCACACAACTCTCACTAGATTTTCAGTGGGATTTGGGTGATTACCTGGACTTTGTGCCTTTGAAATTCTCCACCTTAACCAATTTAGGGCTTGTGTAAAAACCAAGATACCTTATATTTTCTTTAACTCTCCGTTTTTCTTCAAGATATCTGTGAGCTTCTAATCTAGACTCTGGAGTATAAGGTGTAGGTTCCTCCCAAAAAGCCTTGTCCTCTTCATCCTCTTTATCTATATTCCATTCTTGGTATTCCTTTTCTGTTTCTTTCTGCTGGTGGTTTTCTTTGTCTTCTAGAGGATCTGGTCTAGAAAAGAGTGCACAAAATGGTATTCCTTGAAATATGGAAGGAGTAGCAGTGCTTGGCTACTGCAGAATGGATCCTGCAGAAATTTTGTTCTCACCTCAGTCTATATAGTAGTATAATTATTTATCGCTCTACCATTACCAAAATATTTCTCATCTTATCTCTACCCAATATTCCATAAGACTCAGAGTAGCTTACCTAACTGTTCTCTTTTTTCCTTAATGTTTAATTAATATTTCTTGTTAATTTTCTTTGAAGTAGTTGGAGTAGTTGGACTCTAAAATGGCAATACATGATTCCATCTTGTCATTTTGACTTTTGCCCATGACTATATGGAAGTCTATGGCAAACCAAGAAATAAAACAGTTTTCCTAACACACAGTGGATGCTGGCTCATGTTTTGGGGCCACTGGGTCAGGGGCAGTGACTGCTGGCTCTGGGCTGGCAGGCCTGGAGCTGGCACAGGCACCGTGGCCAGAGTCAACCCTTTTAAGGGCTCCAGGGAGTTATTATTTCCTCGGGGAAAGAAATTTCCTATAAAAAACAGAAAAATGAAGACATATTAATTTACATACATGGTGTTGTTGATGTCTGTGTACCAACGTCTATCAAATCCAGGTTTAGGTTCCCTTTGTTTTTCTTTCTTCTTCTCCTGCTTTTCTTGTATTCTTTTTAGGGCCTCTTCTTTTTCTCTGGCCCTTTTGAGAAGGTAAACCTGTTCCTGTTCTCTAATTTGCTTCTCTACCTGTCGATAGTTCTGCAATGCCCGAATCCTCTCGGAACGTTCTATTTCCTTACTATCCAACGACTTCTCAAAAGACAAATATATAATTAGCAAAAATTTAAAATCTCACATACAAATCAATAAACCCATCTAGCATGAGGTTAATTTTAATTATATCCAATTTAATATACAAATGGAGAATTTATAAGACTTCCAATAACTTCTTAGTATCACGTAAATTAGGCTACGGCAAAAACATTTAAGATTATAATTTAATACATTTCTCATGCTGTCAGAGTACCTTAAACTGGATCAATGTCTGTAGCATACTATTGGAAATACTGTAAACACTTGTATATGTTGCGGAAGGGTGGCCCCACTCCTGGGTCTTGATACCCCACTCAGGCCAACCTCAAGCAGCCTCAGTCCTGCTCTATTTGCCCTTTGCAGGATTCTAGCTCCAATCTCTCAGCCACAAAGGTTTTGGGCCAATGCCCCAGGGTCAGCTTGGGCTGCTAAAACAGTCCTGTCCAGCTCTCCAGCTGGGCTCTCAGGCTGTTAGCCAAAGGAGGGCTTAATGACCCCGGTCTGGGGCACCTCACCCTCCGCCACTTAGCTATCTCTGGCAATGCTGTTGCTTTCCTCCATTTGGTTTGCTCTGCTCTGTTCTCCTCTTACTCTCCTCTCTCTCTCCTTTTTTTTTCCTGCCAGGAGGGCATCCTTTTAACAGGTTCAATGGCAGCCTCAAGTGAGATCAGTTGGCTCTGCTTAATTTGCAGCAGCCCTATCTCCTTTGCTCCTAATTGCTCAGGGCTGTTGTTGCCTCTCTCTCTATCTGCTGTAGTCCTCCAGCCTGACTCTGTCACAATGTGATGACTTTGGTTACAGCTACACTGTATGTGTGTGTGTGTGCTGGGGGGGGGGGGGGAAGGGGGAGAGACTGGAACAGGTATGCAAATAGCACTCACATTTGCTTACCTTCTTACGTTTTTTTCACTGAAAGAGGCTTTTCCGCCGTTTGTCCCCGTCTACACGGGACCAAATGTCAGGAAAAAAACCTCTTTTGAAAGCCCCTGTAAACCTCATTTTACGAGGTAGAAGGGGGCTTTTGAGAGAGGGGGTTTTTCTGACATTTGGCCTCTTGTAGATGGGGCCAAATAGCAGAAAAGCCTCTTCTGGGGGGAAAAAACGGAAGAAGGTATGCAAATACGAGCGCTATTTGCAAACCTCTTCTGAAAAACCCCTCCACAGTGTAGCCATACCCTTTCTGACATTTTAGGAGAGTTGAAAACTCCACTTATATCTGATTCAATATGACCTGGAGTACCCAAACCCCATGTAATAGCAGGAAATTGCCCCAGAGAAATGCTGTTTCTAAGGTACCAAGAATGGTGCTCAAGTTCTGCAGTCAATATTTAAGACTAAATGAGTTTCATCTTTAGCTATCTAGGGAGGTAGCTAGAAATATTACAAGGGACCAGCAGCACCTGATTGCTGCAAGTCTTCTGGTACTGTATATTTTTATGTGAAAATCCTGAGCTTATAGGTGGATTATAATGACTTTTATTCTTGAAACTGTGGTTGTGAGTGGGAAGGTCTGTTTATATTTATGTTATCCTATCTGAGAATCTATACTGTAATTCCTGCTGTTGCTTAGAGTATCCATCCCATATGTGACTTCCATTTATATCAGTGACTGCCATTTATATCAGTTATATGCTTTTTATTGACTTCAATAGAATTTTATAGAAGTTTTAAATTTCTGGTACTGGCAATCTAGCTCCTTTCCCATGCATGAAAATCAGTAAGGCTGTGTCCAGACTCAGGGTTTTTTTCGAAAAAAGTAGCCTTTTTTTCGAAAAAACTTCACCTGCGTCCAGACTCAAGCCGCGTTCTTTCGAAATTAAATCGAAAGAACGCGGCTTTTCTTTCGACGGCGGTAAACCTCAATTTACGAGGAAGAACGCCTTCTTTCGAAAGTTCCTCTTTCGAAAGAAGGTGTTCTTGAATATAAATAGGGCTTCTTCGAAAGAGAGCATCCAGACTCACTGGATGCTTTCTTTCGAAAAAGCAAGCCGCTTTTTCGAAAGTTCAACGTGCAGTCTAGACGCTCTCTTTCGAAAGAGGCTCTTTCGAAAGTATCTTTCGAAAGAGCCTCTTTCAAAAGAGGCTTGCAGTCTAGACATAGCCTAAGAAATACACTGTTCTTTGTAGAATCCTTTAATACATTTTCCCTCTTCATAGTTAGAATTCTTTGAAAAGAAAAAATAGGACTTCATTCAAAGATCGCTGATAAAACATAAAAGTTACCCAAAATATATATTAGCTAAGACATTATCAGAACTGTATCATTTATCAATCTCAGTTCTCCTTTATGAGAGAATTTAATTTCCTATGGACACAAATAGGGCATTCCTAACACAAACATTAATTTTGTTTTGAATTAGTATGTTCAGTAAACAGTTCTCACTCCAAGCATCCAGATGGTATCCCTTTGGACCTAAGTCCATTAAAAAACTTACTTTTAATTGATGAAGAGTTGCCACAACAAACTCTCTGTAACCTTCAAACTCAGTGCATGGATTCCCCACTAGAAAGAGTTCTTTAAGATGTATGTTGTGTTTTAAGATTTCAATGCTGGACAGTTCCCCAATGAAATTTGCTGTCAAGTCAAGTTTCTGCAGTTCTTCACATCCTGTATGTAAAAATATATTTTTATTCACCTGGCATATCATACACATCCACACTTGAGCACAAACATGTTACCTCTATACCATATACACAAACACACATGTTAGACATTGCTTTCCAGAACCAAAGTTGGGAGAATTATTCACAGCTAATAATTCTGATTTCTATCTACATTTATTTCTTTCATATTTTGTTTAGATTATTTTTAAAACAAAGGTTTTAAATGAATATTAAATTGGAAAAGTTTCAGTAAAATTCACAATGCATGAAAAAACTGTAAAAACTTTTGCTGGTTTGATTACTATTAAAACTTTCTGAGGTACATTTATTCAGACTTGCAGTTAGAAAAATGGTTCATTAAAATGGGTTGCAAAAGTCACACAGCATTGGTTCTGGTTCCTTGATTGAATGAACCTGCATAGTGTGGTTACAAGAAGCTATTCTGGCTAATTTTTTTTCAGAGAAAGAGACTGAATTTTGTGTGCACTAACTGAGGCAGTCGGAAAAAAGCACCTAATGACTGGCATGGAGCAGGCCTATCCGTATCCTCTGAAGCTCTGCATTGTTTCTAATTTCAGAATGAACTGTTTAGTCCCCAAATACACACTCACTCACTTTCTTAGGGGGCAGAGTCAATTACAAATTATATTTTTGTATGATGTTACTCTTAACTGGCATTGTTCATGTCTCAGAAAAATCAATAATACAAATCCACTTTAAGAAAAATTGGACTTGCAATTTATGAATTCATTAACTGTCATACATATTTTAACTTAATGATTTTGGTATTTTGTATTTTGCTTCAGCCAATCAGTATAAAAGTGAGAATATTGGTGAAAAGCTGAACAAACTTCATTGAGACTGAAAAAATTGCCATTGTAAATTCAAACTCAGGACTGTGAAAACAAAATGTTCACGGAGAACACTGCAGTGGCACAGTGAACCAGAACACTGTAATATCAATGGAAACTTCAAATCCCCAATGGACCATGAGGTTTGTTCCTCCACTGTTTTTGGTAATCACAATAAATATGAATGAAGCCAAGTTATTTGAATTATATGTTTAAAAAATGTTCCCAGATTCCCTTTTCACCATGGTCACACCAGGACAGAATCACAACTCTCACTGTAAGAATAAATATACAAGCTCAGTTATTATGCTCATCATTATAACCAAATCTAAAGAGGGTAGCTAACACTTCCTTGTGAATCTGTTATTTGACAAGCATTTTGTGTGTGATGGAACTGGAAAAGAATAAACAACTTAATAATGATTCACAAAGGGATTTAAATAGCCAAAATTTTTGCTTACACCCAAAGGTTCTGGTTTGTCAATAAATGACAAATCACACTAATAAATATTATAATGTGGCAAAGGAGCTTAAAATTTACAGGAATAATATAGATATGTTTCTCAACAAACTAATAAACATGTAATTTACTACCTGGTTTTTTTCAGATAACTTTTTAACCTATCTGAGAATCATTTTTGGTTTTCATTTGTTTAATCTTTTAAGCCAGGATCACGTTCACGTTTGATTTTTTTCCTCAGAAGATAGAAGCTGAAATTTCGACATCCTTTTGCCACTTTCATTTTCACGAAAGATGTCCATACTATAGCAACTGGACTACTGGAAATCAATACAAGGAAGAGCTCAAGGCAGAGATGATTCTACTGAGATGGAATGTATTTATAGCAATTTTATGGCTTAGAATTTGATCTTGCATGATGCAGAAATTCATCAGTGCCCAATGAAATTAATGGAGTAGAGGCATGTGATCTGAGAGATGAATACCATTAGTACAGTTGGGGATAAGACAGACCAAAATTTGTATGTAATAATGTAAGAAAATCTCCTGAAATACTCCATAAAGAACTCCACTGGGAAAAGGCCACCATGATTAGCAGGGAATTCCCAATTGTGTGAAACTTAATAATAATGGCTGAAATTAAGATGTCTGCTGACATGACAAAGCCTTTTACTGCCTATGTAGGATTTTTAAAAGGATTTTTTTTTAAATAACCACATTGCTCTAATTATTCAGTTTTGATAATATATTACCTTTTCGTCAAGCACATACTAATACCGTATGGGTGACCCAAGCTCAGGCTTTTGGCTTTTGGATTAGAGATGTTAGCAAGCTGTGGGCTTTTGGATTAGAGATGTTAGCAAGTAGTCAACTGGAGTAGTGATCACTTGCTTCCCCCTATTGCTGCCTCTATAAGAGGCAGTGGGTGGGGGGAGGAGCTGGTGCTGTGGGGAGCTGGCTTTTAAGCTTAAAAGCCAGCTCCTCCCAGTACCGGCTCCGTGATGCTGCCTCCCCTGCCGCTGCCTCTATCAGAGGCGGGGGGGGGAAAGAGGGGTGAGAGGGAGGGATAGGAGAGCCTGCCTCTGCTTGCAGAGGCCCAAGGCTTGCTGTGGGCAGTCTGCTCTGGCAGCAGCCCCTGTCCGTGGGGGTCCAAGCAGGACTGGCCGCCATGTGCAGGGGCTGCTGGACTTAGCGCAAGCCGGGACTGAGCAATCTCGGCTCGTGCTGGTCTAGGACGCTGTGCCTCTGCATTTTAAATATTGTAAGAGTTTGTAGTAAGAGCCACCCATGCAGACTGCAGCATGGGTGGCTTTCAAAGCCAGCCCCGCTGCGGTTCTGCAGAGTTGTCCTTATTGACTAATCATGTAGTTAATACAAATTGTATCGACTTCAAGATTAGTCAAATAACCACAATTTAACTTCCTTATTTTGGATTCCCGCTATGCATAGGGTTGCCAGATGGTTGAAACAAAAATACCGAACACCTGCCCCCCTCCAAAAAAAAAAATCTGTTGAAGGAAAAAAAGGGGGGGGGACTAAAGTTGTTGAGCACAAAAAAAAAAAAAGCATGTCCCCTTTAAGAGTGAGTGCAGGGATAGTAACAGGGAAGCAGCTGAGCACTAAGACCCAGGGGAAGCATTGCACAAGACTAGGGGGGAAGGCCGGGAGCTGAGTGTTTGTAGGATTGCCAGGTGCCTAGCATTTTCGCCTCCTGGCTGGGGAAAAAAAAAATCAGAAAATACCAGATATCTTAGGTGTCCGGTATTCTCTGAATTTTTTTGCCGGACAGGAGGCAAAAATACTGGACAGTCCGGGTGAATACCAGACACCTGACAACCCTAACTATGCAGAATATTAAATAACAAATTTGTCACAATTGCCTACTTTGTAAAAGGCATGCAAGGAAGCTGACATGTTTTAGTGAACCTCTGCGAAGTCATGAACAGAAACTATTGTTTGCTATGGTAAGTAAACTAAGTAACATATGTACTAGCTACTTACAACAGCATACATAAGAAATGCACTTTTGAGTAACTACAAAATATCTTAATTGATTGGTACATCTGATAATCTATATTCTCCTTTAGTTTCACATTCCATACTTATTCTTCAATATAAAAAGGAAAAAGATTTTATTAAAAGAACTTACCTTCCAAATTTTCAATTCTTTCAATGTTGTTCAAAGCTAAATTTAAATATTCAAGCTTCTTTAGTTTGCTTACATTTTCTGCAATAAACATATACATTTTTAGTTCAATTCTATTTGCAAGGCAAGGAATAACATTTTATCTGTTTTATTTAATTTATTTCTGAACAAAATTAAATTGTATGCAACAGAATAAATATAACAATTTACAGCGAATATTAACATTTGAATGCACTGGAAATAATTGCTTTGGACTGAAAACAAAACATTTATCCTGGAGAATTTAATAAAAATCAAATAGCAAAGACAATGAACACAGATACCTATTCAGCTGTTTAATCATTCAGAAGTGGCCCAAAGGCCCACCGAAGCAACAAAAAGATTCCTATTCTCTTCAATAAATTATGGCTGAGGCCCATACTGCCCACTCCTGCTCTCTGAAATTAGTGGGAGTTTTCTCATTGAATTCAATGGGAGCAGAAATACCTCCCCTCCCCACACACACCTCTATTTATATACTTTTCAGGATGTTTATTGTTTGTAGGTTTTTGAAATATTAATATATAGGACATCCTGCTATAAGTCAGCCCGGTATAAATCCGTTCCGCACTAAAGTTGTTGACACTTGTAGGAACTGATGCATTATAAGTCCTTCCGTTCCCTACTCTTAAGTGGTGCAAAAAAACCTCAATTTGTGCAAATGGAAGTCAGTTATGAGAAAAAAAAAATCCTGATTTAAGTTGTTTCGCTATAAGTACTAGGTTTTTGGACTGTAACTTGGACTTATAGCGAGGATGGCCAGTAGCGAGGACGGCCAATAACCCACTTTGAGAATCAGAAAACCGTATTTCACCACACCTAGAGAATTAAAATTGCTTGTAAATAATTCCTCGGCCTGCCCCATAAGTAATGCAATTATTATGTAACCCCCATTTTCCTCCGACTTACTTGGGAGCAGGCCACGCTCACCTATGCGCCTGATGTTTTCAAACATTAAAGGAGATCCTGAGTACCCTTGTGGTGATGTTGGATAATTGGGGATCCCCTATCCACACCTTTTGCTGCTGTCCCTTGTCTCTAAAGCAGGCCTGGGCAAAATATGGCTGCTCAGAAATGCGGCTGTGAAGCAGTTTCAATTTAAAAACTGAGCCCAGAGGGGAGGGGTGAAAGCTTTGGGAGCTGCTTCTGCCCCCAGTACAAGCCCACTTGCTGGCTTCTGGCCAGAAACTGGCCAATGGGAGCTTCCTGTTTCAATAACAGACAGCCACGAAACATAAGGGGATTGTAGTTATCCACAGAGCACATGGCTGCAACATGTCCGGGGTTGGGGTAGGCAGGGATGTTGATTCAGGAATGGGCTGCTGGCTGGTAAGTCTCCTGGCTAGACCGTGCCTCTGGCACCACAGCTCCTCCCTTCTCCAACCCTCTGCCCACCACTTCTGCCTCCCCTACTCCACATATCCAAATCCTCTGCCCCCCTCCTGCACCTATACCCCCTCCTAGATCCAACACCCCAATAACCTACCCCAGATCACAGTCCCCTCCTGACCTAGCTCACAACCCAAACCCCTGCACTCCCTCCTGTACCCCAATTCCCTGCCCTAGGCCACAATCCAATCCCCTGATTCCCAGTCCAGTGCCCCAGGTCACAATTGCCTCCTTCACCCAAATTCCCTCCCTTAACCCAAGCTCCCTTCTGCACCTAACCTCCAACCCAGACCCTGCACCTCCTGCATTAATATCATGGAAGAGTGCAGCCCTCAACCACTTTCCAAATTCTTGGAGTGACCCCCAGTCAAAAATTATTGCCCACCCCTGCTTTAAAGGAATATAAAATGGCAGTGCCTCCACCTGGCTGACCTCTGTACACACTTAGTGGTGTGCCTTGGGAGTCTCCAGGAATAAACTTAATCCAATAATAATCTGGATCTAACGCCAACAAAAATTATAAATAATATATATCTAATTGAATAAATTAGATTTAACACACCTTTACTTAACAACTTAAAGAAACAGGGTTTAACAGACTAAAATTGAATAAAATCAGTTAAAGTACACAGAAATAAATGAAACATATCTACCTGGCAGTTACACTGTCACCGTTTATCCCACCCCAGTGTCCTCTGGAACTCATAGTCCCAGACGCTTATGTGGGCGCGCTTGAAGATCTGAGGCTGGAGAGGAGACAGCATTGTGCAGGTTGTGTGTGTGTCAGTCCAGGCAGCAACAACTGCAAAATCCCTCCACCACTGGAGCTGGTCCCACCAAATGCCAGCAGCTCTGGTTCACTGGGTAGATCACTCTGGCTCTTTTCAGATCCAGAGTTAGTCTGTCTTCTGTGCTGCGTCCCAGGCAGCACTTCTCCAAACAGTCACAGTTACTCATAATTACTGCTATGCAGGTTTTTGCAGGCCTTTGTCAGTCACAGGCACAGGCACAGCCAAAGTCTCTCCCCTCCAGGAACAAGCACCAATAGCCCAGCCCCTAAGGCAGCCTGCTAGATCCAAGGCTCAGCAGGCTCTCAGCAGCAGGCTCTAGCTTCCAGTAGCAGCTCCTTGACTGCAAAAGGCTCCACACCAGAAAACTGGTTCCTCTCCCCAAATTGGAGCCCCACAACTCTCTCCCTGCACTGCCGGGAAGAGAGCAAGTTTCCCTCCTTTTTTCCAAGGACTCGTGAGAGTTGTAGTCTCTAGGGCTAGATTGTAGCACCAAGGATCCTCCCAGTAAAAGTAAGAGGCTCCTATAGTAAAGGAAGCCTACAATTATTATATTTGCATTTAGGTTTTAAGTCATAAGTCATAAAACAGCATGACAACAGACTGCTAAGAAAGTGGCATGGCACAACAGATTGCAGAAGACCTGGTCTTTTGCCATTACTTTTGTGGCATCTCAATTTTCTGAACTGGGTGCACTTGATGCTTCAGAGAACCATAGAACATTATGATTGGAAGAGACCTCAGGAGGCCACCTAGTCCAATTCCCTGCTCAAAGCAGGGCCAACTGCAAACTAAATCTTTCCAGACAGGGCTTTGTCAAACCTGGCCTGAAAAGCCTCTAAGGATGAAGATCCCACCACCTTCCTAGTCAACCCATTCCAGTGCTTCACTACCCTCCTAGTGAAATATTTTTTTCCTAATATCCAATCTAGACCTCCTACACTGCAATTTGAGTTCATTGCTTCTTGTTCTAACACCCGTCACCACTGAGAATAGTCTGGATCCATACTCTTTGGAATCCCCTTTCAGAAAGTTGTAGGTTGCTATCAAATCCCCCCTCGTTCTTCTCTTTTGGGGTACGTCTAGACAGCGGCACTATTTCAGAATATGTCCAATATCCCAAAATAGTATTTTCTGCATCTTAGCAACAAGCCCATTATTTCAAACTATATTTGAAATAAAGGGCTTGCTATTCCGATGCTCCGATAAAGCTTGTTCTACAAGGATTAAAAGACTGGTGTTCCAACAAGTCCATTTCAACATTTGGACAGTGCCAAATTTTGAAATGGACTATCCCCAAAAAAACTACGCAATTTGCATAGCTCAAATTGCATAGCTTATTTTGAGTTACACAGTGCTGTATAAATATACCCTTGCAGACCAAATAAACCCAGTTCCCTCTACCTACTCGCAGATATCATGTGCCCCAGATCCAAAATCCCACTGTGTAGACATAGCTTCAGATTAGAAATAACAAGGCACTAGTCTAGATGACATCCAGTGGAGATATTCAAAGCTGCTGGAATAGTACTTGTGCAAATCTTCATCAACTTTGTGTTAGAATTTCGGTTAATGAGTAATTTCCACCCATATTGGCTAAAGAATGCCAATATTGTGACCATTTTTAAGAGAAAGGACAAGTCTATGTGTAGGGATTACCAAAGTATTGCCCTCCTTTCCATTGCTGGGAAGATTCTTGTTGACATCTTTTTTAACTGTCTCCTGCCTCTTGCTAAAGATTCCTTCCAAAAGCCCAATATAGATTCAGGCCATCATGGGGCACCACAGACATGGTACTTCATTATGGTATTTCAGACCATCACATGACACCACAGACAGAGGTATAGAAAACAACAAAGGCAGTTGTTTTGGGCATTTATCGACCAAACTAAGACTTCTGATTCCATCAATTGTAAAGTGTTATGGTAGGTGCTAAGATCAGTTAACTACTAAAGTTTGTTGATGTTCTCAGGCTATTTCATGATGGCGGAACTGCCACCGTCTTCTGTAAAGAGCTGGAGACAAACCTGTTCAACGTCTGTACTGATATTAAGCAGGGCTATATTATTGCCCCAATCCTCTTCCCCATCAATCTTGCTATGATCTTGATTCTTATTTGTGACTACCTTTCTTTTGGAATTGGGACTGATTATCACATAGATGAGCAGCTTTTCAGCATCGTCGTTCTAAAACTAAGATCACCAAGACTGTTATTACTGACTTTCAGTGTGCTGGCAATTGTGCTATCCTCAGGCACACTGAGGCTGACTTGTAATCCATCCTAGAACTTTTCTCAGGAGCCTATTATACTCTGGGACTTCCCCTCAACATTAGGAAGATTAAGATACTCCCACCAGCCTGCTCCCGCGCAAGTTGTCCCCCATTGCCCAAAAATTCTCATCAGTAGTAAACTCCTAGAAAAAGTTGTACATTTCTCTTACCTAGAAAGCCACCTTTCCCAGACAGCCAATCTTCATGTGGAGATTTAACATTGGATCCATTGTGCCAGAGCATCCTTCAGACAGATGCTCTGTTGTGTGAAGGGCTCTCCCTAGTGAGCTTCAGTGCCTGGGACACACCTCCCCTTTTTGCCCCAGGCCCCACCTCTGTTCTGCCTCTTTCTGCCTCTGCTCCACAGACATTCCACTCCCCTTCCACTCCTTCCCTCAAGTTCCCAAACTTACTCTGCCCCCCACCTCTTCCTGTCCTTACTCTGCCTCTTCCTGGCCCCCACTCCACTCCTCCCAAAACCCCTGCCCCAAGCGACGCTGGCAGCTGGTGGAGCAGAGCGGGCTGGGGCTGAGAAACTCTGCTTTTTGCTGGTGCCAGTGAGTGCAGGGATCAGCTCAACCTCTGCTGCCATTGCCAACCTCCTCTCCGCACTAATCCCCCAGGCTTCCTTTGGCCCTGTACTTCCATGTCGCCCTGAAGCATGTGGCTCCCCAAAGCATGGGGCACCATCCAATCCACAAGACGGCTCTGGTTATGTCTATTGACAGAGCTCTGTGGATTGAAACTAAGATCATGGTCTACAATGCAGTAGTCATTCCCACGCTTCTTTATGAGTGTGAAACATGGATGATATACTGAAGCCATCTTCAGTATCTTGGTAACTATCAGCACTGCCTCAGGAAGATTCTCCAAATCAGATGGAAAGATTGCCGTACCAATGCCAGCATTCTCTCTTCTGTTAACATCAACAGTATTAAGGCAAACATTATGAAGCATATCTTTGCTGGGCTGCCTATTGCATGCAGAAGACTAATATTCATCTTCCGAAGCGATACCTCTGTTCTCAACTTAGTAACGGTACAAGGACTCACAGGGGATAGAGAAAACACTACAAGGACACCCTCAAAACATATCTTAAGAGAGGCATTGACCCCATGAATTGAAAAGAGCTGGCTGGCAATTAACTGCAATACTGTTACATCATACATCAAGCCTCAGCTCGTTTGAAAGGAGTTGCCATGCTCAAGAGGCTGAGAAATGGCAGAGGAGGAAGGAAAGCATACATCATCCTGGCCAGCAATTGTGCACTCTCCAAACAGCCACATGTCATATATGTGGAAAAAACTGTGGAATCCTCAGTCATCGTAAGTCTCATGAATGACTTTTTACCCCCTGGCAGACATCATCCTCATATCAAGGGATAGCCACTACCACCACCATGATTTTCTTGGGAGTCAGCTTCACAGTAATGCAATCTCTCTGTGGCAATCACATGCACTCCTATCTCCTAATGGCTGATGTTAAGCTAATTAGAGTACCTTATTAAAAATGATAGAAATGCAGCCGTGTTAGTCTGGTGTAGCTGAAACAAAAAACAGGACTATGTAGCACTTTAAAGACTAACAAGATGGTTTATTAGGCGATAAGCTTTCGTGGGCCAGACCCACTTCCTCAGGTTTTTGATCTGAGGAAGTGGGTCTGGCCCACGAAAGCTCATCACCTAATAAACCATCTTGTTAGTCTTTAAAGTGCTACATAATCCTGTTTTTTATTAAAAATGAGATCAGCTGCAAAGAGTAGTTGTGCAACTGATGGTCTGTAAGATTATGAATTGAAAGAGTACTGTGATACTCCACACTGGCTTAGCAGAAATGTGAGACAAGATAAATCCTTGCAGGAGATGGAAACAGCAAAAACCAGGATGAGATCCTCACCATCTCTGCTCTGGCCCTTTCATACAGTGAAGCAATATTACTAAGCCTAAAAGCCCTGATTCTAGCTTGGGGATCATTACCTTAGCATAAGTGCTGCAAAAGATAGCTGTAAGAATGCTTTTTAAAGATCCAGTTACATGAAGAGTCCTCTGAAGGCCTCATGCAGTTGTGCTAATGGGCAAGGGAAGAGGGTGGGAAGGGTGTGTCAAGTCCAGAGCCACAATACACAGCACAGCAGAAAATTTATTCTGTGCTGCAGACCACAAGTCAGCCTGGAAAAGCTACTATGATATAGGCCCCCAGGTCTGACCAAATTGTTCTGGAAGAGAGAACAATAGAGCAGCCCAGGATCAGGAATGCACAAAGCTGTCTGTTTTAAAATAATCTTGAGCCTTAAAAAAACAAAACAAAACAAAAAATAAACAAACAAACAAAAACTAACAAGACACATGCTAATCACCTCTGACTAATGACTTCCTTTTGTTGCATCTTATCCCTCATCCTTCATGCGTATACCTTTTATTTGGATTCTAAGCTTTTCCTGCCAATGACTTTTTCTTATATTTGGCTATAGAGAACACCTAATAAACATTTGCAGCTATTTCAGTTACAACAGATTCTGTATAGGTCCAGATCTATAAAGCCCAGGCCTAGTGTAGTTTCATATCCTTCTGTTGGATGCTTATGGGCAATATTCTGCCACTCACTTGCAAAGAGTTATTTTTCTCAATGACTATGAGTTTCACTATAAAATATATGAAGGAATTCTTATACGAACTCATGAAAGTAATATCTTTTCATTCACACTTGCTAAAAGTGAACTTTTTGTACACCTCAAAGTAGCAGAATACTCTGATGTCTCTTAGGAGAATGAGAAAAAACAATATGGTCAAATCAATTATTTTTCAGATTATACTTTAGCTAGAGGAATTTTTGGCATCACAATAAAGTGTGTTTGTTCCCTGATAACCGTAATTCATACCATGGTATCAGAGTGTTTGCTTTATTCATTGCAAGAAATATATAAAAAATAAATCTTCAGCAAAACAAGTTAACTGATCAATGCCTTTTTATTTATCAGCTTTTTTAAAAAAATAAGATAATTTAAGATCCATATAGTGTTGATAATTATTAACAGTATGTTCTTTCAATTAGATCCTAATCCACTGAAATGCTGAACACCTCAACTCCCACTGAAGGCAACAGGACTTGACCATGCTCAGAATCTTTCAGTATTGAGGCATTTTTATTCCTTTTTTGCTCATTTCTTTCTATTCCCTTAAACTCAAAATCTTATGTCCATTTCTTTTTTGGCCTTGGATACATGCATGCAACTCAGTTTAAGAAAATAACAATGCATAAAGCACTTACCGATTTTTGGAATAAGGTTATTTTGAAGATAGAGGATTTTTAAATCTCGACACAATTTGTCAATATATTCTAGTTTTTCTATTTCCTGCTGATGCAAGGAGATTTCTTCCAGTGAAAAAAGTTCACAGTTGTTATGTTCTGCACGTTGTCTAAGTAGATCTTCAGTGACTGCAAGAAACATCACTATTAATTGGAAATTGACTTTATGGAGGGAATTTTCTGGTAATCTACTTGCAGCCTGGTAAGGAAATGAGTTAAATATTTTCTTGGTCCTTAAAGAACAGACATTAAATTGACATTATCTGTGACACAAGAGAAACACTGACGTTCGTGGTCTTTCCTGGGGGTAAAATTTGATCCTGCCATAAACTGGCACAAGTCCCAGTGTCTTCAATATAGGCCAGACTAAGGGCTGATTTGTGCAGTCCTACAAAGGAGAAAGAGATGTTGAATACTTCTTCTGAACTCTGTTGATGAAGGACAGCAACTGTGAATGGGGGGCATGGAAGGAGAGGGAGTGTCAAGTTAAAAGTGAGAAACTTAAGGTTACACATCCTTCCTCTGGCTCACTTCTTTCTATTGCATCAAATATAAGCTTCTTGATTTCACTTTCAAGGCCTATCATCAACTGATAGATGATTGGTAGAGAAGACATCAGGAAGAGCTGTGAGGAAGTGGAAAGAAATCAAAGCATATGTTGGTCTGTAGGTAAATCAAAAGACAATGAGAAGCCTGGACTTAAGGCAATAGTAAACTTTTCAAACATTAGATTAAAACCAAAAATACTACAGGTTCAAGAAGAAACAACATGACTTCATACAGCAATGTCTTCTCTCCGAATGCATCTGCCAACTTCACACAGAGCTGTTGCTTTCCAAAGCACTACTTTAGCACAGCAGGGGACTAACAACACAATAGCAGTGGCAATATACAATTAAAATAGATTAAGAGAAAGTGGAAAATCATAGAGTAAGGGAAAACTATGAAGTCTGGAATCTCCCAGTGTTCCTGTTCCTAATTGGTCTATCAAGTGTACCACTTTTCAGGGTATACCATTTTACCTCACAAAAATTATGGTCTCATAACACGGAGTCACTTTTAGGCTATGTCTACACTGCAGAGTTCTTCTGGGATACAGAAGGTATCCCGGAAAAACTCTGCCACGTCCAGGCCCACGTCTGCTCTTCCGAAATTTTTTTTGGAAGAACAGATGTGCTTTTTCGGTATCCCTGTAAACCTTGTTTTGCAAGGAAGAAGGGATGTTCCAAAAAAGGGTTTATTTCTGACACTTGGCCCAGTGCAGATGGGCCAAATGTCAGAAAAGCCTCTTCTGGAAAAATAAGCAGAAAAATATGCAAATTGTGGTTCGCAATTTGCGTAGCTTTTTCCAGAAGAGCAGTGCAGTGTAGTGTAGACAAAGCCTTAATGTTAGTCACTTTGAATGCCAAACACTAATATTAACAACATGGACCCAAACCTATTTCAGCTTTTTTCCATGAATTAATAAAAGTTTACTTTCCCTATTTTTATTTAAGACTTTAAATTATGATGCAGTACTTTTTATTTTTAGTTTGGAAGAAGAAAAGGAGACTTCAATGTAATATCTTTCGGCAACAACATGCATTTACCTTCACACCCTTAAGTTTTTCCATTAGCAAATGTCTTTGTGGTGACACTGATTTTCTGAAACTGATCACTTTTGCCAAACAATAGAGGAAAAATAGCTAAAGAAGGCAACAAAGATGAACAGCTAGATACATAACTACTCCCTTCATCAAGCAATACAGTTATGTTTGCAAATAGGATTCATGATGAGAATCACTCACATGTATTCTTGACGAGCAGAGTGATATTTACCAGCTCTGCCTTCTTGGGGAATCAGGGCATAGTACTCATGAAACAATTCCCCACTCCCAATCTCTTTTTGAACTAAAGCCAATCAGAAGGATGACTTACAAAAAGCAATGAAAAGATAAGGGAAGATACACCTAAATGGATGATAGGATAAGGAAACACTCCTAGCTTCATTTGTATTGGAGATGGAACAGGGAGAGATCTCCATCGGCATACAGAATAGAGAACAGCAATTCCAAAGCAAGAACTGCACTGAACTCTGGGGCAAAGAAACCAGGAAAACATTGTCTCATGGGAAATATCTGTTCCAGGTGTTAATGAACCCTTACCTGCACACACCTAGATCAGTTAATTATCAGACCAATTTTAATAATCAATCCTCTACTGGTATCCAAAACAGTGAAACTGTCTAATTGCATTATGAGCTCTTCTGAAGGAACACTGCCGAGAGTCCTAATGTCTAGCCTAAACAAAACAACTTTGAAATATTCACTTGAACCATCAATTTACCCATAAACAAACCTACTGTTCCTTTTTGAACCACTGTTGTTCCCCCACAAATCTAAATTCTGCATCAGTTCCATTGGGACTTCATCTTCTCCTGACTGATCATGCCTGGAGCACTCTCTCGCAATCTCTAATACTCTGGACTGCAAGCTACCATCACCATCTGGGAACTCCAATCCATTCAAGATTCACAAAGCGGTAAGATAGCTCTCTCTCTCTCTCTCTCTTTCTCTAGCCTCTTGACTCTCCCTTATGTGATCATTTATGGTTTGCTAGCACTAACTTTTGTAACTATTTTGTTTGTCTGGCTTTCCTTGTATAGTTACTACCTGGAAATAAATAGCTTTCAGAGTTAAGCCAGATGCACCTCTCTCTGTTTCCCCATTCACTCTGCAACACTCCTTGGACTTAAGCTAAAGATCCTGTAGTGCCCAAAAATCCTGAGGGGTTGGATCATAAAGTGGGTACTAGCAGAACGGTTGTGGCGTAAAAGTGGGGATAGGGCGTAAGAGAATGGTATCTTAAAGTGCTGTTTAAACCCAGCCCACTGAGTCCAAGGGCACATGCAGGTCATATGTGCCCTTGGACTCAGTACAGCTCAGCCTATTGAGTCCAGGGACATATAAGGGATCTGGGAGTGCTAATTAACTCACCTCAGACATGCTCTGTCAGTGTGCGTGTGTGTGTGTTCATCTGAATCTAAGGGGGAAAGAACCCAGCACTGGGGAACCTAGATCCTGAAAAGTAATGGGAAATCTAATAACGAAAGCATTCCTGATTTGTCATTTTATAGGTTCATGTGTTAATTTAAGGGATTATAACCAGTGCTGTATGCAACAGATGAGAGCAGCCAAGGAGAGGAGCATTATGAACCCTTCCCTTTCATCAACTCTCAGGAGAAGGGGCAGAAGTAAATAGGGAGGTTGAGTTGATGGGGTTGGGGAGGGGCAGCAATGAAGAAGGGGAAAAAGCTGGGCAGAGAGCAAAGGCTAAGAGGCTGGTTAATGGAAAAAAGGTCGGGGAGTGAGAGTGAAAAGGGGCTAGAGTGATAGTGGAATAGATGTGAGAGAGAAGGGTGACAGGAGGCCGGGGATAGGAAGGGGAGTATGGAGAGGCTGGGGGTGAGTGGAAATAAGGGAAAGGTGATGGCAGAGGCTCAGGACAATGAGGATAGGCAGACAGGACAGGAGAATCTAGGGAGATGAGGGAAAATGGGGAATCTGGGAAGATGGGAGAAGTCGGAGGGAATGGGGAGGGATGTGGAATCTGGGGATATGAGAAGCAAGGGGAAGGGAAGACTGGGAATGTGTAGCAGCTGCGGAAATGGGGAGTCTGTAAGGAGCAGGAAATGGGGAGTTGGAGAGGGGTTGAGGAGGCTGTGGCTGAGAGAGGATTAGAAGGGGAAGCTGAGAGAAATAGTGAATGGGCAGGTCTGAGGACAAGAGGGATGTGGAATGGAGGGAGAGATGTCTGGGGAGATGGAGCAGCAATAATTATAGCGGGGGGGTCACTTTAAGATTTGGTGAGTGGTCACGGTCTGCACTTATATTAACAAAGGAGGTGTGGGGTTGGGATGGAGTTTGGGTGCAGGAGGAAGATCCAGGAAGGGGGTTAGGATGCAGGAGTGGGGGCAGAGTCTGAGAGGAAGTTTGGGTGCAGAACAAGATTGTGATCTGGTGCAAGGTGTTGGAATACAGGAGGGAGTGTGGGGTCTGAGGAGTTTGGGTGCAGGAGAGGGTTGTGACCTGGGATAGGGAGCTGGAGTGCAGGAGGGGGTATAGGGTCTTCAAGGGAGTTTGGGTGCAGAAGGGAGTTGTGACCCGGGGCAGGGAGTTGGGGTGCAGGAAGGGCTGCCAGTTGCAGTCTCTGGCCAGGAGATGCTTATTGTAGGTGACTCCCAGCCAGTGACACAGCAAGGCACTCACCCAGGCTGCCTGCATGCCAGTTGCTGGGACAAGTGTGTCTCTGCATGTGAGCCCCTTGGGAAGAAGCAAGTAGTGGATCTTCGCACACCTATAATCACCATCCCTGTAGCTCCTATTGGCTGGTTTCTGGCCAATGGAAGTTGTAAGGATAGTGTTGGGAGCAGGGTGCCTCCTCCCCAGGGACACACAGAGACACACTAGCCTAGCAACTGGCCATTTTGAGAAGTGTGTGGGGCTGCGGTAGGCAAGCAAGCATCCTGCCTGAGTGCCGTGCTGGCCTGTGGGACATTAGCCTCACACAGGGTCATGGCAGGCTGGTTCCAAATGTTTGGCGAGTCACATGTGGCCTGCAGGCCATATTTTCCCAATCCCTAAAGCAGTATCTCTAGGGAAAGGAGAGTGGACTGGGGATGGGTACTGGCAGGGAAAAGGGATGAGGCTGGGGATGAACGGGGTGGGAAGCCTGAGGATGACGGGAACTGGGAAGGGAAGGCTGGAGATGGGTAGAGGCTGGGGATTAAGGGGTGGAGGAAACTGGAAAAGGGGAGAGGCTGGGAAAGGGTACATGGAGAGTTTGAGGATGTGTCATGGCTAGGGATGAAGGGAGCTGAGAAGGAGATGGAGGAACCTGGGGATGTGGAGTGGCTGGGGATGGGGGAAGTGGGGAAAGGAACTTGAGGATGTGGAGTAGCTGGGGAAGGGAGGGGAGCTGGAGATGTGAAGGAGCTGGGGGAGTGTCATGACCTGGGATGAGGGAACCTGGGAATGTGTGGTGGCTGAGGACAGGGGAGAGGGGCTGGAAAGGTGGGGGAGCCTGGGGATGTGAAGTGGCTGTGGATGGGGTCAAGGGGAGACTCTGGGGAAGCGAGAGTCAGAGAGAGGAGGGCACCTGGGGGTGGGAGAAGAGGGGGAGAGCGCCTGAGGGTGTGAAGGGGTCGGGGTGAGGAGCCTGGGAATGTGAGGGGGCTGCGGAGGGAGACAGGAATGTGAAGGGGCTGCGGAGGGAGACAGGAGTGGCTGGGAAGGGGAGAGCAGCCTGGGGACACAAGGGGTTGGGGTGAGGAGCCGGGTGGCTGGGAAAGGGCTGTGGACGGAGAGGCAGGGGGTGGCTGGCTAGGGGATGGAGGCGGGGTTGAATAGAGGCTGCGGCTGGGGGGAGGCGGCCGGGCAGGTCCCGCGGGCAGGCGGCGCAGGGGGACACTCACTCCGCACCATGGCCGCGGCCCGACTCTCGAGGCGGCTTCACGGCCCCTGCTCGGCTCCCGCCGCCGCCGCCATTACCGGACGCCACCCGGCGCAGCCATGGCAACCGGTCTGGGCGGGCCTGGGAGCGGGGCCGCTCTGCTCGGCTTGGCTGCGGGCAGGCCTGAGGGGATTGGACACTCCCCCCGGGGCAGCGCCGCGGCGCGAACCTCTCCCCCGAGGAGCGAGGCGGTGCCGGCGAATAGCGCTGGGGGCGTTTTACAAGTATCGCAATTCAGGCCCTTTTCAGCCTGGGCCCGTCAGCCTGCCACGAGAGCCAGGTGCCGGCCGCGACCCTGCTGCCCACCCGCGGCTTCTCACCTCGCCTCATTACATGCCTGCCTGGCTGCCTCGCATAGGTAGGTTCCAACTCCTCCAGGTGCTAGTAGGGGTAGGACCGCCCCCGCCCCCAGTAAACTCCTCAGGGCACCAGGTTTCAGGGTGGCTAAGTCTAGACTGGCACGATTTTCCGCAAATGCTTTTAACGGCAAAGTTTTTCCGTTAAAAGCATTTGCAGAAAAGCCCGTCTAGATTGGCACGGATGCTTTTCCGCCAAAGCACTTTTTGCGGAAAAGTGTCCGGGCCAATCTAGACGCGGTTTTGCGTAAGAAAGCCCCGATTTTCGCCATCCGGGCTTTTTGGCGCAAAACAGTTTTCAGCTGTCTACACTGGCCCTTTTGCACAAAAGCATTTCCGGAAAAGGGCTTTTGCCCGAACGGGAGCGTCAGAGCATTTGCGCAAGAAGCACTGATTTCGGTCAGTGGAACGTCAGTGCTTTTGCGGAAAATCAAGCAGCTAGTGTAGACAGCTGGCAAGTTTTTCCACAAAAGCAGCCGCTTTTGGGGAAAAATTTGCCAATCTAGACACAGCCGGTATATCTACACATCAGCTTATTTCGGCATAACTGACGCGATCTCAAAATAGCAAAAAAGCCCGTCCAAACTGCAAACCGTTATTTCAAAATAATTTTGAGACGGAGGACTTCTTACTCCGACTCCCGTAACCCTCATTTCAGGAGGAGTAAAGGAAGTCAGAGGAAGCGTGTTCTTCCTTCTACTTCCTGCTGTGTAGATAGCACCAAAAGCTGAATTAAACTATTTTGACTTCAGCTATGTATAGCTGAAGTTGCATAGCTTACTTCAAATTTTGCCCTGCAGTGTAGACTGCTCTCAGTGCCCCCAGTCCACCTATCCTTGGCTGTTGGGTCCCTGCTCGCTCTGGAAAGTCTCCAGTTCAGGCAACTGAATTTTTATGTTTATATTTTCTTTCTAAAATCAGTAATGGAAGTTTTTTAAAATCCTGGCTGTGCACTGCACTTGCCCTCCAGAAATGAAATTAATGGGTAGCAGGTTTAGAACTAATAAAAGAAAGTTCTTCTTCACACAGCGTGTAGTCAACCTGTAGAAGTCCTTGCCAGAGGAGGCTGTGAAGGTTAGGACTATAACAGAGTTTAAAGAGAAGCTAAATAATTTCATGAAGGTTAGGTCCATAAAAGGCTATTAGCCAGGGGATAGAAATGGTGTCCCTGGCCTATTTGTCAGAGGCTGGAGAAGGATGGCAGGAGACGATTCGCTGATCATTGTCTTCGGTCCACGCTCTCTGGGGCACCTGGTGCTGGCCACTGTCAGCAGACAGGCTACTGGGCTAGATGGACCTTTGGTGTGACCCAGTACGGCTGTTCTTATGTTCTTATGATTGTCAAACATCATGCATTACCAAATGATCACTCCATATCTGACCTGTGAGTTCTCCTGCTCAGAGGACACATACACATCACCTTCAAAAGAAGAGCTTAGGAGCTCAAATTCATAGCTTTGCTAGAAGCTAAAAATCATGGAATCAATAGGAAGGCTGTTTTTATGACTATAACAATCTGTAATCCAGAGGAGCTCTCTGTAGCTTGAAAGTTGCTCTCTGTCTCTTCCAAAAATTGAAGTTAGTCTAATAAAAGATATTATCTCAGCTACCTTTGCTGTCATGCATCTTAAGTGGCAGGCTTTTAGCTGCCATATCAGGCTGTCACATCTCAGGAAAAATGTCATTCATTGAAGACAAACTAATCCTAATCCCTTTCGTCTAAAGGAAGAGGCTGTGAGATAGGGCCCAGGAGACTGTAAATTCAAGTTTCTTCTCATTGGTGTTTATTTTTCTATGCGGGTGACAACATTTACTGTCAAGCAGGGCCTCACCCCACTACCCAGAAGATAAGACACTATCATTCCACAATTTTGGAACAATAGGAAGTAGAAGATTGCATTAGGTCACTTTTAGAACTACTGGATCTAGGATGACAATGTCAAAAATTATCTCTTTAGCCACATAACCATTAAGAAGTGCCTAATTCTATGGTAAATGTAACCCTTGCCACAATGTAACCCAAGTGTCTTGCTAGGGTTATCACAATGTTAGGCAAGGATTCTGTGTAGCCTATAAGCCTCCACTCAGAAGCAGGTAGAATGGGAAACGGTCCCTCTTTAGAGACTAGTGACAGCTAAAGAAGAAAGACATGGCTGGGCACTTCTTGAATGGATCACAAGTACCTTAAAACCATGATATCCACTATTCTACCCACTAAACCACAGTCAGCTTCTAGAACCAAGAATCCTGATATGCAACATTGTGCTGTGACCCACTGACAAAGTGGGTCATATGTCCCCTTTCAGAAATTGGTCTCACACAAAATGAAATCCTAATTCTGTAATCACCCTACTAAAAGTCTATACTATAGAATCATAGGACTGGAAGGGACCTCGAGAGGTCATCGAGTCCAGCCCCCAGCCCTCAAGGCAGGACCAAGCTCCGTCTACACCATCCCTGACAGATGTCTATCTAACCTGTTCTTAAATATCTCCAGAGAGGGAGATTCCACCACCTCCCTTGGCAATTTATTCCAATATTTGACCACCCTGACAGTTAGGAATTTTTTCCTAATGTCCAATCTAAACCTCCCCTGCTGCACTTTAAGCCCATTACTCCTTGTCCTGTCCTCAGAAACCAAGAGGAACAAATTTTCTCCTTCCTCCTTGTGACACCCTTTTAGATATTTGAAAACCGCTATCATGTCCCCCCTTAATCTTCTTTTTTCCAAACTAAACAAGCCCAGTTCATGAAGCCTGGCTTCATAGGTCATGTTCTCTAGACCTTTAATCATTCTTGTCGCTCTTCTCTGTACCCTTTCCAATTTCTCCACATCTTTCTTGAAATGTGGCGCCCAGAACTGGACACAGTACTCCAGCTGAGGCCTAACTAGTGCAGAGTAGAGCGGCAGAATGACTTCACGAGTTTTGCTTACAACACACCTGTTGATACAACCGAGAATCATATTTGCTTTTTTTGCAACAGCATCACACTGTTGACTCATATTCAACTTGTGGTCCACTATGACCCCTAGATCCTTTTCTGCCATGCTCCTTCCTAGACAGTCGCTTCCCATCTTGTATGTATGGAACTGATTGTTCCTTCCTAAGTGGAGCACTTTGCATTTCTCTTTATTAAACTTCATCCTGTTTACCTCTGACCATTTCTCTAACTTGCTAAGGTCATTTTGAATTATGTCCCTATCCTCCAAAGAAGTTGCAACCCCACCCAGTTTGGTATCATCTGCAAACTTAATAAGCGTACTCTCTATCCCAATATCTACGTCATTGATGAAGATATTGAACAGTACGGGTCCCAAAACAGACCCTTGCGGAACTTGCACCCACCTTATCGTGGCCCTATCTAAGTTATATTTGCCTAGTTTATCAATAAGAATATCATGCGAGACCGTATCAAATGCCTTACTAAAGTCTAGGTATATGACATCCACTGCTTCTCCCTTATCCACAAGGCTCATTATCCTATCAAAGAAAGCTATCAGATTAGTTTGGCATGACTTGTTCTTCACAAACCCATGCTGGCTATTCCCTATCACTTTATTACCTTCCAAGTGTTTGCATATGATTTCCTTAATTACCTGCTCCATTATCTTCCCTGGGACAGACGTTAAACTGACCGGTCTGTAGTTTCCTGGGTTGTTCTTATTCCCCTTTTTATAGATGGGCACAATATTTGCCCTTTTCCAGTCTTCTGGAATCTCCCCTGTCTTCCATGATTTTTCAAAGATCATAGCTAAAGGCTCAGATACCTCCTCTATCAGCTCCTTGAGTATCCTGGGATGCATTTCATCAGGACCTGGTGACTTGCTGACATCTAACTTTCCTAAGTGATTTTTAACTTGTTCTTTGTGTATCCTATCTTCTAAACTTACCCTCTCTCTGCTTGTATTCACTATGTTAGGCACACCTCCAGACTTCTCGGTGAAGACCGAAACGAAGTCATTGAGCATCTCTGCTATTTCCAAGTTTCCTGTTACTGCTTCTCCCTCCTCACTGAGCAGTGGGCCTACCCTGTCCTTGGTCTTCCTCTTGCTTTTAATGTATTTATAAAAGGTCTTCTTGTTTCCCTTTATGCCTGTAGCTAGTTTGATCTCATTTTGTGCCTTTGCCTTTCTAATCTTGCCCCTGCATTCCCGTGTTGCTTGCCTATATTCATCCTTTGTTATTTGTCCTAGTTTCCATTTTTTATATGACTCCTTTTTTATTTTGAGATCATGCAAGATCTCTTTGTTAAGCCAAGCTGATCTTTTGCCATATTTTCTATCTTTCCTACACAGCGGAATTGTTTGCTTTTGGGCCCTTAACAACGTCCCTTTGAAATACTTCCAACTCTCCTCAGTTGTTTTTCCCTTCAGTCTTGCTTCCCATGGGAGCTTACCTACAAGTTCTCTGTGCTTATCAAAATCTGCCTTCCTGAAATCCATTACCTCAATTGTGCTGGTCTCCCTTCTACCTTTCCTTAAGATCATGAACTCTGTTATTTCATGATCACTGTCCCCCATACTGTCTTCCACTTTCAAGTTCTCAACTAGTTCCTCCCTATTTGTTAAAATCAAATCCAGAACAGCTTCTCCTCTGGTAACTTTTTCAACCTTCTGAAACAGAAAGTTGTCTCCAATGCAGTCCAGAAACTTATTGGATAGCCTGTGCCCCGCTGTGTTAGTTTCCTAACATATGTCTGGATAGTTGAAGTCCCCCATCACCACCAAATCTTGGGCTTTGGATAGTTTTGTTAATTGTTTAAAAAAGGCCTCATCCACCTCTTCCACCTGGCTAGGTGGCCTGTAGTAGACTCCTAGCATGACATCACCCTCATTTTTTACCCCTTTTAGCTTAACCCAGAGACTCTCTACACAGCTATCTCCTACGTTCATCTCCACTTCAGTCCAAGTGTGTACATTTTTAATATACAAGGCAACCCCTCCTCCCTTTTTTCCTTGTCTGTCCTTCCTGAGCAAGCCATACCCTTCCATACCAATATTCCAATCATGCGTCCCATCCCACCAGGTTTCTGTAATACCAATGATATCATAGTTGTATTTATTGGTTAGCAATTCCAGTTCTTCCTGCTTATTACCCATACTTCTCGCATTTGTATATAGGCATCTAAGATACTGATTTGATCTTGCCTCCCTGTTGTGCCCTGACCCTCCTTTCTCCTTGCCATTATAGGCCGTAGTCCCCCCCATTTCCAACCCATCTCCCAGTCCCGCACATTCAGCACTTACCTATATAACTATAGGGCAAAATAAAGATATTTTGAGGCTGCTGGAATAATTGTATTGATTTTAAATTGCAAAATCTTGTGTTCAGCAGTGGATTTGGATATTCCATTAATATTTATTTTATTGGTTTATCATTTCTGTTTGTGTTTTGATTAATGGAAACTTCATTTTTAAGAATATGGTGGAGCAATTGATTGAAGAGTTTGTTTACATAGTACTGAAAACAGTGGTTGGAGATTTAGTTTGTGTTTACAGAGAGTGGAAAACACTACCTGTGCGATTTCCAGAAATTTGAGAAGTTGATTTAGTAAGTGTATCTTTCAAGAAAATAAGAATAATTTTTGAAGCACATATTAGCACTTACTGGGGAACTGATATCTCAAGATATTACTGAAAATCTACAGAGCCTTTCACCAGTTTGAATCTAGTCCAAATTTCTAGGAGTATATCTACACTGCAGAGTTTTTCCAGAAAATGGCCATTTTCCAGAAAAAACTACTTATGTCCACACTGCTATTGCATTCTTTTGACAGAAAATCAGAAGAACAGAGGGGTTTTTCTGATGGCAGTAAACCTCATTCTATGAGGAAAAGGTTTTTTCCGAAAAAGCTTTTTTGGAAAAAGGTGTGTGTGGACACGAAAGAGGGAGTTTTTTCGAAAGAAGAGGCCTCCAGGAAACAACACAGATGCTCTGGTGGCCACTCCATCCACAGTAATCACAACTTAAATGTGAGATTGCGTCCAATCAGTGTGGACGCTGTCTTTCGAAAAAGCACATCACTTTTTCGTTGCGCTTTTGCTGTATAGACGCTCTCTTTCAACAGAAGTTTTTCCCTAAGATCTCTTCCAGAAAAGCTTTTTCTAAAAGAAGTCTGCAGTCTAGACATAGCCTAGATAATAAAAATTGTTTCCCGCTAATGGATGACTCCTAAATAAGATATGTTTATGGGTCTCATTTTTAGCTCCAATTCTGTACTTGAGCTGCACTCGTAACCATAGTATCCGACTATCTACATTGCAAAATAATCAACAAGTTTTATATTTTTGGCAATTTCACTGCAGAAGCCAAGATCTTTATCAGCTGTAGAGACTGAACTGCCCACTTCCTAAAGCCTTGTTTCTTGGACATGCTGATAGATCAGTGTACCTGGGAAACCTACCCTACTGCTGCCTTGTAAACTGAGGATTTCTGAATGGCCATATCAACACCTTCCATTAGCAATAAATCCACATGGCTTTTGTAAATTGCAGTAAAATTATAGGCAAGTTATTTGCAGATATGAAAATTCACTCACTAAATTGTTTACATATAATGTTAAATATGGAGCCGCACAAAACTTGACAGCTGTGCAGCTTTCTAATTTAACATTTTGTTTATATAACCATACGGCTGAATAAAAAAAAATGGGTCATTGATTTAAATGTTCTATGTTTTAGCACAGCTAATGAGATAGGAGGAGGATGGCAGTAGATTACACATATGTAGTTTAACTTCCTTGGTTTTTCTCGTCTATCTGCACATAGCTAATAAAGCCTCATAAAGGACAAAGAAATACATTGTATAGTTTTAGGGCACCATCTGGTGGTTCAAGGTGCACTTTACAGAGCCCTGCCTCTGCAAGATTGCTCCCTATGCTTTATCTCCTCCCTTGTCTCTTAGCGTGCATCTACACAGCACCCTAAATTTGAAATAAGATATGCAATTTGCACTATGCAAATTGCATATCTTATTTTGAATCTATTTCGAAATAGCTTATTTTGAAGTTTGGTGCATCTACACCATGCTAAATTTTGAAATAATGCACTATTTCAAGCCATCCCTTATCCCTCGTGAAACGAGGTTTACTGGGATGGCAAAACAGCATGCCTATTATTTTGAAAAATATTTCAAAATAATGGGAGGTTTGTGTAGATACAGGGTAGCTATTTCGGGTTACCTCCAGTATCCCAAAATAGATGGGCAGTGTAGACATACACTTATTGTTTGTCATAACTATTCCTTGCATCTTGTTTCAAGCTTGATTGTATGCTGTTTGGGGCAGGGAGTCTATATGTGTCTGTTTGTATAGGATCTCTTACAACAGGACCTGTTGGTGCTATAATAAAATAATAATGATAATAATAAAAATAGGGCTTTGTCCAATTATATTTCAGTGTCCCAAGTAATCAAGATTCTCTTTCTTCTCTTTGATGAAATTGGAAAGAGCTAGTTGAGTGCAACATGCTTTAAGTGTTTTTGACTATGTTGTGGAAAATGTACATTTTATACAGAATCTTCTAAATTATCTCATCAGACCAGATAAACAGGTTCATCTGGGCTGATATCCAACCCTTTGCAAGCATTCTATTTGATACTTCAAAAATCCATAGTGAATCTGGCTAATTTACAATGCAGAAAGGGAAATATTTCTTTCCTGATTTCTGTGAAGGAGATTTATGCCTAAACGATAAGGCTTGCTCAGTGCTTATATTGATGTTCTGGATTAGACAGAAATGAGATGCCAAACTCTGTTTGGGTATGTCTACACTACCACCCTAGTTCGAACTAGGGTGGTTAATGTAGGCATCCGAAGTTGCAAATGAAGCCTGGGATTTAAATATCCCGGGCTTCATTTGCATCTTGCCGGGCGCCGTCATTTTTAAATGCCCGTTAGTGCGGACTCCGTGCCCGCAGCTACACGCAGCATGGAGTAGGTAGTTCGGATTAGGCTCTCTATTCCGAATTACCGGTACACCTCGTTCCAGGAGGAGTAATGGTAGTTCAGAATAGAGAGCCTAATCCGAACTACCTACTCTGTGCCGCGTGTAGCTGCGGGCACGGAGTCCGCACTAACGGACATTTAAAAATGGCGGCGCCCGGCAAGATGCAAATGAAGCCCGGGATATTTAAATCTCGGGCTTCATTTGCAACTTCGGATGCCTACATTAACCACCCTAGTTCGAACTAGGGTGGTAGTGTAGACATACCCTTTCTTAGGTAGTGAGTGGCTAATTGGTGTGAGTGAACATAAATTCAGGAATTAAGTTAACCTAGCACAATAGGGCTCTGGTTTTGGTTGGGGCTTTTAGCATTGTTACTCCCACAAAATTCTCTCTCACTCATACACTTTATGGAGACCTACCTTTACCCAATTCCTAGGGTTCAGGAGTAACTTCCTGTGAGTTTGCAAGACCTTTTACAGAGCTTGATATAATAATATAGCATAGTCTGATTTGTAAAATTAATTCTGTATATATTCATGCAATATTTTGTGCAGAAATTTATCTTTTCATATGCAGGCAGTTTTCAATATTTTCATAAATCTCTTTTGAATTAACAAAATGATAAGCAACAAATGTACTAGACTTGCACAGAAGACTTAGAACAACATAGAACTTGCCCATATACTCTAACAATCTAGATGTTAGACATGATGCAATGAGCAGCATTACAACCAGTAGAAAGCAGATGGGGGTTATAGAGCAATATGGTCACATGATGGTTCATAACAGGTGTATACTAATTGAATAAATTCACTATATCATTTTAATATATTAAATGTTTATTTGGTAATACAAATGATACAATGCAACAGAAAGTACCAGTCTCCTGCAGCATGACAAAATAAGCTTTATAACATTCATTATACTCTGCATTAGAAATATTTTGAATATATATTGGACCGTTCATTTGAGTAAGAACTGCAAGATGGAAAATTTGATGTGGTGCTGTAGTCCTCTGTTGTTAAAATACTACGGGTCAGAACCTTAGGTGGTGGCTGCCAACTGGTTTATGCTAGTTCATATTCTGGACCTCTCTCTTTTCATCAAATCTCTATAAGCTTGTTAATTACTTTTTAACATTCCTATTGTGGTAGCTCCTAAATATTTCAACTAAATCAGGCCCTCTTGTGCTAGATGCTGTCCAAACACAGAGGGTACATCTACACTGCATGGCTATTACCTCGAGTCTACACAAGCCGCCAGTTATTTCGAAATGTTTTTTGAAATAACAGACGTGCTGTTTCGCCATCCTGGTAAACCTCATTGCGTGAGGGATAAGGGATGGCTCAAAATAGCACATTATTTTGAAATTTGGCACAGTGTAGATGCACCAAATTTCAAAAGAAGCAATTTTGAAATAGTTTCAAAATAAGATACGCAATGTGCATAGCGCAAATTGTGTATCTTATTTTGAGTTTAGGGTGCTGTGTAGACGCACCCAGAGTGAACAACATTCCTTGCACCAGAAAGCTTACAATCTAAGGGTACATCTACATAGCAGGGCTAAGTCTAATTAAGCTACTCAACTTCAGCTATGCCAATTGCACAGCTTAAGTCAAAATAGCTTAACTCGGTTTTAGGAGCTGTCTACGCATCAGGAGGTAGAAGGAAGAACACTCTTCCTTCGACTTCCCTTACTCCTCATGAAATTAGGCTTACCAAGAGTTGGAGTAAGAAGTCCTCCAGCTCGACATTATTTCAAAATAAAGGCTTGTAGTGTAGACACGCTCTTTGTTATTTTGGAATAACATCAGTTATTCTGAAATAACGCTGCTGTGTAGACGTACCCTGAATGACAAAGATATAACAAGCATGCCAATTTGACAAATGTGTGCAATTCTTAGCAAGATTCTTTGATACCTGGAAAAAAAGGAAGTAATAATTGTTCTCTATTTACATTCTAATATATAAGCATTTTATTATAAAATACAAGTGGTTCCAAAGTCCGTACCTCTTTTATGTGCTGGTATTCTTTTTTACTACACCTCTTTTTTGAGGGCTACTGCTGTTGTTAGTATAGTTCCACAGGTGTATCTGGTGCTTCACAGATGGATAAAAACTGACTTGTCCCTACTTCAAAGAGCTTACAATATAAGGGCTCCTACAAACACTGCTGAGCATAATGCTTGTTAATGTTGAGAACCTAGCCTCCTCACTGCAGTAAGCAATATGTCTGGTATGAAATGTTTGAAGGACTGGACCTGAAATTTGATTTTACACAGGAAAGAATGTTTAAACAACAAATCAGGGCTTGGTGAACAAGAATTACAGCAGCCAAAAGTGATATATTTATTATTCTTGTTCATCTTCAAAATTCCTCAGTGGATTTGTATTTTAATTAATTTAATACATTAAAATTGACCAAGAGTTCAATTACTGAAGATCAAAATTTTAAATTCCAATAGCCATCTCATAGTATACAAATGTCACACCAATGGCAATCAATAAGTGTTTGTACTTCACTAGAAACACTGTTTTGAATGCCCCGAGTGAGCTTGATTCTCCTCTCAATAGAAGCTGCAGATGCTCAGCACTTCTAAAATAAATCTGCTATTCTTTAGGAGCCTAAATATGGATTTAGGCATCCACGTTACAAAATGTTGGCTTTAGTCTTTCATCAGCCTCGATTAACTGTGATCCAGTGTTTTATTCCAGCAAAGCAATAAAAAGTTTGATTATATTTTCATAATTAATTCCTAGAAATTATTTTAAAAATAAAGATAATTTTATCCTCATTAGGTTAAAAAGTCCATTTAAAAGAGGGCCCATTATACCTAGCATATCATAAGTAACACAAAATATATATAAATGCTGTACAGTACAATCTGTCCATTTGTAGTAGACTCTTATTCAGTGAATAAAGAAGATGAATTATGTAATATTCACAGAATTATTCTAGCTTATCTGTACTACAAGAAGAACATGGAGTTGAGTGGAGCCTATTAGCATCATATTATTATTTATTATTATGTGAAACAATTTTCCTTTACTTTAGGATTCTTTGCCTGAAGTATGCCCTGTTGTCTTTATTTAAATTACAAATACTGGACTGTAAGATTCTCACCCTGACTATTTCTATCAGGGAAATATTTAACATACTCAACAACAGTATTTTAAGATCCTAAATAGAAAACGTGACTGTTTCCTCTGCTTGATATTAAATCTTACATTCAAAATACAATCAGAATGATATTTACCCCTTGATAGGCTGGCATCTTTGTTTTAAATAATTGCAACTATGCTTTCTCTCATTTCCCCACATCCCCAGGGATTCACTCACAAATGTGTCCTGTCTGAGGATGGCTATAAAGGAGGGAAACTATAAAATACAAAAAGGAAGCTGAACAGTGATTTATCATTTCCTTTTTTTTTCTTCATCAGAACCTTCAACTTTTTAAAATTAATTTTTACAACAGTTTATTGATACTTCTACTGTGCCTGCCAGCCTGTTTTCATCATACCTGTGGAGTTAGCCTTTCCATAGGCAGCATTACAGGTCATATTTAGCAGCTGTGGCTTCCACTGGTTCCAGTTTTATCACAGTGATGGATAAGCAGATTGGAAGCAGTGATGGTAGCAAAATATTTTGTAGAATGATCATATTTTCATCATTTTATAGCACAGGGAGGTGAAAATCTATGCTGTGTTGACTGAATTGGCATATTTGGCAGGTAAAACAAACCAGTTATGAGATAGCATAGTCACAGAACAGTGATCACTGATCACTTGAGGGGATTAATGTTTAGCATCATCTTTTACATCCAATGTCAGAAAAATAAGGCTTGGTGCTTTAAAGATAAAGGTCATGGACTCTGTGTTACTTTAACCTTATGATTCTGTCCTCTCCAACTGCTCTTGCAACCTTCTGATTCCTGACTTGTGTGTAGGTAGCACTTCTGGTCTCTAGTGACAGGAAGGACTATTCTGGCACAGTTCATTTCCACTCTCTCATTTCTTGTGTTTCTAACACCCCTTTTCCTGCCTTCAAAATCACTGGGAAAGAACCAAGGATAGAAATAAAGACCAAAAGACTGTGGCAGGGATGAGACAATGAAGGCCCTGATGGGTTTTAAGTATATTATCCAATTTACCACCATCCAGAACCATTCACAGATTTTAAACAGTTTGACAACAGGTGACAATTTAAACAGTATGATAATAGTGAAAATAGTTTAGATTCAACAAAAGATGGACTTGTAGGGCTGGCTAGACATTTTTTCACCATCTTAGTCTCCAAGGCCCCAAATCATGCAAGTTACATCCCGTGGGTGACCCCCTATACCTCCACAGAGCTCCACCGAAATCAAGGGGCTCCATGGGGGACAGATGTCTGCCTGCATAGTTCCTCTTGCAGGAATGCATTGAAAACGAGTGCTAAGAAGCCAGGCTTTACACTAAACTATGAAAAGATCCATGCACAACCAAATAACGTGATTTTGTGTTATTGGAAGAAAGAGATTTGAAAAATCTTCTGGTTGCTCACTGGCAAAAAAAAAAATGGATCCAGATAAGTGATCTGTATGTGCTGGCAAACCTAGATTTAGGGAGGAGAGAAGAGTGAAATGTGTTAGTTTAAACAATACTGAAAATTACACAGAACTTGTCTGCTCATATGCGTCTATGAAAAGTAAGGGACCATGTTTGTAGGACAGTGTTTGCAATCTGATTTCCAACAAGGCATGTTGTAAACTGATTGGCACGGTTGATGATGGGGATGCACATTTTTCTTCCTAAGATTGAAGAAACCTAAAAGAATGGTCAAATCTTTGTGAGATTCTCAGATGCTTCTGTCTCAGGATGTATGTCCTTTTTATATCTGTTAACTCAAGGCTTCTCCAAGTGATATCTGCAAGTATACAGCCACAGTGCAGTTTCTCAGCTGAGCGTAACTAGGGAGCCTAAAACAGGGCTGTTATCTCTAGGATCTGGGGGAACACAGATCATGCCACAATCCCACTCTTCCTCTTGCTCCTCACTAGACAAAATAATGGAAGGAGAAGGAGATACTGGAGGTTATCTTGATATTAGCATCATTCCCTTGTTCTAATGGGAAGCAAGAGGTCCACACTGGAAGGTGCAATTTGTGTCTCCTCGATGTGGGGAAACTGATTTCAAGATCCTGGATCTACAATGAGCTAAGTATTGGGAGTGCTGCAGAACAAGGAGCTGGAAATAAGGCACAGGATTGGAGATAGAGCTGAAAGGGAGAGAAGTTAGAGGGGAAAAGTATCTCAAAGGACTTTTTAAATGATTAGGTCTCCAGATCCCCAGCTCATGTAAATTAGTGTAACTGTTCATTCAGTGGAGCCACACTAATATACAGCAGCTCAGGGACTTGGCGCTGCATCTCTGGGTCTAAATCACATTGATATACAACCATCTCTGGGCTGAGACATAGCAATTGTTTAACAGCTCAAAGTATTCAGTAGTTTAGTGCAGAGAATTAAGAATACTTTATCCAAATAAAATCAGAAAGGAGGTTTAGATGGGATTAGTAATACTGAAATCTGATGCGTATACTAGAACCAAAATCCATTTCTGATGAAAAGCTCCATGGGATCTTTTCAGCACAAATGGACAATACTTTAGTTGTACAGCTAATTCTACAGACAACACCATCAGCAGCACGTTAACATGATGTGAATTTAGAGTCAGGATTGCAACCTATTGAAACACCTAAACCACTTCCTAAGCACCTGATTTGTCTTTGAAGGTCTTTCCTTCCAATACTGAACAAGTCTAACCAGAATTAGCTCATAAAATCTGACAAAGTCACAGCTGAACTAGTGAGTCTGTAGACTTTGTTATCTGAATTAATGGTTCACTCTTCTCTGGAGTATTTTTTCCCCTTACACTACAATCCTTTACGGTGTTTAACTTACCAGTTCATTCTTTCAATTATTTCCTGCAAGAAAAATGTCAAAATTAATGTGTACGTTTTTGTATTTCCTGATTCCAACTTTTTAATGTATATTTTAAGATCAACTGGGACCACTAGACAATCTAAACTCACTTCCCACATATCATGGATCATTAAATTTTCACCCAGATATTCCTATATGGAGCCCAGTGACTTTAGGTAGAACAAAACATTTCATTTTTCAGAAGACTAAACTGTTGCGTGCCATTGTCAGAGAGCAGGAGAGAGTGAGATGCCACTACTACCCTGAAGCTTCTGCAATGGCAGAAAATCAATTGGATGACATATGTTCAGATGATCCTAGCAGATAATCCACACCCCATTCTGGAAGAAGATGAAAACCCCTTGAGATTCCTGACAATCTGACATGGGAAATTCTTTCCAAAATGCAAAGCTAGTGACCAGTTTCAAGCTAAACATGTGAGCAAGAACCAGCACATAGGCATCTAAGAAATGAGGCTTCTCTGTCAGAGCATTGGTCAACCCTTTGAATTAAATCAATCTGAAACATAGCCACATTTAAAAATTTAAAAAAAAAACAGATTTTTTTCAGTACATCAGGCTAATTTACCACTTTTTTCTATGCTATTCTTGCTGACCCACTAGATCATAAGATCCCAAACTGGAGGGCGCGCTCTCCTGTGGGAGCATGAAGAAATTCCAGGGAGGGCATGAGGCGACCCAGTCCCTCCCCGATTTGTCAATCCCACCCCAAGAAAGAGCCTGGTCCATCCGGTAAAAAAATTCACAAAATACCATGTGAAATGTCCAGCATTTTCTGTTTTTCCTGGCTCGGGTGTCTGCTGGAACATACGTAGCTTGGGCTGGCTGAGGTGGGGGGGAGGATGGAGCATCCCGGGTAGACTTAAAAATGTCCGCCTTAAAAGGGCAACTTTTTTTTTTTTTTTGGTCAACAACTTTTCCCCTGGAGTACCAGCATCTTTTTTATACTGGTCCCAGGAATTAAAGGGTCTGCAACTGTTTTTTGGCCCCAGTCAGTCCCCCCCCCCCCTTTTCTTTTCCTCAACAAGTTTTGCTGCTTTTTGGGGGGAGAGGGGCATGAGGGTTTCTCAAGAATCAAAAAGGGGGCATGATGCCAAAAACTTTGGGAACCACTGCACTAGACTATGGTGTAACACGTTTAATTTCTCTTTTTCCCTGCATTTACTGTAAAGCATTCAAAGCCAACATTCAAACATAAAGAGAATATTTTCATAACTACAAAATAGTAGCAAGAATAGCCAAAGCCTGTTTCAGTATCTACTGATCACTCACTGTAATCTTTTGAGCACTAGGATAATTGATAGAATCTTTTCTTCAACTAAAGCTCTTCAGTATAGTGAAATACCCTTGCACCACTTACCATAATTTGGTAGTTTTGAAAGATGTGAAGAGACGGATGAAAGATGACTTGTCAGCATCTTTGGAGCAAAAGAATAGTAAATTTTAAATTTATGATTTTGCATGAGATTAAAGGGAAAATTCTGCCATCAGATGCACACATGCAGCTTTTATTGAACCAAGGAGAATTTTGCAAATGCATCTAAGGACAGATTTTGGCCCTTGAATCTAACCCAATACAATATTGTATGTCAAGTGTAAAAAAAGTCTCTACTTACAAACTAAAATTATCAGAAGCAAAAAGACCAGCAAAGTAGCAAAACGTCCTCCCAGAAACCACCTGAAATCATAACGAATACCTTAATTTTTAAATTGTACGACAGACAGATATTGGGCCAACACGCTAAAATATGCACAACACACATCTCCAAGATCAGCCTTCAGTCAGCTACCATCTTGGTCCTTCAGTTAAGGAGCTCAATATTCCCAGACTGGTGATGGGGTATAGACCTGTGCCATGGAATGTGATGGAATGTTAACTCTTTCCTGGCCTGTGTGGGGTAAATATGGGCCTGAGAGAGGTCATGGTAGGAAGATACACTGACGATCAGCAGCAAGGAGTTGGACTGAGCAGATGCTAGTTCAAGGATCCTGGGCTGGAGCTTAATGTAGTGGGAGGCCCCACGTACCCCTACCAACACACTTGTGTGGTAGCATGAGGTCAGCGAAGGGAATAAAGAAAGCTCTGAGGAAAATGATGGAGGACAATGAGGCCAAGAATCGAGGCTGAAGACTTGATACAATGTCTTGAACATTGGTTTGTTGGGCTTTTTGGTACCCCAAAAGGGGTTCCTTCACAAACTGTCAAATCCCCTCTGCAAATATATGTTTTGCGGAACCCCAAAATAGCATCCAGATGCTAATGCAAGTTGTAATGAATATATAAATCCCCCGGGAAATAAAGTCACAGCAGATAGGGAAATATATGGATTTTGTGAATCAGATAAGCCATTATTATAATTTCACATTTGGCACCTATCTACAACCAGGTATCTCAAAAATTCCATTATGATGCTAATCACGTCTGCATCCACAAGTACTTTCTTTTTCATTTCACGTGACAGGATTTTTATACAGATAAAACCTCTCTAATCTGGCACCCTCAGGACCCAAATGGTGCTGAACCAGAGAATTTGCTGAACCATGGGAGATCAAGATTGTCTAGTAGCATTATCAACACTTCCACTGTTTACTGGACTCTGAGAAGACATTTAGGGGTAATTTAGAGCTAAGAACAGCTCAGAACACTGAGAGCCAGGACTGGTAGCTATAAACACATTTTTGGGACCATGGTAGACTTGGCCACACCTATAATAAATGGATATCTGGCTAACTAAAATCATGCCACAGATGTCACCGTACCAGAGAGTGCCAGACTAGAAAGGTTCAACCTGTATATTGAATCGGGGCTAGTATATATTAAGAAAAAACAAATGTCAAGGAATATATAATACTATGTTTTGAAATTTTCTTTTCCAGTGTAGCAAATGCCTGCTTGGTGTGGCACTCTGTTCCCACTACTGAAGGTTCCGTCAGCTAGAGATTGGTAAGACCTTAGCTAAGGCCAGGTCCACACTACAGGGGAAGGTCAGCATAAGGTATGCAGTTCCAGCTGTAAAAAAAATGTAGCTGGAGTCTATGTACCTTAAGCCAAGCTTCAGCACTGTCCTCAGTGGGAAGTCGGTGGGACAAATGCACCCATGGACTTCCCTTACTCCTCATGGGTACAGGCACCGATGAGGGTGCCATCAGCATTCGATTAAGCTTTACTAGACCCGCTGCATCAAATGCCAGAAGATTGATCCGCTACAGTGTCAATCTTCCTGAAAGTGGAGACATGGCCTAAGAGATGTGTATCCTTTAGTTCATGCAGTAGAGGCTCATGAATTAAGCTCCAGAGATCCAAGGTTTGATGCTGGCTGCTGATAATTAGGATCTCTTGGTATTACAAGTGACATCACTTTCAATGGATTTCTTCTGTTCCCATTTCTTACACTAAAATTAACCTTTTCCCAGTGACTCATCTGAGTTCCAGCATTACTGAGCTCCTTGTGGTCCAAAGCCAACCAAAGTTAGGCCCTTACGGTGTGTGTAGACTACATGGCTCTGTCGATGGAGCCATGTAAATTAGTTTATTTGGCATAGTCAAAGAAGTGGGGATTTAAATTATCCCCGCTTCATTAAAATAAACATGGCTGCTGCGCTGTGCCGACGATCAGCTGATCTGGCACAGCGTGGCAGTCTAGATGCGGCACGGTCGACAAAGGACGCCTTTGTCGACCGTGCCGCGTCTAGACTGCCACACTGTGCCAGATCAGCTGATCATTGGCACAGCACAGTGGCCATGTTTATTTTAATGAAGCAGGGATAATTTACACACACCCATGTTTCACGAGGCATACCGGAGTTGTCAACAAAGGTGTCCCTTGTTGACCGCGCCGCATCTAGACTGCTTTGCTGTGCTGGATCAGCTGATCATCAGCACAGCGCAGCGGCCATTTTTATTTTAATGAAATGGGGATTATTTAAATCCCCGCTTCTTTGACTATGCCGAGTAAACTATTTTACATGGCTCTGTCGACGGAGCCATGTAGTCTAGACACACCCTTAGAGCTGTTGCTTTAAAAAAATGCAAAACAGGTTCACAGTCCCAAAAGTGTGTGTATGGGTGGTGGAGAGGAGAGGTTTGGGGGGTGACACTCCATGTGGTCTTAAAAACAGCTAAACTCCTTTTTTTTCCCTCAGTGTTTCAAATAACAAAAATGTGCTACTACATTATAAATACATATGCAAAAATTCAGCCTGAAAGATAATGGTCTGACAAAACTGCAAACATCTGGAAATGACCCATTAGAATGAAATATCTTAGACAACCTTAACTAGAAGCAGTACTCTATATTCCACCTATAATAATAAACATGCAAAACATAAGCTAAACCATACAGACTATAGAAAGTAAATTAGCACCAAAGAATGGAAAAGAAAGCAAGAGTGGATTTCCCAAAGCTCCAGTTCTCTTTTGTTTAGCCTACAGAAACTTTGCTAATTAGGATGTTTGGTTATGCATCAAGTTAAAAAAAATCATATTCCGTAATATGTATAGCAAATATCTGTCAAAGATAATCTTTGTATTTTCATGTCATTGTTCTCTAAATTTTAAAATTAGATACATAAAATTACACTTATTATTAGACTTAATTAACCTCAAATCAAAGGGGAAAGTAGCTTAACCAGACAATTTAGTTCAATTTTAGAGGATATCTACTATATATTTGAGAGAGTTTGTGTGTCTGTCTGTCCATCAGTGAGTCAATTTGAAAGACCACCGATTTTAGCATGACTTAAAGCAAGGTAAGGGTTGGTAGTATCAGGGCAACGGTATTGGCCTGGAATATGATGGTTTCTCATTAAATGGAAATGGAGGGGTTTGCAGGGACATTATATTGTACAATGACCACAGGAGGACAGCCAGAGATGGGGACCAGGACAGCTGTATTGGGGCAGCAGGGAGCAGGGATGGACAGCTATGTACTATATATTTCAAAGAATTGATCTGTCTGTGTGTATGTCTGTTTCCCCTCTAGGAAACATGCATACACCCCTCCCCTGGCTGTGCCCACTGGAGCTGCAACTGCCATGGAGAGGTGTTTCTCACCTGTCCTCAAGCTTCTGTGGTGACAGAGGGCTGCTGTTGACCTCTCTCCCTGAGGCAATCTGAATACTCATCTCTAGTCCCACCCCAGAACAATGATTTAAATGAAGAAAAACAAAACTTATTTAAGTTAAGGACCTGAAGAACCCTGGGTAAATCCTCTTGTTTGCTTATCTCTCTCTATATAAAAATTTTTTCTTGTGGGACAACAGAGTGGCATCATTATGTCCTCGGTTGTGCAGCCTTCCTCCTCCCCCATCTCTGGTGCTCTGGGGAGGCAGGACCTGCGTGGCCTCCTCCCTTCCCCCTCCCCTGTGCTCTGGGAAGACAGGAACTGTGCGGCCTCCCCCCTCCCTGGGGATCCAGGGAGGTGGGAGCCACACAGCCTCTTCCCTCCTCCCTGCCACGTGTGCCCCCCCATCTCTGCCAGTGAGTGGGATAGTGATGGGGATGCAGGATCTGGACAGGAGGTAGGATGCAAGGTCTGGGTGCAGGAAGGGGTGAAGGTGCAGAGTCTGGCCAGGAGAGAGGGTTCAGGAGCAGGCTGAGGGTAGAGTTTGTGGCCAGGAGTGAGGGTGCAGGAGAGGGCTGGGGGTAGCATGTGGTCCGGGGGGAGGGTGCAGGAGCAACGGTAGGGTGTAGGAACAGGCTGGTGGTAGGGTGTGAGGCTAAGGGGGAGAGTGCAGGAACAGGTTGGGGGTAGGGCATAGCAATGGGGGTGGGAGTTGGTGCGTGTAGTGGCCAGGTGGGAATTGGGGTATGTAGCAGCCAGAGAGAGGGGGGTTGGCGAGCTTCCGTACCCTCCCTAACTCCAGCACCTCCCCCCTGGCCAAACATCCTATCCACCCCAACCTGCTACTGCATCCTCCTGGCCACACACCCTATTCCCAGCCTGCTCCTTCACTCACCCTCCTGGCCAAACTCTGCATCCTCCCTTGCTCCTGCACCATCCCACTGGCCAGAAACCCTACTCCCAGCCTGCTCCTGCCACCTACCTCCCAAGCAGACCTCACCTGCTCAGCCCCTCCGGCATTCCACCCCCCGCCTAGATCCTGCACCCCTTCCCCATCCCACACACTGGCAACTCTATCCCACACACTGAACTCCTCATTTTTGACCCTACCCCAGAGCTTGGGGGAGGGGGCATAAAATCAAATGGCACCCCAGTGGCCTGAGGCCTTGAACCTCGGTCTTCCCTCCCCCCACCAAGGGGCTGGAGCACCAGAGGAATGAGGTGTTTCAGTTGGAGGCCACATCAGGGAAGGTTGGGGGTTTTGGAAGGGGCTTTTTTTTCCTTCTCACTTGTGTGGGTCCTAACTGATTTTTCTGTGCATCGGTGGCCCCTGACCCAAAAAAGGTTCCCCACCCCTGTCATAGATAAAGACAATGTTGAAACCTTTTTTGTTGGACATAATATTTTACTTTATTTAAAATAAAAACTGGCCAGCAAGGCCCTCAACTGGGGCCCAGCCCTCATTTGGCCACAGTGTCCTGTCCCTGGAGCAAATCCTGGGGCAGGCCCTGCGGTCCAACCCCCATCTGCCCGCAGGAAGGGCTGGTGGCGGCCCCCTTCCTGCTGCCGCACTGGTAGGAGGGGAGGCCACAATCTGGCTGTGGCAGACAGCGAGGGGTTGGCGAGTGTAGCGAGCAGGGGGCACAGCCCTTTTGTAAAGTTTATTTGAAAGACGTGTTACAGCTTAATACAATTAAGCTGAAAAAAACTGAAAATGATAGTATTTCCCAACTGCGTTTCCTATTTAATTAACTGCATAACTCATATACCAGACATGCTAAATTATTGTGTACAGTTTGAAATATATATTTATACACCTAATTTATGTAAGCTAATAGGTGATATGTATATACAGATCCTGCATTTGCACACAGTCAGTTAGGTGTCAGTTCTGCATCCAAACAATTTGCACATATCCCCCTTTGCTTGCAAATGCACCTTCACAATACTGAATGCCAAATTTTGAAAATGTGGCCCCAAATGTCATATATTACTCACCAGTTGAAATATATATATATATATATCTTAAGCATAATTAAAATGAGGATGAAATTAAAATTACCTTGCACACACTGAAATGATTAAACACATGGACAGCATAATCATTTGATAAATGACATTTCTCACTGCATTGGATCCTAATAAAAAAGGAAACAAATCAGGAATAATAATTTTTTCTGGATATACTTGAAAACAAGAAGAAGCTCCTTCCTTACTGCTCCCCTGAAACGCTGAAATTCCATGAAGGAAGGAGTATTTGTGATAAAAAGGAAGCTTTACTATGGAACATCTTCACATAAGTCAGTGGGATTCTTCAATGGCCAGTTAAATCTAACCCTCAATAGGCAAATCCAATTATTCTGTACTCCACATCCACATTCTCTTTTTTTGAAAGCTGTAAAGCCTGCTGAATTGAGTTCTAATATAACCTCTCCCAAGTGCTATATAAAATACTAGAAGACTTACCTGGCATTGCTTGGGTCCTTCAGGGCAGGGAATGGCAGTGTGTGTGGGATGCAGGAGTCAGGACAGAATTTGGAGTTGAGGGGGGCTCAGGGCAGGGAGCTGGGTAAGTGGAGGAGGGAGGTGCAGGAGTCAGGGTTGGAGAGTGAGGAGGGGCTCAGGGTAGGGGTGGAGGGTACAGGAGTCAGAGCAGAGGGTGGAGGCTCAGGATACAGGGTGGGGGTGCAGGAGTTAGGAAGGGTGGGGTTGTATGGGGTTGGGAGGGGTGAGGGTGCTCAGGGAATGGGGTGGCCAGTGGCTGCTCCCCATGGATAGTGGGGGACAGAGGAGGCCCACCTGTTGCTCCTCAGGGCTACGGTGCTTGCTGTCTCCCTGTGGTCATTGGTGAGTATAACTAACCCTGCTATCACACACCTGCTTTCCATTAGATGAGGAACAGTCACATTACATGCACATCCCATTGTCCTTGCACAACCAACCCCTGAACTTGCTTTAAGTTATGATAAGAGGAAGCTGCTTACCAAATGAGATGGTTCCAGCTTTTACCATTTAGGAAGAGTTCTTGAACAGACAGACAGACACACACACGTACTCTTTCATATATATATGCTGGAGACCAGGGAGAGGGAGGGCCCCGTTCGTAACTGTGGATCCGACATAAGTCCGAGTTACGCGGATCCGACTTATGTCGGATCCACAGTTACGAACGGGGCCCTCCCTCTCCCTGGTCTCCAGCAGACCAGGGAGAGGAAGCAAAGTGGTGGAACACGCGGGCAGCGGACAGCCCAGACGCGTCTGGGCTGTCCGCTGCCCGCGTGTTCCACCGCTTTGCTCTGCTCTGCTTTGCTCCCCGTTCTCCTGGTCTGCAGACCAGGGGGACGGGGAGCAGAGCAGAGCAAAGCCGCGGAGCACACGGCCAGCTGACAGCCCAGACGCATCTGGGCTGTCCGCTGCCCGCGTGTTCCGCCGCTTTGCTCCCCGTCCCCCTGATCTGCAGACCAGGGGGACGGGGAGCAAAGCAGAGCAAAGCCACGGAGCCCGAGGGCAGCAGGATAGCCACAGCGCGTCTGGGCTGTCCCGATGCCCCCGTGCTCCGCGGCTTTGCTCCGGACGCCTGTGGTACAGCAGCTGGGGCGCTGCCGGTTGGTCCCGTAGCGCCGCTCTGGGCGCCACTGGACCAACCCAGCAGCACCTCAGCTGCTCTGCCCCAGGTGTCCCCAAGTCAGCAGCTGCTGAAAATGACCAGTGGCTGACTACAGGAAGCCGCTGCCCTGGGCTTCCTGGAATCAGCCGCTGATCAGTTTCAGCAGCAGCTGACTTGGGGATGCCTGGATTTCTTAAGTTAAATCTGTATGTAAGTCAGAACTGGCGTCCAGATTCAGCTGCTGCTGAAACTGATCAGTTTCAGCAGCGGCTGAATCTGGACGCCAGTTCCGACTTACATACAGATTCAACTTAAGAACAAACCTACAGTCCCTATCTTGTACGTAACCTGGGGACTGACTACGTAACGGGGAGCAAAACAGAGCAGAGCAAAGCGGCGGAACACGCGGCCAGCTGACAGCCCAGACTCGTCTGGGCTGTCAGCTGGCCGCGTGCTCCGCGGTTTTGCTTCCTCTCCCTGGTCTGCTGGAGACCAGGGAGAGGGAGGGCCCCGTTCGTAACTGCGGATCCGACATAAGTCGGATCCGCGTAACTCGGGGACTGCCTGTATATATATAGTAAATATTCTCCCACAAAATCTCCTTAACTGGACAAACAGTTTTGACAGTGGACATCAGGATGTACATAAAAATGGCCATAAGAAGTATTCCTAAATGTAAAATTACCACCTTAAAAATGTAACTTGTTTTTTTAGATTTTGCAGTAACTAGAATGGTGTAAATTTATAAATTTCAAAATTTGGGACTTCAGTTGCTAAAAGGACCAAGAAAAGTTTAAATTAATACAAAATGCCGAGGAGCCATTTTAAACGTCCATAACTCAAACAAATTAACAGATTTCTTTTTATTTACAGCTTATATTTTTTAATTCTGAAAAATTATTTTTACAGTCAAAGTTCAGGATGAAATTTTAGCCCCACTAACATCAGTTTATGTTCTGCCATTGACTTAGGTAGAGCCAAGATTTTACCTAAAGTGCCAAAAATTTGTGAAAGATACATTGTACTATTCATACATAAGCAATCTTAAAGAAGGCATTAAATCTAAACTGAAAATCTCAACACAAACTTATCTAACAAGCAGTTAAGGCACATATATACTATTAATTTAATAGCACATATTAGTTGTTATATTATGTATGCACATGCAATATGAGAACTAATATAAGAACTGATATATTTTTGAGCGGCTCTGAAGAATTCCTACAGATTTGTTTTTAAGTTAAAGTTTTGTTGCAGTGAAATTTAGACTTGGTCGCAAATGGTTTTTTGAAGCAATCTGAAAATTTAGAAATAATTTTCATTCAGTGAGTTTCACAAGGAACACGTTTTTGGGATATACAAAATTTCACAAAAATGTTTGGTCTTAGTTTTTTCATTTTTGTGCCCTCCTCATCTTGATTCCCCCAATCTTCTCCTCCACCCTTCCCTACCCCAAACCCTCCATATCCCTGAGTTTTTTCAATTTTGCCATTGAAAATGGGGGAACAAGGAAAAGGAGGGATATATGAGAGGGGAAAAATTGGAAAAGTTTTCATTTTTAGATTAATTAAAAAAATCTTCAAATTACATTTTTGCAAAAATCTACAGTTTAAAAAAAGACCATTTTCAATATCTTTTTTTCCATTTGAAAAATTTCAATCAGCTCTACAAATAACAAATTGAGAAGAAAAGAACATAACTCACTTGAATGACCCAAAGTCTCCTCATGGAAATACTCATCTACCGTAAATTGGGAGCAATGAGACAAATCACTGAAATGTTTTCTTGGCTGAGTGAACACCACCTCTTTCGGAAAAGAGGATTCATCAGCTTTTGATGTTTGCTTTCGTGACATCCAGGTTTTGCATTCAGAAGAAAATTCAGAGTCATCTGCAAGAGACACGTCTGTAACTTTCCTAGATCACAGTAAAGGAAGGGGGTTGAAAATCTGTTCTGGTAAGTTTGAAAGATCAGAAACGACTCTGTTACAAGGGTTTCTCTGAATTGTTAGTGATATGGTATTGGCAGACCTATTATATGTAAGAAAATGCAGGGGAAAGAAGATGGAGGAAGGACAAAACTTCATAAAATTTAACACAATGAGAATATAAAAAGCTCAAACTGAAAACAAGAAGTGCCATATTATCAGACTTAATATTGGAGTAAATCTCACCTTCACTGACTTCCTACCCAAAGTCAATTTCAATAGGCCTGCCTAGGTTACAAAAATCTCCATGGCTCAAATACTGATACCTTTTCATGTCACTGGCTCAATTTGCTCTGCAAAATTCTGTCTCTGATCTGTCCTCCACATGCTGATTTGAGCAAAGCCCCCCCGCTTCCCACCCTAAAAATCCCAAGGAATTATCTACCTACAATGATCATTAAGAACAGACACGCCCAATTAACACAGAATATACTAGTTAGTTATGTTACTGTGGGCTTACCATTGCCATATTGCTGATTGACATCTAGTTTACTATCTCCGTCGTTCCAAGTCTCGTCTACATGAGGAGAATCCATGTTGCTAAGGACAGTGCTGTTGAGCCATGAATCTGAGGCACTGAGCCTGAACAGACTGGTGAGAGAGCGACGGATTTTCTTCCTCCTCCTGAATATTCTAGAAAGAAAAAAATCCCCATGTTTTAAAAGGCAAACTACATTTATTTTTAGAACAGGAAACATGTTCTAAAGGTTAGACTACAGCCCTAAGAGTCAGGCATCCTGGGGTCTGTTCCTTGATATGCCAAAGGTACGCTCAGGAGCTTGTCATTACATTTCTCAATGCCACTGTTTCTTCATCTGTAAAATGGGTATAACAATATTTATATATTTCACCAGAGTGTTCTGTGGTTTAATAGTTTTCAAATTATCCTAAGCTCCTTCAATGAAAAACCACTAGACACTGTAACATTAAGGAACCAAATTTATAATCCTTCCTCGGGCTATGTCTAGACTACGGAGTTTTTCTGAGATACCAGAAGTATCCCAGAAAACCTCCGTTACATCCAAGGAATGTGTCTGCTTTTCCGACATTTTTTGTGGAAGAGCAGATGTGCTCTTTCGGAAGCCCTGTCTTCCTTGTTTCACAAGGAAGAAAGGCTCTTCCGAAAGAGGAGGCTTTTCCGAAATTTGGCCTAGTGTAGATGGGCCAAATTTCAGAAAAGCCTCTTCTGAAAAAATAATTGGAAACAGATACGCAAATTATGGAGCACAATTTGCGTACCTTTTTCCAATAAAACTCTGTAGTCTAGATGTAGCCTCAGATATGTAATCATATGGGAATTTTACCTGAATAAGAGTGCAGGACAGAACCTATATTTTTATTTATTTTTTTTATTCTCTGTCATAATACCCTGTTAGGAGCAGGACAGTAACACTTCTCAGTCTTCAGAGTGTCCCTCTTCCTTGGATAAACCATTTGTTTTGCCGAATTTCTAAAAATTACAGTTTTTAGGTTTACTATTCTGCCTGTGTCCCATCATCAATTAACTCTCTAGAATGGCATCCACACATAGAAACAGTGTTAATTAATTTTGAGCTGCTAGTGAACATCAGAAGGAGATTCATCACAAATGCACTGGGGTATTTAAATTCCAAAGAAATTTCTATATCACATAAAACACTTTTATAGCAACAATGATTTGGAGCCTTCCATATGTAATATAGTATTAATTTATTAGACGAACTCTTGAAGCACAATTCAGCTTTTGCTCAGTCCTCATTCAGGCAAAACTCCTAATGAGCCACTGAAAATGATGCATTTACAATGTTTTGAAAATTATGATACAGGCAGTCCCCGGGTTACGTACAAGATAGGGACTGTAGGTTTGTTCTTAAGTTGAATCTGTATGTAAGTCGGAACTGGCGTCCAGATTCAGCCGCTGCTGAAACTGACCGCCAGTTCTGACTTACATACAGATTCAACTTAAGAACCCCAAGTCAGCTGCTGCTGAAACTGATCAGCCGCTGATTCCAGGAAGCCCGGGGCAGAGCAACTGTGCCTCGGGCTTCCTGTAGTCAGCGCTGGTCAGTTTCAGCAACGGCTGACTTGGGGACGTCTGGGGCAGAGCAGCTGGGGTGCTGCTAGGTTGCTCCAGTAGCACCGCTCCTCGGCGCTACTGGACCAACCCAGCTGCACCCCAGCTGCTCTGCCCCAGGAGTCCTGATTCAGCCGCTGCTGAAACTGACTAGCAGCGGCTGAATCAGGACGCCTGGGGCAGAGCAGTTGGGGTGCTGTCGGGTTGGTCCAGTAGTGCCCAGAGCGGCGCTGCGGGACCAACCGGCAGCGTCCCAGCTGCTCTGCCCCAGGGTCCACAACAAAAGCCTGGTCTGCTGGGGGGGCACACTAGCAGCGCCCCCCCCCAGCAGACCAGGGACACGGGGAGAAAAGCGACAGCGGGGGGGTGCCTCGCCTCTGAGGCTTTGCTCTGGCACCGGACTGCTTTGCTCCCGGTGCCCCTGGTTTGCTGGAGACAGTCCCCAGCAGACCAGGGGCACTGGGAGCAAACCCGCAGCCGCGGCGGGGTCCCCGCGCTTCTGAGGCTTTGCCAAAGCAAAGCCTCAGAAGCGCGGGAACCCGCTGCGACTGAGGGTTTTCTCCCGATGCCCCTGGTCTGCTGGAGATGGTCCCCAGCAGACCAGGGGCACCGGGAGCAGCTTTTCTCGCCCCGGAGCTCGAGGTGGCTGACCGCTGCCTGTGAGCTCCGGGGCGAGAAAGCCCCGTTCGTAAGTGCGGATCCGACATAAGTCGGATCCGCGTAAGTCGGGGACTGCCTGTATTTTGAAGGTGGAATAAACAAACTTGAATTTCTCTAAAATATTAATATTTTTGTTATAGCTAATTTTGGAGTTGCTCTTATCATTCTTTTATGCATGGAAGAATTAAAGTCACTCTTCTGAAACAGAAGATATTTCATCAACAAATGAAAAGCCATGAATTTCTGGGCAACTGTATCTCTCTTTTAAATGTTCTGTGGAGAGCTCCAAGCAGAGTAACATAGAATCACAGAACTGGATGGGACCCAAAGAGGTCCCTTACAGCAGGACCAAGAACTATCTAGAGTCTAAACTGGTGTGGGGAATCTTTTTTGGGTCGGGGACCACTGACCCACAGAAAAATCAGTCAGAGGCTGCACACAAAACCCCCTCACTGACATGGCCCCCAACTGAGAAGGAGAAAGACACTTCCCACATTCCCCTTGCATAGCAGAGCCTGTGGGGAGAGGGGGGACCAGGCTATCTGAAAACTGTAGGTACTGGGGGTATTTATATTTTTTAAAGGGGTACTTTATAAAGAAAGGTTGAGAAACACTGGTTTAGAGCATCCTTGATAGACATCTATCTAACCCGAGAGACATGCCAAAACTCAGGACTGAGCCAGGGACCTTTAGATTGTCAATCTGACACTGGCCCAACTGAGCTACTTTGGCTTCTGTAACACCTGTGTGCTTAAAACTTTTGGGGTAATATTGTAAGGCATGGCTCTGAAGAACAAGTGATTTTAACCACTCCAGTCTCTCAGAATTATATCACTTGGTGTGCTCCATTGCTATTAGGATATGAAATCCAGGTATAAAACTGAAGCACAGAGATAAAATGACCATGTACTAAGCATTATAGTTATGCCCTGACAGCCAAGTTGAAATCTCTGATACCAGAGTTATAAAGCCAACACCCGATATTAAATATAACATGTGTGACTCACTTACCTAACTAATTTCTCCTTATAAGTAACACTGGTCTGTGATGGGGTCAGTGTTACATTACCGTCGTCATCAGACAGAAAACTGTCTTCCGTCAAAATATAATAGCCGTTAGTAAGAAGCCGAGGACTGCGGCGACATGTGAAAAATGAGCCCGTCAAAGGGTTTATGGAACAACATTCATACGAGGTGTCACGACTCAGAAAGGCATAAGAGTAACTGAAAAGGAAAGAAATAAAACCCTCTAAGTTATTGTACAATTCTCTTTAACACAGGAGCAAAAATGTTAAAAATGAATGATAATATTTTTAGATGTACACATCACTTTTCATTTTAATAGCTCCCAGAATATAGCTATGTAAAGTGTAAATTAGAGCAGGGGTGGGGAACCTAAGGCTCAGGGGCCAGATGTGGCCTCCGGCTTGCCTAGATCCGACCCCTGAGGTTCAGGGCTCCCCCCACAACATTGGGGGGCCCATGCTGGTGCTCCAGCCCACCCTCCCGCTGCCCCACTGTGGGGCTGGAGCATACAAAATCTACTAGCCTAGCCCCCCCTAGGTTTTGGTGTGCGAGGGGAATGTGGAGAGAGTCTTTCTCCTTCTCAGTTGGGGGGCCACATCAGTGAGTGTTTGTGAGAGGGGGTTCTGTTTCTCACTTGTGTGCAGCCCCTAACTGATTTTTCTGTGGGTCAGCAGTTCCCAACACAATAAATGTTCCCCACCCCTGAGGACAGCCAGCCATGATTACTAACGAGGCCCACCTGAGCAAGGCTCACCTAATTCCTTATAAAGGGCAATGGGGAGCTTCAGAGAAAGGAGCATGCTCAGGGAGAAACAGACAGAGGGAGGAAGCTGCAGGAAGTGAGTCCCTTCTCCAGCTGGGGTCACTGGAAGACAGGGTTGGGTAGAAAGCCCTGACTGGAAGTTTTGTTTTCTCTTGGGAAGAAAGCAAAGAAGACAGGCTAGGCCTTCTCCAGCTGCCCAGAGAGAAGAAAGACATAGCTCTCAGAAGAAGGGATTGTTCCCTGCTTAAGACTGGGATTGTCTGTTTATTTGTGAACTTCTTGTGAATAAAATCAGAGCCTAAGGCAGGTTGTTGTTATTGGATTCATGAAAGCCTGTGTGGAGTTTGTCTAAGAAGCCCCTTGAAGGGGGAAACTGAGGCAAGGGGCTGTTTGTAGGGCCACCCTGTGGCCACAATAATAGAGGAGGCCATTCGCTGACAAGCTGTAACAAAATGATATACAAACTATACACAGAGATCACTTCTCCCACCACTGAAATGCAACTATTTCTGGAGTGAAATGTAACACTGTTGAATAACACACCACACTAGGCAAGTATTTAAGACAGAAGTGAGCTACTTTTCATACTGGAATACAAGAGGACTGTTAGGTAGGCATAAAGCATGTTTCTGTTTTTGGAATTGGACCCCAATCCTGTGAGGTGCTGAGTACCCACAATCCTTATGGACTACATTAGGCTTTGAGGGTGCTCAGCACTTTGCAGGATCAGGCATTAACCCTAATCTATGTTTGGCTATGTCTACACTACAGAGTTTATTCAGAAAAATGTCGTTTTTTCATAAAAACCTTGATTTACGTCCACACTGCAGTCACGTTCTTAAAAAATAAATAAAAAGAACAGAGGGTTTTTTCTGACTTTGGTAAAACTCTTTCTATAAGGAACAAGACTTTTTCCGAAAGAGCTCTTTCGGAAAAAGGAATGTGTAGACGGGGAAGAGGGAGCTCTTTCGAAAGAAGAGAAAAGAGGAAAAAGCACAGGTGCCCTGGTGGCCACTCCGTCGATAGTAATCACAGCTTAAATGTGAGATAGTGTCCATTCAGTGTGTGCGCTGTCTTTCAAAAAACCAGATCGCTTTTTCAATGCACTTTTGCTGTGTAGACACTCTCTTTTGGAATAATTTTTTTAGATTATCTCTTCTGGAAAAGCTTCTTCCGAAAGAAGCCTGCAGTCTAGACATAGCCTTTGTCATTATTAATAGAAGCAGGTAGAGATCTTTCAGCAAACAAACTGCCCTCAAAGATGGTGGGAAACTCATCAAGTTATTGAAAACTGGAAAAAGATGTTTAATAGATAATTGTACAAAGATCTATACCATGGACAGGAGATAACAGTATTGCAATGCACAGACTTAGTCTACGTCTACACTGCAGAGCTTCTGTGCAAAACCTTGCAGAACATCCACACTAAAAGCGCATTCTTGCACAAGAAAAAGTACAGTAAATCATAAGAACACAGGGCTTTTTGTGCAAGAGTTATTCCTCCTTCTATAAAGAATAAGCCTTTTTGCACAAGAGCTCTTGCACAAAAAGGCATGTATGGACAGGCAACGGGTTTCTTGCGCAAGAAACCCCTATGGCTAAAATGACCATCAGAGCTTTCTTGTGCAAGAGAGTGTCCACACTGCCATGGACGCTCTTGTGCAAAAGCATATCTCTTGCACAAAAGCACATGGCAGTGTGGATGTGCTCTTGTACAAGAAGCCCGCAATGTAGACATAGCCTAGGAGTGGACATTTTTGCTAATCTCCTAGAACTGGAAGGGACCTTGAAAGGTCATCAAGTCCAGTCCCCTGCCTTCACAGCAGGACCACATACCATCCCTGACACATTTTTGCCCCAAATGGCCTCCACAAGGATTGAACTCACAACCCTGGGTTTAGCAGGCCAATGCTCAAACCACTAAGCTATCTCTCCCCACCTTGCCCTTTGTTGTACATAATTTGAAATGAACAATTGTTATCAGCGGTATGCTACAGATACTCCATGGGGATTCTGCTTTAGTTCAAGTGGTTGAGGCCTGTGCTTTTCAAGCAGGAGTATGAATTCTATGCCAAATGCAGCTTTAAAGTTTCAAGTGGCCATAGATTGCAGCATAGTGATATTTATGAGATGCAATGTGACTATGCTTTAGTGTATGAATAGCACCGTAATTAGAAATTGTTTAAATCAAAATTATAGAAATTATTTTCAAACACAAAGGAAAAATAAAATGAAATAAAGAATAGTGTTACTTCATACCTTGGCAAAATGTGTTCAGGGGACAGACTTGGCTTGGGCTCTTTATCAGACACCGAGGAACCTGTTGAGACAAAGACCAGATAGAGAGAAGTCCCATCACAGACTCATTACATAGGCATTCCAAGCGATAGTTATACCCACTAAATGGTTTTCATTTAAATTGAAAGATGCAAAAAGGAGGAGAAAATTAGGAAAAGACAAACTAAAGGAAAGAAAACAGAGTGATGATGGATAGATAAAAAGAAACATCATATAATTTAGACTTGTACAGCATCATCCCCAGAAGAGTAGCACAAATCAAAGCTGATTACAGTCAATAATCCAAGTATGAATGTACTACACATTTTAATATCCTGTGGGAAGTAAATACAGGCACATACAAGGGAATATGTCCAGCACTTTTAATGGCATCTTTCTAAAGTTTTCACACTTCATGAACAACTCACTTACTTGATTCTACAGGTTGAATCTCTCTAGCCTGGCACTCTCTGTTTCGGTAGCATCCGTGGTCCAGCATGATTTTAGTTAGCCACATGTCCACTTATTGATGTGGCCAAGTTTCCCACAATTCCAAAAGGTTTGTTTACAGCCACCAAACCTGGCTATTAATATTCTGCTGATATTTAGCTCAAATTTACCCCAAATGTCTTTCAACAGTCCTGTAAGCAGTAGAAGTGTTGGTAATGCTGCTAGCCAATATTGACCTCCTGTGGTTCAGAAAATTCTCTGGCTCAGCACTGCTCAGGTCCTGAGGATGCTGGACTAGAGAGGTTCAGGCTGTACCAGCAGGGCTCAGGTTCTCCTGTATCAATTACATGGTCTCATTAAAGGGCTAAACCATTACCATTCTAATGTATCAAGCAAAAAGGCATCTGCAGATGAGGAGCAGCTCTGGCAACAATGGCAAAAATTTGAGGATAATGGCTGATTACAGGATTCTGAGAACATCTAGCAAGTTGGATTTCGATGTTTTGTCAAGGCTCAAACCTGCAACGTCCTTGTTCAGTGTCGCAAGGGTCAGGTAATTAAGAGGTCTGAGTCTGTAATGGGGTTTACAAACGCCTCACAACAGCCAAGACAGGGAAAAGGCTGGAGCAATATTGGGCTAGGAGAGCTCTGTCCATCTTGTACTGCCAAGCATAGAGTAAAAAAATTTCAGCAGCCGAGGGAGTGGAGAGGTGAAAAGTCATTTCCAGGAGCTTTGACCTAAGACAGAAGGAGAAGGAGCACCTGCTGAGGAGCTCCAGCTGTGAGTCTTTTTACCCCTCCTAGGAGGCATCACTCCAGAGATAGGGATAATTGTGTGCAGTGGCAAACTCTGGGGTTTGGAGCATAGGACTAGAATCAAACAGCAGCCTAGAACCAAACACTTTGGGTAGGAAGTTATCCAGGGGAAGATCAGGAGGTGGGAGGCCCGCCCATACTATCATACTTTGAAGGTCCTGGTGGAGCAAGAGGACGTGAATCCCCCAAACACCTCAGATTCCCTATGCCTATATAATCCACACACTTAATGGGTATAGTGTACTAGTCCACTTAGTAGCACTTAGACCGCTTACAGAGAAGCAGAGTGGCTGTGTCTAGACTGCATCCCTTTTCCGTAAAAGGGATGCAAATTAGACACATCGCAATTGCAAATGAAGCGGGGATTTAAATTCCTCCCCCCCCCCCGCTTCATTTGCATAAACATGACTGCCGCTTTTTTCCTGCTCAGAGCTTTGCCGGCAAAAAGCGCCAGTCTAGACGGGGATCTTTGGGCAAATAAAGCCTTTTCCGAAAGATCCCTTATTCCTTTTTTAAAGAGGCATAAGGGATCTTTTTCCGGCAAAGCTCCGAGCCGGAAAAAAGCGGCAGCCGTGTTTATGCAAATGAAGTGGGGGGGATTTAAATCCCCGATTCATTTGCAATTGCAATGTGTCTAATTTGCATCCCTTTTATGGAAAAGGGATGCAGTCTAGACACAGCCAGTGAGTGTGGTCTACAGCCGTAGCTGAGAGCCAGCTGGCTTTTAGCTCAAGCTGTAGAGGCTCATACACTAAGTGCCAGAGGTCCCTGGTTAGGTTCCACCTGTCAGTGTTACGCCTATTCCTGGGATGAGCAGGAATAGGGGGTTACAGACCAGAAGTCTTGCCCACCTGAGCCCAATTAAGAACATCCCCAAAACATAGGTCTAGAGATGGGAGTGGGGCTCATGGATGTGTGAAGAATGGAGAGGGACATTTGGGGGGGAAAAGGCACCTGGACAAGGCTCTTGTTAGGAGTGCAACCACATTGAATGGCAATTATCAGCCTATCACTTATCTGTTTGCATGGAATAGTGTTTTCCATCTTTATACAATTTTACACACTACAGAATTGCATTTTACATGCATAAGTGACTGCACCAATATTCTCTTCTTTATAATTTTATAGAGAAAGCCTGCAAAATCTTTACTTTTCAATCAATGGGGAAATATTATATTCAAAAGAAGAAGTTCATATTCACATTAGAAGGCATTCTCTGATGTGTAAGGACATAATCCCTGACAGTTGGCTAGTAGATTCCAGTATAAACCCCAAATGACAAAATCCCAGTTCAGAAAGACCAAAGAAATGTTTGCACATTTACTTGCTGCTGATGTTGACATTAGGTGGGAGATTCGATACATCTTGAACAGGCCTGTCTGGAGCTACATGCCTCACAGATTATCTGCAAGAGATTTTAAAGGAAAGTTAATATTTATTGAAAACGGAGAGTGGGGGGGCATAATCAGGAATGGACATTACATTACTAATTATGTTGTATTCCATGAAATGTGAGTCTGATCCTGCCATTCTTTCAGGCAGATAGCTCATAGATTTCAAGAGTACATGTCTTTGAATAGGGCCTGCAGGCCCAGGCCCAAACTTGATTTGGTCAGTCTTAGACCCTTTTTGCAATCTGCAACTGTGATCTCTTCTCTAATACTTAAATCCATGATGTACAGCAGAAATGGGGAATCTTTTCTGGGCTGGGGGCCACTGAACCACAGAAAAATCAGTCAGGGTTCACACACAAGTGAAAAAAAAACCCCTCACTGACTTGGCCCCCAACTGAAGAGAAAGACGAAAGACACTTACCACATTCCCCTTGCCCACCAGAGCCTAGGGGGTCCAGCCTAATAGATTTAGTGTGCTTCAGCCCTGCAGTGAAGCAGCAGGGGGGCTGGAGCAACAGCGCAGGCTCCTCAATGCTAGGGGGGCTTTAAACCTTGGGGGCCAGACTCAGGCAAGCCAGGGGCCACGCCCGACCCCCAGGCCTGAGGTTTCCCACCCCTGATGTACAGCAACATTCCCTGTAAACTGAGCACTTTGGCAGTCACCCAGGAGAGATAAAAATTCCACCCATCTGATTTGCAGAGAGCCCACAGTGTCCACAACTGCAACATAAATTAATACTGGTGGTGCACATCCACACATGCCTTGGTGTACATAAAACTTATTCCACACATGGATGGAAAAAATAGAGGGAACTTTGATGTACAGTATAGATAGACTTACAAATGTCCTATGTGCACTAAAGCACTTTCTTTATTTTCTCAATTATATGCTTTTGCATCACTGTTATGTCAAATAAAATGAGAAAGTTTATATATAATATCTTACATGTGTCTAATGCCTTGCTTTAGAAAAAATCACAATGTACTTTATAAAGTGGTATAAAATCTATGGCATCTACCCTGTAAACCCTTAGGCCTGTGAGTAATTTATGAATATGAGTAGTTTCAATAAAATTACTCATGTGACTATGGTTATATGTAGGTATCACATCACCCACCTCTGAGATCCAGGACAACTTGAGAGGAAACATAGGTGTTGAACAGCTGGCAGCAAATCCCTTTAGGATACGATGTGAGGGAGATGCAGGATACAGATTAGTGGAAATGTGATGTATTTCTCCCATTTATACACATCTTCATGAACAGTTTAGGAGTATTTGTGATTTCTGTGCTATGATTTTAAACAGAATTGAATCCCCAAGGTCTTGAAAACATTGGAGAAAATATGTGCATTTCATTTTGCAGACAGCACTTTATACAGTCTCGCTTTTATTTATTGTTAGGCTTGAAAGGATTAGATTTTTATCTGTGAATATCAGTAAACACTGACTTTACTGTAATGCATGCTAATGAAAAAATATTTTCATTGATAAAAAGCCAAATTTACAGATAGGCGAAGTAAGAAATATGCTGCTTGAGAACTGATTAGCATATGACTTCAGGATGTTTACTTTGTATATTTCCTGATGTTGATAATTTGTGTTTTAATGGTTATAAAGCTTTAATTTATTGAATCTCACAGTCTACTATCAAGTAAATAATTATCTGCCCTCCCATGGTGTGAGTCCCCCTATAATTTCTCACAACTGAACATTTAAATAATAGAAAAAACACTTTAAAGCATAATTTCATGCAACTGAAAATGTAAATAGACAAAAATTCTAACAAATGCTTAAAATAAATACTTGTATGATGTGTAGTTGTAGTCATGCTAGTTCCAGGATATTAGTGAGACAAGGCATGTGAAATGGTATCTTTTATGAGACCATCTTCTGTTTGGTCTGTTTTATTGGACCAAGCTTGTTTCTCTCACCAAAAGAAGTTGGTCCAATAAAAGATACAAACTCACCCACCTTGCCTGTAAAATAAAAATTAATGTTATTCCCTAAAAAAAAATCAAATTCTGCCAAGTAACTATTCATGACTGTGCTCTTCTAGTACAGTTTCCTAAACTATTGTAATAAGGTAACTAAATCAGAACAAAGCATATCAATTGCCTCTTTGCAATTACTTTAATTAATACTTAATAGTAAGTAATATTTGTGACCCACGGCATGTTAAAATGAGGCCTGAAGTTCACCAAAAATATTTTAAAAATATACATGACAAAGGCAAAATATGATCAAACAACCTAACAGAGAATGAAACAAAGCTATAGGCAAGGTAGTAACATTTTATGGCAATCATCTGAAGAAGTGGGTTGTGCCCTCGAAAGCTCATGATACCATGTTTTGTTAGTCTTTAAGGTGCTACTAGTCTATTTGTTATTCAAATAAAAGTTTGAGTCTACAACACTGCCTAGTTCTGAAATTAAAATCACTAAAATGTAAGCACGAAAGCTTCTTTCTACTCAGAATGTACATAAATGAGCACAGTCCAAAACAATTTACTGTAATCACTTTCCTTGGTGATACTCAAACTGGTCCTTAAAGCAATGAGTCCCTCAAATGGTAGCTAGCCAATACCTTACACATGTTGCACTGTACACGATAAATATTTACCTCAGTACATAACAAAACCCATCATTAGCAGTTAAATTATTTAAGCCCAAGTATTTAACCCTATTCAGATAACAAATATTACTCTCTTATCTTTTGAAATACAATAATGTCTATGAGAAATAATTGTATTCATACATGTCACTTCTTGAAGGGTATTTTAGTCTCTTATCTTTGCTGGTAGTGATGAAAGCATTCAAAGAAACATAAAGCTTCCTAAAAAGTTGATTGGAATGGAGAAATCCAGGGCTTAGTTATTCCTCTGTTGATCAAAGTAATAAAACATCATCATGTGTGAAATCTTCCAAACCTGGAAAAGCCATTTCACAATTAACAAACTTATGCAAGAAATTTTTCATCAAGAGAGTCAGAAATCAAAAATGCAAGTGTAGATTGCTCCTTATGCAGCTTCCTGGAACAGAATAGCTCCGAGAGTTCTTCGAAAAGGCAGGTCTATAAAGCCCCTTGTTTCCTTTTGAAAACAGACTGTGCAATCAGAAGTAAAGAGGCAGAATGAGGTCATTCTTCCTGTTAAGTAGCCTCACATCATTTTGAAGAGTAAATTGAAGATTAAGATTAGGCAAGAGAACAACCCTGCAGGGGGTTGCCAAAAGCAAGATATGCCAGCTTAAATAACAGTCTAGTGTGTATTTATATCAGGGGGCACAAAACCAGCACCTTGTCTGTGATGCTTTTAAAAACAACTGATGGAACTTCGTAGCATATCTTTTACTTATAAATCTGATACAGCTATGAGTCAGTATACTTTACAGTCATCTCACTTAGCGTACCACTAATGTTGTGAGATGTTAAGGCTTTGATTGCATCACTATGTCTAAAATAATCCTATCTTAATTCTTCCCCCACCAAAATCTCTGAATGTTAACAAAATCCATCCAAGATCACCACTGTACAGAGGAAACATCTGTTAATATTTCATCGTTCAGTAGCAGGTCAGTTATTTTCCAGTAGCCACACTGCTTGGCTGATCATAATCAAGTTATGCAATGATTAGAGGTAAAAGTACATTGGAGGATGAAATAAATAGGACCAGTGACACATTTAAAATCGATTCCATAGCCACTACACTTTCATGATACATAAAACGAGAGAAGAACACTGCTAATTCCTACTGAAATATATTTAGTCTGAATGACTAGTTCTAACAGTGAGCATTATTGGACTGTAGAATAGTCTCCAAAGGGAAATCCCAGCACTCAGGGTGCTGACAGCCTCTGCAGGCCTCTGGGGGGGAGGGAGGGAGGACTCCACACTCCTAGAAGGGGCAAAGCCGTGGGCAGAAGGGGCAGGGCTGGAGGCAGCCAGCTGTCCATGCCACCTGAAGTGCACAGCACGGTGCTTCAGGTAGCAATTTAGAGGGCCTAAGGTTCTGATTTTCATGGTTGCCACAGTAGATGGTGGTGGCTGGGAGACCTGGGCCCCTTTGAATTACTGTGCCCCGGGGCAACCACCCTCTTTGCCTCCCACTTCTGTCATTTCAAATTACATTGTTGCATGAGGACAGTCCTATTCAGGCAGAAGAAAAAAAATGACCTGATAAATATTTTCTGTCTCTGACTCCTATGACTTTCTGTATCACAGCCAGAAGGATATTATGTACTAGTACTACAAAACAGACAAATGTGTAATATCTGACATCGTATCTTGACGAAGAAGGTGAAAAATTGCCTTCTGTAGATGTACTCACAATAAATGAAAGCAAGCTGCTGAGTTAAAAATAAAACAGCAGTAATCTGGTGCTGGTTATTGCAAAATAATGTTATTATTGCCTCACCCATCTGAAACGTTTTACTTATGACCCTTCGGTTCCACTCCATATTAAAAACTGAGGGCTAAATTCATTCTTGGTGAAACTTCCTTGACTTCAGTGGATTTACCCCAATGATTGAATTTGGCACAACATGAGTAACACTTTCATTGTTGCATGACATTTGCAACAGTCTAAATAAAACCCCACCAGCAGCATGAAAACTTCATAAGTGGAACAAGACAAAGGAAATAATTATCTATTTTGATCTGAGTGTCTTTTCTTCCGAATTATTTTATTTATTTATTTATTTACTCATGCATTCATTCATTCATTTACAATATTTTTACCCCGCCTCTCTATTTAAAATATTTGAGGCGTCTTACAAAATTTTTAAAACACAATACAAATATATATACACATTTAAAAATATGAGACTCCAGATTGACATAAAACCTGCTAAAAATGTCTCGAGAGGAGGAACACACACATGCAGACTCAAACACCAATAAAATCACAAGTAATAATATGTCTTTATTATGATTATACTAACCACGAATGTATTAAAAATACACATCTGCTTGTGTTAAAGGTGCACTGTTACACCTTGAAAGTAGTCTGGATGTGTGGGTTTTTTTAAAAAAAAACAACAATCCTTTTTCGAAAAAACCACTTAAACCTCCCTTTTTTTAGGAAAAACATTTTTTTTGAAAAAGGTTTTTTTTTTCTAAAAAAACCCTCATCCAGACTACTTTAATTTTTGAAAGATCCTCTTTTGAAAATGTGATCTGAGGAAGAAATGCAAATTCCCATGGAATTTGCATATCCTCTTTCGAAAATTCTTTGTAGTTTAGACGTAGACTCAGGGAGTATTTTTCAACGGTTCACAGTCATGCTGGAAGGGCATAACAAATGGGGTTCCGCAGAGGTCTGTTTTGGGTCCGCTTCTGTTCAATATCTTCAACGATTTAGATGATGGCATAGAGAGTATACTTATTAAGGTTACAGATGATACCAAGCTGGGAGGGGTTGCAAGTGCTTTGGAGGATTGGGTCATAATTCAAAACGATCTAGACAAACTGGAGAAATGGTCTGAGGTAAATAAAATGAAGTTTAATAAGGAAAAATGCAGGGTACTGTTATTTAGGAAGGAACGATCAGTTTCACACATACAGAATGGGAAGTGACTTTCTAGGAAGGAGTACTGCAGAAAGTGATCTAGGGGTTATAGTGTACCACAAGCTAGATATGAGTCAACAGTGTGACACTGTTGCAAAAAAAGCAAACAATATTCTGGGATGTATTCACAGGAGTACTATGAGCAAGACACGAGAAGTCATTCTTCTGCTCTACTCTGCATTGATTAGACCTCAACTGGAGTATTGTGTCCAGTTCTGGCCACTACATTTCAAGAGTGATGTGAAGTACTTGGAGAATGTCCAGAGAATAGCAACAAAAATTATTAAAGGTGAAGAAAACATGAGCTATGAGGTAAGACTGAAGGAATTGGGCTTGTTTAGTTCGGAAAAGAGAATACTAAGCGGGGACATGATAACGGTTTTCAGGTATCTAAAAGGGTGTCACAGGGAGGAGGGGGGGAAATTGTTCTCCTTGGCATCTGAAGATAGAACAAGAAGCAATGGGTTTAAACTGCAGCAAGGGAGGTTTAGGTTGCACATTAGGGAAAAGTTCCTTGCTGTAAAGGTGGTTAAACACTGGAATAAGTTGCCTAGGGAGATTGTGAAATCTCCATCACTGGAGATATTTGAGAGCAGGTTAGATAGACATGTATCAGGGATGATCTAGACGGTGCTTGGCTCTGCCATGAGGCAGGGGACTGGACTTGATGATCTCTCGAGGTCCCTTCCAGTTCTAGTGTTCTATGATTCTATGATTCTAAGACACAGTTAGAGGAGCTGTTCCAATATGAAGTGCATAGTAAGTGACTCAGAGGAGTGCAGAGGCTGGGGGAAGGAGATAACAGAGCAGGACAGTTTTCTCTTAAAGAAACAGAGCATGGCTTCTCTCAGAAACTTTCCCAGCAGCAGACAGCACCCACAGACTCTGTGTCACTGTCACATATTTGCAGTCTGTGACACAGTCTCTGTGCCACATACACAGTCACTGTCACAAACATACTGCCACACACACTCAATCTGTGTCACAAAATCTCTCACACACAAAGTGTCTCACACTCACAAACTCTCTTTGTCTCTTTCTGTAGCCCACAGCCCCATCCCTTCTGCCCAAGGCCCTACCCCTTCCAGGGGTTCCAGAATTGGCCAGCGACCACTTATCAAATTTCATGAAGTGGCTTCCCTCCAAAAATTATTGCCCACCCTTGGATTAGATGATCACATTGTCTCTTCTGGTCTAACTAGGGTAGGACATTAGCTCTACAGTACAGGTGTGGGCATGGCAATGACATCATAAATCCTTTTGCATAGCCTCAGCTTATTGGCTAACGGACATTGGGAGGTGGTGACCTCACAAAGAGTCCATGATAATGGCCAGGTAGCACAGGCTGCAGGGCAGGGCCAGTCTCAGAGAGCTCCATGACTTTGCTGCAGGGAATCTCCATCTTGAGGTCTGCCCTGGAGGTCTGAGAAAGGATTCAGGATAACGAATGTGAGCACGAGGAGGAACCTCTTTGGAATGTTCTGCTTTCCCAGAACTAACTGAGCTAGAAGACAGACGTCCCTGTGGAGAAGGTAAGAGCCTGTGAGAGGCTGGGTGCCAGTGCAGCCTGATCCACCTGGTGCTGACCAAATGCAAGACATGGGAAACACTTAGTTACATTGGGAGAATTATTTTCCCATCAAGGCCTTTGTCCGTTGTTATCATAGAGAATATTGGAATTTGTCTTTTTCATTTCCCTTTCCCAAAGCTTCCTGCCCCTCAGAGTCTCAATGCTGATTGGATGAGCTGGGAGGCTAGTGACAGGGAGGATGCAGGACTTTGTTGTTCTCTTTAAGGCCCAGTAAATGAACCAGAACCAATCATCTGACAGGGAAATTGTTCTGCTTCTCTGCATTGGTTGGCTCTGAGCAGTTCCTGATCCTAATGTCAGTTGGGCATTACAATCCTCTCTTACCTGCCCCATTGCGGAGGAGGTTGGGGAGTTGTGAGGATTTGTGTGTGAGCGTTACTAGCAGCAGTGTGTAACATGAGGTGTCCTCTCATGTGGAGACATGATGGTGAGGGGGCACAGAAGAACCCCTATACCCCCTCCATAAAAAAGAGCAGCTTTGACCACTTACCAAACCTTGGAGTGGCCACCCATCAAAAAGTTTTTTTAAATAAATTATCTGGATTTAGGGTCAATGTTAGCCTTTAACTTCCATATACAATAATGAATGTGGCAAGGATTGCTGATGCATACACTTTTTGTGCTTGCTCATATCTAAGCCCTTCTTCCTGAAAAGTTGTGCTTTTCTGTCTGATTTTATACCATAAGTAGATTTACCTGGAGTTGCTCGGGTCCTTAATTCAAATAAGTTTTGATAAGAGGAAGCGGCATACCAAATTTGATGGTCCTAGCTCTTTCTGATTAGGAGGAATTCTTGTACAAACGGATTCACAAATGGATGGACAGACAGACAAGGGCACATTGCTAAAATATTTAGTAAGACTAGCAGAGCTACTTGGTGTCACTCGGGTCTGTAACTGAAGGAATTTCTTTTTTTTTTAAATAAATGAAAAATATGCAATTATTTCAAGTATTGTATTTTTCAAAAATGAAAGAATATTATGGCTGGAATGAGAGTTCTGGCATAAGGAGGGGCAAGGAGTAGGTGGTCTAAGGGCAAAGGGTTAGAAGGTATGGGGGGGCTCAAAGCATGGGGAGTGGGTGAAGTCAAGGCAGGTGGGAGGTGCAGGACTCATAGCAGAGGGCTCAGTACAGGGGGGCTGTGAGGTGGGGGGGTTTACTGGGGCCACTCATGATGGTGAGGGTGGTACCGCTCTGGCGGTGACTCCTTCCAGGAGGAGTTAGGGTAAGAGGAATCTGCATATTAAATTTAGTGGTCCTAGCTCTTACGGATTAGATGGAGTTCTTGAACAAATTCATAAACAGACTCACAGACAGATGCACTCTAAAATACATACATATAGGCTACGTCTAGACTGGCATGATTTTCCGGAAATGCTTTTAACGGAAAAGTTTTCCGTTAAAAGCATTTTCGGAAAAGAGTGTCTAGATTGGCACGGACGCTTTTCTGCAAAAGCACTTTTTGCGGAAAAGTGTCCATGGCCAATCTAGACGCGCTTTTGCGCAAAAAAGCCCTGATCACCATTTTCGCGATCAGGGGTTTTTGTGGAAAACAAATCTCAGCTGTCTACACTGGCCCTTTTGTGCAAAATTTTTGCGCAAAAGGGACTTTTGCCTGAACGGGAGCAGCATAGCATTTCTGCAGAAAGCACTGATTTCTTACAGTAGGAAGTCAGTGCTTTTGCAGAAATTCAAGTGGCCAGTGTAGACAGCTGGCAATTTTTTCCGGAAAAGCGGCTGATTTTCTGGTAAAACTGGCCAGTCTAGACACAGCCATATAGACTGGGAAGCATTTTATGTCCAATTGCAGGCACAGGAGAGAACAGTTTCATGAGCAGGTACATACAATAGAAGAAGGATTAGACACAGCTACATTTTTATTCCTCAGGGTGCCCCCAAACCACCTGACACTTGCAAGGCCACCCTTTGTTTAAGCAATAAAAAAGAGGAACTCGGTATATGAAAAGCTCTGTGATGAAGCTATAACAGGGCTCTTCACACACAACATATCTGACACAAAACCACAAAAGCAAGAAAACCAAAGATTATGACATTGAGTGGTACATATCCTGTCCTCCTCCCACAGACACACAGCAGTATACCATAGTCCATGAACTGCAACCACAAATATGTCCCTCTTGTAATGTCGGATACCTACCACCACTTTACCAGACTACCCTGTTTTAACACAACACACCAATATCAAACTAAGGGTATGTCTACACTACCCCGCTAGTTCGAACTAGCGGGGTAATGTAGGCATACCGCACTTGCAAATGAAGCCCGGGATTTGAATTTCCCGGGCTTCATTTGCATAAACTGGGCGCCGCCATTTTTAAATCCCTGCTCGTTCGAACCCCGTGCCGCGCGGCTACACGTGGCACGAACTAGTGGAATGAGGAGTAACGGTAGTTCGGACTAGGAAGCCTAGTCCGAACTACCTAGTTCGTGCCGCGTGTAGCCGCGCGGCACGGGGTTCGAACGAGCAGGGATTTAAAAATGGCGGCGCCCAGTTTATGCAAATGAAGCCCGGGAAATTCAAATCCCGGGCTTCATTTGCAAGTGCGATATGCCTACATTACCCTCCTAGTTCGAACTAGGAGGGTAGTGTAGACATACCCCATGAGTGTTGGGAAAGGGTAGATTGGTAATGGGTGTGTGGAGAAAGATGGGCTAAGGGGGCAGAGTTATAGCAGACTGTGATGGAGTTATGGTAATGGCAAAATGTGTACCTGTGAATGGGGGAGCAGAGGGTATGTACTCTAAATAGGTTTCTCTACTGTGTTATCACATAAACCCAAACACCCTTTCCTCACCCCCTGCTCTGCCCCTTCCCAGAGGCTCCAGTCCCACTCCCTCGGTCTCCAACCCTCCTTCATTTACTCTCCCCCATCCTCACTCACTCTCCATAGGATGGGGTGAGGAGTTCGGAGTGCGGGAGGGGACTCTGGTCTAAGCCTGGGGCAGGTGGGTGGGGTGCAGGCATGGGTACTGACAGCTTCTGCGGGGCCCCTGGCAAGGTATGTGGGGGGTGGCTCTGAGCTCCTGGAAGGGGTGGGGCCTTGGGCAGAAGGGGTGTGGCCAAGGGCAGCCGGCCCTCAGCGTCATCCAGAGAGTGGTGTTGGGGCCCCACAACCCTCAGAGCCACGCAGAGCTCACAGAGCGGTGCTTCGGCAGCAATGTAAAGGTCCCAGGGCTCTGGCCATGACTGCTGCTGCAGTAGCAGTGGTGGCAGTTGGAGCCACAGTCTCCTTTGAATCAGCTGGCCCCAGGGCAATTGCCCTATTTACCCCTCCCCCTTGTCAGCGGGCCTGGGTGCAGGATGTGGGCACTGGCAGGGAGTTTAGGTGTAAGTGGGGGCTCAGGTTTGGGGTAGTCGGTTGGGGTATGGGAGGGTGCTAGGGATGCTGGAAGAGGTCTGGGTTGGCAGCTGCAAGAGGAGACTCAACTGGGGCAGGGGATTTGGGTGTGGGCGGTTGAGTGATGGCTTTGGGAGGGAGTTCAGGGCTGGCAAAGTGGGTAGAATGCAGGAGGGGTGCAAGATGCAGTCTCTGAAGGGAGATTGGGTACCAGAATGGGCTCAAGGCTGAGGCAGGGGGTCTAGAGTGTGGGAGGAGGTGTGGGGTGCTGGCTCTGGCAGGGAAATCAGGGCTGAGGAAGGAGGTTGGGGTGAGGGCTCCAGCCAAGCAGTGCTTTCGGGGTGGTGCAGGGGGCTAAGGCAGGCTCCCTGCCTGTCATGGTCTCGCGTTGCTCTCAAAAATGACTAGCACAGCCCTGTGGCTCCTGGAGAGGGGCCAGAAGGCTCTTCTCACTGTCCCTGCCTGAAGGGGCTACCCCTGCAGCTCCCATTGGCCATGATTTGGAATCAGTGCTTGGGGCGGGGGCAATGTGTGAAGACCCTCTGCTTGCCTCCCAGGCTAGGGGCCGCAGGGATGTGCTGGCCATTTCTGGGAGGGGCATGAGACTAGGGATGTAAAATCCCATTTAATTGGTTAAATGTAGCGCTGACACTGCGTTTAATGGTATAACTGATTAAAGGGTGTGGGTGGGGTGGCCTCTCCAGCAGGGCTAGAACCTGGAGGCAGGGGCTGCTTTCAGCCCTCCATGGGGGTGATGCTGCCACGGCTCCCACCTACCCTTCACCCCCACGGGGGCTGCTGCTGCAGCTCCTAGCCCCTTGTGGGGAATGAAGTTGCTGCCACAGCTGCCAGCCCCACAGTGGGGGCTGCTGTGGCTGCCCCTTCCAGCCCTGTCACAGAGGTGGCCCAATGGGGTTGCTCCTAGGTACAGGTTTATTGTTACATTTTAATCTCCCTGGATACATAGTTACAGAGTGATTGTTTCCCTTTTCAACTAGACTTGCTATTGTCAGCTAGTAATTTCTTCCCTGCTTTTAAAACTCACATCTAAACTGTTAATTTTCACTGACACTTTCTCTAGCCTTAAAGCTGTAGTTCTTGTGAACATTTTGTAATGCTTACTCAATAAGGAGACTGATTTATAAGATGCACTTATCACTGGATCTTAGCTTGGTATAAAAAAAAACAGACTGTAGTTACATTGTTGAGAAATATTTTTCATCTCAGTTACATAGTTGAACAATTCCATGGCTTGATTTGGAAGCACTTAGACAACCTTACTTATTTACTAGAGTTCTTTGAGGGGGATCAACAAACGTGGACATGGGGCATCCCGTGCATATAGTGTGCTTAGATTTCCAGAAAGCCTTTGACTAGGTCCCTCACCAAAGGCTACTAAGTAAAGTAAGTTGTCATGGGATAAGAGGGAAAGTCCTTTCATGGATTGATAACTAATTAAAAGACAGGAAACAAAGGGTAGGAATAAATGGTAAGTTTTCAGAGTGGAGAGAGGTAACTAATAGAGTCCCCAAAGAGTCTGTCCTGGGACCGCTCCTATTCAACGTATTTATAAATGATCTAGAGAAAGGGGTAAAGAGTGAGGTGGCAAAATTTGCAGATGATACCAAACTGTTCAAGATAGTTAAGACCTTCAAAAAATCTCACCGCACAGACAACCTGAGAAACTCCTTGCCAGAGGATGTGGTAAAGACTAGGACTTTAGCAGGGTTCAAAAAAGAGCTAGACTTTAGCAGGGTTCTCCATCAATGGTGATTAGCCAAGATGGGTAGGAACGGTGTCCCTAGCCTCTGTTTGGCTGGAAATGGATGACTGGAGAGGGATCACATGATGATTACTTGTTGTGTTCCCTCCCTCTGGAGCATCTGGTATTGGCCATTGTTGGCAGACAGGATGTTGGGCTAGATGGACCTTTGATCTGACCCAGTATGGCCATTCTTATGTTCTAATTCTGGTTTAAAGCCACGTAGTTCAGATATATTCCTGAGTTAAAACAAAATGCAGTGTCTGAAATTTTTGCAGATGTTATAATTTCTCTTTCACTGTAAGGGTGGTTGAGCTTATTTTAATTAAGTACTCTGTCAGGTAGGGAGACTAAGGGGTAATAGTGGCTAGTACAGTGTTTTTAATATTCCATTTTGTAGCTCTAGAATTAATGTACCTGATTCATCCGGATTGCATTTGGATTTCTTCATTCATAAGTTGTCAAATGAAAGGCTTTTCTTGTTTTATTCTTCTATTCACGTGCTCTTGCTTTAGACCACTTTAATGGTCCTAGGGAGCCCTGTTGCTTTTCAGGAAAAGCCATTGGGCATCTTGTGTGGCCTCCACTACCCCCAGCCAATCCCAGGGAGAAGTCAGTGTGTGGCCTGTGCAGTCCCTCCCGTCCCCATTCTGGCCCTAGGGAGAAGACGGTGGATGGGCCATGCAGTCCGCCTCCCCATCCTGGGCTGGCCTGGGTAGAAGGTGTGGCTCCCCACTCTGAGTAAACCCTAGGGAAAAGCCGGTGGGTGGCCTGCATGGCTCCCTCCCACTCTGGGCCTGCAGTGGGGAGTATCAGTGGATGGGCTGCATGGCCCTCATCACCAGACACCCGGGGAGAAGCCTCCTTTTCCTCCTCTGAGCCCCCCTGCACCTCCCACCTTCCTGCCCTGACCCTCCCATTCCTGCTCTGACTCTTGCAACCCCCACGCCCCAGACCTCTGCCCCTGCTGTGAAGGACCTGAGCAACGCCAGGTAAATCTTCTAGTATGTTATAAGGGACTACTGTCATCATCTGGTCTGACCTCTACGTAACACAGTCTATGGGACTTACCCAAATTCCTGGATGAACTAAAACTTGTCTTTTAGAAAAACATCCAATCTTTTTCATGTAAAGGTGCAGAAAATCTACCAAAGCCTTCGCCAGTTGTTTCAGTAGTTCCCACTTGTTGTTAGGGTCGGATCCTTATTTCTAATCTGCATTTTTCTGACTTCTACTTCGAGCTGTTGCATCTTGTGATGCTTACATCTGCTGAAGAGCCCTCCATTATCAAATATTTGTTCCTCATGTAAGCACTTACAGACTGTAGTTAAACCACCTCAACATTTTTCTTGGTAAGCTAAATAATTTGAGTTCCTTGACTCTGCCATTGTAAGGCAGATTTGGTTTGCCAATCCTTCATTCATTCTCATGGCTCTTCTCTGAACCCCCTTCTATTTATCATTCTTCCTGAATTGTGGACACCAGAACTTGATACAGTATTCCAGCAGTGGTCACACCCAAACCAGATAGGGAGGTAAAATAAACTCTCTACTGCTACTTGAGATTCTCTCTTCTATCCAGGCAGGATCACTTTAGCCAATTTGGCCGGGGCAGAACTTGGAGTAGAAAGGCCGCACGTTGGGCAGAAGGGGCAAGGTGAAGCCACAGAAGGGGTGGGGTTTCCTGGCCTCCCACTTTTGGAAAGGCTCTGCCACTCCTGGGCCACACACTGAGGCTATCAAAAAACTTTGTTGACAACCCTTAGCCCAGTGGGTCTCAGACTGCGGCCCACGGACCACTAGCCGTCAGCAGCTGCCTTCCAGGTGGTCCACAGCTCAAGCTCAACTCCACATTCCTGCTTCCCTCTCCCCCCTGCAGGGAGCCAGTGCTGTTGCTCCAGACTTGCACTGCACCGCCCAGCAAGTTTGGAGCACCAGCTTCCTGTAGGAGGAGGGGACCCCGGGGCTATGTCTACAGTCGCAGTTCCTTGCAGTCAAAATATGCAAATGAGGCTAAGCGTGGAATATCACCGAGCCTCATTTGCATACCTAATGAGCCACCATTTTTGCAGAAGAGGTTCTTGCACCAGAAGGAGCTGTCTACACTGCCCCTTGCACAAGAAAACCTCTCTTGTGCAATGCCATTACACTGATTATTTTCAGGAAAAACGGCATTGCGCAAGAGGGGTTTTCTTGCGCAAGAAGGGGCAGTGTAGACAGCTCCATCTGGCGTAAGAGCCTTTTCTGCAAAATGGCATCTCATTAGGTATGCAAATGAGGCTCGGCAATATTCCACTTAGCCTCATTTGCATATTTCTGCCACAAGAAGCCGTGAGCGTAGACATAGCCTGAGTCTCCCTACTGGACCCAGCTCCATAAAATCACTAACCCTGGAACACCAGGGGCTATGTCTACACTGGTGGCTTCTTGCGCAAGGGTTCTTGTGCAAGAATTCTTGCACAAGAAAACGTCCACACTGCCATGCGTGAGCTGTGTGGACGGTCTCTTTCGCAAGAAAACTCTGATGGCCATTTTAGCCATAGGGGTTTCTTGCGCAAGAAATCCCTGCTGAGCGTCCACACTGCCCTCTCGCACAAGAGCTCCTGCGCAAGAGGGCTTAACCCTTTTTTTTTTAAAAAAAAGAGCATAGCTCTTGCGTAGGAAGCCCTCTTACCACGCCGTACTGTAAATTTCCTTGCGCAAAAGCCGGCAGGCAGTGTGGACACTCTGAAGATTCCTGCGCAAGAATGGCTATACTTGCGCAAGAAGCCGCGAGTGTAGACATAGCCCAGAAGAGTAAATTTGGCCTGAGGTATTGGACCTCAGTCCTCCCTGAGCTCTCTCCACCACAGGTCTGGAATACCAGAGAAGTGAGGTTTCTCCGATGGAAACCACATCTGTGAGGATTGGGGATCTTTTATTTCTCATTTGTGTGCCCCCCGAACTGATTTTTCTATGGGTGGGTGGCCCCCTAGCATAAGAAAAGGTTCCTCCCACACACCATAAATAAAGATAATATTGAAACCTTTTCTGTTGGACATAATATTTAACTTTATTTAAAAAGACATTTGATAAACTAACATGAGAAAGTTAAAGTGCTTAATCTGTTTAATAATTTAAAGTAGTACTTCCTTTCCTACCAGTTAAATTAAACCATTCTCCCTAGCTGCAGCACTAGCAAAACAGGCATAATTATGTAATTAATGGTGAGTTTCTATTAGCAACTGGTGGTCCTCAGAAAGGTTTGCATTGAGCCAGATGGGCCACAGGCCAAAAAGTTTGAGAACCACTGCCTTAGCCCATGCTTTGTGAAAATCTTAATGAAAGTGTCGCATGAAAAACATTATGCTTTCTCCTGCTGCTATTTCCAAGGAGATGACAGCAGCACTCAGAAGCTCTTACATCTTTTCTTCATATGGCTTCAGCATCCAGAAAACTCCATGGATTACTAACTGTCATCCACCACTATAAACCCGCTATAAAAATTTACCATGAGCCAGGAAACAAATTCAACCCTTTATTGTCTACCAATATTAAACCATAAACTTATCCCCATCCCCTACCAATATTAAACCATAAACTTATCCCCATCCCTTTCTCTTCTCATTGCATCATAACCCCACAGACATTGCAGTCTTACACCACAACCCTCCTCATTCCAGCCCTTACCTCTTCCTACCGCCTCACCAACTAACTCTCACCCCTCTAATTATAGTGATAGAAATGTAGCCGTGTTAGTCTGGGGTAGTTGAAGCAAAATGCAGGACAATGTAGCACTTTAAAGACTAACAAGATGGTTTATTAGATGATGAGCTTTCGTGGGCCAGACCCACTTCCTCAGATCAAATAGTGGAAGAAAGTAGTCACAACCATATATACCAAAGGATACAATTAAAAAAAATGAACAAATATGAAAAGGACAAATCACATTGCAGAACAGGAGGAGGATGCGGGGGGGGGGGGGGGAGAGGAAGGAAGGTGTCTGTGAATTGATGATATTAGAGGTGGGGAGAGTGGGATGTTTGTGAGTTAATGGTATTAGAGGTGATAATTGGGGAAACTGTCTTGGTAATGGGTGAGATAGTTCAAATGTTTGTTAAGTCCTTGTTGGCAAGTGTCGAATTTTAACATGAATGACAGTTCAGAGGATTCCCTTTCAAGTGCAGATGTAAAAGGTCTTTGTAGCAGAATGCAGGTGGTCAAGTCAGAGAGATTGTCCTTTCTGGTTAAAATGGCAAGAAACTGTTTTCTCTTTGTGATCTTGTCTGATATCTGTTTTGTGGGCATTAATCCTTTGGCGAAGTGTCTGAGATGTTTGTCCAATGTACATAGCAGACGGACACTTTCGGCACATGATAGCATAGATTATATTTCTGGATGCGCAGGAATATGTGTTCTTGATCTTATAACTCACTTGGTTAGGTCCAATAATGGTATCAGCAGAATGAATATGTGGACAAAGCTGGCAACGGGGTTTGTTGCAAGGGAAGATACCAGGGTTGGTATTAGTGTGGTATGTCCTGTGGTGGTTGGTAAGAATCATCTTGAGGTTAGGTGGTTGTCTATAGGAGACTATGGGTCTGTCTCCCAGAGCCTCTTTGAGTATGGTATCCTGTTCCAATATAGGCTGTAGTTTATTGATAATGTGTTGGACAGGTTTAAGTTGGGGGTTGTAGGTGATGACAAGTGGTGTTCTATTGTTGGTTTTCTTGGGTCTGTCTTGAAGTAGATGGTTTCTAGGTATTCGTCTGGCTCTTTCAATTTGCTTTTTTATTTCTCTGGGTGGGTAGTTGAGATTTATAAATGCTTGGTAGAGATCCTGCAGCTTCTGGTCTCTGTCAGTGGGATTAGAGCAGATGCGGTTGTATCGAAGGGCTTGGCTATAGACGATGGATCGCGTGGTGTGTTCTGGATGGGAGCTGGATGCATGTAGGTAACTGTATGAGTCCCACCCCATAACACAAGCCCTCATCCCCTAACATACCTCAATCTTTTTCCACCTCCAAAATAATGACCCTCATCCCCTTACCACTTATACCCCACACACTTCTCACCATAACACTTACCTCATCCCCCATTAATTTATACTCCAAACCACCCCCTCCCCACAGCACTGACCCAGAACCCCCACTGCCGCACGACACCCCTGCCCTCCCCATTCCCAGCACCCCCAACTTCCGCACGACACCCCCGCCCTCCCCGTTCCCAGCACCCCCCACAGCCGCACGACACCCCCGCCCTCCCCATTCCCAGCACCCCCCGCAGCCGCACGACACCGCTGCCCTCCCCGTTCCCAGCACCCCCCCCAGCCGCACGACACCGCTGCCCTCCCCGTTCCCAGCACCCCCCCCAGCCGCACGACACCCCTGCCCTCCCCGTTCCCAGCACCCCCCACAGCCGCACGACACCCCTGCCCTCCCCGTTCCCAGCACCCCCCACAGCCGCACGACACCCCTGCCCTCCCCGTTCCCAGAACCCCCCACAGCCGCACGACACCGCTGCCCTCCCCGTTCCCAGCACCCCCCACAGCCGCACGACACCGCTGCCCTCCCCGTTCCCAGCACCCCCCACAGCCGCACGACACCGCTGCCCTCCCCGTTCCCAGCACCCCCCACAGCCGCACGACACCGCTGCCCTCCCCGTTCCCAGCACCCCCCGCAGCCGCACGACACCCCTGCCCTCCCCGTTCCCAGCACCCCCCACAGCCGCACGACACCCCTGCCCTCCCCGTTCCCAGCACCCCCCGCAGCCGCACTACACCCCTGCCCTCCCCGTTCCCAGCACCCCCCACAGCCGCACGACACCCCTGCCCTCCCCGTTCCCAGCACCCCCCCCAGCCGCACGACACCCCTGCCCTCCCCGTTCCCAGCACCCCCCCCAGCCGCACGACACCGCTGCCCTCCCCGTTCCCAGCACCCCCCACAGCCGCACGACACCGCTGCCCTCCCCGTTCCCAGCACCCCCCACAGCCGCACGACACCCCTGCCCTCCCCATTCCCAGCACCCCCCACAGCCGCACGACACCCCTGCCCTCCCCATTCCCAGCACCCCCCACAGCCGCACGACACCGCTGCCCTCCCCGTTCCCAGCACCCCCCACAGCCGCACGACACCCCTGCCCTCCCCGTTCCCAGCACCCCCCACAGCCGCACGACACCCCTGCCCTCCCCGTTCCCAGCACCCCCCACAGCCGCACGACACCCCTGCCCTCCCCGTTCCCAGCACCCCCCACAGCCGCACGACACCCCTGCCCTCCCCGTTCCCAGCACCCCCCACAGCCGCACGACACCGCTGCCCTCCCCGTTCCCAGCACCCCCCCTGCCGCACGACACCCCTGCCCTCCCCGTTCCCAGCACCCCCCACAGCCGCACGACACCCCTGCCCTCCCCATTCCCAGCACCCCCACAGCCGCACGACACCCCCGCCCTCCCCATTCCCAGCACCCCCCACAGCCGCATGACACCCCTGCCCTCCCCGTTCCCAGCACCCCCCACAGCCGCATTACACCCCTGCCCCGCCCACCCCTCTTATTCCCATAACTCCCTCCCAAACACCAAACCCGCCCCCTCCCTTCCCAGGATTCCACTTCCGGTGCTCCGCCCCCCCGCCGCAAAGCGGATGTCACGCGGCGCGGCAGCTCCCCGGTCACGTGAGGGGTCCGATGGAGGCGCCCGGCTCCGACTCGGCTGGTCGCAGGGAGGTGACGCATCGGCTGGGCGCTGGGGCGCGAGGGGCGGGGCGCGGCGCTGGGAGAGGGCGACGATGGGGCTGTGAGGGAGGCGCACCCCGCAGCGAGCTGCTCACCCCCCGGGCCCGGTCGGAGCGGGAGGCGCCGCGGCCTGCGGAGCCGGCTGGGCTTGCGGCTCGGGCGCCGGGCCGGGATCGGGCGCCAGGCCCAGCGGCTGCCGTGGGAGGCGGAGAAGGCGGTAAGCAGAGCGGGGTGCAGGGGGCTCGAGCCGGCCCCGGGCCTCTCTTCCCCCCCCCCCCCCCGGGGCCCCGGGTGCGCCCCGCCCCCCTGCCCCTGCGCGGAGGCTTCCTCCACCGGGCCTGCGATTTCAAACCTCCCCTTGCCCCCCAAGTGGCTGATGCCTGGGGGCTCCTCCCCGCCTCCGCCAGGGACTCCGGGCTCCCCTTCTCCTCCCCAGAGACATGGAGCGGTCCAGGGCTTGGGCCTCCCCTGTGTCCCCCCCGCCAGCCCAGACAGTCCTAGGGGCCCAGGGCTGGGCGATCTTCCTCACCCTCCCACCACCCAGACACAACAGAGCAGGGCTGGTGGCTTCCCTCGCATTCCTCCCTCAGTCCACATAAAGAGAGTGGCCCCCCTCTTGAGACTCTCCCTCCCACCTCGCACACGGACCAGAACAGGGCTTGGATGTTACTCACAAAACAGACCAGCCTAAGCCCTTGGGAGGAAGATCTTACCTTGTCAAATTAAAATAACTTGTGCTTTTGGATGAAATGTTCTTAGCTACCCTGGAAGCACATACAATGCAATATTTTTTTATAGAGATTGTAGGGAAATCAATATTTTTTATGTATTGCCTTTTTATTGTGGTTGCTTAGTACGCTTCTGTAGTGGTCATTCTTTCCTCTGTATAGACTGTCCCTTTCCCCTCTTGATTGTATGACTTTTCATGCAGTAACTGGGCAGGGGGAACTTAGGGAAGTGTGATTATGAAATTACTAGAACTGATCATGAATTATGGCCAAATATATTATTAGAGCAAATTTTCATTTCTTTTTTAAAGTAAACGATTGCAGATTGATGGTGTACTTGTTTGTGGGTGTGTGTGGGGGAGGGGGGAAATAAGCACAACGATCTAAACATTTCCAATTTTAGTGCATTATTAGATCTTCCAGTGATAAGTGCTATTATTTATTATAGATCTCTCTTCGTGTGGGTAAAATATATACTTTTGGAATGCTAATTGTACTTTTAAACAACAGTGCTTTCTGCTTTGTAATATAAAAACATTTTTCTCCAAAGATAGGGGGATAAAGGAAATAGAAGTTACCAGGATGAGTAAAAAGCCTCCAAGTCGTCCAGGGATCACGTTCGAGATTGGTGCTCGTTTGGAAGCACTGGACTACTTACAAAAATGGTAAGGAAGACATACGATGCTTAATTAGGCAAAAATACCATGAGCCATCTGAAGCTTCATTTTTTGGGGGTTTGTATTAAAAAATAACATATCTTAATTCAGTCCATATACTAATTTGGTGAATAGTCTTATTTTTAAAACATCAACTGAAGTGATTATAGAATGTTAGGAAATCATCTCGCCAAACATTAAATTGAAAGTCATGAAAGAAACTAATATTTTAATCTGGCATTTCCAGATGTTAGATTATTCTCTTTGGCACTGGTATGTGTTTATTATAACAGTCTGTCTGCTAAAATATTTGTTAACTATGATATTAAATGAAAAACTTATTCAGAATACTCTGGCATACAGAGTCACATGCTAGATGGTTAAGTGTATTCTTGTGTAACTGAAGTAATAACTCAAGGATCCAGTTTTGTTTTAAGGTGTAAGGAGATTTCACAAATTTGAGAACTTGATATAGTATTCATTAATAAAAGTTTCCACGCATTACAATTAATTCTTATTGTAAGGTAAGTACGTTTAACAGTGCGCGTGGGAGCGGGGAAATGGAAGCACCAATCTTGTGACTTGGCCAGGTCACACACCAATTGTGTTAGAGCTAGGATTTGAAGTAAGATAGATTGGAAGGGCAAGTCAGCAACACTAATATGGACACTGTTTAACACTTATTTAAAATGCTGTATCGATTACTTTAGTGCTATTATGATGATGCTCTAAGCTAGTGGGAGAGATTTTCTCCTGTTGGCTTAATCACTGCTTCTTGCAGAGGTGAATTATTATATCCGCTGGAGAAGTTCTCATTGACAGTGGTAGCTACACCAGTGCTTAGGTTGGTATAATGATGTTGCTCAGGGATGTGGATTATTCACACTCCCTGAGCAATGCAGTCATACCAAAGTAATTCTGTAGTGTAGATTAGGGTTTAGTCTTCCAGTAACTGTTTACTTGGAGTAAAATCAGACAATCCAATTTTAGTAATGCAACCTGGTTTGGAAGTACGGTCTCAGTAATCAGTTTGAAGGAAATGTTGCTATAATGGATCAGACCTATAGTCTGTCTTGTCTTGTCTTCTGTCTCCAACATTGGTTATTGCTCACAGCTTCAGAAGATGTTTATTCTTCACATCTATCAGTTAATAAGTGGGGGATGCTATCAGTCATGTAGATCAGTATCCCTTTCACATTTTCATTCTTTCTGATAGAAAGTGTCTAATCTTGTTGCTCTCAATAATAATGGATCCTGGGGTGGAGAGCCTGGGGCCGGATGCTGCCCCTGGCTTGCCTGGATCTGGCCTCCGAGGCTTGGGACTCCTCCCCCCAATCCCCAGCATTGGGGAGCCCAAGCTAGCACTCCAGCCTCCCCCCTCCTGCTGCCTCCCATGGAGCTGGAGCATTCAAAATCTACTAGCCTGGGCCTTCCTAGGCCCTGGTGTGCAAGGGGAATATGGGGAGTGTCATTCTCCTTCTTAGTCAAGGGCCGTGTCAATGAGGATTTTTTTGCTTCTTTCGTGTGTGCTGCCCCCGACTGATTTTTCTGTGCATTAGTGGCCCCTGACCCTGAAAGGATTCCCCATCCTTGCTAAATGCCATTGAGTTCCACAGGCTAAATTATATAGATACTCATGTAGTATTTACTCTATAGACAAAGAGGGTTTACATTTCCAGGGCTGTCAAATTGGCACATTTTACCAGCAGTACTTTGTTCAAACAAATCCTTTTCTTAGAAATTTTCACTGTGTCAAAAAGAAATAGAACTGATCTTTGAACCACATTCAATGCCATATTGTAAAAAAGGTTGAGATTGTGAAAGTAACAAATCTTACTATACTTTAAAAAGGCTTTTCCTGTGAGATGACAGAGTGACGTCCTGCATCACTTTGCGTCCTGCAGCCCCTCCCTCCACCCTCAGCCGTGTGGCCTCTCCTTTCCCCATGCTCCATGGGAGCCACGAGGCATGCGGCCTCCCCCATGCTTCAACCTGCCCCTGTGAGTCCTGGGGTTGCAGGAGCTTGCGAGCTGCGTGGCTCCTGGGACATGTGGCTCTGAAAAGAGACTGCCCTGCTTTGTCACCCACCCATCCCCCGCCATGATCCCCTGTTGGCTTAGTTTATATAAATAAGTGTAAAATTTTTATAACAACGCTACACAGAGGAACAGGAGTTAATATTTGTTGGTTCTCGGTTCGGTAAAATAGCGGGAGTCCCAGAGGCTTAAGGCCAAATACCCAGTGAAAAATACCGAATGATGGCAAGACTACAAGTTTTATCAAAGATGGAATGATTTATTAAACTGAACAACTTAAAAGAGCAATTACACAATATTTGCTACAGAACAATTGAACCACAACAATTTTTAAAATTTTACCTAAGTTACAGCTAAGTTAAATATATACACATTTCAAAAACTATTTAAACACACTGAACGCTGACAAATGACAAAGGTAAAAGTTGCAACTGAGCGATATATTTTCTAACCTGTCTCTTTTAAACCACTTAACAAACAGTGAGGGTAAATTAAATACTTACAAACCCAGCAACGACAACAGCACAAAGACATACAAGGAATCGGAGCATGCTCGAGATTCATACAGCCCTTTTTGTATTCGGTGGGTGGGAGGTGGCCTCCAGGTGATCAGTCCTAAGCCAGACTCAGATTCTGTCTTCCAGCATTCGGGAGTCCTCCCCAGCTTAAGGCTCAGGGGTTTTTATGTTATTGATGCTTTCCTATTACCATATTTGGTATTTTGTGCTCTGGGAGTGGCATGGGTGTGCTATGGGTGCGGTGTGATGCCCATATATGGTGTTGAGTGCTGGATTCTGACAAGCTCCATTTTATTGGTAGATAAGCCTTGTTGCTGTCCATGTGACGTGGTGAGGTTGCTGCGGTAGATCTCGGCTATGTGCGTGTGGCCTGGCCAAGAGAACCCAAACTTGACAATATTAAAAATGTGCATCTAAAATAGTGGAAATGGAAGAAGCATGTTCTTTCGTTTGAAGAAAAATATTTTTTTATCAATAACCAGGGAGCATGTTATAGACAATTTGTCCTTCTGAGAAGACTGACCCACCCTAAGATATAGTTTATTTTAATTGTCTATATGGGTTCCACCTAATTTGCTCAGCTGTCACTATAGGGGCCCTTTCAAATGTGCCTGTTTTCCAACTAAAATGCATCCATTTCTGTTATATATAGAGAAATTGAACATACTCGAAAAAAATTATACAATTTACACAAATCCTGTTTCTGCTGCATTTAGGTCTAACAACTTTTCTTGAGGTGCAAAAAACCATGTCAGATTAGGGTTCAATTAAAATTGTTCTGTTTTATCATCACTCAGTTGCTCAAAATAGATTTAGCATCCTTTGAATTTATAAATATGTTTTTAGCCTTACATCTGTTTTTAAATTGATCCAACTTTAACTACAAGTGGGCTTTTTTAAAATTTAGGGTGATACCAATGTTGGTTTTTAAACATTTTCATATTTGCTGGAAATTATGGGGTGTATTTCGGACACTGGGTGAGATTAAGTTCTCAAGGAACATTTTTCTTTGCTTATGTATATATTTTCATTGGGCAATGTGTGTACAGTGGAATCAACCTTTTCCAACATTTACCAGGATAATCTAATGTTTGTGAGCTGCCTAATAATAGTAGGTGTAAATTTTAATTTAAAAAATTGAAATTTCTAGGAAAGTTTCTCCACCTGCTTTTGAGGGTTTCTATGTCAGATCTTAAGTTTTTATCAGTCAGAATGGATTATTTACAGCTCATCTCATGAAATGTTCTTTGTTTTGTTGGATAAGGCCATTAATTTCATGAAGTATTGTAGGCCTTGTCTACTGAGTTATGTTTCCATGATTGTAATGAACAATTACTGTTTTACAACTGTGATATGCTTAGGTGATTGACAGTCAACTTGGGACTCTTGGGGGAAGCTTTATCCACTATGGACAAGGAAGTCAGTGAGCATATTTAAACATGGGTATTGTTTGTATGGTTTCACCATTTTGTAGCCATAGCTACAGTAGTTTCTATGTAACTGAGTACCTTTTCTTCATGATAAAGTTGTGACACAAGGCAGTTTTCTGAACAAGCTACATTCTCACATTTTGTTCTGTTTTAAACTCAACTAAATTGGTTGTAAATTCAACTGTATCCAAAGTCCACTTGAGTATTTGGTAACAAGTAATTAAACAGTCTGGGAAGGTTTAATAATTGAAATATTAAGAACAAAACAGATAGGTAAATTGATTTAAATAAAGGAATGAGTGTATAAATTGAATGCTTAAAAAGTTAAGTGCACATTGGGTTTGAGGTTTTTAAAAAGTCCTCCTTTGGTTCTGCTTTTGTATTTTACAGTGTCCATTCAGGACCTGAATTTGTAGGTATTAAATGTTTACGGGATCAGGCCTTAAACAGAAAGCTTTTTGGCATAGGGGACGTGGCTTAGAAATGGGTGCTATAAAATTAATGTGACTTCCTCTTCCTTTCTGTTCTTTTTTTATGATCCTGTGGACTCGTTATTTCTCCCATGAACAATTTGCTAATGCCTGATCTCTCTCTCTCCTGTCTGTCTGTATCATATCTCATCTCGTACTAAGATTGAATGTTCCTTGGACAGAGACTACCTGTTTTCTGTGTTTGTACGGAGCCCATCACGGGGGAATCCTGGTGCATTACTAGATCTTGTGTGTGTTATGATAATACAAATAATAATGACAGAATACAAATTCAGGAAAAGTGGGTAGTGAAGGAAACACAGAAAAGGGTCAGTTGGTCTAGGCAGTAGATGCCAGGCAGAAAAAGCTTGTCAGTGTGCACCTGTTATAGAAGACTGCTATCTTTTGTGAATAGAACTGACTGAAGGGCCTAGACCCTGTGCTGATTTTTATCTCCTCACACAGTAGAAGTCTAAAGTTTTAAACCAGCTGCTTCTGCTGGCTCTCCCGCTCAGGGGGAGAGTGGGGAAGCAGCCGTGCATGAGGGGTGGGGGTGGGAGGTGCTTCCAGCCCTTTCCCCTGCATGTGGGGCTCCTGACTGCTGCTGCTGCCGCCGACCGCCTGTGCATTGGGTGTGGGGAGGGCTGGCAGCAGGAGCCGCCAGCCCCATGCACAAGAGATAGGGGACAGTGTGATGGCTTCTGCCCTGTGCGTGGGCAGCCAAATCCCGACTCCCCATGGGGTTGAAGCAGCCCTTTGCCTGTTGCTCCTGGGTAACTGGTAAGCATCTCCTGGTAAGGTTAATGGGTTACCTGTTCACATCCCTAACCTGAACTGCTGAAGTTGGAGGTTCTGGAAAGTCACAGAATCTGTCATCAAGGTTACAGATGCTTATTGGATAGTCAACTAGTCGCTTACATCCCTAGGTTGGAGGGAACAGATTCTCTTCCCAGGAGAGTCTGAAGGTGGCTTGCTGTTGCATACAAGGCTCACTGGCCAGGGTCAGATATCTGGACTGATCACTCTGGATCCATGGCTTTGGGTGAGACTAAGTCCTGTTGAAATAGAATTTGTCCATGCCCCTTCCCCATGTTTGGCCTATTTTTATTTGGATCCTGGACGGCATTGGGGTCAATTCTATTGGTTGGTTTCTATTCTCTCATGCTTGGTCAGACAGTGCATTTCATCACGGGGCATTTCCATTTTATATGCCTGAGTTGCCCAAGGTGATATGTTGCTGATCCTTCGTAGGAGGGCAGTAGTGGTGGTCCCTTGAAAGTCTGGGACTTCGGGGGCCATATTGTGGGGAAAGTTTTGGTTGCTTGAGGGAGACCAGTATTGTGAGCCTTGCTGAACTGGTGTATTATCACTTACTGCCATTGTAAGTGTGGCTGGCCCTCAGGTAGACTGCCCTTCTAACTTCTTGCATTGGGGGAACCAGTACTCGACACAGTGTTCCAGAGGTTGTCAGACCAGTGCCAAATAGAGAAGCAAAATAATCTTTCTAGTCCTACTCAAGATTTTCCTGTTCAGACATGCAAGGATTGCATTCGTTCTTTTGGCCACATTGGCCTACTGGAGTGATGTTGAGCTGATGACATTATCATCCCCCAAGTGTTTTTCAGACACTGCTTCCAAGGAAGGGGTCCCCCATCCTGTAAGAATGGCCTACATTCTTTGTTCCTAGATGTACACATTTAGCCATATTAAAAAAAATTTTTGCTCGCCTCAACCCAGTTGCTCAAGCAATCCAGATTGCTCTGTATCAGTGGCCTGTCCTCTTCGCTATTTACCACTCCCCTATTTGTACTGTCTGCAAACTTTATCAGTGAATACTTTTTCCTCCAGATTGATAAAAATTATAAATAGTGTAGCGCTCAGAACCAATCCCTTTGGAACCCCATCCCAGTAGAAAATACACCCACTCAGTGAAGATTCCCCATTTACAATTATATTTTGAGTTCCATCCGGTAGCCAGTTTTTAATCCATTTAATGGGTGCCATGTCAATTTTATATAGTTTTAGTTTTTTAATCATAATGTCATGTGAGCCATTTTAGGATTAGTGAATGCTGTTTCCAGTACTTGCTAAGTTTGCAACCTGTTGAGTTAAGTAGTGAAAGCTACCAAATATATTTGTCATTCAAAAACAAAAACATTATCATGTGTTACCAAACACAAATAGATTGTTTTCATGCAAAAACTTAAAGAAAATGTTTGTTGATCGTTTCAGAACTTCTTTTTTCTTATTATGATGTCTTTTCCATTTGTGCTGCGGTAGAACTTTTTGGTAAATCTGTTTCAAACTCAATCTGATTAATTTAAAAATAAATATTTAGTCAGATGGAAGTTGTTACAACACTTCTGTCATTGAACATCAAGATATAGCCAAGATAATCACAAATGTGTTTTTTTAACTTCAATTTAATACTCTAGAACACTTATTTGCAGTGTTGGGTTTGAAGAAATTTCTTCATGTTATTTTTATTATTAATGCTTTTAAATGAAATGGAAGCTAACATGGATCTTATTGACAATGAGAAGATTTACCTGACGTTGCTCAGGTCCTTAACTCAAATAGTATTGTTTTTCTTCATTTAAATCATTGTTCTGTGGTGGAGCAGGGGGTGAGGGTTTTATCATGCAGACTGCCCCAGAGAGAGAGGACTACCCCAGCCCTTTCTCACCACAGCAGTTTGGGAACAGGTGAGACAGGGTTGTCCATGGCTGCTGCAACTACAGTAGGTAAAGCTGGAGGAGGGGTTCATGTGCCCCAGTCTCCCACACAAACTCTCTGAAATAAATAGTAGATATCTGTCCGTTTCTCCACCCCAGCCCTCTGCGATTATAGCTGCCTCATCTCTGGCCTCGTGCTGCCCCCCTGTGGTCATTCTGCAGTGTAACTGTTCCTCCTATCAGACTCCTCCCTTTCCATTTTAAGAAAAAATCAAATTCCAGGCACATCCCCTTTTCCTGGCATAACCAAACCTTTGCCTGGTTTTAAGTTGTTATAAGAGGAAGCTGCATATCAAATGTGGTCGTCCTAGCTCTCACCATTTAGGTGGAGTTCTTGAACAGATGGACTCAAAGATGGATGGATGAACATGCAGACAGGCGATGTTTCTAAAATATATAGTAGATATGTTCTGTGAATCATCAAAACTTTTCAGCACAGCTCTTGGTAGAATGTTAATTGCTTGAAAACCAACAGAGGGAACTACTGTAAGGTTTCACAGTAACTTTTGGACCTGGGAACCATATTGAGATATTAAGAAGTGAGCTATCCAATCAAGAGAAAAAAGTGGTTGCAATGGTAACACTTCTGTATGCTCAATTTTTTTTAACAGATTGCAAAGGCAACGCTTTTCCTGCTTTGCAGTGGTGCATTTTGGCATGCTACTTTACTTACTAACAACCACTGTTCAAAGAATCCCAAGCTTGAAGATCTAGGGTCTAAAATGTTACTGTTTGTAGTAGGGATGCAAGTGAATAGTTGGCTGGAGTATCGACTCCTCGCTCCCCTCCCTCCTTGCTGCCTCTTAAAAGCCCTTTTGCCCCAGTACTGTCTTTGCGGTGCTGCCTGCCTCCCACTTTGCTGCAGCAGGGTTGGGATAGAGGAGGCTGCTCTAGCGGCAGCCCCTGTTTGTGGGGTCCCAGCAGGGAGTGGGGCTTCCCCATGGAGAGGGGCTGCTGCTGCCAAGCAGCCCCTGTTCACAGTGAATAGGACTGGCAGCTGTGAACAGGGGCTGCAGGACTCAGTATAAGCTGGGACCGAGCAGTCCTGGCTTGTGCTGGTTCGGTACAGTGCATCTCTGCATTTTAAAATGCAGAGCTGCAGGGTGGCTGGCTCCCAGAGCTGGCATGAACTGGAACTTGGCTCAGTTCTGGCTCGAGCCAGCTCCTGGAGTTACCCTCTCTGTGGCTCTGCATAGTGTGGGGAGGGATAGCTCAGTGGTTTGAGCATTGGCCAGCTAAACCCGGGGTTGTGAGTTCAGTCCTTGAGGGGGTCTTTTAGGGATCTGGGACAAATCCATCAGGGATGGTTCTTGGTCCTCCTGTGAGGGCAGAGGACTGGATTTCATGACCTCTCAAGGTCCCTTCCAGTTCTGTGAGATAGGCATATCTCCGTATATTAGTTGTGTAGTCAATACAAATGTTATTGACTATACGATCAGTTAGATAAACTGCAATTTAACATCCTTAGTTTGTAGACTTCAGGCATATAGTCTTAAATAGTATATTCAATCATATTAATATCTTTGATCTTGTTTGCTGGATCCATTCAAAGTTATTCTTCATTGAATTTGGCAGCCAATCATTTAATAGACACTATGGCACAGTGGATTCATACAGTCCCATCTTTAAAGATTTGGATTTAATAATTTTTTCTTGTATTGTAACTCACTCTGGCCTGCCTACAAATTTGTTCTTGAGAAATATAGTTTAATGGAAAATAGCACTGTGTGTTTGTAAAGGTTTGGGATTGATCTTATAGATCCCACCTCCTATTGAGCCAGGTTTTACTCTTGCTGAATAACCTTCACTCCCTAGGTTAGTTCTGGCTGAGCTCTCCCACAGAATCCAGGGAACAATTTTCAGCAGGGTGTGTTTTATTTTTAAGCCTTCCTAACAAAACAAATCAAAACCTCATAGACTCTTCCCTCAAAATCTGTGCAGGTCAAGCACTTCTCCAAATCTCTCCCTCGCACCAGCAACCTAAAACTTTGTGGCTGTTACCCCAGAGCCTCAGTAACAAAACACTTCACCTGGTCTCCCTTCTGTCCATTTGATTTCTGGAACAATTCCTCTCTGTTGTTGCTTCAGTAGCAGTCCATTGGGAGCATAGCCTTTGCTCCTTAGGTTTCTAGAGTATGTTGCAGTCATTCTCTCCCACCTCCTCCATTTCCTACTCTTGTCTTTGTAACAAAATGCAGGACAATGTAGCACTTTAAAGTGCTACATTGTCCTGCATTTTGCTTCAGCTACCCCAGACTAACACGGCTACATTTCTATCACTTGTCTTTGTAATAAACTTCTGCTTAAGTACCAGTTCTCTTCTCATGTGTAGCAGGAGAGGCTAATCAGCTAATTGCACTCCTCTGACCCAAGATAAATGGTTTCCCTTGCACCTTTGCATACTTACCCCTCACCTTTTGCATGGGCATTTTGGGACTCTTGCTGCCAAGTGTCCAGTCTTTTTCAGTTATTGAAAGGAAGTCTGCATTCCTATGATTCTTTACTGCCTGATAGTTCTATAGCCCTTTTGATTTCAAATAAAATTAAGTCTGAACATGTTACACAGGCATCTCATGATTTGGAGCACTTTAGTCAGGGCTTGAAGGACAGCTGCTAGGCTCTGAAGGTGAGTGGGCTTATATACCTATCTCACAGAGCTGGAAGGGACCTTGAGAGGTCATTGAGTCCAGTCTCCTGGCCTCACAGCTGGACCAAGTACCTTCCCTGACAGATTTGCCCCAGATCCCTAAATGGCCCCCTCAAGGCTTGAGCTCACAACCCTGGGTTTAGCAGGCCAATGTTCAAACCACTGAACTATTCCTCCCCAAGCTTGTCCTGACTTTAGAGCACCACAAAATCTCAGAAGACTTGGGCATAATGAAGGTGGGGCCATAACACTTGGTCCGTCAGCCTTTGTAAAGTGGCTGTAATCTATGCAACTCTCAATATTAACAGTTCCTGTACATCCTGAACTGTCAGGTTTTATGCCTTCTGGGCTTTGATATGCCTATGCAGATGTGGTTAGTCATCAAGGAAATTTGTTCCATTAAGGGGGAAGACCGCTATTATGTAAGCCTTTGGGAGGGTGTTTGTTTTTTCTGCTTATTAAGTAGCCCCTTCTCCAGGTGGCGCCACCTCAATCCCACTTTTGGCCAGTTTTGGGAGATGAGGCCCCAAATCCTCTTCTCCCTGCTTCAGGTGAATAAAGGGGCCTTCCTATACCTTGTAGGAATTTAACAGATTTGCAACTATAAAATGGCTCTTGTTTTCTCTGGTCTGGACAATACATTTTCTAATGAAATGGTTCTACTCAGTGGAGCACATGATTTGGGGCTTGTCATTTGGCCAGGAAGTTGCTGGGGAGGAATAGGGGCACTCCCATCTTCTGGCTCTCGCATCATCACTATATTGTCACATCAGGGACTGTTAGGCCTGAGAGAGGTTAGTTTGAACCAGTGACCCTTAAACTTTTCCCTCATTTTAATGAGACATTGGAAGACAGTGGTAAAGTGGGTGGAGTTTTCTTTCCAAGATTCTCTAATCAAGTTTAACATTCCTGAAGGCTGTTTCCCATCATGAAACTTGAAAGGGTAGAATCCTGTTGAAGTTTGTGATATCTGTCACACTGAATACAAAAGAGGAGAGCAGCTGGTGCCGGTCTTTGGTCTCTAGTCCCATAAATCTTTAACATAATCTTGAGGATCTTACTGAATTGCTCCACTAGGCCATCCATCTGGAGATGATAGATTGGGGTCTGGAGTGGTCATACTTTCAGTGGTGCCCAAACTTGTTGGAGCACCTGGGAGGTGAAATTTGTCCCGTGATCTGTGATGACTTCCAATAAAAGGGTAACCTGGGAAAAGACTTGGAGTAGCTATCACGCTGTGGTGGAGTCAGAGGTGTTCCATGGAGGAACTGCCTCTGGATATCAAATGGCATTGATCACAAGTACCAAAAGTGGCTGGGCCTATTATATCAATCTCTATCCTTTCAAAAGCAGCATAAGAGAGATCTATCCATAACCCTTTGAGGTTACTTTTTTGCAAATGGAACACGACGAAAATAAATTAGCTATCTCTTTATATATCCCAGGACAGAAGAATCAGGTCAACAGTCTGTCTTGGGTTTTCACCTTACCTAGGTGTCCAGTCTTGGGAAGAATATGAGTTAGCTATAGGGATTCCCGCTGCTTGGGCTTGGGTATTAGAAGTTGACATCTGGGTTCTTTAATTTGGGGCTTTCTCATGGAATCCAAAGCCGGGCATCTGGTGAGATTTGTGTTCTGAGGTCACCATTTTATTGGTGGTGCCATATTAGTTAAACCATTCTTAATGTTTCTGGTTGTTACAGTAAGCTGCCCCCATGTCAAATATGTAATAACTCAGAATGCTGTAATCTAAGATAGGAAGGGACTCTGGAGTGTGTGTGGATGGATCTCAAAAAAGTGTGCTGGCATTAGAAAAAGTTCAGAAAAGAGCAACTAAAATGATTAGGGGTTTGGAACAGGTCCCATATGAAGAAAGATTAAAAAGACTAGGACTTTTCAGCTTAGAAAAGAGGAGACTAAGGGGGGATATGATAGAGGTATGTAAAATAATGAGTGGTATGAAGAAAGTAAATAAGGAACATAAGAATGGCCGTACTGGGTCAGACCAAAGGTCCATCTAGCCCAATATCCTGTCTACCGACAGTGGTCAGCACCAGGTGCCCCAGAGACGGTGGATCGAAGACAATGATCAAGCGATTGGTCTCCTGACATCCCTCTTCAGCCTCTGACAAACAGAGGCCAACGACACCATTTTATCCCCTGGCTAATAGCCTTTTATGGATCTAACCTCCATGAAATTATCCAGCTTCTCTTTAAACTCTATTATAGTCCTAGCCTTCACAGCCTCCTCTGGCAAGGAGTTCCACAGGTTGACTACACGCTGTGTGAAGAAGAACTTTCTTTTATTAGTTTTAAACCTGCTACCCATTAATTTCATTTGGTGTCCTCTAGTATAGGGGACAGTGATCACAAAATAATAGAGTTCATGATCTAAGGAAAGGTAGAAGGGAGACCAGCACAATTGAGGTAATGGATTTCAGGAAGGCAGATTTTGATAAGCTCAGAGAACTTGTAGGTAAGGTCCCATGGGAAGGAAGACTGAAGGGAAAAACAACTGAGGAGAGTTGGAAGTATTTCAAAGGGACGTTGTTAAGGGCCCAAAAGCAAACAATTCCGCTGTGTAGGAAAGATAGAAAATATGGCAAAAGACCAGCTTGGCTTAACAAGGAGATCTTGCATGATCTCAAAATAAAAAAGGAGTCATATAAAAAATGGAAACTAGGACAACTAACAAAGGATGAATATAAGCAAGCAACCCGGGAATGCAGGGGCAAGATTAGAAAGGCAAAGGCACAAAATGAGATCAAACTAGCTACAGGCATAAAGGGAAACAAGAAGACCTTTTATAAATACATTAAAAGCAAGAGGAAGACCAAGGACAGGGTAGGCCCACTGCTCAGTGAGGAGGGAGAAGCAGTAACAGGAAACTTGGAAATGGCAGAGATGCTCAATGACTTCTTTGTTTCGGTCTTCACCGAGAAGTCTGGAAGAGTGCCTAACGTAGTGAATACAAGCAGAGAGAGGGTAAGTTTAGAAGATAGGCTACAGAAAGAACAAGTTAAAAATCACTTAGGAAAGTTAGATGTCAGCAAGTCACCAGGTCCTGATGAAATGCATCCCAGGATACTCAAGGAGCTGATAGAGGAGGTATCTGAGCCTTTAGCTATGATCTTTGAAAAATCATGGCAGACGGGAGATTCCAGAAGACTGGAAAAGGGCAAATATTGTACCCATCTATAAAAAGGGGAATAAGAACAACCCAGGAAACTACAGACTGGTCAGTTTAACGTCTGTCCCAGGGAAGATAATGGAGCAGGTAATTAAGGAAATCATATGCAAACACTTGGAAGGTAATAAAGTGATAGGGAATAGCCAGCATGGGTTTATGAAGAACAAGTCATGCCAAACTAATCTGATAGCTTTCTTTGATAAGATAACGAGCCTTGTGGATAAGGGAGAAGCGGTGGATGTCATATACCTAGACTTTAGTAAGGCATTTGATACGGTCTCGCATGATATTCTTATTGATAAACTAGGCAAATATAACTTAGATAGGGCCACGATAAGGTGGGTGCATAATTGGCTGGATAACCATAGTCAGAGCGTTGTTGTTAACGGTGCTAAATCCTGCTGGAAAGGGATAACAAGTGGAGTTCCTCAAGGGTCTGTTTTGGGACCCGTACTGTTCAATATCTTCATCAATGATGTAGATATTGGGATAGAGAGTACGCTTATTAAGTTTGCAGATGATACCAAACTGGGTGGGGTTGCAACTTCTTTGGAGGATAGGGACATAATTCAAAATGACCTTAGAAAGTTAGAGAAATGGTCAGAGGTAAACAGGATGAGGTTTAATAAAGAGAAATGCAAAGTGCTCCACTTAGGAAGGAACAATCAGTTCCATACATACAAGATGGGAAGCGACTGTCTAGGAAGGAGCATGGCGGAAAGGGATCTAGGGGTCATAGTGGACCACAAGTTGAATATGAGTCAACAGTGTGATGCTGTTGCAAAAAAAGCAAATATAATTCTAGGTTGTATCAACAGGTGTGTTGTAAGCAAAACTCGTGAAGTCATTCTGCCACTCTACTCTGCACTAGTTAGGCCTCAGCTGGAGTACTGTGTCCAGTTCTGGGCGCCACATTTCAAGAAAGATGTGGAGAAATTGGAAAGGGTACAGAAAAGAGCGACAAGAATGATTAAAGGTTTAGAGAACATGACCTATGAAGCCAGGCTTCATGAACTGGGCTTGTTTAGTTTGGAAAAAAGAAGATTATGGGGGGACATGATAGCGGTTTTCAAATATCTAAAAGGGTGTCACAAGGAGGAAGGAGAAAATTTGTTCCTCTTGGTTTCTGAGGACAGGACAAGGAGTAATGGGCTTAAAGTGCAGCAGGGGAGGTTTAGATTGGACATTAGGAAAAAATTCCTAACTGTCAGGGTGGTCAAATATTGGAATAAATTGCCAAGGGAGGTGGTGGAATCTCCCTCTCTGGAGATATTTAAGAACAGGTTAGATAGACATCTGTCAGGGATGGTGTAGACGGAGCGTGGTCCTGCCTTGAGGGCGGGGGGCTGGACTCGATGACCTCTTGAGGTCCCTTCCAGTCCTATTATTCTATGATTCTATGATTCTATTTAGGGAACTAATAAATAACTTTTCTTTATCCACCCTCTCCACACCACTCATGGTTTTATAGACCACTATCATATCCCCCCTCGGTCTCCTCTTTTCTAAACTGAAAAATCCCAGTCGCTTTAACCTCTCCTCATATGGGACCCGTTCCAAACCCCTAATCATTTTAGTTGCCCTTTTCTGAACCCTTTCCAAGGCCAAAATACCTTTTTTGAGGTGAGGAGACCACATCTGTACACATTATTCAAGACGTGGGCGTACCATAGTTTTATACAGGGGCAGTAAGATATTCTGGGTCTTATTTTCTATCCCTTTCCTAATAATTCCTAGCATCCTATTTGCCTTTTTGACCGTCGCTGCACTCTGTGTGGAAGTTTTCAGAGAACTGTCCACAATAACTCCAAGATCTCTTTCCTGATTTGTCGTAGCCAATTTAGCCCCCATCATACTGTACGTATAGTTGTGGTTATTTTTCCCCGATGTGCATTACTTTACACTTATCCACATTAAATTTCATTTGCCATTTTGTTGCCCAATCACTCAGTTTGGTGAGATCTTCTTGGAGTCCCTCACAGTCTGCTTCTGTCTTGACTATCCTAAACAGTTTGGTAGCATCTGCAAACTTTACTACCTCACTGCTTACCCCTTTCTCCAGATCATTTATGAATAAGTTGAAAAGGATTGGTCCCAGGACTGACCCTTGGGGTACGCCACTAGTTACCCCACTCCAATCTGAAAATTTACCATTTATTGCTACCCTTTGTTTCCTGTCTTTTAACTAGTTCTCAATCCAAGAAAGGACCTTCCCTCTTATCCCATGGCCATGTAATTTACACAAGAGCCTTTGGTGAGGGACCTTGTCAAAGGCTTTCTGAAAATCCAAGTATACTATATCTACTGGATCCCCCTTGTCCGCATGTTTGTTAACCCCTTCAAAGAACTCTAACAGATTAGAAGACAGGATTGCCCTTTACAGAAACCATGTTGACTTTTGTTCAACAAATTATGTTTTTCTACATGCTTCACAATTTTATTCTTTATTATTGTTTCGACTAATTTTCCCGGTACTGAAGTTAGACTTACCGGTCTATAATTGCCAGGATTGCCTCTAGAGCCCTTTTTAAATATTGGTGTCAATAAGGAAAAGTTATTTACTTGTTCCCATAATATAAGAACTAGGGGCCTCCAAATGAAATTAATAGGCAGCAGGTTTGAAACAAATAAAAGGAAGTTCTTCATATACCACACAGTCAACCTCTGGAACTCCTTGCCTGAGGAGGTTGTGAAGGCTAGGACTATAACAGGTTTTTAAAAAGAGCTAGATAAAGTCATGGAGGTTAGGTCCATTAATGGCTATTAGGAAGGATGGGTAAAGAATAGTGTCTCTAGCCTCTGTTTGTCAGAGGCTGGAGATGGATGGCAGGAGAGAGATGGCGTGATGGTTACCTGTTCGGTTCACTCCCTCTGGGTCACTTGGCATTGGCCACTGTTGGCAGATAGGGTACTGGGCTGGATGGACCTTTAGTCTGACCCAGTATGGCTGTTCTTATGTTCTTATGATGTTGGGATGTTCCTGTAATGCCAGTGAAAATCAGGTAGGATCGTAAGTTAAAATAGGGAAAGAGCAAGTTAAAACTTACCTAGACAAGTTAGATATCTTCAGGTCACTAGTATCTGATGAAATGCATCCTAGAATACTCACAGAGCTGATATCTGGGGCATTAATTATTATCTTTGAAAAGTCATGGAAGACAGAAGAGATTCCAGAAGACTAGAAATATAGTAGCCATCTATAAAAAGAGATATAAAGACTATCTAGGGAATTACAGCCCGATCAACTTAATTTCTGTACCAGGAAAGATAATGGAGCAAATAATTAAGGACTTAGTTTGCAAATATCTAGAAAATAATAAGGTGATAAATAATGGCATGGATTTGTCAAGAACAAATCATGGCATACTAACCTGATGGTTTTCTTTGACCAGATAAGAAGCCTTGTGGATGGGGGGAAAGTGGTAGATGTGGTATATCTAGGATTTAGTAAGACATTTGATACAGTCTCACATGACATTCTCATTTACAAATTAGGGAAGTACCACCAAGATGGAGCTACTGTAATGTGTGTTCATAACTGATTGGATAACTGTTCCCAGAGAGTAGTGTTCAGTGGACCTCAGTCATGTTGGAAGAGTATAAGAAAGGTGTTCATCAGGGATCAGTTCAGGGTTTGGTTCTATTCAATATCTTTATCAGTGATTTTGATGATGGCATAGAGAGTATACTTATAAAGTTTGCAGATGATACCAGGTGTGTGTGTGTAGGGGGGGGGAGGGTGGTTTGCCAGGTGCTTTGGAGATTAGGGTCATAATTAAAAATGATTTAGATTAAAAACTTCTCAAATAATTTAGCAAAGGTAGTTTGAAATAGGACAGCTTACTTCACACATTACATTGGACCTGCCATCAAGTAACAAGAAACTAGAAATATTAGAATGAAATTTCTCTATGATTTATAGGAGAATAGTCTAAGTAAGAGCTTCCAGAAGACTGAAAAAGGGCAGATATAGTGCCCATCTATAAAAAGGGAAATAAGAACAACCCAGGAAACTACAGACCAGTCAGTTTAACTTTTGTGCCAGGAAAGAGAATGGAGCAGATAATTAAGGAATTCATCTGCAAACATCTGGAAAAAAATAAGGTGATAGGTAACAGCCAGCATGGATTTGTAAAGAAAAAATCATGTCAAAGCAATCTGATAGTTTTCTTTGATGGGATAACAACTCTTGTGGATAAGGGAGAAGCGGTGGATGTGGTATATCTAGACTTTAGTAAGGCATTTGATATGGTCTCACATGACCTTATCAATAAACTAGGGAAATATAACTTAGATGGGGCTACTATAAGGTAAGTGCATAACTGGCTGGATAACCATTCTCAGAGAGCAGATATCAACAGTCATGCTGGAAGGGCATAACAAGTGGGATTCTGCAGGGGTCTGTTTTGGGACCGGTTCTGTTCAATATCTTCACCAACAATTTAGATGATGGCATAGAGAGTGCACTTATTAAGTTTGCAGATGATACCAAGCTGGGAGGGGTTGCAACTGCTTTGGAGAATAGGGTCATAATTCAGAATGATCTGGAAAAATGGTCTGAGGTAAATAGGGCGAGGTTTAATAAGGACAAATGCAAAGGACTCCACTTAGGAAGGAGCAACCAGTTGCACACATACAGAATGGGACATGACTGTTTTGGAAGGAGTACAGTAGAAAGGGATTTGGGGGTCATAGTGGACCACAAGCTAAATATGAGTTAACAGTGTTGATGGGGGAGAAGCAAACATCTTTTTAGGCTGTATTAGTGGGAGTGCTCTAAGTTAGACAGAAGAAATAATTCTTCTGCTCTATCCAACACAGATTAGGTCTCAACTGGAGTATTGTGCCCAATTCTGGGTGTCCCTTGTCAGGAATGATGTGGATAAATTGGGGGAAAAGCCCAAAGAAGAGCAACAGAAATGATTAAAGATCTAGAAAACATGACCTATAGGGGAAGATTGAAAGAGTTGGGCTTGTTTAGTCTCGCAAGGAAAAGACTGACAGGGGACATGGTAACCGATTTCAAGAACATAAAAGGTTGTTAGAAGGAGGAGGGAGAAAAATTGTTCTTAACATCTGAGGATAGGACAAGAAGCTTGGCTAGATAGTTTATTCCATCATGGGGCGTTCCCATTTTATATGCCTGACTTGCCCAAGATGATAACATGCCGCTGATCCTTCGTGGGAGGGCGGCAGTGGTGGTCCCTTGAAAATCTGGAACTTTGGAGGCCATATTGTGGGGAAAGTTTTAGTTGCTTGAGGGAGACCAGTACTGTGAGCCTTGCTGGGCCGGTGTATTATTGCTTACTGCCATTGTAAGTGTGGCTGGCCCACAGGAAGACTGCCCTTCTAACTTCTGTGCAGTTCAGCCTCTAAGAACCTTTCAGGTCCCACTGCCTCCACCACGGATGCATTTGGACTGCCATAGGAAGAATGTGCATGTATTGTTCTAAGGCAGTGGTCCCCAATGCGGTGCCCGCGGGCGCCATGGCGCCCGCCGGGGCATTTGTGTGCGCCCACTGACAACCTGGGCTGGCCCCACCCCCGGTGCACGGGAGGCGCCTGCCCCAGGTACGCAACATGCACCGGCACTGGGTGCGCGGCGCTCGGGCGGCTCCAACCCCGGGGCACATGCTGGCGCTCGGGCACGCGGTGCTCGAGTGGCGCCGGTGCCGGCCCCAGGCGCGTGGCTTGGGCGGCAGCGCCGGCCCCGGGCCCACGGCACAAGGTGCTCGGGCGGCCCCAGCCCTGGCCCTAGGACACACGCCGGCGCTGGGTGCAAGGGCATTTCAGTCCCCTGGCGTGCCCCCGGGCGCGCGGCCCCGCCCCCGGGCGCCCGGCGCGTGAGTGGCCCCACCTCCCGGGCACTCGGGAGCCTCTAAAGGTTGGGGACCACTGTTCTAAGGCAAAGATGTCGATGAACTCCGCCACCATCTTGGCTTCCGGGTAGAGCTGTTGGGTGGCTACATCCTGCAACTCTTGAGCAACCTCCTGGGGAGGTGGGGTGCTATATTAAAGAATGACTACAACTGAAATTTCTTTTAATATATAGACATACCAAGGTGGCCCATGATGCTTGCTTTCCCCCATCCCTCTGTTTCTTGATGTCTTTTTATTCTGTAACTATGTTCCAGCTCTCTTCTTAACCACAGCCTTAAGTTTAAATGTTACATTTATTTCAATATCAGATATTAATAGAATACTATCCGCCAGTAGGATGTAAAATCCAGTTTAATTGGCTGACTGATTAAACATATTGTTTAACTAGTTAACTGATTAAAGGGGGACAAGTGGTGGTGGTGGTGGGTTTCCTCCAGCTTAGCTGGATTGGCCCTCTTGCCTGATGCTGGGCTGGAATGCCTCCCTTCTCCCCCGCCTCCTTTCTCTCCCTGCCACAGGCAGGGGCTGCACCAGCTGGGATGCTGGAGCAGCCCTGCCTACAGCTGAGCGCCCAGGCCGGTGTCCAGCATCCCTGGGTTTAAGTAATAGATTTTCTGACTAATACTTGATGTGTCCTACTTACAGTATTTTATAGTTTGTGATATTCCTATTTTCTATCTGTCTTTTTTGTTTGTTTGTTCTGTATTAGAATGTGATGCACCTTTTTAATAAGTTGTCTTTAGTGTCTTCTTCCTCTCTCCTTGTCTTTCCATGGACTGTTCTATGCCTCCCCATTTGCAATGTCTGCCTTTCATATTGTTTTCCACTTATGATCCCGAATGCAGTCACCATGATCCCAAAAGTATAGTCATACATCTGACGAAGTGGGTCTTTGCCCACGAAAGCTTATGCTCCAATACAGCTGTTAATTTATAAGGTGCCACAGGACTTTTCGTTGTTTAGCTTTAGTTTGTAGGTGTTACAATAAATGAAAAGGCCCGTGCCATACCAAAATCCTAGTAAGAAGGAATATTTTCTTGTTTTGTAGTCCTCCTCACCCAGCGATGAGCAACCTAGGCTAGTGATGAGACGCATGAGTTGCACTCCTTCGTCTCAGTGGGCGGCAAAATTGTCGAAACCAAGATTGTTTTTTGGGATAAGGTATTTTTGCTAATTGTGCTTGTTACCTAGAATTTGCAGGGTGTGCTGATGGAACTATAGTAGTGATTTGATTAGATGCAGAGGGAGTGCATGGCTCTCGTGGTCAGTGCACACCTTACTTCATGTGCTCTGCTTTACATGCGTGTCACCTTAGTTTTTTCCTAACTGTATGACTGTGGATGGAAACCACCAGAATCTGGCACCCTGCATGTGGGCAACAGCAAACAAAATGTCTTGTTGGTCCACATGCAGCTGGTGGACTGCAGGTAGCCCATCACTGTTCTCACCAGTCCCATTGGTTTTGTGAGATTTATGCTATTAGCTGTCTGGATGGTGCAAGATGAGTGTCTCCTGTAGTCTACCCCTTTCTTTTTTTCCATATCTGAATACTTCTGTTGAATATCTCCATATCTTTACTTTATAACTGTCTAGCACTTTCCCAGGCAGTTGCAAACTGAAATCAACCTCTTTTACAAATGCTTTGTTGCCTTACAGTAGTACCAGTTAAAACCAGCAAGTCTCATCTTTCACATCTTATTGGAATTTATGGCAGGATCTGCATTTTGAAGGATTTAGTCTACAGACTTAGAATCATAGAATAATAGGACTGGAAGGGACCTCGAGAGGTCATCGAGTCCAGCCCCCTGCCCTCAAGGCAGGACCAAGCTCCGTCTACACCATCCCTGACAGATGTCTATCTAACCTGTTCTTAAATATCTCCAGAGAGGGAGATTCCACCACCTCCCTTGGCAATTTATTCCAATATTTGACCACCCTGACAGTTAGGAATTTTTTCCTAATGTCCAATCTAAACCTCCCCTGCTGCACTTTAAGCCCATTACTCCTTGTCCTGTCCTCAGTAACCAAGAGGAACAAATTTTCTCCTTCCTCCTTGTGACACCTTTTTAGATATTTGAAAACCGCTATCATGTCCCCCCATAATCTTCTTTTTTCCAAACTAAACAAGCCCAGTTCATGAAGCCTGGCTTCATAGGTCATGTTCTCTAAACCTTTAATCATTCTTGTCGCTCTTCTCTGTACCCTTTCCAATTTCTCCACATCTTTCTTGAAATGTGGCGCCCAGAACTGGACACAGTACTCCAGCTGAGGCCTAACTAGTGCAGAGTAGAGTGGCAGAATGACTTCACGAGTTTTGCTTACAACACACCTGTTGATACAACCTAGAATCATATTTGCTTTTTTTGCAACAGCATCACACTGTTGACTCATATTCAACTTGTGGTCCACTATGACCCCTAGATCCTTTTCCGCCATGCTCCTTCCTAGACAGTCGCTTCCCATCTTGTATGTATGGATCTGATTGTTCCTTCCTAAGTGGAGCACTTTGCATTTCTCTTTATTAAACCTCATCCTGTTTACCTCTGACCATTTCTCTAACTTTCTAAGGTCATTTTGAATTATGTCCCTATCCTCCAAAGAAGTTGCAACCCCACCCAGTTTGGTATCATCTGCAAACTTAATAAGCGTACTCTCTATCCCAATATCTACATCATTGATGAAGATATTGAACAGTACGGGTCCCAAAACAGACCCTTGAGGAACTCCACTTGTTATCCCTTTCCAGCAGGATTTAGCACCGTTAACAACAACTCTCTGACTACGGTTATCCAGCCAATTATGCACCCACCTTATCGTGGCCCTTTCTAAGTTATATAGGCTTAGGAAGGCTTGCAGGTTTTATTCTTGGGAATACAGTGCCAAATTAATTTATGCTTGGTCAACATTGGAACATTAATTTCAGAACTGTAAGGACCTAGAAGCCTTTTTATTTATTTTTTTAAAGTTTTGCCTCTGTGGAAGCTGATGAGGCTCACCTGGGAAAATTTCCTTCTTTCCTAGAGCTGATGGATTTTTGAAGAAGTCAGAGGGAGAATTTTTCTTTGTGTGTTTGATATGTGTGTAGTCAGTTTTGCTTTGTTGATTGTCACTTGCACTTCATGTGTCATGCAAGAAGACAGTGACCTCACTGTGATCTGAGGAGAGCTCAATTTTAGTCTTTCCCCAGCCTACAAGAAGGTTTCTGTCAGTAACACAGCAGCTAAGTTGTTGCTGTTTGAGTTTGAGTCCAGGACTTGACTCCTTTTCTGTGAACCTGTGCATGGACCTGGGGAGCAGTAAAAGCACTGTTGAAACTTATGCACAGGGTTGAGGAGTAATAGGAGCTTAGGGGATGGAAAGCTCTTTCTGCTTCCTACAAAAGGTCAGGAAGTGATATACAGTTGAGAGCTGCAAATACTTTGTTCCTTTCCTAGATGCCCTCCTGGGAGTGGGGAACAATAGGAGTCTGGAAAATAGAAATAGAGTAATTGCAAGCGTCCTTCTACAGGTCTGAAATTTCCATTTTCATAATGGAAGACTTTAGTTGTTGCTGATGAGAAAAGGCAGGCAGGAATGAGTATGGTGGAGGGAATTAGGAGGGGCCCAGGCACATGTTGCACTGTTTGTTTGCTCACCCTTGGTGAAAAATAACAAGGAAGAAGAAAATCCATAACTTTCATAGAAAGTGTTTTTGGTTTTTCTTTTTCAATCGGGATTTATTATTTAAAGGTTGCTGTATCAGAAATTTGAAAAGAAAAGTTGATAGTACCTCTTCCAATATCAGGTAGCACAATGCTTCTGGATAAAATATATTTAGTAGAAATTAAAAATTATTGCTGTTGCCACCGTTTAATATTGAGAGAACGTTGTCATTGTTGTTGAAGGTATATTAAATTTCCTGCTTTGGAAATAGGCAGCCTTCCACTGTAGCATTTCTTTTCAATAAATGTTTTGGTAGCTCCAGGATATCTGTCGTCTTCTGTTCAGTTGTCAGTCCTGTTTTTTGGAAATGTAGAATTTCCTATGTGATTGTTTCTAGGTTAACCTTCATTCCCTAAATATTAACTAGGGAGGCAAGTTCTTAAAGGATCCACCAGCTAGTTATAGAAAGTTCTTTTTGTTTTCATGTCTATTTCTGTATTCCCTTTTTCAACAAAGAAAAACAAACAGTAGATATTCAATACACCAATTGTGTATGCACTTAATGGAACTGAAATAATGTAATCTGGTTATTGGTGGTGATTTTATTATTTATTGCCATACTTCTGACCAACTTAGTGGCTCCTTAATGCCAAAAGAGCCCTTTAAAAATCAAAACAAACAAATAAGCTCCTCCCAAAAAAACTAAATAATAGTGTGATTTGCATTAATATGGAATATAAATGCACTTTCCAAATAAGTATATATTCCTGAAGATGCTAGAGACTTGAAAAAATGGGGAGTCTCTTTGCAAAATTTAATCATTTAGGTTATACAAAGTAAGGTCGAAATACTTAAAATCCATAGTAAATTCTAACCAAATTGTCAAACTTTAGGTGATAGAGTATAATTGTTCTGATTGAGGGATATATGTAGCTTATGCTACTGATTATAAGTAAAGTTTGAGGGAGTAATTAGAATCAGCAGTCCTTAATTAATCTTGATGCCTTCGTTTTAATGTGCAATTTAAACAAAATATTTTTATTAAAAAATGGCTGTGCATTAGATTTAGTAGCATCAAAGTCAGTGGAGCTGATCTGCAAATTAGTCAACAATTTAGATTCGTAGGGAATGCTCTATCAACTTCAATTGTTTTTGATTAGTTAACAGCTTGGATTTGTCTGAAATCAGTGAAGCAATTATGTGGAACATTTATTATGCAGATCAAAAATAACAAATTCATTTTTTAAAGACAGTTCACTACCCCTCTCTCTCTTCAGGAAAAGAAACAGATCCATTGTTCTTGTGTTAATCAGAAAAACTATGAATACAAAGCTAGGAATGAAACATCCAATATTTAACCTAATTAAAGCACCCATCTTAATGTCACCTAGCAGTTTGATCCTTAAATCTGATTTTTCACAATTTTGTGGTTGTAAGACAGAATGGTAACCCACCTTTCATGTATAAAGTGTTTTTTTTCAGGTAGGTATTGTCATATCAACAATTTAACATGTTTACAACTTTTCAAATTAAACTGATGTTTAGTACCAAAAATTGGTCCAACTAATGACCAAAGTTGTTTAAATTGTCACATGAACACATCTTTATGCAAAATATTGTTGGAAAAAGTTTCACAATTGACACCTTTCCATTTGTTGTTGTTCAAGGTATCCATCTCGTATTGAGAAAATAGACTATGAGGAGGGGAAGATGTTGGTTCATTTTGAACGATGGAGTCATCGTTATGATGAATGGATTTATTGGGACAGCAATAGATTACGCCCCCTGGAACGACCAGCACTAAGGAAAGAAGGGCTAAAAGATGATGATGAATTTGTTGTAAGGAGCAAATTTTTTTGACTTCTTGTACAAATTACTGTATTTAGGCTCAGAAGAGTTAGGTTTTTATTAGTTAATGTCTGTAAACCAATTTCACAGACACAAACTGATGAAAAATATTTCTATTAATGATGATAAAAATTTACACAAAGTAAAAAAAAAAAGTGCTGCTTGAGAACTTAAGGATATTTAGTTTATATACATTTTAATTTGTATATTTTGAAATGTGATTTTTGGTAATTTGTGTGATAACAATTATAAAAGTTTACCTTTTTGAACGTCAGAAGCTACTGTCATAAGTGTCCCACCACTTCCCAGAGTTGTCAGAATGTTGATCAATGAACATTTAAAAAATACTTAAAAATAAAAACCAATATGATCTGTTGAAGTTATTAAAAATTGAATGATATTACTTTTTTCAAGCTAACTATTGCTAAGTTATAAAACTTAAGTTTGTTTAGGAAAGGTTTGCAGGGCAAGGTATTAACAATTACAATTGTTTAAAATAGGATTTTAAAGCTGGAGAAGAGGTACTGGCTCGTTGGACAGATTGTAGATATTATCCTGCCAAGATTGAAGCAATTAACAAGGAGGGTATGTATGTAACTATGAGCACTGCTATAATCTGTTTAAAATAAAAATATGTTTGCATACAGTTTTATTCACACATTAAACATAGCTAGGGCCCTACCAATTTCATGGCTGCGAAAAACGCATCACGGACCTTAAAATAAGCCCTTTCTGTGAAATCTGATGTCTCCTTGTTCCTAGGAGTGCCTCATCAAAGGGGCTTGCTACCTTGGACTGGGCAGGGAAAGGACAGGATCTGTTCCTCCCCTGCAAACTCCTCTGGTAGTGTGAGGGGGACTAGACTAGACCCATCTCTACCTCTTGGAACATCCTGGGGTGCAGGAAGCTCTGAAATTGCTGCCTTCAGAGTCTAGCTGTGAAAGTAGCACAGAAGTGAGGATGGCAATCTCATGATCCCCCTACAACAGGTTTGTGACCCCCTCTCCACCTCCTTTTGGGTTGGTTCCCCACAGTTACAACACTGTTATATTTCAGGTTTCAATAGCTGAAGACATGAAATTTACAAATTTTCAAATCCTGTGGATTTGGTTTAGTGAGCATTTACCATGTTTTATTTCTTCATAGATAAAAACTTTTCTTGCATTCATTAGTGATGTAATTTTCATTTATAGTAGCAGGAAAAACATCCTTGCCTCAATATTATAGAGCCCTTCACTACACTGTTGGCTTTGGTTAACATTAATATGTTTACAGTACCTCAATTCTTCCAGGAAACATTTAAAATATCATTTTTTAGCTTTTGTAATCAGTGAACTAAGATAAAGTAAATACAATATTAAAAGGAAAATGCAAGCCAGGTCAGGCACAAAATGTAAAGTAGTTTGTTTGCCATATATTTTAAAACCAAAACAATGCCTTTTATTCTGTTTAAAAACTGATATTTTTTTTTGCGTGTGGATTTAAATGTAGTGAAAACATGTGTCATCATTGGTTTAATAAACTGGAAATTTATATACAAAAAGAAAGCAGTACTTATTGTCCAAGATGTGAGAAATGCAGGATTTGGTCGTATTTAAAGTAGGTTTTAGTTTAACTGTCCAAGGTCCTGAAATCACAGTTATCTCAGTAACTTTATGTACTTGTCTGATAATCCCATTGAACCTAAATAGTGAGTTTTTCATTGTGAGTAAAGAGGGGGTTTTAAACACTTCTGACTTCTGTCTTGATGTGATCCAATGAGGGTATGTGACTGTAACTATAAAGGGAAATTTTTTAATTAGATATTCAGTTCTATAGTATTTGCAGAACCAAAGCACTCACCGATGTCACATGTAGAACTAGATCTATATATTTGTAGCTTTTTGAGGAAATGGTGAAGAAGGTATGTTTCTAACAGCTTACAGTGATTGCATCAATCCTGTTTTAGGAACCTTCACAGTACAGTTCTATGATGGAGTTATTCGATGTCTAAAAAGGATGCATATCAAATCTATGCCTGAGGATGCCAAAGGGCAGGTGAGGATATTAGGTGTTTTTTCTTGCTTGTTTTATTGACTACTCAGCAGGGCATGTGGGATTAATAGTGGCCTGAGAACAAATTAGCTGCTGAATGCCACATGTAGGAAGAGTTATGTAATACAAGTTATTTTAAACTTGGTTCTGCCTTCTCTTTAGGTCTTCAGTATGTTGGTTCACCAGTTCTTATCTGCTGAGGATGTCCTAGCATGCACTGTGATATTGATATCACCTCAGTCCTGAAACCTCTGAGTGCAGTATGCGCTCCTCACTGACTCATCTGTTCCCTGACCATTCTTTTTCCAATGATCCTGACCCAGGATCACATTAGCGTCAGCCTCTTGCTGCATTGTTATCTGCATTCTGTTGAGTTTCTGTACAAATATTAGTTGTATATAACTCAGAGGTAGGAAGTTAAATATTACTTGACCCGATTTTACAAATCGGGAAAGTTGGGCAGGAAGGTTGCAATTTGAATAAAAAAGAATAGTGAGCTGGGATTAGAGTTCAGAAGTTCCTGGCTCTCAGTTTCGTCCTTGTTCCACTAATCATGTTTTTTGTTGCACTATTGAAGTACTACTTTGTAGCTAAAGGCCCCTCTGGCTTGTCAGCAGAGAAACAAGCTCTGTTGATACAACCAGCCAATGACTGGGAGGAAGTCTGTAGGAGTGCTGGTGCCATAGAGGCATCCCCAGTCACACTCTTATAAGCACCATAAATTATTCTGGTTTTCTTCAAATATTGTGACATTTATGGTGGTGGATTTCAAGTATGTGAGGCCAAACCTGAATGACTATGGTTAAGATCTTTAGGAAGAATCACTTGGACAAAACTGGTAATTTTGGTGATTACTTTTTATTTCTAGACAGTCTAAAAATGTTCACATTTAAAATGAAAGATGGGTTTAACCTTGACATTTTGAAGACCCCAAAATTGGAGGGAGGAGCATAAATCTCAGTTCCAAAGCATGTTTTGGCTTTTGTATTAAGGTAGTAATATAACTGTTCATCAAAAAATTCCATTTTTATTTCAAAAGAACTTTTTTGTAAAAAGAAGAATATATCTTAAGATTAGTTTTAGATAACGTTGACCTTTAAACCAACATTTCATTTCAAACGAAAAAACTGTTCTATTTTCACAGAAGGCACTTATCAGGAATTATTGGACAGGCATGAAGTTTTTGTATAATTTCTCAAAGAACACTCCTTCTCCCCCTCCGCCCCCCATAATTTGATGGAAGTCTTGCATCAGATGAACCTGTAATACTATTTGTTAAATTCAGACCCATAATGTTTTTCTTGTTGTGACTTCTGCTCTTCTGCTCCCCTCCCAGAATACGTGTATAGAAATCCCATCTTGAGAGAGTTGGCATTTAGGTTTAAAATTGTATTAATTCTAAAATAATAGTAAGGTATTAATAAGCAATTTTTTAAAAATGTTGAATATGCATAAAAATATGTAAGCTGACCTGAGATTCATATGGACAGCATTTTTAAATCACTAAAAGTTGACTAAAATTACTTTTTTAGTACTTTTAAAAATAGTGAGTCCATGTAAAATATTGATAGAAATGTAGCCGTGTTAGTCTGGTGTAGCTGAAACAAAATACAGGACTATGCAACACTTTAAAGACTAACAAGATGGTTTATTAGATGATGAGCTTTCGTGGGCCAGACCCACTTCCTCAGATCAAATAGTGGAAGAAAATAGTCACAGCCATATATACCAAAGGATACGATTAAAAAAAAATGAACACATATGAAAAGGACAAATCACATTTCAGAACAGAAGGGGGATGCAAGCGGGGGGGGGGGGAGTTGGAAAGAAAGTTAAATGCCTGTGAGTTAATGATATTAGAGGTGGGGAAGGGTAGATGTCTGTGAGTTAATAGTATTAGAGGTGATAATTGGGGAAGCTATCTTTGTAATGGGTAAGATAGCTGGGTTCTTTGTTCAGCCCCCCTGCAGAGTGTCGAATTTTAGCGTGAATGCCAGTTCAGAGGATTCCCTTTCAAGTGCAGATTTGACAGGATCATAAGGAAAAAACAGTTGCTTGCCATTTCAACCAGAAAGGACACTGTCTCAATGACCTACTCACCTGCATCCTACTTCAGAAAACATTCAAATCTGCACTTGAAAGGGAATCCTCTGAACTGGCATTCATGCTAAAATTCGACACTCTCCGCGGGGGGGCTGAACAAAGACCCCGGCTATCTTACCCATTACAAAGATAGCTTCCCCAATTATCACCTCTAATACTATTAACTCACAGACATTTACCCTTCCCCACCTCTAATATCATTAACTCACAGGCATTCACCTTCCTTTCTCCTCCTCCTCCCCCCCCCTCCCTTTCCCCCCCCCCCCCCCGGCATCCTCCTTCTGTTCTGAAATGTGATTTGTCCTTTTCATATGTGTTCGTTTTTTTTAATTGTATCCTTTGGTGTATATGGCTGTGACTATTTTCTTCCACTATTTGATCTGAGGAAGTGGGTCTGGCCCACAAAAGCTCATCATCTAATAAACCATCTTGTTAGTCTTTAAAGTGCTGCATAGTCCTGTATTTTGTTTCATATAAAATATAACATTCCTGAAATTTTTATGTAAGGGTTTTTCTGCTCCCTTCTTTTGTTTGTTGTCTCTTGTGTGTACCTAAAAGCAGTTCATTGGTGTTGCAAGTGACCGTCAGAACAGTGAAAGTGGGTCACACCCAATGCACTTGAAAATGTGCAAATGAAGCACATCGAAGAAAACGTTATTCTTTGATTTTTGTATTTCATAATCTTTTGGGAGTTATTTGTAACAAAAATAGTTGTAATATTTTCAGATGGAAATGTGATTTTTAAGTTCATATGCACTCTTTAAAGTGAGTGATACTATAGAACTTGTAACATTCTAAGTCCATTTTAAATACTACAATATTTGTGTGTATTCAAAAGTTTCAGCTGTGAGGGTGGAAAGGCAAAAACTATACAACATTTTTATATTCTTATGTATATGGAAACTACAGACCAGGTTCCTGCTTGGACTAGCTATGTTTTAAAATTTGGACACAAATTGCAACTGAACTGGAGAAGAAGAGAAATGGAAAAGGGGGAGAATGAAAACTACCCTTGAGGAGCACGTACAAATAATCAAGATAACGTATTTGTTCTGTTTCATGTTTCTTTTGTTTTATCTTCAATATAATTAGGGGCGCGAGAGGGAGCAGATAGCGCCGGAGCTGAGATTAGTGACGGAAATCGAACCAAAAGAAGTGAGTTTTGAGGAGGGATTTGAAGGAGAGGGAGGGAACTTGGTACATAGGAAGAAGCAGCTGAGGAAACCAGGCACAATTGGGACAGAATCAAAGAAAAGATAGGAGAAAACAAGAGCGGAGATATAGGTGGGGTAGTGCTGTATAGGTGTTTAACATGAGAGCAAGGAATCCAGTCTTGGTTTAGGAACAGCTAGAAAGATGTGGCTGGGTGGGGTGGGATGGAGGATGTGGTCAGAGTGGCAGAAGAGGAAAATAACTGCAGTATTTTGGATAGAGAAATGAAGACGTGGTAGTTATGATAGCTGAAGAGAGAGGTGGCAAGACATAAATCCAGGTGTTAGAAATGCTACTGCTTTTTGCCTTCCCACTGTTGCAGTTATAAAATTATAAACTTAATTATATTAAAATGCAATTGTTCTAGCCAATCAATGTATAGGAATAGCGAATGGTTCCTGCTAACTTATTTCTTTATTATGCAGTTTCCTAAAGTTTGGCTTAGTTGATCTGACTGTTGTAATGACTATGGTTTGCTTTGCCATCCCTGAACTCTAGCAAGGGTCATTCTTAACCAGTTGGAACACAGTGATTTCCTTAATAACTTATGCAGATCTTTTTGCCTTGACTTTTCTCAGAATTCTTTCTATTTATCCAAAACTGGAATTGTTGCTTTAATCTACTGACTGCTTCCTGTAGCCCTGGACATGATATGGCTTAATTGAAGAAGATGTGTGTAATGGGATTAGGAGGAGAAAGAAAGGAACATGGAAGAACATTCAGTAGGAGGAAGTATTAAGGGGGGAAAAAAGGTCATTTGGTGTCATCTCTGTGGCTTGGAAGTTAAAACCACCATGTTGGCTACAGTTTGATCACAGGGAATCCTGAGAGCAGTGGCTAATCAGAATAAAGTGCTTTATAATGACTGATCAGACCACCGGAGAGGAAGGGAATGAACTTATTTCAGGAGAACTAGACTTGGGATTGCTCTGTTCGGACTTAGTAATAAATGGAGCCTGGGGTTTGTAACTACTGCACGTATCATAAAAGCTGCTGTTTCTGATGTGATTAAAGTTATTTGAATGACAGATTACTGGGAATCTAGCTGCATCTCAGTATCGTGGTTGTCTGTTAGGTTAGAAACGGGCACTCCTAGTTTAAGAAAGACTTCATATTTAGAAGTAGGGTCCACTTCTGTTCTTCATCTTCTCTTTATTTTTCCTTATACAAGTTTTATAAAGTCTTGTAATAGACTCTGAGCTTACATTTGAATATGCTTTCTTTTGGAACAGAAATTCTGTGCTTATCAAGAGAAGAATATATCCCTTAGTTTCTTACACATGAAATGATTTGTGATGGGGCACTCAACCAAAATAAAAAAAGACCAGCAAAGTCTCTGGTCAGTTTCCTTTATTGTGTACAACAGCCTTTAAACACTAAACCAAAACAATATTAATAAGACAGTTCTTGTCTCTAGATTTTCCTGTCTTGGCTGGGGATGTTAAGGGCTAGTAGATTTCTCCGCCCCCCCCTCTTGCTGCCTCTGAAATAGAGGCAGCGAAGCGGGGGGGAGAGGGGTACTTAAAAGGGGCAGCACTGTGCATGGAGCCCGGGGTCAACTGGGGACTCCCCAGCCAATCCCGGGCTCTAGCATGGCATTTGGGGAATCCTCAGCTGTTCCCGGGTTCTGTTGAAATACCACACTGAGCTTGAAATCATCTGGGGAGCTTGGAACTAGCTGACCCCGTCTCGGTGGCATTTCAAGTCAGCAACGCAGCATGGAGCCTGTGCTCCAGAAGCTGATGCCCCTTAGTCCACTCAAGAACCCACACCACCTCCCTGCCTTCAGAGGGTACATTATCTTGCCTTTCTAATGTGGGAGCCAGCTCCATCCCTGGGGCAGCCCTCAACTGGGGCTCTTGTACATTTTAAAGGAGGAATGCGGAAGTGCTATCAACTAGTCAGGTAGTCGATGGAAATTCCATAGACTACTCGACTAGTCAATTAACCGTTACTTAGTCTTGGCTTCTAGTCATGGGGCCTCCGTGTGGTTTCTCCTTATCCGAACCTCCAAAACCCTGTATGGCTCTGAGATTAGCAAAGCTTGTGAATAAGTATAGGTAGAGACCAAGCCCAAATCACTCTACTATGTGTGACATTGTCACATGGGAATGTCAAAGCCTGACTTTAAGAAATCTTGCTGGGATTTAACCCCTAAATCACCATGCTGCTGTCTAGCTCATCAGGACCCTCAATTATGGAAGTCACTGGGGCAATGCCACAGACAGGGCACAAAAGGATCTGTACATTCCAGCACACGCTCCTGTAATTTTATTTACATCTATCAACTTTGATCTAAACTGCACTAAATAAATACAAATTTAAATACAAATTACAGAAGGGGGATGATCAGCATACATGAATTATAAGTATCTTCATGAGACACTCTCCCTTTTACCTTTTTACTGTTGTTTTCCTGTATTGTCTCTTGCATTTTAAGCTCTTTGGCTCTAGCACTGTCTTTTCTCTCCCATCTATAAAGTACCATCCATATCTCTGGTGCTGTATAAATAATATTGGTACCACATGAACTTGCACCAAGTGAAGGGTTTCTTAAATTTTGTGATGGGCACAAATGAGTATGCAATACATTGTTGACAATTCACATGTCTACACTTTTACAATTAATTCCATAGGTTAGCTGGGAAGATATTCATACTATAAACTCTTTTGGGCAGGGACTTTGTCTTCATATGTATTGTGGGTATTATCTAAATCTGTGTGGTGGATAGCAAGTTAATGATATTCAGACACATACATAACTAACTTATCCTGGGAACTGCAGAAGAATAAGGGGAGAAAGTGAAGCAAGTAATGTCATAGAGAAAAAACTGTGACCGTCACAGAAAAGCTATCTGATCTTCTTGCATCAGTGTGTAACTTCCTGAAAAAGGGGCCTTGTTTATTATTGATGTTGAAACTCTTTGTCACAAAATGTGTAATTTATTACATAATGGAGATGCATAGTCAGTGCAAAACAGTGGTAGAAATATGTATTAAAGGTTGGGCTGTATGAAGAAGGGTTAGAAAATAATGCAGGAAAAACATTTTAACTGAAACTATGTCCACATGATGCCATAAAGTGGCACAGAAAATAGAAAAGGTCTATGGAATGGTAATTGGAAAAGTTTGAGGTATTGGGTGGAAAGTTTTCATCTGTAATGAGATTGAAAAGACTAGGATTGTTTAGAAAGAAGTAAAGTATGAGTGAAAGACAATCAGGTACTGTTTTTTTTTTAAGGTATCCCATAATAATGTAACAGAAACAATCCAGATTAAATACAGCACATTTAAAATGAATAAAGGAAATATTTTATTGCTTACAGATTGCAGTCCCCACAAAACAGAGAAGAAAATGTAGTCTTTGCTCTTGAGATCTTATAACATGTATTTCTCTCTCTCTCTCAAACACACACACACATATGCACAAACAGTACAGTTTAAACATAACACAGCATGTTTAGATATAAATTATGAGATTAAACAAATGGTCAGATCTTTTAATTCAAAAAGTAAAAAAATGAATTCAGTTGGTCGATACAATTGTGGTTATGTAGCATTAATTTTGGAGGGAAAATTGCTGCAAAATGTAAAGACGAATGTCTTAGTGTGGTAGAGTTGTCAAGTAGTTAGAAAAGAGGATCAGGAGTAAGGATGTAAGCAAGTAGTCAACCACTCTCTTTTCCCCACCTTCCCCCTTTTGCCTCTGTATCAAAGGCAGTGCAAGCGTGGGGGAAGCAGGAGCCGGCTTAAAAGAGGGAAAGTTAGAATTCTCCTGCCCATCTATTGTACAGTTTGCTGGACATGTCTGGGGTACAGAGGGATTGGTCTTCCATTTGAAATAGCTAGGTTAGTGTAGACCACAGCTAGAGACAAGATAATAGAGTTAATGGTCCAGTGGTCTGTTTTAGTCTGAGAGTTCTAGTTTGCTGCAACTATTGTAGAATATAGATCAGTCATTAGAGCACAATATTGCTTGAGAGGCTAATCATAGAAAGTGACTTCCGTATGCATTGGTGGTGTGTGTTTGTTTGTTTGTTGTTTTGTTTTTTAAATCCATAAGGTAGATTCTAGTTACAATATGTAGGCAATTTGGGAAATACGTTTTACTGAATCATGGATGATAGAAAACTAAACATAAATGTGTTTGACCATTTCTGGAAGAGATTGCTCAATATTTGTAAAAAGATTCTGTTTGAATGTCATAAATAGCTACTAATGCTGCTCCACTTTTGTTTTCTTTTTGGAGGATTGGATAGCTTTGGTCAAAGCTGCTGCAGCAGCAGCAGCCAAAAACAAAGCAGGAAGTAAACCTCGGACCAGTGCAAACAGCAATAAAGATAAAGAGGAGAGAAAATGGTTTAAATTATCTTCAAAGAAGGAAGAAACCTCAACCTCTACAATCATACAGGAAGTCCAGAAAAAGGAAGAGGAGCCTACATCTAGTGAAACGTTTGGTACAAACTGTATTCCTGTACTTATTTTTTTTTAAAGACTACAAATGCTGGTTTTTTTTTGCCTTCCCGTTTACTCTTGGCCTCAGAATCTCTTTTGTTCATGTTGCAACATGGTACTGCCAATGGTTCTAGACTAGAGGAATATGGTATTTGTATCATAGTAGACTTGAGTACTGAAATCTGGAACAGTGTTAATCACTCTAGATTTATGTGCAAATTTCTGCATTCTGATTGGCTCCTCCGAGATTAAAAAAAAAAATCACAAGGGAAAATGAAAAAAAGAGATCTAGAAATATATCAAACTAAAATTCTATAGATTCATGGTTATAATGGAGATTTCTAGATTTTTTTTCCTAAGGCAATGACGATTTGTCTCCATATTTAGCGGCTACCTAAATTTTACCTCTGAATTAGTAAATCTTGATATTCACTTTAAAAAATGTTAATATCTGTTTTCTTATAACTTGTAGCATTGTGCTTAAAATTTCAAGGTAACATGTTTTAAAAATGTTTATGCATGCTGTTAATTGTAAAACTTTAAGGTGCCTGTAATGGCTCATGAAAGACTAAAATATATTTTGTTTTGAAATATTTACAGTTGATTAAAATGTTTATGAAATGTGCACTTGTTGATGAACTCTTCCATGTCTGTTCTTTTAAAAGCAGGATTCCCAGTAGTGGATGTTCCAAAGATGGCGTTTGTGCGGGCAGAGAGCACATTATCGCACAAGAGGAAAAATAATTTAGGCAACTCATTTCAGGCAAAGAGAGCTCGTCTTAACAAGATCACTGGTAAACTCTTTTATTGAAAACATTGCTACTTTTTATGTTTATGCTTGTAAATAGACTGTATATACATATCAGTATATGTCTGTTTATTATACTAATACTTTGCAGTTATTGTTCTTGAGGTTCTCAAAGCACTTCACAAAGTAATAAAGCCAATCCAGTTACAAAATTTTGACATAAGGTCTATGATTTGATCCCTGGCCTGCCCACATCTTGAATACTATGTACAAACCTCTTCTAAAAAAAGATGTATTGGAATTGAAAGGGTATAGAAAAGGGCAACAAAAATGAATAGAAATATGGAATGAGTGCTATATTAGGAAAGATTAACAAGACTGGGATTTTTTTTTCAACTTGGAAAAGAGACTAAGGTGGGATATCGTTGAGATGTATAAAATCATGATTGGTATGCAGAAAGTAAATAAGGTGTTATTTTACTACTCATAATACAAGAACTAGGGGGTCACCAAATGAAATTAATAGGCAGCAGGTTTAAAACAAATAAATGGAAGTACTTCTTCACACAGTACTGACACCTGGTAAAATTCCTTGCCAGAAAAAGCTGTGAAGTCCAAGACTATAACAAGGCTCAAAAAATAATTAGATAAATTCAGGGAGGATAGATCCGTCAATGGCTGTTAGCTAGGATGGGCAGCGATGGTGTCTCTAGCTTCTGGCAACCAGAGGCTAGAAATGAGCGACAGGGAGTGGATCACTTGATAATTACCTATTCTATTCATTCCTTCTGGGGTATCTGCATTGGCCACTCTTGGAAGACAGACTAGATGGATATTTGGTCTGACTGAATATGGCCGTTCTTATATTATTATGTTCTTAAAGACCAAAAGGTTTGGGTGCAGGTGAGCAAAGGGAGGAATTCTAAATAAGCTCCTAAAAACAAAAGGTTGAAAACATAACTTATATTTGTAGGCCTGTTTTTGAAGCACAGCTACTTCGGGATTGAGGGTCATACAATTTAAGGCTCCTTTTTCCTCTCTGGCGATGGAATTGTAGTGCCTGGTGCTAATCCTCATTTATAATACTTTTTGTTCTTTTAAACAAAGACTCAATTCAAGATGGTTTAAGAGAAAACCTTTATACATGAAAATGTTGTTTTTCACTTGTGTGGAAGTTTCTTAATCCTTGTGATAGCAAACAGTAGAATAAAAAACCAGCCTATTCTAAATACAAATTTTTGTGCAACTTTTCTCTTAAGGTTTGTTGGCGTCCAAAGCCGTTGTTGTGGATGGTGCTGAAAAAAAAGAAGGCAACAAAGAAACAGCTCCAGTCCTGGAGCAGGTATGAAATGGTAGAGTTTGATTCTTTTGCAAGGTTCCCACTGGAGTGTGCCATGGAGACATAGTATCCATAACAAAATCGCCCCTTCCGAAACAATAATAGGGAACTAAATATTTGATCTTAATGTTTACATCTCTGCATAGCCAGAAGCATACAAGCAAATTGACATCGATCATGGTGTTAACTTTAATTATTGTTAATGAGTTACTATCTCCAAGGAATCAAAGGCTAGGAAGCAGCAGTTCCGTGGATTTATCGCTGGAACCATGAGTACAACTGGCTAAGAAAAAGACCCTTACACAAATTTAGTTTGTGGTTTGAACCAGGGTTTTTGGCATCTAGGAAAACTTCTTTTGTAAGAAGTTTTTATTTCTATTATAAAAATTGGTGTTGTAGACTGTGTGTTTTATGAACTGTTCAATGAGCCATACATTTTGCTAAGATGTATATTTTAATACATACAAAAAAGAAACTTTAAAAAATGTTAGAGTTCTGTTTTAAAACCACTTTTTGAAGTAGTGAAGGTTGCCTCCCTGTCTCTGGCTCATTGCATTGTGTTGAGGTGTTGCTTGAGTCTCAGAATTGTGCATGATCTTGCATGCTAAAAGGACTGACTACCTAAGCACAGTAAGGCAAGCTAAGGATGAAGTGGCAGCCTTATCTCTTGATAACTTTACTTTTTTGGCTTAAATAAGAGCCTTAATGCAATTTTAATATGGCTTTTTTGTATTATTTTTCATTTTTCTTTAATGGTTTTTTTAAACAAACCATCTAAAAAGAGCACTTCCTTTCTTCGCAAGCCCCACCACACTCTTTAAAGCAATCCATATCCCAGATTTTGATACTGTGTTTGTAACTGGTTCCTTAGTCCTGATATATAGTGGCATTGCTATGGGTTTTCCGGTAACACAGATTGGCTCTGAGAATCTCAAATCCAGGGTGCTGTCAATGGAAAGTTATGGTTCTATTTTTAATTCTGCCGCTGTAATGGTTAATTCTGAGCTACTATGATGTCAGTGCATTGACCAATATTTCGAGTAATAGTTCATGATATATTGACACATTCCACTTCCCAAATTTTTGCATATTAAAGTTTATAATTTTTTAGAACTTTTGTATAATACTTTCAGTGTGAAATGTCTGATGGTATGACATTTCTAAAAGAATCATTACACTGTAAATCTTACTGTGCAGAGTTCCGTTGAAATGCATGGGATTTGGCCATTTACTATGACTGTATAGGTTACGCTGCATAGTAAAAGAAAATTCTGAATAATAACTTCTCCATCTAAAATAACTCGGCTATTTCTATTTTTATTATGTTGATTAGAAAAAACAAAAAATTCAGAAGGCACTGCCATTGTTCATTCACTAATGGCCTGCAAAGCAGTTTTGAAAGTATTTGTTTTAGTTTTGAGTTGTTAAACAAAAGTCCAAACTCCAACAAATGTATTTCTTCCTCTCTCTAACTGAAAAGAAAAATTGACAAAGCCATACTGAAAATGAAAAAGTGAGGGGGAAGGACGGGTGTCTGAGCTCATTTTTTTTTCTAAGTTCCAGCCCAAACGTAAATTAAAATGGCCGAGTTATAAACCCCTAAAATGGCAAAGCTGACAGCCCTTAAGTACAGATGTACTGTCTGTTACCATTATAATAATTATTGGGTAAGATGTTTTGTAGTATGTTTTTAAATAATGTAATACAGGACACAGTAATATTCAGGCTAACAGCCAAAACCTACTGTGCTGATGAAATCATATTTATAACTCTTTTTACAAAATTTACAACAATCTTAAACTCAGAAACCTCAGACTATTAGATGTAGATTCAGTAGTTTATTTAAGTGTATTAGGATTATGTAATGTTATATTTCCTTTTGAACAAGACCTGCTTAAATGAATAATTTTAATTCATTAAGGTTTCTTAATGTTACTCTGTCCTTGTTAAGAGGTTGAGCACCTTACCAAAATATTAATTTAATTTTTAAAATCTTGTTTAAATAACTTTGTAATTTGAAAGTAATGAATTCTGTAGTAATGTCTTTCACATATGTGAAGATGAACAATAAAATTGTTTGTTTACAAGTTATGGCTCTAATTTCTGGTAACTTTTGTAATCAGCATAGATATACGCTATAGTTCATGGAATATTTTATTTAAATGAAAAATCTGCACTTAAATCATGTATAATGATCTGATTCAAGTATAAAACCCGGGGATAACTGAATGGGACACTACACCGGAATTTTACCTTGTACTTCCAGTATGCCATTCATGCAGCTCACAAGGGTGTCCTTTTTTAAGTATGTACAGTAGTATGCTCCTTTGTTGATATTTCCACTGGAATATGCAGCTCTCATGTTCTAGTGGAAAAGAAATCCATTCAGTACCAAAAACATAGTCCTCTGAAGTATGAAGGTCTGAAAACTGGGAATTGCCCCCAAATCATCCGTGGTGTGAAATCTTTTTTGGAGAAAGAGTGGTGTGCACATTCTAGAAACAAAAGTTTATGCTTTCATAATTAAGGTTTTGTTAGCTAACAATAATGCATATTTAACTGGTCAAAAGATAGAACAAATTTAAGGTCATGAGTTCACATATATACAAATTGCTGTCATTGGGCAAGTACTAACACTGTTGCAGATCATTCAGCTCATAGAAAAACTTCCTTCTAGCAAAAAATGTAAAATGCAAATGCTGTAAATTCAGATGAATTGTTTTTAAATATTTCAGTACATGCATTAAAAACAAGAGTGAAAACTTGCAGCTTTCGAAAAAGTAGCATATTTCTTTTAAAAAGTGTTTCTTTAATCTCCATTTTATCCACTTGTTTTTTTTTGCAGTTAGCAATCTATTTAACCCTGTGCTAGATATAGCGATCTCATGAAACATTAACACAAGGAAGTAGTGTGATGAAATCCAGACTCCCAGCACTGAAAGGAATTGTGCTTATATTTATCATTGTCTAAGACTTTCCTGAAAGGGGCACTGTCAACCATTTCAGCTCCTTTATCAAAATTGAAGTAAATCTATTAAAAAGATATCCAACTTCTGAATATTTATTTTAAATGGATGACTTTTTCTTGAGACACTTCTATTTTGTGGTGTGATCACAATAAAGCTAGCATATATACTTCCCATTCTGGTTAGTATTAACAATGTTCTCTAAGTCATTCTGTATTCTTGCTGAGACCATTGATTATGACTCATGATGTGAGAGAGATGGACAAGAAGGGGATTTTATTATATTAGGAGCACAGCAAAATACACTGTTTGTCAAATGGAGGTTAGATAGTTGGTAAGAAAAAATGTTTGTAAGCTTTTTGGGGGATATTTCAAGCAATGAGAAATGAAGATAAACTCTTGAAGGATGAAAATCATTGGCAGTGTCCCTTTAAAAACAAACAGATTGCTTGACTTTTATTTTGATACGTTTGAATCTGTTTTTTATTTATTTTGGAAATGTTAAATGTTGCTTTAAAATGTTTTCGAATAAATGCTTTTTAATACTAAAGATGCTTAAAAAAGATCAAAGTAAAACAAGAACCACAATGAAGAAACTGAAATAAAAGTATCAATTTCTTATTATTTATTCAGGAGATTTCACCTAAACCTCAAAGTCAGAAAAAAAATGAAGCTGATATTAGCAGTTCTGCCAACACTCAGAAACCTGCACTGTTACCCTCAACTTTGTCTTCAGGAAAGGCTCGCAGCAAGAAATGCAAACAAGAATCTGGAGATTCTTCTGGGTGTATAAAGCCCCCTAAATCACCACTTTCCCCAGAGTTAATACAAGTCGAGGATTTGACGCTGGTCTCTCAGCTTCCTTCTTCTGTGATAAATAAAACTAGTGAGCACAGACATTTTAAAAAATACAATAATTATAGTAATAAGAAATATACAGAAAAATAATTTTGATTGTAAATTAATGTTGCTTTTTACAATGAATCTGCTTTAAAAAAAATCAAATGTAAGTGGGTGCATTAGGGATAGCTCAAACGTATAAAAAGTAAAATCACGTAATGTGATGTATGATTTATAGTGCAAATAATAATGGCACTTTTATGGTGGTAGAAAGTCATGACTTTTAATGATTTAAGTTCCACTGTATACATCTCCACACTAACAGTAATAGAAATAAGGAGAAAAGAAACACCTCTACTTAAAGGGCCTGATTCATTAAAAATATGGGCAATTTTCTTGCGGATCTTTCTTTTCCATCATTGAGGAACTCTGCCTTCAGTGGGCTGTTTGGATGTACCTGTTGCCTGCACAATCTTGTACAGTGTGTGATATTTTTTCTACATGGGGTGTGAGAGATGTGGTGAACTTCTTTGATGAGAAAATGATGTCCTGTGTAATGTGTAAATACTTTAGTTCATCTTTTTTTAAATATGGAACTGGTTTGCACAATATCGAGATATTGTTGGTGAACAGAAGAATTGGAGTAATTTATTTTGAGCACTTACAAACTCCCTATATATTTTTTTTTTTTCTGGAAAGGGATAGTGTAGCCTTTTCAGATTTGTTTTGAGCTTTAGTGACAGTTTATTGCTCAAAGAAGGCTAAATCATGTGGTCAACATAAGTAACATGGGTTTTTGTAAGGCCAGAATTCTAAGTTTAGCTTCACACTCAGAGCTGTGCCAAAATAAGCCTTGAAGAGGATTCCTGCATCACATGTTGTACCCTTGCATCTACAATTGACATCTTAAGGAGACATTTGTAGCAAATTTTAATTGTATGGGGGAGGGAGATGAGCCAATACAGTATTCTGTATTATCTGACTAAATAGAATTGGTTTTAAATTATGTTATAAATTTCCCCCACAAAACATTGTCATCCACACACATCCATCATAATACTCCCAAGATGTGGTAAGTAGTTTTGCTTGAGGAGGTTGTATGGCTTGGACTGAAACTACAAATCTGCTAGCCATTATCAAGAAATCTATAACTTCATTGCATAGATATGTACTTTTATTGTGGTTTAGTAGCTCCCACCTCTTGACTTTTCTTAATAGATACGTAATTTTTTTGTTACTGTAAGTCTTCAGTAGGGCAAAGGAGTCTATATAAGGCAGAGAGGAAAAAGAATTAATGATTTACAAAACTCAAATTTATGCAGATTAAATACATTTCCTTAAGTACAATCTATGAAACCTGCATAAGTGAGTTTTAATTTTTTTAATGAATCAGGCCTATAATATCTACATCTCTTCATTTGAGATTCTTCACGTTGAGGTTTAGACGTCTCACTATGTAGTGCATTGACAGTAAATATTTCTGTACTTGCTGTTACCCAGGTGTTGAATGTCCGTTTAGCAGAAAGTGGAGAGAATAGAACTCAAATGAACTATTACTTTCTGTGAATTTATTTTAAAAGTTTTATGTTAATGCTGTCCATGCCTTTTTTTAAAGAGTTTTTAACTGACTTTTTTTTAATTTTTTTAATTTTTTTTCTATACTGGAATGCTGTTGTTTCTTCTACTATAAGCTGTCTGCTCTCCCATTGATTTACAGGGTGGCTCCCCTTAACCCAAATAGATTATTTGCATAAGAACCTCCTCTGTATTGTAATGGAGACTAGATCTCCAACTTCATACAGTATTTTATTGAGCAAAAAACCAAAATCCTGCCTCAAACTTTTAACATTCATGTGATAGTCATAGTTTTAAATATTTTTTACAAAGCACAATATGATTAGCAGTTCTGCAGAAGAGAACTATTTAAAGCGTGACCCTTCTTTAAATCTTAAAATATTTCCATAAGCATATGACATATCTCTACTTCATGAACATTGAAAGATCTCTTTTTAGGTCCGTCACAGCCAGTGAATCCCCCTAGATCCTACAAATATAGCCAGAGGAGGAGAAGATCACAGCGTTTAGCCACTTGCTCGTTGCCTGATGAGTCTGTACAAAAAGTTCCTTCTCCCTCTCCAATCACTGATGGAAAAGTGTTCTCCATCAGTGCTCAAAATCAACAGCCATCAATATCAGAGGGTAATGTATTTAATCTAATAAAGAACAACCCAAGAGAAATTGAGTCATAAAGACATAAGACCTTCCTTTCATGTTTTCACCTAATGAGATCTTTGATTAACATTGAGTACCTTTAGCTAGATTTTTTTGTTGTAACATTGCAAATCATATTGTTTATTGAGCCCATGTATCTTTGTTAATATTACATTCTTTCTTTTGTGTAGTACCTGATGTTGCTCGTATGTCACTTGAGAAGCGTGCACCATGTCTCCCTCTTGACTTAAGCCGTAATTTGGAAGTTACAGCATCACTATCTACAGAATCCACTTCTCGTAATGAATACCCCAGTAAAGAAAAGGAAGATACTCAGATGATTACATATCATTCTTCCAAAGCAGTAACTGATGGAAGAGTAGCTACAGCAGCATCAGGTAAAGAGATTCAGTTTATAAGTAGTTAGGTTCATAGCTGTAGGATATGTAAGTGTAGTGTATGTATTAGGGATGTTAAATATTGCTTAATTGAATAGTTGATTAACCTCATGAATTCTTATGTGTATCAGAGGCAGCAACGTGGGGTGCCAGATGGAAGCTGGTTTGTGAAGGGAGCTAGTTTATAAAGCAGCTCCCCTTGTGGACTGGCTACCTGTCACCCCATGCCACTGTCTGTGATAGAAGTAGCAGTGTGGGGTGGCAGCAGCCCCTGTCTGGAGGTAGGGGAGAGGGGATGGAGCAGAAGGGCTGAGCTGGATCCGGCACAAGCTGGAACTGAGCCAAGCTACCTGCCCACCTGGCTCCTAATACACCTGAAACATAAAGACGCAGTGAGGGTAGGTCCCGGACCTGGCACGAGCCAGGACTGAACCGGGCTGCTGGCCAGCCTGCTAAAAAATTTACTGGGAAGCATGGGGGGTGCTGTTTATTGGTTAATAGACTACACTATTATATCTCTAATATGTGTTCAATCATACAAAATAACAGGATAGATTTTCTGTTATGAGCTTTCAAGTCTTTCATTCTTCCTTGGGGTCCTTTTGGATTCTCTGTCATTTCCCAGCTTTGAATGCATCAGTGCTTTAGCTCTAATGTTATTCAGGGTGAATCTGGTTTTGTGCTACAGACAGGAATCAAAAGCTCATTGACTCTTTTTTTTTTTTTTTTTTTTTTAAGAGCTACTTTGTTGTCAAATGTTAAACTCAGTGCTACCCATTTGCCTCATAGCTTTACGTTTAAAATTTAGGATATATATTTAACTTTCTTTAGCCAGTCTTGATTTGAGATTTTTCTTCATTTGTTTGATTGAGAAAACACGGTAATGCTTGTAGAGTAGGATTTCCAAAAGCAGTCAGTGGTCTAGCTTTGCTATCATGCAAAATCCACTGGATTTTTTTCCAGTGATCTCAATGGGAGAAATATTACACCAAAATTGAACATTTTGGAAAATCCCCCTGTAATTTATAAATTAGTCCTGATTCTGCAATCTGTTCCTTTGTGTTATTGTAGAGCTTTGTGCTGGGGCTCTGCAGAGATTACCATGTGCATGTAGCTAGTTGCCAGAGTTGGATCCTATCACTTAAGTCATGCACAGTGTTCCATATATAATATATGGATTAAAAAAAAATGTATGTATGGGGCTTGACACATACGCTTATCTACTCGCCCACGGTGAGTAGATTTCAACCGGCGCTCCACTCATGCACAGTGCGGGGTTGGCAAGTGGTTTTCGCTGCGATCCTCGAGCCCTGTGTAAGTATATCGTATGCATGTTCCAAGATGGAATTACTAGGTTTAATTCCATGACCTGTATTATGCCGAGGATTAATCTAAATGATTTTAATGGCTGCTTCTTCCATTAAAATATATGAATCTATAATAGGTATATTTTTTAAGATAAAGTGGACCATAAATATTTTTAAGTTTCCTGTGTTAAATTTTTTTAAATGGTGCTCTTCTCTAACTTCTCCAGTAAAACTTCATGCCTGTGACTTAATCTTCTCTTGTCTGATTGTGCTATATTACAAACAGTAATTTATAAGAATTCTCCTGTACATTGAAATGTGATGTTTCACATTCTATAACATTTTTATACTTCCCTCATAGTACTAAAAAAGGAGAGCTAGAGATTCTGTAGAATCCCATTTATTGAATGTGAATCGCCTGGGTATTAAGCTTATAACTATTTAGAAGAGCAGTGTCCACTGGGGCTGTATATATGCCCCCTCAAGGAATCTGTATATTCTTTTTTGAGTGATGTCCCCATGAGTGCTTCACAGTAGATGTCCTAGCACCTCAGATTGAAGATTTTTCCAGCAGTATTTGGTTGTGCCATGCACTCATGGCAGGAGGTGTGTGCCGTTCACGCTTTCTGAGTTCTTGCATGTGGTACTGCCCTCTATCACAGATGGAGTCTGATTCCTCCCTTTCCTCTTTGCATACCTGTAGATAAGAATTCAGTTCTCAGTTAGTTTAAAATTGTTCCTAGCTTCTTCTTGTTAGTTAAAAAAAAAACAAAAAACTTACTCTTCAAAGGTGAGTAAGGTGTCAAGATGATAGGGAACAGCCAGCATGGATTTGTAAAGAACAAATCATGTCAAACCAATCTGATAGCTTTCTTTAATTGGATAACAAGTCTTGTGGATAAGGGAGAAGCGGTGAATGTGGTATACCTAGACTTTAGTAAGGCATTTTATATGGTCTTGCATGATATTCTTCTCAATAAACTAGGGAAATACAACTTAGATGAGGCTACTATAAGGTGGGTGCATAACTAGCTGGATAACCGTACTAAGAGTAGTTATTAATGGTTCACAATCCTGCTGGAAAGGCATAATAAGTGGGGTTCCACAGGGGTCTGTTTTGGGACTGTCTCTGCTCAATATCTTCAATGATTTAGATATTGGTATAGAAAGTACTCTTAAGTTTTCAGATGATACCAAGCTGGGAGGGGTTGCGACTAATCTGGAGGATACGGTCATAATTCAAAATGACCTGGACAAATTGGAGAAATGGTCTTAGATAAATATGATGAAGTTTAATAAAGACAAATGCAAAGTGCTCCACTTAGGAAGGAACAATCAGTTTCACACATACAGAATGGGAAGCGACGGTCTGGGAAGGAGTACAGCAGAAAGGGATCTAGGGATTATAGTGGACCACAAGTTAAATATGAGTCAGCACTGTGATGCTGTTGCAAAAAAATAAACATGATTCTGGGATGTATTAACAGGTGTATTGTGAGTAAGACACGAGAAGTCATTCTTCCGCTCTACTGTGCGCCGGTTAGGCCTCAGTTGGAGTATTGTGTCCAGTTCTGGGCATGGCATTTCAAGAAAGATTTGGAAAAATTGGAGAGGGTCCAGAGAAGAGCAACAAGAATGATTAAAGGTCTAGAGAACATGACCTATGAGGGAAGGCTGAAGGATTGGATTTGTTTAGTTTAGAAAAGAGAAGATTGAGGGGGGACATGATAGCAGTTTTCAGATATCTAAAAGGGTGTCATGAGGAGGGAGAAAACTTGTTCATCTTGGCCTCTAAGGATAGAATAAGAAGCAGTGGGCTTAAACTGCAGCAAGGGAGGTTTAGGTTGGACATTAGGAAAAAGTTCCTAACTGTCAGGGTGGTCAAACACTGGAATAAATTGCACAGGGAGCTTGTGGAATCCCCATCTCCGGAGATATTTAAGAGTAGGTTAGATAAATGTCTATCAGGGATGGTCTAGACAGTATTTGGTCCTGCCATGAGGGCAGGGGTCTGGACTCGATGACCTCTCGAGGTCCCTTCCAGTCCTAGTATTCTATGATTCTGTGATTCATGTAAATAGTTATTGCATCAATACCATCGTCAGACAACGCAGCGAAACTGGGTCTTACGACTGGTCTTTCGAGAGAGACAAAGAAAAAACGAAAGAAAGAGTCTGCAAAATAAAAACACAAATACTACAAAAGTCTGCTGCATGACACAGGAGACTGGTAGATGATCCCAAGTCAATTAAAAAAAAGAGAGAGAAAGAGAAACAAGAAGGAAAGAGTCTAACAAAATGCGTGGCTTTCTCAGGTTTCACAGTGTCGCAATGCTGTGCCTACCTCAGAAGGCCACGGGTCATGTATTCACTTCTTGAGTGAGACAGACGTTCTGCAGAGATTTGTGCATTGTTGTAGCTCACGGCCAGAGCCCGAAAAGACAGAGCTCAGACTCAGGATGTTACTGTTTGATAAGGCTCTTGAGCCTCAAACAGCTAAGGGGAGGGGGTACTCAACAGGAGACCCCCACTAAGCAAAAGAAACGAGCAGGTTTGCCTTAATCTAAACCACCCACAAAAAAGAAGATATCTCCAGTCCTCACCCTACCTCCCAGAGTCAGCACGGGAGATAAGCCGGGCACCTCCTGTACCTCGTGCCACATCAGTTGTGGAACTGAAACCATAAACTCCACAGTCGTTGGCCAGCAGCACTGATGATGTCGGAGGCCCGGGAACTGGACAAGACATGGGCACCACCCACGCCAACGATGCTGGACAAAACACTGGCACCAGCAAAGGCCAAGGCGATATCGACTAGACCCTTTTGCTTTCCCAGCCTGGAACTGGTCCCTGCCCACCGGCACCAATGCCTCCTTCATTGGCAAAATTCTCATTGGCACCGCAGGAGTCACCTTCTACTTGTCACCACCCGGCTTGCAAGCACAGTCATAATGCTCCAGTGCTGATGTTGAGATTGCGCTCAAAATCACCATGCAGTGTCTCCTACAGAAAACCTTCTCGGCCCCCATCTCCAGTCAGGGGGTCCTCCCGTTCACCAAGATCACCGATCCTTTTGCACTACAGTGAATGTAATGATGATGGCAGTAGTGTGTTCTCCCAACACTCCTCCCCCGTTAGACCAACCACACCCCATTAGGGGCACCAACCATGGTATTGTCACCATCCCCATGGTATCCTGACTGGTTTTACCACCCTCATTATCCATAATGATGTTCTGCAGGCAGGCACTGGGCACCATCCAGACACCGATTGATGGCACCATCAACACCTGCCCACAGATCGGTTTGAGTCTCTCGTTCCCATAGTCCCTCTCCTCAAAAAGAGGGACAGATTATCGATGACAACCTAATCAACCGGGAATCTCTCCAACAAATAAGTCATATTCCTCACCGGACAAAGTGATCATCCTAGATGATACATTTCCCACTGACAACCTAAAAGAAATTCAAGAGCTTTTCAAGAGGTGCAAGAAAAGCAACACACAAAACAAAAATTGCACTTCCAATTGATGAAGCAATTATGGAGGCAGTGGATGAAATTTGGCAGACCGCAGCCTGAGCGCCACCTACTAATAAGTGCGCTGACAGAAAATACTTTGTTCCTTCAAAGGACATGGATTTTTTTATTCCTCCACCCACAACCAAATTCTCTAGCTGTTGATGCTGAAAACCAAAGGTCCAAGAGTCGACCAGTATAAGTCATCTAATCATGACAAGTGCTTGGATTTATTTGGCAGAATGATGTATTCGTTGTCCACATTATAAGTTTAGATAGCAAATTTCATCGTGTTGCTCTCCAATCATGACTTTGATAATTACTCCACGTTGACTGAGCTAATGCAGCATCTCCCTGATAAGAGACCTATTCTGAAGTCTATAGTCCAGGAAGGGTACACCACATCTTGTACTGCCTTGCTAATGGCACTGGACGCTGCCAATTCAGCAGCAAGTGCAACAGCCACATCTGTAGTTAAGAGATGAATCTACTGGTTACAGGTATTCCCAGGGACTTGCAAACCAAAGTTAAAGACTTACCATTCAACAAACAAAAACTTTTTGCGGCAAGGACAGTTAAAGTTCTTCCCCCTAGTAAGGACTCCCGCACTATACTGGGTACTTTTGGAATGTACACACCACCATATTGTATTAGATGTTACACTCCTTGCCAGAGGCAGACTGACTTCTCATGTGCCAGAGACTCTTTGAACAAAATTGTTCCAGGGCAAGAAACCAGTGTTGATGGTTCCCTAATAACCGGGTGTTCAACCAGTAGGCCTCCAGGCAACAGGTTTGAGGTCTTGGTCGAGGGCCTGCATGACCTTTCCACTTCACTAGTGCCTCACGATCATGCGACTTTCCATTGTTATCTGCACCTTTTTTTACATCCAATGGGCAGCAATAACTATGGATGGCTGAGTCTAGAGATCATCAAACGCAGATACTCCATTCCCCTTATATCGGTTCCCCCAACCTCTCCATCCTTCCTGTACCTCTTCAGGGACCCTTCTTACGAATCACTTCTACGTAAAGAGGTGGATCATCTTCTTTCTGTAGGTGCCCGAGAGAGATAATTACTAAGGGTGCCCAAGTGATATTGGGGCAGGGGATTTTACTCAAATTACTTTCTCATGGAGAAGAGAACTTGGATTGGAAATCCATTCTTGATCTGTGTTGTTTAACAAGTACTTCAGCAAACAGTTCAAGATGATCACACTAATATCCATCATTCCAGGAGACTGGTTCGTAGCCCTCAACCTGCAAGACACATTTCCATGTAACCATACACCCAGCTCACAGATGCTTCCTCCATTTTATGGTTGCCTCAGAACACTTTCAGAATTGAGTCCTTCCTTTTTGTCTGTCTTCTGCCTCCAGAGTCTTCTCAAAGATCCTGGCTGTTGTGGCAGCATACCTACATCACAATGGTATCATGATCTTTCCCTACATCGACTATCTCATACAAGGTCCATCTCGACAAGCAACACAGGACATGATCCTTTTTACCAAGAAGCCTTTCAAATCTCTCGGCCTCATCATAAATGAACAAAAGTCCACCCTATGTTCCACACAATCCCTAGTGTTCATAGGAGTACATCTGGATTCTACCACAGCAAGAGCATATCTCCCCACCCAGAGCTTTGAAGCCTTATTTTGATCATAATATCCAGCCCTACTGTGACAACATTAACCTGTCTTCCGCATATGACTGCCACAACATATGTCGTCTGATATGCATGTCTGCACTTTTGCTGCCTCCGCCATTGGCTGTCCTCAGTTTACATCCGATGCATGCACCACCTATACAAGCAGGAGATGATCCCTATGAAGGTTCGCACTTCCTTACCAATGGTGGACCAGTCCAAAGAACCTCCTTGCTGGTGTTCTGTTCTACCAGATGCAGCCCTCTGCACAAATCACCACAGATGCTTCCCTCTTCGGGTGGCGTGCACACATGCAGCGCCACTTAGCTCAGGGCAGATGGTCAGTTCATAAATCCCTCTGGCATATCAAACTTTTGGAGCTCCACACAGTAAGTAATGCTTGCAAACATTTCCTTCAGTATATTTGCGGCTCTGTGATGCGTATCCTCACTGACAACATTTTTACATCAACCGTCAAGGTGGTGCCCATTCTGTGTCCCTTTGTGCGGAGGCTGTATGCCTATGGAACTGATGTATCCACAACACCAACCTCGTTGCATCATACTTCTCGGAGTCCAACAATGTAACTGCAGATGCTCTCAGCTGTCATTTCACAACAGACCACGAATGGGAAATTCATACGTGCCTGCACGCCCTGTTTCGTGGCTGGGAATTTCTGGCAGTAGATCTTTTTGCAGCATACCAAAATGCCAAGTGCCCCCAATATTGTTCCGGGATGGGTATAGAATCATAGAATACTAGGACTGGAAGGGACCTCGAGAGGTTATCGAGTCCAGTCCCCTGCCCCCATGGCAGGACCAAATACTTTCTAGACCATCCCTGATAGACATTTATCTAACCTACTCTTGGATATCTCCAGAGATGGCGATTCCACAACCTCCCTGGGCAATTTATTCCAGTGTTCGACTATCCTGACAGTTGGGAACTTTTTCCTAATGTCCAACCTAAACCTCCCTTGCTGCAGTTTAAGCCTATTGCTTCTTGTTCTATTCTCAGAGGCCAAGATGAATAAGTTTTCTCCCTCCTCCTTATGACACCCTTTAAGATACCTGAAAATGGCTATCGTGTCCCTCTTCAGTCTTCCCTTTTCTAAACTAAACAAACGCAATTTTTTCATCCTTCCTGTATAGGTCATGTTCTCTAGACCTTTAATCATTCTTGTTGCCCTTCTCTGGACCCTCTCCAATTTCTCCACATCTTTCTAGAAATGCGGTGCCCAGAACTGGACACAATACTCCAACTGAGGCCTAACCAGTGCAGAGTAGAGTGGAAGAATGACTTCTCGTGTCTTGCTCGCATCACACCTGTTAATGCATCCCAGAATCATGTTTGCTTTTTTTGCAACAGCATCACACTGGTGACTCGTATTCAGCTTGTGGTCCACTATAACCCCTAGATCCCTTTCTGCTGTACTCCTTCCTAGACAGTCGCTTCCCATTCTGTATGTGTGAAACTGATTGTTCCTTCCTAAGTGGAGTACTTTACATTTGTCTGTATTGAACTTCATCCTGTTTACCTAAGATCATTTCTCCAATTTGTCCAGATCATTTTGAATTACGACCCTATCCTCCAGAGCAGTTGCAACCCCTCCCAGCTTGGTATCATCTGAAAACTTAGTAAGCGTACTTTCTATGCCCATATCTAAATCGTTGATGAAGATATTGAACAGAGCCGGTCCCAAAACAAACCCCTGCGGAACCCACTTGTTATACCTTTCCAGGAGGATTGTGAACCATTATAGGGCCTAGTTCTCTGGGAGACGTCTTCCTTATCAGATGGGAGGTTCACCTCTTTTATGCGTTCCCTCCAATCCTTCTTATACCCAGAATCATCAGGAAGATTGAGTTGGATGATGCCCCTAGTCATCCTCATAGCCCCTGCCTGGGTCAGACAGAGTTGGTTTCCCTATCTTTATTGGATGTCTCATCAACATCCTTACCCACTTCCAAGTTGTCAAGACCTTCTTTCTCAGAATGCGGGCAATGTTCTCCACTCCCAGTCAGAAATGCTACATATGGTGGTATGGTTTCTCTCTGGTTCTCGGAAGCAGAGAAGAGATGGTCCCAGCAAGTGAGAAACATTCTGATTCAGAGCAGAAGACCGAATACTTACAATACTTACCTTCAGAATTGGAACCGCTTTGCCGCATGGTGCATCAACATTGGCACTCAACCAACTGCCTCATCTTCATATGATCCTGGACTATATCATGCATCTGAAAGATCAAGGACTATCAGTTTTCCCCCTCTGACTGACTGAGGGCTTTTCAATATTGGTGCATCCCATCAGAGGTTTCTTAGAGGGCTGCATAATCTTAACCCTCCGCAAAGACCTTTAGCCCTCATGTGGGAGCTGAACTAGACCTCTGTTTGAGCCTTTGGCCACATGCTCACTCTCCCTATTTACAGCAAAGATAACGTTCTTAATAGCAATCACAGTGCAAGGTGAGTTAGTGAAATTACTGCTCTCACGGCATCACCAGCCTATACCATGTGTCATAAGGACAGAGTGATTTTCCAACCCCATCCCTCTTTTCTACCTAAAGCCTGCTCAGAATTTCACATTGAGCCCATTGTCCTTCCTACCTTCTACCCGAAGCCTCGTACTTTTGGTGACGAGGTGGTATTACACACCCTGGATGTCCGGAGAGTGGTGTTATTCTATATAGACAGTATACAGTCTTTCAGCAAATTGCAAACACTATTTCTCTCCCTAGTGGAATGCTCTTGAGAAATGCCACTACCTTCACAACCTATTTCCAAATTAATAACATCGTGTATCACTCAGGGTATGTCTTCACTACCCTCCTATTTCGAAATAGGAGGGTAATGTAGGCATACCGCAATTGCAAATGAAGCCCGGGATTTGAATTTCCCGGGCTTCATTTGCATAAGCCGGGCGCCGCCATTTTTAAATCCCCGCTGGTTCGAACCCTGTGCCGCGCGGCTACACGCGGCACGAACTAGGTAGTTCGAACTAGGCTTCCTAGTTCGAACTACCGTTACTCCTCGTGGAATGAGGAGTAACGGTAGTTCGAACTAGGAAGCCTAGTTCGAACTACCTAGTTCGTGCCGCGTGTAGCCGCGCGGCACAGGGTTCGAACCAGCGGGGATTTAAAAATGGCGGCACCCGGCTTATGCAAATGAAGCCCGGGAAATTCAAATCCCGGGCTTCATTTGCAATTGCGGTATGCCTACATTACCCCACTAGTTCGAACTCGCGGGGTAGTGTAGACATACCCTCAGTGTTACTTGCTGCAAAGTAGGCCACTTCCTTCGTGCTCAAGAGTGCACTCTACAAGGGCTGTAGCTACCTCCAATTTCCTTTCTGAAAGGAGTCCCTATTAAAGGCATCTGCACGCAGCTATGTGGCCCTCCAACCACACCTTCATGAGACATTATGCAATCTCTTCACGAATGGAGACAGGTTCCATTGTAGCTCAGGAGTCCTTTCATCTGCATATATCACATAAGCCAAAGCCCACTTACCACATTGTGGGTACAGCTATAGAGTCACCAATGGTTAAGCGCCCACAAGGACAGCACTTGAAGAAGAAAAGGAAGTTGCTCACCTTGTGCACTAATGACAGTTCTTTGAGATGTGTGTCCCCGTGGATGCTCCACAACCCACTCTTCCTCCCCTCTTTTTTTGGATCTATTCCACGCAATACAGTGTACACGAAGAAACTGAGGGGAGTTGGGCCACATGTGCAAACTCCAAAGATGCGAACAGCACACGCCCCCTGCCGCGCATGCATGGCCTGACAAGATACTGCTAGAAAAATCTCTGATTTGCGGCGCTGGGACAAGCCCGACACCAACAATGGAACACCTACTGGGACATACATCTCGAAGAACTGTTGTTACTGCACAGAGTGAGTAACTTCCTTTTCAGAAAAAAACAACAAATGGTCTGGTAGCGCTTTATAGACTAACAAAACATGTAGATGGTATTGTGAGCTTTCGTGGGCAGCTTACATACTATCTACATGTTTTGTTAGTCTATAAAGTGCTACCAGACCATTTATTGTTTTTTTCTGTAACAGACTAACTTGGCTACCCCCTGAAGTTCCTTTTCAGAGACAGATTACAAAAGAGAGACCCACAGCACCAACTGCCATTTGTTCCCTATTTTGTCATAGCTCACTGCAAGTATTGTGACATCAGCTTTACAATTTCATAATTTATTCAGAGTTTCTTGTTGAATCTGTTTTGGGCAAGGTGATTAACACATAGTTTCGTATTGTGTTGCTTTTTAGGTGTTTGCTTTGTTGTAGAGTATCCTCTTGGCACGAGCTGAGAATCGGGAGTGGTTTGTTCCTCGTCACTACCTGTTTTCTCACTCTGTGAATGTCATTATACTGGTTCAGTGAATTGGCCTAGCTTTGGTCCAGGCTATGGATGATCCGGGGGGGGGAAATCAGGCTTTGAATAAAGCATACTGTGTCTTAGAGATATTTGATACATCAGTACTTATATTGTGTACTGAATGCCCAGTAAATTTGTTGTCTTATTTTTAGCACCCTTATCTTATATACATGCTTTACATCTGGAAATACCTTTAACCAATAGCCTAAAGTTACCCAAAGGGAATAGTGTAAAAAAAAATGTCTTCCATGTCAGTCAGCCCTGAAGGGACAGAGATACTTTTCTCTGTTCCTATAAAGGAGAAATATTTTGAGAATCTGCAGGAGAAAATGTCAGAGAAGGTCATTGAGAGGGACAGGTATTCAGAAGTTGGTAAACTACAATGCTTTTTGTTTCCAGTGCTTAAGGTGGTAAAAGTAATTGTAAAGCATCTTTAAAAATCAATGTTACTTCTGTCTTTCTTTTAATTATGTATTAACTGGAATGTTTGTAACCAAGTAACTTTGCAAGAAAGTGCAGCGTCTGCAATGGTCCCACTAAGCTTGTGGGTTTTTTTTCTCCTTAAATCTACAGGTATATTGAAAACTGAAAAAAAAGTGAAATTGGAAGAGAAAAGCTCATCATCATTTGGTATGCACAGAAAATCATATTTAAGCAGAAAGTCTAATGCTTGAGAGAGTAAGAGCATAGCCTGTTCCTAACTTTTTACTTATTATGCTCTTTTTTGGTGTAAGTGCTCAGATGTTTAGTATTTTTAAAGTAACGAGCTTTGAAAAGCAAAATCCTTGAAACCCAAACACCTTAATAGATGCAAAAGGTTGTCTTATACATAAATAAACTTGTGTGATAATGTATGCCTAAGAAATTGTATGGAAAGTACAAGGACACAAGAGAGACAAGATCAGTAGAATAGTAGATCTATAGCTTCATGTATTCATTTCTAAACCAATAGGGTGGAACAAAAAGGGTGTATGGAGGAAAGGAATAATTATAGGGTACCCATTATAAGCTTTTTCAATCAAGTTAGTGGTATGTATGGTAATTGACTTGTGCTTGTCGAACAGAACATTCAATACCTCCTCAAATGAAATGCAATATAAGGAAGTTTGAGCTATTCACCCTTCAAAATAATACTTAATGATGGTTCGATAAGGCTCATCCCTAAAATTTCATTTTTGCCACAATTCACTATTTTTCATTCCCCCCCAAAATTTATTTTTGACACAGATTCAGCCCTGTATGTGACTAAATTGCTGACCAGTCTATGGAAGAAAAGAAGGAATAGAAATAAGTACAATTAGCTCTAATTGAAACATTCCGTATATCTGCTCTTGTTTCTGTGTGGCTAAGGAAAATGTACACAAAAAAAGGGTATTACTTTACAGTCAGTCCTTGAGGTTTATTTTCTAGCTGGAATCAAGTCCCTTTTTATTATCTCACAGTTAACTGCTTTGGAAATAACTGTGAAGTTAGAAGCTGTGGATTATGATTTTACCTGGGAAGCAAATAGTAGAGATAGATAAATCTAAACAAGGACTCCATTCTTATGCATATGTCAATAGTGCTTAAAAAGGAATAGAAATACAGAAATGTAACTTTAATTTTATTCAGAGCAAGTCTGCTGATAAAGTTTTGGGTGAGTTGTTCTGAAAGGAATTTATGGTAGATTGTCGACTAGTCATTCACATCCCTATTCAGGTGTTTATCAACAAGCTCCATCATACTTGATCAGCTTGCATGCTTTGTTCGAGGATGTTTTTTTTCAAATAGCCCATTGAGAGTTCTTTGTGTTCTCATCTTTGCTTTTTCTACAGACTGATCAAAATCTGGAAAATAGGTTGCCTGCTCTGTTTCTTACCAACTAACTGACATATTTAAAAAAAATACATTTTTAAAATGTAAGCTTTATTAAAACTGGTTCTTTTTTTCCAGTCATGTGAGGGTCACATCTGAAATTTTGCAATAATGTTACCTGTCAAAATGTGGGGTATAGTTGACTTCTTGACACTGAGAAGCTGAATTATGTTACTTTGCTAGGAAGATTCTCACTAATAAATGTGTTGACTTCCAGGTGTCTCAGCTAAGGAGGAACCCCAGTGCTGTTCCAGAATCAGATAATACAAGGGCTATATACATGGCACTGAACAAATTAGTTGAATCATTCCACTCTGGGCAGGTGACTGGAACAGGAGATTTAAAATTTAAATGTTATTGTTTTTAGGGTAACTGAAAGAAAAAAAGTATTTGAGGATGATGGTAATGTTTAAAAATGTTGATTTGCAATTAGGTAAAAAGAAGGAAAAGGATAAAGAGAAAAAAGAAAGAAAGGAAAAGGATCATAAATCAAAACAGAAGAAGAAGAAGAAGAAAAAGAAGAAATCTAAACTGTATGGTGAGTTCAGTAAAAATAAATTAAGACCAAAAGTAAAGATCAAATACTGTCTTTCTGTTTCTGATTGGCTGTTACTTACAGAAATATTTAACATTCATATCATTCCGAAATTTCATACATTACCAAAATGAGATGTTGGCCTTAAAATTTCAATAGCAAAGGCACTTTGATCTGAGATTGCCTCTCCTCCCTTTATATCCTGTGTCTTGGTAAGCATGTCCATTCATGGCTTTAACTGCCATTCTGTAGATACAGTTCTCCACTCCAGCCACTCTCCACCTAGTTCTCAAATTCTCCTTCATATCCAGTCCTGACTGTCTCACCACTTACATTTATCTTCACATTTAAGTTATGTCTTAATCTTGCCAAAGTCTTCCTGCGTAACATCTCTCGCATATCGCCTGTCCTAGCTATCCTGATAGCTGAAACTTACACACAGGCTCTCATCATCTCACATCTTAGTTACTGCAACATCCTTTTTTGCTGCCTTTACAAATACAATCTTATCTCAGTCAGAATGCTGCTCTTAAGGCCATTTTCCTAGCCTGTTACTTTGATCATGTCACCAGAATCTTTGCATCCCCTTTCTCAATAGCATCAAATATTAACTACTTGCCTTCATTTTCAAGACCCTTTCTGGCTTGCTCTTACCCTTGTTTCATCTCTCATTTACTATAGTGATGTTCACTTCTGCACCTGACCATCCCTTGATGCCAGCCTTCATCGCCCACTCATTGTTTTTAACTTTCTCCTATTCTGTCCTCCTGATGAATTGGAGAGGTACTACCCTTTTCTGGGCTTCCCAGCCTTTCAATTAACTAAATTGCCTGTAAGGCTTAAACCCAGAGACAGTGATTCCTAGAGATACTCCAGGAATGCTAGGGAAGCAGGAAGTAATGTCAGGAAGCCAGGAGAGAGAATGACCTTTCTGTTGCAGCCTTCATATGACCAGAGGAGAGCTGGGCAGATATGAATTAATCTAGGAAGCAAGGCATGGAGAATCCAGAAACATCCATGCCTAGGGAAAGACTAAATCTTGAAATAACCCATATGTTAGTAAAACAGGGACTATTTAGTCAGACACAATCAGGTTATTTTTTTTATTATTATTTTTAGGTTTGTTGGACTTCAGTGCTTTCCCCTTATGCTGTAACTTTTAAACTGAATCCCAGAGAGCCAATTCTCTGCATCTTTAATCTTGCCTTTTTTCTGTTGCTCTGTAACAACTAGCAACCCAGTACTGTTTTAACATGTAAGTCGTCTTTGTTCTGTTAATAAAATCACCTTTTAAGGTGGTCTGATTCCTGTGTCCTAGAAGGTAGGAAGTTCTGTGTTCCTGGGTTTAAGATTGAAAGGTCAGCTATAAAGAGAATTAAGAAGGTTCCTCCCTTCTTCCCCCCGCCCCAACTCTCTCCAGAGGGAGGCTGTAAGATCTTGAGGGTCTCCACTGGAAGGAATTCCCAAATGCATCTTCCTGGGTTTTCAAAGAGGGTTTTACATTTGAGTGGTAGCAGTGTACCATCCAATGTCAGGAAATCTATGACCTGGGGAGTTTTTAAATAGAAGCATTTAGTGGCAGAGTATTAGTCTCTTGCAGCCCCCACCTTCTGCACTCAAAATGCCAGTGTGGGGAACAGCCTTGAGAGCTCCCTCATGACTGGAAAAAGCTTCCCCATAAACATCTCCAAAACCAACTCATTATTCTCCTTTAAAGCTACTTTTGCTTGCTGCTTATGGCAAAACTTTAGGACACTAATGTGCTGAGATCTCTGTTTTGCTGCCAATTTTGTCACATTGTTTCCTTGTACGCTACCATTTTATCTATTCTTTTCTTCTACTTATATTGTAAGCTCTTTTGAGCAAGCACTGTCCTCTTCTGTGTTTGTGCAGCACCTAGTCGATGACTGTTGCTCCCAGGTGCTATGGTAATACAAATAATAATAATAATGGCCAAAACTCTGATCTTTCCTTCATTGCAGTGAGAGACCCATTTTTTACAAAATACCTGTTTACCATTAATTTATTTGGACTTTGCATTTAATGATACCATTTATTTTTCTTGCCTTTCTCTGATCCAGTATGGCTGTTCTTAAGCAAAAAACAAACAACCCAAAAAAACAAAAACAAAAAAACCCTTCACTGACATGACTGCCGATTGAGAAGGAAGAAAACACTCCCCATATTCTTTTTGCATACCACAGCCTAAAGGGGGCCCAGTGTAGTAGATTTTGTGTGCTCCATCCCTGCAAAGAGGCAACGCGCGGGGAGAGCTGGAGCACCAGCACAGGCTCCTCAGTACTGGGGAGGGCCCTGAGCCTTGGGGGTCAGATCCAGGCAAGTCAGGAGCCACATCCGGTCTCTGGGCCTGAAGTTTCCTATCCCTGGACTAGAAGGATATTCTGTCATCTGCAATAAAGGAATGATGATTATCATTCATGCACGCTACATAGGAAAGGATAGCTGTAGCGTAAGTTGGACAAATGAAAAAGCAGTTTTGTTTAGGTGAAAGCCTGCTAATACTCGATGTACCAAATAGGCTTTATATTTTCTACATTTATTTTGTTTACTCAAATGTCTAGATTTCTCTTGTCATTGATGCTAAATGTCAAGCAATGAATATCAAAAGCAGAAAATATCTTTCATAAACAATATGGAAAAATAGCGTAATAGCACTGACATAAAACCACAAATTTTAACACCAGGATGATTTCTGTCCTCTTTAATGGAGCATAGTCAAGGAAATCTACACTAGAAATTGGTAAGAAAATAACTCATTTGTAAGTAAATGTCTGTGGAAGGTCATCGGAGTTCACTGGAAAGTAATTCTTGCACCAACAGAAATTCAAAGTAAAATAAACCAATCTATCAAATATGGTAAGACAATGATGGGCATATTTTATATACACTTTGAGGATGTCAGCAACATGACTTCCTTTGCAAGTGATCATATAGACACCACCTGGAAAGAGGAAAAAAAGGTCAACCTAGAGAAACTTTATGCAGAACAACAGAGAGTATATGACACTCAGAAGCCTGAGCAGACCATCAGAAGACCAAAATAAATGGTGAAAACTGATAGGCTCCCTGTGCACCGAAAGATGTGGAAAGCTAAAGATGAAAGAATCTCTTGTCATGATTTATTTCAGTATTATTTGTTACACCAGAGATGGATATGCTGCTATACATTGGTGACCCTGTGGAAAAAAAATCCACACCACACCATCTCAAGACAATGCAGAAGATCATCTTAGCAGCAGTCCCTCTTGTTGTCACTGATCCTGGGTCTCAAGATGTAGCTCATATTTAGTAGTGAATCACTTATAGAGAAAGGAAATAGGATTCTAAGGCTACAGAATGTGTGGGAGATGCTGTAGAACAGGGGTTTTAAAACTCTGGGTGGCGGCTTGTAAGCGCAAGCCACTAGCTGGCTTCAAGACGCTTTGTTTACTTGATATCTCTGCAGGTATGGATGATCGTAGCTCGTGTTGGCCACAGATTACTGTTCCCAGCCAATGGGAGCTATGAGAAACGGCGTCCCAGTCTGCACCACTTTCTGCGGCTCCCCTTGGCCGGGAATGGTGATCTGCAGCTAACGCAAGTTGTGATAGCTTGTACCTGCGGAGGTTCAGGAAAATAAAGCATCTCACAGCCAGCTAATGGCTTACGCTTACAAGCTGTGACCCAGAGTTTGAAAACCTCTGTCACCAATAGGATGGAAACAGATGATTGAAAATTGTGTAAGGATTACCTTGTTTCAGAGATGCATCTAAACTGGACATTTATCCAAACCTCAAAGCTCGTTAAAATTCTCCCCTTGCTAATTTGGAGGGAAGGGTTACTCTCATGATATTGTATCGTATTGCATCTCTGAAAATGAAGTATTTTATCTTGTAAAAAAATAATTAAAATGTACAGAGATGTGCTCATAACCCTTCAGCAGACCTCAGGTTCATGGCTTAATTGGGAATATTTTAAAAAATGGACAAAGATAATATGTTGGAAAAGGAAGATCATCTTAGCAACAGACATTTGGACAGGTTTAGGCATGACATTTGGGAAGCGGGAGAGGAATGTGAGACAAAAAGGATCCTGGTTTCCTCAAATGTCAAAAGAAGAACTGGGGCTCATAATCTCTAGAGCACTAATTTTATTTTCCATATAAGTCTACTGCAGTTGCTACAAGGATACTAGTTGGTTGTGCATGGGAAGGCAGTTAAAAACTGTATGATGATGAAGCATGGTTTGTGAAAACCTTGTAAGATGTGACTTACACAGAATACTGTTTGTTAGAAAAAATAATTGACAAAAGAAAGCAAATCAATCAAAAATCTGATTATGGATATAGTGCAATGCTTGTTCGTTCTTTCCTTTTCTCTTTTGTTCTTTTTTGTAGTCTTACAAGGTACTTTCTCACAATCACATATGTATGAAATGAAAAATCTATATAATTAGTCTCGTGCAATGTATGAGCATAAAAGAGGAATTGAAGTCATGCGTGAAATTTTTAACTTCAGTTTTTTGGCTCTCCTGCTTAACTTGGTAACCATAATCTTAATATTGGTTACATTGAAAACATGCATAAAATAAGACAGTTTAAGGGTTTATGTGATGAACTACGTTTCCCTTCATGTTGGTATTTATACATTCATGCATATTCTTTGTCTTTGGCACCTATTATTATAACTTTCTTAAGTTGTCATTCTTACAGACATACTTTTTTGTGAAATATAACATCAAGTAACCATCATGCATTTTATTTAGTAGATTATTCGGATTATGAAGACAGTTCTATTGACTTTTTGGAAAGGTGCTCCTCTCCACTCACGCGGTCTTCTGGTAGCTCATTGACTCTGCGAAGCATGTTTACAGAGAAGAACACTTCATACCAGTATCCAAGAGCAATTCTGTCTGTCGACCTTAGTGGAGAAAGTAGGTTGGCTGACCAATAGGATATTTTGTTTTAAAAACTTAGTAGGGTGCGGTGCCCTGTGCTTGCTATGTTCACCAACCCCACTCTCTGGGGGTCGGCTACTAGGGAGAGCCAGGTCGAGGCGTAGCGGCCCTGGCCTGCCCCAGCTCTCTCCACTCTGGCCGCTGATTGGGGGAGGGGGTGGGCTGAACCAAGGCTGTGGCTAGCTTGGCTCTTCCTCTGGCTGCCGGAGTAGAGGAGGGGTTGGGCTAGACTGAGGCTGTCCCGGTGCTCTCCCCTCTGGCTGCCAGGAGATTGGACTGGGCTGAGGCTGTGCTTGGACCAGCTCTTTCCCTCTGGTGGGGAGAGGGAGGGTGAAGAGGGAGCGGCACCCAGCCCTGCTCCTCTGGCTGCAAGCAGGGAGGCCACATGGCTCTGGCCCCCCACTGGCCGGGGTAAGGCCATGCAGCTCCCGTGCATCCCCCTCCTGTTGCATCACCGGTGACGCCGCACATGTCCTGCACGCCTCCCTACCCCCACCCAAGCCCCTGCAAAGTTGTGTGGCCCCTGCCACTGCACCTAAGCCCCTACCACTCGCATTCCCCCCCCCTTCTCCACTCACTTCTCTTCTCCTGCCTTGGACAGCAGAGAAACTGCGCGGTTCAATATAAATTCCAGCAGCCACCCATTCACATGGCAGCTGCCGGAGGATGCTCGGGGTCTGGGAATGCACAGGGAATGGGAGGCCATGTGGGGCACAGAGTGATGCATGATGTCACTCTTTCGTCCTGCAGGAAAAACCTTTTTTAAAGTATAGTAAGGTATTTCCCATAGAAAGTGAATAAAAAAAGGCCAAATACAAGCTAAATAATTAATTTTAGGCATAAAAATATGAATCTTTTTATGCTTGTATGTTGTTAAACCAACATGTATATACTTTCATGACAGATTGAACAAAATATTTATCCTCCTCATGCTGTTCTGCATTGTGCTGAGCACTGGTTGGATGTTGCCACTCCTACCTCTAAGGTGGCTACATTGCATTGCTGTATATACAGTGGAGGTCACCAAGAAGTGTAATCTTCCAGCAGTACATCTGTGAGTGACTTCTGCTATGTGTAGTGCAGGATCATTCAGCATCTAAGGTCCTACCTTCTTGTAAAACGTTACATCTGTTTGCATATACAACTTCAGATTTATTTGTTTTTTACTAGACCTCTCGGATGTGGAGTTCTTAGATGATTCCTCCACAGAGAGCTTATTACTGAGTGGTGATGAATATAATCAGGACTTTGATTCAACAAATTTTGAAGAATCTCAGGATGAAGACGATGCTCTCAATGAAATTGTTAGATGCATCTGTGAAATGGATGAGGAAAATGGCTTCATGATTCAGGTAAGACACTCACTTGCTTGTCAGTCTTCCTTGTGAATGGTTTCTCTCTGGCATCCTGGTAAGAAAAAGTCGGTAGTCAAAGCTTTCTACATTCCACACTATGCCTCTGTTTGTTCTGTGCAGGACCATCTTTCGAAGGGTACGCCTACACTACAGGACAAGGTCAAATTAAGCTATGCAACTTCAGCTATGTTACTTGCGTAGCTGAAGTAGAAGTACCTTAACTTGACTTTTGGCATTGTCCACACTGCAGGAAGTTGAAGGGAGAACATTTTCCCTTCGACTTCCCTTACTCCTTGTGGAAGCAGGACCACCAGCATTGACCAGAGTGCCCCTCTTAGTTTGAATTAGCTGTCTTAACTAGACTCCCTAATTTGAACCCTGGAAGAATGACGGCAGCAGCTTTGATCAGTCTCTGTAGTGTAGACGTAGCCTACCTGTGAGGTTGGTACAGTTTTTCCTTTCAGTCCTCGGCACCTTGGAATATGCCAACAGTAGTGTCAGTTGCAGTGATATATTAGAATTGGAAAAAATTCAGAACAAAGCAATAAACACGATTAGAGGTATGGAACAGTTTCCATATGAAAAGATGGTAAAAAGACTGGGACAGTTACACTTGGAAAAGAGATGATTAAGGAGGAATTTGTTAGGCATTTACAAATGAATGGTGTGGAAAAGTAAATAAAGTGTTATTTTCCGCCTGTTATAGCACAAGAAGCAGGGGGTTGCCCAATGAAATTAATATTTAGCAGATTTAAAACAAACAGAAGGATGTATTTCTTAACTCACTGCACAGTCAGCTTGTAGAACTTCTCGCCAGGGGATGTGGCGAAGACCAAAAATATAACTGGACTAAAAAAAAAGAATTAGATACATTCATGGAGGATAGGTCTGTCAATGGCTATTAGCCTAGATCAGAGAAGCAGTCCCATGCTCTGGGTGCCTCTTGACCCCCGACTGCCACAAACTGAAAGTGGACAACAGTGGTGGATCACTTCTAATTGTGGTGTTGATTTCCAGCCGGTCTCTGAAGACCGGGTACTAGGCTAGATGGCCAATGGTCTCACTCAGGATGACCATTCTTGTAAGGCTAGTGGCTTGGTGACTAGAATCTGGGAAAGCATTTGAAGAATATGGGGGGCAGTATTGAAAAGGACATATGGACTGAGTGAGAAGGACAAGGAGGAGGTATCTAGGCTGGCTTTGTTGGAATGGAGGGGATATGTGGCAGGGAACACAAGAAACCAGGTTGGATAATAGATGGGTGCTGAGTGATGTAGGGCCTTAAACAAAATAACAAGAAGATTGAACTCAATATAAAAAATGATGAAGAGCTATGGAAGATCTTGGAGGGGAGGCAGGTCGATGTAGTTATAGGGGAAAAAGAAAGAGTAGTCTTTGTGGCATTTTTAGATAGACCAATGGGTCAAAATGTGTGTCAGAAACCAGAGCTGAGACAGCTGCAATAGTCAAGGCAATAGATGTTTAGAACATGGGCAAGGAAAGGAGGGATTTTAGAGATACTGTGAATGCAGAACAGCTGAATTTGATCAGTGCTTAATTACATGATAAGGGTAAGGAGGATATTGGCTATTTGCAGTCATGACTGATCTGAACTGAATTTGAACCAGCATCCTAGAGTTGAAAGTCTCTGTAGTCCATCTGTTACCAATTCCCTGAGCCATCCAGTAGACACTCTATCTTCAAATACTGCATTAACCGCTTTAGACGTAGAGCAGTATTCATGTTTTGTTGCCCTTTTCTGAATTCAACTGGCAATTTAATATTTTACCCACCTAGACTTTATACAGGTCAGCTGGCCAGTCATTCTTATGCTTCTGTGTCCTTGTAACCAAAGTATTACTCTCTTCCTGCCATCTTAATGTATACACTTTCTTCATTTCTATTTTTTTAGATTTCTTTTTTTAAATCCGTGTAATATTAAAAATCTTAAGCAATGGAGAGGTACTTTGTAAATGAAAACTGACATTTCCTCTATTGCTAGACTATAATATATTGCTATATATTTCTATTTTCCTATATTCCTATACTGGTGTCTTAATGCTCAGCGCTAAATAATTAGAACTAAATTACTAAACGTTACAATAAACTATTGTTAGTTGCTAACGCCTTGATTTTTGTTTTCCAGGTAGGAATTTGTGACCATGGAATCATTTTCAAAGCTAAAATTATGCTTAATATTGACTTGATTTTGCTACAGCAAATAGAAATTGCACAAATATGACCTATAATTCAAGTTAGCTGCTAAAGGAAAGCTGTCCTTCCTGGTGTTTTTAAGAAGCTGGAAATAGAACTGATTTAAAATAATGAATTACCTTGTTTCTTTTGGGTGGCAGTGCGAAGAATGCTTGTGTTGGCAACATAGTGTATGTATGGGATTATTAGAGGACAGCATTCCAGAGCAGTACATCTGTTACATCTGCAGGGATCCTCCAGGTATGCATTAAATCATTGGTTCATGGAAAATTCTGTGCTATTTTTACTTGTTTACCTCTTCCCCAAAGTTTTTATTCCTGATATTTCCTAATACCGAAAGACAGGGTGGGGTCTTAGACCGATTCCAGACCTTTGAAACAGAAAGATATGTATCAAAAAAATTAAACATCTGTATGGTTTCCTTTGCTTTTATTATCTCTAGTCTTGATCAGGGAGACTGATGTCACCCACAATTTACAGGATGTCTCTCCAAATGGCAATCTATCTTAGTCACAGGAGGCTTCTAAAATTCACAGAAGGAAATAGTTGCCAATTGATTGTTCTGCCCTTTGGTTTGCCATTGGCATCAAGGGTTTTCACTGCATGGATTCAGCCTCTGCCAGGGCTTTCTTATCTCATCCCAGGTTCTAGGCTATGTGGGGCCTCTCTACATAGTTCAAAGATCAGCCATAAACTACAGGGAGGAGTTGCCCTAAGCCCCTGTGTGTCTGTGTGAAATACTTTATCAAGGCTGCACCTCAGGGGAATGCAGAATGACTCAAACAAATTTACCACCCTCAGGTTCACTGTTCCAGACATGGTTTTGTCATCTCTGAATTGATGGATAAGCCAAAACAACTTGGGGGGTGGGGGGAGAGAAACTTTCTCTATACATCTTGCCTCTATGACTCTGGCAACAAGCACTGCAGCCATGGGATCAGGGAGCTTATTTGAGCAATCTGCTGGCTCAGGTTCATGGGCTACCCATGAGGTCAGTTTGCACATATATGTTCTCTGGTTGCATACAGTATTCTTTGCATCATCATTTCCTACTGCACGTTCAGGGAAGGACCATCCAGGTGCTCTCAGTACACCGTCCCAGTATATCTATCAGCATATATCATAAACTCTCCCAACACAGCTATTTTAGGGTTCACTGTTTTATACAAGGGGTTTTCAGCTGATTTTCTTAGCAACTTGGCATAACAGAAAGTGCCCTCTATTCTGATCAAGAGTGGGTCAGTGCTCCAGATCAGCCTTGAACACTGTCATTCTTGTGAGACAAAGACGATCAGTACAACCCATTCATTACTAGAGCTATTGTCAAGCTGAAGCAAGATCAAGGCACAAGGATCCTCATAGCTCCAACATGGCCAGGGAAGCCTTGATCCGCACCGTGGACCCAAGAACTCTTGTTTCTGCCTTATGGACTATCCTTTACATCTCAAAGAATCGAGTTTAACAGTAAGCACCGTTAAGGTTCATCTAGCTATACAATCTCAATATTTCAGCCTCAGATTACTGGAAGGATTGTTTTTACTGCCTATCACAACCATCACCTCTGCTAGAAGTGTGGGGAAACTGCATGTCCTGTGATAGAGCCTCCATATGCTATTTTCTGCAATGACAAGGTACAGATTAGGGCACACCCAACGTTTCTATTCAAGGAGGTAGAGGTAGAAATCAGATACCAAACTCAGCCTATACATTTGCAAGGTTTCCCCCAAAACAGTACGCTCACAAGGACAAATAAAAAGCTACATGCTTTAGATGTATACTGAGCTCTAACCTTTTAACTGAACAGAAGAAAGCCCTTTCAGAGTTCTTCCCCAGATTTATATCCTATGTTGAACAAATGAGCAGTCACCCTGTTACAGAGCACCAGCTCTCTAAATGGATTAAAAAGTCTCGGGGGTAGCCATGTTAGTCTGGAACTTTAAAAACGATGAGTTGTCCTGTGGAACTGTAGAGACTCACAAATATATAGAGAACCGTGAGCTTTTGTGGGCAAAACCTACTTCATCAGATGAGCTGGAGAGAAATAACAGAAACCCAGAATTTTATAACAGGAAAAGAAGGGGGAGAAGGCTGGCTTTATAATAAATAAATGAATGGTTTACCACCATCAATGGCAAGTGCTGTGCAGCTCAAAGTATTGTGCCTCCTGAGAATCCGTCATTTCACTCAACTAGACCTCCTTCACTTGGGCTCTGCAGCGTTTGTGAGAAATGTCTCTACTGTGGACATCTGCAGAGCAGTGATGTGGTCCTCTCGCTGCATCTTTTCTAGACATTGTACAATTACTGCAGCATCAAGGCAAGACATGAAAGTGGGAAGGCAGTCTTGCAGTCCCCTTTTCAATTACACTCCCAAGTCACACTGCACCTGAAATGTGTTACATGATGCAATGGCTGCAAGTTGAAGCCAGACAAATTCAGACTAGAAATAATGTATCCATTTTTAACAGTGCAGATAATTGACCATTGGAATAATTTGCCTAGAGATGGAGTGTATTCTCCAACGATGACCATTTTAAAATCAAGATTGGGTGTTGTTTTAAAAGATCTGGTCTTGGAATGATTTTGGAAAAGTTCTATGGCCCATGTTTACATAGGAGGTGAACCTAGGTGGTTGCATTGGTTCCTTCTGGCTTTTAAATCAATGACAATGGCTTAGGAGTCAACAACAGCGTAATCGAAATTCAAAGAAGAGAAAGCAGATACTAAAAACTGTTCTTTGAGATGTGTTGCATATGTCCATTATATGGCCCATCCTCGCATGCTAAGCATAGGAGTCTATAATTGGCATCTCAGTGCAAAGGAACTGAAGGATCCTAGGACTTCCCCTACAGGTACTACTAGAAAAAACACTCCGGCACATACCTATGTACGTATCTTTGCACATACCTACAGCATAATGGACATGTGCAATACACTTAAAATAACTACAGTAGCAAGAAGGTTAGTAACCATTTTTAACAGTTCCATAGTGAAAGTACTATACAGTTTTGGGAATAATTAGGAATATAGTTATTGTTATGGTTATTAAATTGATATAAAACCAAGATTAGTAAAGTTACTTAGGGTTCACTCATTCTTGCAGTATAGAAACAGAAATTGCCAGACTGGATCAGACCTAAGAGTCATCTAGTCTAGTATTCTATCTCTGACAGGGGTCAGGATGAGCTGCTTCAGAGCAAAGGTCAGAATCATGCTGTAAATTCTGTTCTAAAGGTTAGATTGTCTCACTCTGAAGCATGAGGTTTAATAGCTTTTAAATTTCTTTTTGTTAATTATTATTACTGTGAATAGTCTGGATAATCATTTAACTGTCCCCCTCCCCTTGTGAATATTAAGTTCTTGGTATCTTAAATTATCTTTTCAGTAAGCAGCTATTTTTAGAAGAGACCATTATAAATCACAACTTTAATTTCAAATTCAATTCACAGGTGTACGATGGTATAGAATGTTTTCTGCTTCCTGATGCTTGAATACTAAGTTAATTTTCCTTTACAATGTCATTCATAGATGTCATATGATATCCTGTGTCACTCACTAGGGGTGTGTCTAGACTACATGCCTCCTTCGACGGAGGCATGTAGATTAGCCAGATCGGAAGAGGGAAATGAAGCCGCGATTAAAATAATCGCGGCTTCATTTAAATTTAAATGGCTGCCCCGATCTGCCGATCAGCTGTTTGTCGGCAGATCGGGGGAGTCTGGACGCGATGCCCCGACAAAGAAGCCTTTCTTCATCGACACAGGTAAGCCTCGTGAAACCAGGCTTACCTGTGTCGATGAAGAAAGGCTTCTTTGTCGGGGCATCGCGTCCAGACTCCCCCGATCTGCCGACAAACAGCTGATCGGCAGATCGGGGCAGCCATTTAAATTTAAATGAAGCCGCGATTATTTTAATCGCGGCTTCATTTCCCTCTTCCGATCTGGCTAATCTACATGCCTCCGTCGAAGGAGGCATGTAGTCTAGACACACCCTAGGTGATGTGAATTTCTTTGAAAACCCATGGTTGAAGAAAGGTCATAAACCTCTCTTTTAGGATGTCAGGGGATGTTTTAAGGATAGCATGCCTGACTTGCAGTCACTTCTGGAGGATAAATTCTGATTGTTGATTACCCATAGGTCAGAGATGGAGTGCCAAATATCTATACGATAAGGACTGGTTAAACAAGGGGCATATGTGTGGATTATCATTTTTAAAAGAAAACTACTCTCACCTTAATGCCAAAAAGATAGTGTCAACACACCACCTGCTGGCTGATGTATATGGTGTAACTGAAATATTACATGGACTGCAGCTGAAGATTGGGATACTAAAGTAAGTGTGGCTCAGGTGTTTCCTCCCCATCTGTATACCCTTAGAAAAGGTGAGAGTTTAGTGTGTGTGTCAAGATGATTTTCATTTTAACTTATATTAATATTAAAGACCAGATGTATGCCACCTATACATTTAGAAGTATATTCTTACAAATGTCATGACATAATGTGAATTGTTTGGTTTTAATTATGCTTTCTGGAGCTCGGTCTATGACAAGGCAGACGCAGGGTTTCTCTGCTTCCTCTCACATCAGTGAGGAGGAATCCAGGGTCTGCATTTCTTGACGAAGCTTCAGAAAAAAAATTGTTAATAAGTGGGAATGTAGGTATTTTCTCCAGTGAACACTGGAATGTGAATTAGGGATACTATTATTACTGTTGTTGATGAATACTGAGACAAAGGAAAAGTGTGCAAAGAGGTTAAAGACTATTTTTTATCTAAAGCTTGCATGAGGTAATATCTGTGAAATCCAATGTGAAAGTGAAGCAAAGTCTTTTGTGCTTCTAAGTCTGCCACTTGCAGTTTATTCCCATATATCTAATCGTCTTAAAGTGCTGAATAAACAGTATTAAATTAATTCTGTGAAGTATTGGTGTGAAGTTGGGAATTGCTGTCCCAATTTTACAGAAGGGGAAAAACTAATTCCACAGATTGGTTATCAGTTGCCAAAGATCCAACAATTAGTAAGTGCAGAGCAGTGCCCAGATTTCCGTTGCTGTACGTTAGCCAGTAGGCTGTGGTTTGTCTCTGAACAATCTGTTATGTGACTGGCTAATTTGGGAGAAAGTAATTTTTTTCAGAGGCCTGAATGTTTAATATTCTCTTTTGTATAATTTTCTAATTGTTTCCACTGAACAGTTAACTGGTCCAATTATACCATGTGATGGAAATCCTCAATTTCAATGGCAGTTGCTAGTGTTGAGCACCTGACAGCATTCAACTGTAGGGGCGTATTAAACATTTTTGTTTTATCATAACACACTTATGAAAGGTGACTGGGGCACACTGGATTTATGCAAAATTAAGAGCTCCACAGTATCGCTGAATGAAACATTTGGTAATGAGGTTACCTTAAAAATAGTTTATTAATGTAAATACAGTTAAGCCAAAATTAGAATTTTAAAAGGTTTCATTGTTGAAAGTGATTGTTCTGTACTAACGTTTCTTCTCCTCTTCCTTCCAGAAATACACATCATCCTGATCTTCATCTTTGGGCTTGCTCAGGGGTGCGAAAAGAGCAAGAACAAGTGACACTTGGGGTAGAGAAGAAAAAAGTAAATTTGCCAGATGCTGTTAATCCATCTGCAAGGACATATCACAGTCAAAGCCATAAGGAACCACCCCCTAGCTTACCCCAGAAGATGGAAGAAACATATATTATAAGTGAGCACAGTTACCAGAAACCACAGAGTTTTGGACAGGACTGCAAATCTGTTACTGACCCTGTGAGCTCAGATGATGAAGATATGAGTAGTTTTGAGGAAGATCAGGAATTTCATTCAGATGATAAAAACTGTTTACAATATTCTTTAAAAGAAGATGGCAAGAGTGAGCAGGTAAAAATCATTTAATTCATTGTAGAGTTTAAAATTAGTTTATTTCTTAAGAAAATAAAAATCAATAAACTTATAAAATAGCTATGAATACATTCCTGTTTCTGAATTATCAACTGATGTGCATGCTATTGCTATGCAGATATAGATCAATACTGCGCACTAGGGATGTCACGTGTAGTCAACTACATGATTAACCGATAAGCCTCAGGCTTATCGGTTAATCCTATCGACTGCATGCATTCCCCTCCCCCCTGCTATCTCTGTATCAGAGGCAGCAATGGCAAGGAGGTGGGAGCCAGTGCTTGTAAGGAGCTGGCTTTTAAACTGACCCACCACGAGCACTGGATCCTGCAGAGCTGTTACCGCCCCCCCTCCCCGGCACACATGGGCAGCTGGCTCCGCAAAGCCACCTGCTCCCCCTCCCTCTCCCTTTGCACCTCCTACAGCCGGCTTCCCAGGAGCATTGGCTCTGTGGAGCTGCCTCTCCTCCACCCTCCCGTTCCCCTGCTGCCACCTGTCAGGGCCCCTGAGACCCCCTGCTGGAGGCCTAGTGGCCCTATACCCTGTCCCAGAAAAGCCAGTAGACAGGTCCTCTAAGCAGACTAGAGTGACTTCAGGGGGGAAAGCAGCCAATCAGGGTCTAGGAAGACCATAATAGAAATTACAGGACAGAGCAGCAGTCCGTTTCTCTTGGGAGCACAGGGTGTGTGGACTAGGTGACTGGCTGGCTGGCTGGCTGGCTAAGAGAGCAGCCAGTACTGTGGAGAGCTTATTGCAGGCCAGACTATGCTGGGACTAGTTCAACCCATTGAACTGTTAAATCAGGTATCATCCTGTCTTTGGAAATAGCTATTACCTGAAACTTTACAGGAATGGTTCTCATAACTAGTCGTTACTGGTCGCACAATTAGTGGCTCCTTTTTATACTCCTTGGTAGAAAATTACACCAAATGACAACAGTATGAAGAAGGAATGTACTTTTGTCTTAAATCTGTCAGTATGCTCTGAACTTTGAAATTAAATAAGTGGACTTTGGCATTTTAGATACAATTCTGTGTTTATACTTTCACATGATCTGTTTTGGACTGCAAACAAATACATTTTGGAATTTTGCTTGTATTGGATAATGGCTCACTGGTGCATTCAGCACTTCATGGTTTAAGAGTTAGAAGTTTATGTACCAGAGTAGTGAGACATGGGCCACTCGTACTGCAATAAACTAAGTACAAGAACTGGTGAATTTAACATTTCCTCCTGTTCTTTCAGGATTAACATAGAGAATTTTTTGTCTCTGTGGTAATCCTGAAGCCAGATAAACTAATTTGTTTGACATGTATATTGCACTTACTCTCTACTAATATTCTTAAACTGCATAATGTTATGTATATTTATATTTCTGTGAAATAATAATGCAATTAAAAAGTTGCTCATTCAAGGCATTGTGCTAAGTATTGAAATCAAAACTAGAATCCAAGTCGTAAGTTGAAAATAAAGCATTTATCAAGTGCTAACTTTATTTCTTTTTGTTATTCCTATGGAGAAGAACCCTGCTGAGGGGAATGTAATATGTGCTTGCAATGAAAAAAAAGGATCCGAAGAACAAGCGGATTCACATCTTCAATGGCAGCTAAATCTTCTTACCCACATAGAGAATGTACAGAATGAAGTCATCAGCAGAATGGACCTTATTGAAAAGGAAGTTGATGGTAGTTACAATAATATCAATACTTCATATCAATCTGTGTAGAGCTTTGAACATTCGAAGCATTAAATCAATAAGTCTCCCATTACATGTCATATATATGACTAAACGAATGATCAAGGCCCAAATTTATTTTGGATGCTCTGGGATACCGAGTCTGATTTTTTTTTTTTTTTTTTTTTTTTTTTTGAGTTATTGTGCATCTGCAACATCCCACTGAGGTGATGAGTATTCAGAGCATCTGAAGTCAAGCCTACACATGCAATGTTAACAGTAATTCTGACAGCATGGCTTGCCCAAGGCCACACAGTGAGACCATTAATTAGCAGGCTCCTGGTCCCATGCTTTGCTTACTAATCCTCCACTAATCCACAGCATATCCTGAAATAAAGTTGATAGTATTTGTTTTGGGCAGATGTATCAATCAGATACCTGAGGAGGAGAAAAGAAGTTTTCATCTTCAGCTGTAGTTTTCTGTGTATTGGTTTAAAATCTAATTGGCAATAGCTTGGATTAAGATGGCAGACCAGCCTTTATAACAAATTCAAACAAAGATTATGTGGTAGAGCTAAGTGTTGTAGGAGATGAATGCATTCAGTTTTCACTAGGGCTGTCAATTAATTGCAGTTAATGCCTGCAATTAATTTGAAATTAAATTAATGTGTTAATTTTTTAACATATTAATCACATACTACTTCAAGGAGTGTCCCTGTGGGTGTTCCACTTTTAAAATGTGCCAGCGCCACGGTACTATTGGTCAGATACTTTTGATGGCAACCCCTCCCCCTGGTCGGCTGTGCACGCGGAACTCTGGCATGCAACGGTTGAAACAGCCATCCCATGCGCATAGCCAATCGCCTTCTCAGTTCCTTTTTGACCACCGTAAGCTTCGGTCGCAGCAGAGCAGTTGCCCTCATTACAGACTTGAGTAGTTTAGAGTAGAATTAGATATTTGGTGTTAGTTTTACTATTAGTCAGTTAGAAATTATTTCTTTCAAAAAAAAAAAGTACAAAAAAGTGGAGAGTTTCTTTGCTCACTCACAAGCCACAGTCTACACCATGTGTAAAGGCTGCCAGTCTCAATTCTCTGAGATGGTTTAAACTTTAACACTTCCGGGGACATGCCTGGCTCCTCCGGATTTAAAAAGTGTGTATCCTGCAAATTGTCAGTTTCAGTTTTAGACAGACACTCTGAGTGTGTCCCTTGCTTAGGTCAGGACCACCACTCAGAACAGTACCCACATTGCCTGAAATTGATCAGCCGCTCAAGGAACGCTAGAGAGCCCCATCTTAAAATGCTACAGCTGTAGAACTCACCAAGGATGTCCTTGGACCCAGACAAGACCTCACCTCCCCGGACTTATGTCCCATGGGGAGGTTTCTAATGAAGAGGCTCCTTGCCTAGGCCCCAGGAACCAGGACAGGGCTAAAATGCCCAAAAAGAGGTCCCAGTGTTTGTCGGGATCTGACTCTCTGCCCAGGAAGCACAGAACAAATGGAAAATCCGTCTCCACACCTGATGGTGCTAAAGCGCTGGAGAAACACATGGGGAACTGGACTGGCACCCACAAAAGCCAAGACCCCAAAGAGAAGGTCCAACCTTCCTCTCACCTGTTGAGCTCAGAGCTGAAACTGGCAAGCTCTATCCTGGCAGGGGTGAAAGTGCATAAAGCAGCAAGATTGGAATCAGAGCTGGCACCAAGCTCTGCTAAGCAAGCTCATCTGGCACTGGCACCGAGAAGCACATGAAAGCACTTTACTAGCAGCTGGCACCAGCTCAACCTACAGTGCCGGTACTGATGATCCAGATCCTGCCGGTACCCATATTCCTCCTCCCCCCTCCCCCCCCCCACACCTACGCTGCCTCAGTTTACCACCACAGCTGAACTAATGATGGTGTCAGTGCCAGGGACGCCACTCTTTGGGACCGATGGCATCTCAGATACAAGATACGGTTTCTCCACAACATCTGCCTTGGTACCGTCCATAAGGAGTGATGTTGGCAACGATGAACCTATGCAGATACTTACTCACAGAATTTTGTCGCTCAAATCAATGCAGCAAGTGCAGCATTGACAACAACCACAATGGTTCCTGCCACTCGTGCCAGACAACTGACCATATTGGGACCCGTGGGTGGTATATAGAGGGCAGCAACCCTAGCAGCTGCCACAGGCACCCAAGCCTCAGGTCCCCAGTACTCCCGATCAGTGCTGTTTTTCAGAGGACAAAGAGGAATTTGACATCACAGGGACAGAGTGAATATCAAACTCACCCCCACCTATACACCTTTCTTCCTCGTCACCTGATGACAGAGTCATTTCAGGAACTTTTTAAACGTGTGGCAGACACATTAGAAATATCTGTGCCCGAGACCCACATAAGCTGATGAGTATTCTACATGCTTTGCAGCAGGCCAAACTCAAGATTCCCATGAATCCTACAAAAACCATATGGCAGAAACCTGCCACAATCCCACCAACTTGCAGAAGATGTGACTGCAAGTATTACGTGGCACCCTCAGCAAGTTTGCCGATGACTGTAAGCTAGGGAGAGAGGTAGATAAGCTGGAGAGCAGGGATAGGGTCCAGAGTGTGACCTGGACAGATTAGAGGATTGGGCCAAAAGAAATCTGATGAGGTTCAACAAGGACAAGTACAGAGTCTTGCACTTGGGACGGAAGAATCCCAAGCATTGTTACAGGCTGGGGACTGAATGGCTAAGTAGCAGTTTACCAGAAAAGGACCTGGGAATTACAGTGGATGAGAAGCTGGATATGAGTCAACAGTGTGTCCTTGTAGCCAAGAAGGCTAATGGCATATTGGGGTGCATTACGAGGAGCATTGCCAGCAGATCCAGAGATGTGATTATTCCCCTTTATTCGGCTCTTGTGAGACCACATCTGGAGTATTGTGTCCAGTTCTGGGCCCCACACTATAGAAAGGATGCATTTGAGAGGGTCCAGCAGAGGGCGACCAAAATGATTAGGGGGCTGGAGTGCACGACTTCTGAAGAGAGACTGGGGGATTTGGGTTTGTTTAGTTTGCAGAAGAGAAGAGTGAGCGGGGAATTTGATACCAACCTTTAACTTCCTGAAGGGAGGTTCCAAAGAGGATGGAGAAAGGCTGTTCACAGTAGTGACGGATGGCAGAACAAGGAGCAATGGTCTCAAGTTGTGGTGGGAAAGGTCCAGGTTGGATATTTAGGAAAAACTATTTCACTAGGAGGGTGGTGCAACACTGGAATGGGTTACCTAGGGAGGTGGTGGAATCTCCTTCCCTAGAGGTGTTTGTCTCGGCTTGACAAAACCCTGGCTGGGTTGATTTAATTGGGATTGGTCCTGCTTTGGACAGGGGGCTGGACTTGATGACCTCCTGAGGTCTCTTCCAGCTCTTTGATTTCTATGATTCTGTGAAACGCCTGGATCTAATGGGTCGGAAGGCTTACCCATCAGCCAGCCTTCAGCTCTGAATTGCGAATTATGTAGCCCTCCTTGCAAAGCATACACATCACATATTTGATCAACTTGCAAATTTTACTTTGAAGATCTTCCAGACAATAAAAGAGAGCAATTCAAAGCAAACTTCAATGAAGGAGCATTAATCTCCTGAACAGCCCTACATGTTGCTCTAGATTCAGCAGACGCAGCCTCCAAGATGCCTGGTGTCAACAATCGTCATGACGCAGCTTCTGGCTCCAACTCTCTGGCTTCCCAAGGGAAGTCCAGTCCATAGTTGAAGATCTACCATTCAAAGGTACGAAACTATTTGTTTGCTGAATCTACCAACGCCTCGCTACATACGCTGAAAGGCTCATGAGCCACACTAAAAACTCTAGGTATCTATGCACCTGCGACTAAAAGAAAGCAGGGAAGATTTTTTACACAGATATAAATCCACTCAGTTTAACCTCAGTTAAAGACACTGCGACAACAGACGCTGACCAAGGCAGAACAGGCGCAGAGAAGCCTCCCACGAGGCAGCTGTGTAACAACCCACAACATCCCATCGGGTGTTGTGAAGGTCCGGTCAAGGGTCAGACAGCAATACAAACTCTGTATAATATTTGGCAGTAGACTAGTTGCACTTTATCAAGTATGACGAACCATCACTACGAACAAGTGGGTGCTGGAGATCATCAGTGGTACTGCATACTATTCATTACCATCTCCCACCTCCAACCCTCCTCCCTGCCCCTTTTCAAGGACTCCTCTCACGAGCATGTGCTTGCATAAGAGACACAACACCTCTTATAATTAGGGCCATAGAAGATGTTCCACCACCACACAAGGGAAAGGGGTTCTAGTCCCACTATTTTCTCACCACCAAGTAAACGGGGTTGGAGACCGATACTGGATCTCCGAAGACTCAGTTGGTTTGTTCGCTATCAATGGTTCAAGATGGTAACTCTAGCCACCATCATTCCTGCCTTGGAAAAGGGAGTTTGGCTGTGTACCTTCGACCTTCAGGATGCATATTTTCATATCTCGATACATCCGGCCCACAGAAGGTTCCTTTGCTTCATGATAGGAGACCTACATTTTCAGTACAAAGTGTTGCCTTTCGGGCTCTCATCAGCCCCAAGGGTTGTCTTGAAGGTACTGGTGGTAGTGGTGGCCCGCCTAAGGAATGGCAGCATCACCATATTCCCATACCTAGACTATTGCTTGCTAAAAGGCCCCACGGCGCGCGACACAGAGCAGGCTGTAGCAACCACCAGAAAACTGTTCGATAGTCTGGGCCTACAGACTTATCTGGAAACGTGCATACTCACCCCCCACTCAGAACATAGAACTCATAGGAGCACACTTGGATTGCAAAAAAAGCAGTAGCATTACTCCCAGCGCACAGGTTCGCAACCATCAATGACCTGATACTCCTAGCAGAGACCAGCCCATTGACAACAGCATGGAGGTGCCTACAACTACTGGGACACGTGGCAACACCATGATTACACATGAGACCACTCCAGGCCTGGTTAAGGACAGTATACAGGCCACACGTGCACCACATAAACAGCAACCTTTCCATGCTGAGCAAAATAAAGTCCACACACACACGTGGTGGACACTGCATCAAAATGCTTGCAAAGGGGTCCTGTTTCAGCAACCACCTGCAACATTAACAATCACAACAGATGCCTCTCTGATGGGTTGGAGAGCCCATTTGGGCAAGCAGGTCATTCAGGCCCTTTGGGACGAGGAGGAGGCCAACAAACACACAAATGTATATTGCCCTGAGTTCAAGTACAACACATGCATCCATTTTCTACCAGTGATCCAAAACAAAACGGTTCAGATAGTGATGGACAATGTCACAACCATGTACTACATCAACTGACAAGGGAGAGCATGATCTTACAGTTATGTAAATTTAATAAGGACAAATGCAAACTATTCCACTTAGGAAGGAACAGTCTCACACATACAGAATAGGAAGCGACTGTCTAGGAAGGAGTACGGCAGAAAGGGATCTAGAGTTCATAGTGGACTACATGCTAAATGAGTCGTCAATGTGACACTGTTGCAAAAAAAGCAAACATGATTCTAGGATGCATTAACAGGAGTGTTGTGAGCAAGACATGAGAAGTCATTCTTCCACTCCACTCTGCACTGATTAGGCCTCAATTGGAGTATTGTTTCCAGTTCTGGACACCACATTTCAAGAAAGATGTGGAAAAATTGGAGAAGGTCCAGAGAGGAGCAACTAGAATGATTAAAGGTCTAGAGAACATAATCTGTGAAGGACGACTGAAAGAATTGGGCTTGTTTTGTTTGGAAAGGAGAAGTCTGAGGGGGGTCATGATAGAGGTTTTTAGGTATCTAAATGGGTGTCACAAGGAGGAGGAAGAAAAATTGTTCTCCTTGGCCTCTGAGGTTAGGACAAGAAGTAATAGGGTTAAATTGCAACAAGGGAAGTTAGGTTGGACATTAGGAAAAACTTCCTGTCAGGTAGTGAAATACTGAAATAAGTTGTATAGGGATGTTGTGGAATCTCCATCTCTGGAGATATTTAAGAGCAGGTTAGGGATGGTCTAGACAGTACTGGGTCTTGACGTGAGGGCAGGGGACTGGACTCAATAACCTCTCAAGGTCCCTTCCAGTTCTAGTGTTCTATGATTCTGTGTTACGAAGCGGTGCAATGGTGGGAATGATGCATCCTGAGGAATGTAACACTTATTGCAACCTACCTCCCAGGCAAGGGCAACGTCTTTGCGGATTGCTTCAGCAGAAATTTTGCACAGAAACACGAGTGGGAGATCAACCCCACCAAACCGAACCATCTATTTCAGAAGTTGGGTTTTCCCATAGTGGACCTCTTTGCCACCCCTAAAACAAGAGGTGACCATATTACTGCTCCAGAGTGGGTGTGGAGCCCCAATCTTTGGGGGATGCAGTCAGCATAAAATGGGAAGCACCTGTCTATACACTTTTCCACTGATCCAGTCATCATCTTGAAAATCAAGCAGGACAGAGCCAGCGTTATACTTGAAGCCCCAAACTGGCCCAGGCAGACCTGGTACCCTTACCTGGTACAGATAAGTGTATGTCCAAAGTATTGCCTCCCACCAGTCCGATCTCTGCTTTCACAGCAAGATGGGCAGATACACCACACTGACGTCCACAAACTCCATCTTCATGTGTGGATGCTAATTGGCCAACATCTGCAGAAATGAAGTACCCTCAGGAAATACGATACATTCTTGTGAACTGTTGCAGACCTGCAACCAGAAAAACATACAAACAAAAAAGGCATATGTTCTCATGGTGCTCAAAACAGAACTGCGTCCCATCAGAGATGGGAGTTCCAAAAGCACTCACTTACTGGAACTACACAATTTAGGATTATCACTAAACTCAATTCAACTGGCTACATGCTCCCTTCTATACCTATCAATGAAAGTCGCCTTTCTAGCTGCAATTACCTCTGCAAGAAGAGTTGGGGAGCTCGAAGCATTAGTGGTGGACCCACCATACACGACATTTCATAAGGACAGCCTAAATTTCTCCCAAAAGTACTTATCACTTTTCACTGCAATAAACCCATATACTTACCCGTCTTCTTTCCTAAACCTCATAAGGACAACAGAGAAAGGGCACTACGCACCCTAGACATCCACAGGACAGTAGCCTTTTACTTACAATGTACAGAGCCCTTTCGAAAATCTCCACGACTCTTTGTGTCATCTGCAGAGAGCAAAGGGGTTTCCTATATTCAAATAAAGACTATCTAAATGGATCTCGGGTTGCATACATTTAGCCTACAATATATCCCAGAAGGAGCCCCTGGCAACCATATGTGCTCATTCCACGAGAGCAGTGGCAGCGACAACAGCCTTCCTGAGGCATACCAACAGAAGACGTTTGCAAAGCTGCCACATGGGCCTCAGCCCACACATTCACGCAGCACTATGCCATCCAGTCGTTTGCAGACACAGACATGTGTTTCAGCCAGACTATATTCACAGTTACCGAGTCAACACTATCAAAGCGCCCACCACCAAGCATGAATACTCCTTTGTAGTCATCTTAAGGTGGAGCACCCACGGGGTCTTTCCCTTGAAGAAAAAGGAAAAGTTACTCATCTTGTGCAGTAACTGGAGTTCTTTGAGATGGTTGTCCCCAGAGGTGCTCCACCACCCACTCTCCTCTCCTTGGCTTTGGACTCAACTATATCCAGGTCAGAGAAGGAACTGAGGCGGCGGCTGGTCATGTGCATGGGATGGCCATTTCAAGCATCACGCACCAGTGTTGTGCATGCACAGCCAACGCAGGGGGCGGGGCACTGCTTTCAAAAGTCTCTGACCAGTAGTATAGTGGCACTGGTGCACCTTAAGGTGGAGCACCCACTGGAACAACCATCTCAAAGAACCTCAGTTACTGCACAAGGTGAGTAACCTTCCCCTCTGGGTGGGGAGGGAGGCATTGGCAGCAAGGGGTCAGAAGCCCCTTCCCGAGCTCCGAAGGCAGCAGTGGGGTCTGAAGCCTTGTGCTCTGAGCCTATATGGAAAACATCAAAAACATTTAAATAAATTATATTCTGTTATTGTGTAACCGTTCAATTAAGAGATTCACTTCACAAATGAAGAGAGTTTGGACAAAGTGTAGTTATTTTAGTCCTTAATTATTTTTATTAACACAAAATAGTGTTAGCTCTGATGGACTGTTTACAATCAGACTGCGTTCACATTGATAATGTTTCTAGAAAAATGGGAGTTGACTTTTGCCGTCACTCTGAAGTTAGTGTGATTCCACTTTGTAAGTGGCTGGGTAAAAATGAAACCACCTTATATCACCTGCTCCCTGGTTTTTTTTTTTTTTAGTGATGCATTAAAATTAGCGACAAAAGTATTCATAGCATTTTATGCCTACTGAGTTTTTGCTACTCCAGAACCATGACAAATGAGACAGTGAGCTGGAGTCTCTTCTTTTTATGTTTATCATCAATATGTTGTTGTCTATGGGAGTAATTTGTCCTAATGTACCTTTTATTACTAGAATTTAGTCAAGGCAATTGGAAAGATGAATAAGTGAGACCATTTTAACATGCTTAGAAGAATAAAAATGCCCATGGAGCACTGATTGATATGCCTATTCAGAATAATAGATCTTCATTTAAATATACCCTTCTGAGTATCTCTTTGTTGTACCTTTATATTAAAGATGCATATAGCAGAGGCATGCTCCATTTCATGCAGATTACTATTGCCCTCAGGCTTGGCAAGTTGCTAATGCTACCCCCTTTTGGGCAAAGTTTGGATTCCCCTTTTTAAAATCCGTGTCTTAGTTGATAGCATTTACAAGGCTAGGTGCTAGTCCATGTCCAATAGAATATGGAAGAAGTAGGTTTGGAAGCATTTGGGTGTCGGCCAGTGTTCCCTCTAAGTTTTGTGACAGCACAAGTTCACACGTGATTAATCAGCCCTGCCCAGGCAGTCAGCTCCATGCACAGCGTCCTGAGTCTCTGACTGGGCGGTGCTGAATAATCACCTGTGAAGCTGTGCTGCTGCGCAGTGTAGTGGGAACACTAGTGTGGGCCTGAAAATCAAAATACAGAATATCTAGCAATAAATAGTGTAGATAGTCTGAATTTTTTTGATAAGCTGCTTTTCATTTGGGCATTGAGTTTGGCCATGAAATGTTCTGAAGTGTGTTGTTCACAGTCACGCACCTGGGATGCATGGGTTTGGATAGGGCACAATGCCATTTAAATTTGGGTTGACAAGTTAGGACCAAATCCTAGTCAAGTTGATGTCCTCAAGTATTTTGTCACTGACTTCAATAGCACTTGGATATGGCCCTCACTGCATTTCAACACACCTACCTTTGGAGGGTTGTGCACTCTTTTCCAAAGATCCCTTTCTAATCAAACCATTCTTTTATATTTTTCTCAATGTAGTTTTAGAAAGCTGGCTTGACTTCACTGGAGAGCTGGAACCACCAGATCCCCTTGCAAGACTGCCTCAACTCAAGCGACGTATCAAACAGCTCTTAATTGACATGGGGAAAGTACAGCAAATAGCCACGCTCTGCTCTGTATGACAAAAGGAAGAATAAAGGAATGAAAATAGGCTCTCTACAGTGAATTTTTTAATTAGCCACAAAACTGGCAGGAAGACAGCAAAAAAGCTGAACATTTGGTTCTGTACTGATTATGTTTTTAGCCTGAAGCTTTGGAGAAGAGAAAGGAAATCTAGCATAAGGAAACTAAACTGACATTGAAAATCGAAATACTCTGTGTCCAAAATACAGATTACAATGTCACATACTGAGGAACATTTATATGATCTAACATATGATAAATAAGGCATGTGAAGTGGCAGAATTTCTCCTTTGGGTCATACAAGAATGTTCAAGAAATCTCTTCGATGGAAAGTGGTATAATTTTATAGTTAGTAGCAGATAGAACCAAACTGACAAATGTTAGTGGGCAAAAAACAAATTAAATGGGGAAAAATACTCATTCATAATTATTTCTTCTCCCTTTGTTAGGGAGACAAGGAGAGATCCATATCCTCTCTACAGTTGGTCCACCCCCAAAGTTTAGGAAGGTAACTAATCTTTCCCAGCCCGAGAACTTTTTTTTTTTGGTCTAATTAGTGTTGTTCAGGAAAATGAAAATGCTAGCTTCACTTTTGAAAGAAACAGGATGTGGTGGTGTGTGTCTAAATATTTTTTAAATAAAAATCCTCATTACAGAACCCTTAGGCTCTTTTCACATTGTAAGTGGCAAACAGTGGTCAAATGTGCCAAATAATACTAAAACCACTGGGATGAGAGTGTGAAGATAGTGAAATACATGAGGGTTTTTTTTTTCGAAGTTCTACCTGGTGCCAGCAATCCATCCAAAATTGTATCTAGTTTATATTTTTTTACGTTCTATTTCAGTATTCAGGATTCAAAGTACTTTTTTTGTCCTGGGTAGCTCAGCTTGGTGTTAGCCCTCTGAATCTTTACCAACCTCAGCTGGGATGAGGAATGGCAAGAGCAGCAAAATTGTTTGTGGCTGTGAATTACTAAACCACTAAATTGAATATCACAAAGATGCATTACTTAGGATGTTTTTATAAAAACTTTTAGCTTCAGTCATAAGTGAATAAAACATCATGAAACCAAAGGCAACCTAGTTGCTCTGTTAGTTCTTGCTGGATTTTGAGTTCAGGCCCTTCTCTTGGCCTGTGCTTATATAAATTGTCACTGCACCCAGTGCTACATACGTATGTGTAGGTATATGTGTATATATACACACACATTCATATGTACATACTATATACATATTTATATCTACACATGTCTAGTTTTATTACTATAGACTATAAGAACTCATGGTTAACATGAAATGTTACCTTTTAACAAGCAGTTTATAAAATTGAAAATAATGTATGTACAGGTTTTGGAATTTGTAAAATATGACTGTTAAAAAGAGGCTATTTAATTGATGACATAAGATACTTGAACACTTTATGCCTCACAACTGTTTATCAGTTCTAGTTTTCTGTATAAATGCATTTTAGAACCGATAGACAGTAAACTTGAATTTACCTTTTGATAAGAGTACAAGCCACTGTACATTCAAAAATTATTTAAATTTGCAAACACACTGTTCTATATGTAAGGTACTGTATGTAAAACTGTTTATTAAAACTATTCTGCATACTCTACATTTTCCATTTTTTTTCCTATCCTATACAGAAATGTATAAAAGTAATTAAAATAATGTACAGACAATACAAGTTTTTTGAATGCCTGTTGAGGATTCAGACAGTAGAAAAAATGTGCCAAAGATGGATTGTGTACAAAAGATGTTGAAACTAGTGCTTTGACCTTGCATCATAAAACCATTATTGAGAGAGAAGGTAGCATGCCTGGGTGCTTATTGAAAAATGGCTACACTCAAGTCTCTGATCTGTCATGTCTAAAGTAAGTTAATGCTATTAATATTTTAACTCTAAAGCAAATGTGTCAACATCAGTGATAGAATGATAGCTATTTAAAAGGTCTCTTCAACAGCAGTTACCATACCCTTGTATTGGAGATACTACAGCTCTGTATTAATTGCAAAACTCAGCTCAAGCTTAATTTATATAGCAGGGATTAGCACCTCCATCATAAAGTAAAGAGGAAATATAGTAACTGAGGAATCTGTTAAGGAATGTTGACTTTTTTATGACAACCACTACTATGTTTAAATACCCTGATGTTTTATACAGTATAATTTGATGCTTAAATGACTACTTAAGATATATTTCACACTATTAACAGCTGTTGAAAGTGATCTACTTACTCTTTGGATATGCAAAGATACTGTTATCTATTATTCACTTGTTGCATATCCTTAAATGTGGTACTGTGTGTACTGTGTAATGTAAATCTTCATATACAGTTTGAAATAAAGTATATGGTATTTACATAATATACACAGTACATACTGGTGCTGTGTGATAAAATGTGTGTATGCATGTGTGTGATACCATATAATTGTAAATGTAATGAAGGGAGAGATGGACTGAGATTTCAAGTTGTGGGTTGGAGGTTCCATGCTTTGGGCCCATCACAGCAAAGTTACAGTGAGTTGTGAGACTATTATCCCTAAAAGGTATATGTTGTATGAGCTGAGGGCATGGAGGTGGTCTCATATACAGATGCTAGGAGGTTATCACTAGTGTAGCCAAGGGCTACACTTTTACAGTAGTTTTTTGTATGAAATATATGGTATATTTAAAATAGTACCATATGGTTTCAGATTTAAATAAGCAAAAGCTGGGATAGATTCCATTTCTCAGAATATCATTCAATTGTCTTAATCATAAGACTTTCTCGTCTGCCCTCTTTTGCCTCATTCACCATACGCCTTTCAGCTTCTTCAATAAACAAGGCAGGCATCTTACAAACAACAGCCTTATTCACTACACAGTTCTGATTTGTTCCTAAAGCACCATCTGCACTCCTCTCATCTGAAAAAGTGGGTTTTGCCCATGAAAGCTCATGACAAAGTGCCACAGGACTGCTCATTTTTAAAGTTACTGACCAACATGGCTACCCCCCTCATCTATACTGTGCACTGAATCTGGTAGAGGTGCTATGGAAAAATAGTATGTGATGTTATAACTAAATTCTATATCACAATGCATATATGCACAAAGGGGACAAATTAAGGTTGCGCAAGCTTAATTCTGGCATTTCCTAACTTCAGGGTGTTTGTCTTTGGAGTGTTCTTTTAATGGGTTTTTTTTTTACTTTAAATTTTTTAGTTAAAAAGCAAATGAAATTAAAAAAAAACAAGGATATCTGTCATGTGGAGCCATCCTGTGACAATCATGGCTGCTCAGCAGTGTTGGAACCTCTCACATGTGCACTACTTAGGTGTGTTGGAGAACCTTTACCTCTACAACAAACTTCTGCTATCTGAGCTGATGGAGTAACTAGTAATAGTAGTTGGCTCTTATCCTCTCTGGCTGGTCCACTAAGGAAGCTGCCAGTGGGTTGCAAGGGTATTTGCTAGATCACGAATGTTGGGACTCAAGGTCCCTGTGTTCTTCTTTACATTTTAAAGGGGAGCATTCTCAAGTGGATAGACGCTTTGCCATTTCCACCCACTTCCCAGCTAACATGTCCACTTGTTGCCTTGTTTGTGCTTCAGCTTATTCCTGCCATCTGTTGCTCCTGTCTGTCCTCTAGCTTACACCTGTTTCCCCTCCGCTTGCCCCTGCAACTCTTCTGCTCCTCAGCCTCTACAGTCCAGTTTAGTCTGTCATCACCCTGCTGCCTGGGTGTTACCTAGGAAGCCATTTAAAAATACTGGAGAGGTTTCCATGCTTTGTTCTGGGGTCCCACTGGTAAAGGAGAGGCTGGAGGCAATTGCAAGGGAAGTCCCGCTCCACCCCTGGGCTGGAGCATGCTCAGTGAGCTCTGTGGAGGTAGAGTATGCACAATTTTCAGATATTTGTGTCTAATAAACTTAGGCTGAGTACATGCACAGACAGGGTGACTTTCAGAGGCTCTGGTGCTTCAGAACTAAATTGCCGAGATTTTTTTTTTTATTGTGAGTTAAAACATCTTTTCATGTGGCCTTGTTCTCAGAAACAACTATTTTAGTGAACTTTTTTTATAATCAAACTGAGGAAAACAGAACCCAGATCATGGCAAATTTCAATCTTTATGGTTAAAGACGGTTGAAAATAGAGACTAAATAACAAGAAATAATGGGCAGAATTAACTTTATTGCAGGTCCTGATGGGTGTGGCGATCCTACCCTCACACCACAATGTACCTTTGCTGTGGTCTTTTGACTAAATGGTTGCATCCAAGGTTGCATTCTTCACCCCAGCATTCCATTGTCAACTTCTTTTCATGTGATGGATAAGGTGATGATTTTGTTATGTTTGGTTTTAATAAAAGCCACGATAGGTCACAGGCAATAAAAATGGACAGAAACCTGTGACCTAAATGTCACTTTACTAAAAATAATCCCAGTCATGGAACCTCTTTTCTGCCACTCTCCCACTGTATGCCTTGTGAAATCTTTCAGGACATGCTCCCTACTTTTAGAAAGCACTTGTTAAAGTCAACAGGTTTTTTTTTTAATTCTTATTTTGGAGTTGACCATTGATCATGTATTTTACTATACTTTTTTCTTTTGTATTGAGTCACTGTGTAATGGATTTAGTTTTTAACAAGGGTGATTTTTGTTGCAGTGCTTTCATGTATATTTTAAAATTTGTTATGCCATGTGGTGTACCAAGGATTAGAGGAAGGGATCTGTCATTAGCAATAAGCATTATGTACACTGTGTGTATTTTGTTGTATTTGGAGAACAGGTATGGAGCACTTGACAATGGTGAAAATACACTAGAATAAATAAAAGAGTGTCTGTCGGAGACATTCTGCACCAGCATGGGCAACTCATACTACTGGAAAAATGTGAAATATTGCAGAAAACATGAATATAATGAACTTCCAAACATGCCATCTAATTAAGACAGTGTGTATCTGTGTTTGGGATGCTGTCAGCAATAGATGAGTTAGCATTTTTCTAGGGACTGGTTGATTAACTAAAATCTAGTCTGATCACTTAAATTTGCTTTAAACAGCTATTCAGTCTTTTTTAGACTTGCTCACAACTGTCTCCATTCAGTTAATGCCTCTCAATGCATTGTCACTGAAAAGTGTGAGAGAGGCAGCCCTGAACTGCTTAACTTCTTCCGTGAGAGAAGCAAGGTATTTTCTTTTATGGTTTGTTTTATAATAGCAATAATGTTGATTGCATTCTAATATACTCACAATAAAGGCCTATTGAGATTGGTTAAGTGCCTGGGCTCCATTTTGGTGAACTAACAGTTTCTACAAGCTGATCAATGCTTTATATACTCTGGAGCGTTAGGGACCTGTGCCTTAATTGTATAAAGCCTGTCAGCTAGTTTTTATGTACTCCTAATTCATTGATCACATTCAGAGCGATAAGGGGGTGAGATAATATCTTTTATCAGACTACTGTTAGGCAAGATTTAAGTCCTCAGGCCTGGGAATGGTATTCAGAGTGTTACATCTAAATAATATAAAAAAGGCCCAACAAGGAAAATAACAGAACACCACCTATAACCCCCAGCTTAAATCCCTTCAGCGTATCATTGACAATCTGCAACCTGTCCTAGAAAATGATCCCTCACTCTCATAGGCCTTGGGAGACAGGCTAATCCTTACTTACAGATAACCCTCTAACCTGAAACAAATTCTTTCTAGCAGCCACACATCACACCTCAGACAGATTCATCTAGGAACCTACCCTTGCAATAAACCCCATTGCCCACTCTGTCCACACATCTATACAAGCGACACCATCACAGGCCATAAGCACATAAGCCACAACATCAGAGTCTGATATAACTGCACATCCTCTAAAGTGGTATGTGCCAGCAATGCATGTATATTGACCAAAAAAGGATAAATAGACATGTCAGATATCAGAAATGATAATGCACATAAACCTGTAGGGGAACTTTTTACCTCTTTGGGTACTCATTAATGGATATAGAAGTTCCCATTCTTCTGCAAAAGGATTTCACAAGCCAACTAGAGAGTGTGTGTGTGGAATTGACCTTCATATGCAAATTTGACACTTTCCCTCCAGCTTAAGAAAGACATTAACTGGGTGGCCCATTATAAAACCAGTCTTTCTTACATTTAACCCTTCATTGACGTCAAAAGCTAAGTATGGGACACTTCCAGCCACTCAGTTAGCCACATTAGTACCTGCACTACTATTGGCAGGTACATTTTTTCCTTCTTCCTTCTTTTTCTGTTATAATTATGATATTCCCCCTTTTTTCCTTCACCCATGCTCATCTGAAGAAATGGGTTTTGCTCATGAAAGCTCATGATACCATGTTATTTTTTTATGTCTTTAAAGTGCCATAGGACACTAAACAGATGGTTTAACAAATATGTAACGCACATTCTACGGGACCATTCAAGGTGAAATGGCCTATTAGCACTGAAAGTAAGACTAAAATGCACGTAAGACTAAAGTGGCTAGTGGGTTGCAAGTTGTTGTAATAAACCACAAATCAGTGTCTTTATTAAAAACATGATTTCTGGGGTCTAGTGTAATTATGAACTTAAACTCCCAAGCTTGCCTTTTGAGCGTTGTGCAGATTTCCTTTGAGGATGAAGACTGATAGGTGGGATATAGAGTGATCACTTTGTGAAAAGTGTTCGCTACAGAATTGGCATTTTTCTCTCTTTTTTTTTTTTTAATTATTTTCCTATGTGAGTTCAGACAATCACTATGCTCTTGAAAGGTTTCACCCACATAGTTACTTGGGTATTTAGGGCATTGGATTAGATACATCTCCTGTTGTGATAGAAATGTGTAGGACCCATGGACTTTGAAATGTGCATTGTGGGAAGTGTTGATTATTTCAGTAGCTATGGAGATACGTCTACTATGGTGTGTTTGTGTCCTAGTTAGTGGGAAGTTTTCTTCTGATGAGCCTGAGGAGGATGTTGGGATGGTTTGCAAGCCAAAAAAGAGGGGTTCAGGAAAGATTTATTTCCAGATCAAGTATGAGTTGTAGTTTAAAGATATCCTGTAAGATTTCCGGTGAGGTGTGGTAGAAATAGCTAGAGGTGCGCTAAAAAGCTGTCCCTCACCAACAGAAGTTGGACCAAGAAAAACATCATCTCATCCACATTGTTTCTCTAAAATCCTGGGACTGACACAGCTGCGACAGCTCTGATTACTTTCAGGCATACTCAGTAAATGGGAGACAAGTTGTCACTGGCCTTTGTTCTACTGCTAAACTATTTTACTTTGGTATTTTTAATTTTAGAAGTTTGGTTTTGCAATACAATTTCTAGAGGCATTTGGTATTTCAGAAACATGGCTGAGATCTGACTTGTGCAGGCAACTCTTCTCTAAATAATTTTATAGTTTACTCTCATATATATCGTGTCGATACCCAACGTACTTCAATCTGCTATTAATTCTTTACATTGTTGTAGCACCTTGCAGACCCAGATCAGGTCTCTGTTATAGTAGACACCATAAGACAGTCTCAGTACTAGATCCCGCATGAGGTAGATATAAATAACTATACAACAGGTGAAGGTACCTTCAAAGGAAGTTGTCTTTCTAATCTGAAAGATTTGGATCTACTGTAAGCAGCTGCAACATTGTTGAAATGAATGGAGGTGCATCTGCTTCATTATGTCTGGACTGTCTCCTTAATATACGACCATTTGGGTTGAAACTGCAGTGATTCCTCCTTTTACCTTTCCACTCATACCCGTGGGTGAATGCACACAGTTCTATACATTTAACTTTTGTAATTGCCACTGTATGAATCTTTTAGCTATCTGAAAAACTGCACAGGGTCACCAAATGGATATAGGGAAGAAAAACCATTCTCTCTAGCTCTGTCCTTTGAAACAGCAAAGATGGTTCAGGCTGGAGATGTGGTTCATGGTCACATGAACTAACTGATTGCCCTATGTGCTGTTGTGAAGGTCAGACTGGCAGGGACCTTTTGGTGTTTTTTTCGTCTTCCTCTCTAGAATGGTACGTAGGTTAGTTGCTAAGATCACCTTAATAAATCTAAATTCCCAGCTTTTTCAAGGGCCTTGCACATACGTGCACAGTGGTCTCTCCGGTTCTCTGCCTGTGGCACACAAGATTTTATCTCTTGAGGTAACTCCCAGAGCAACCAATCATGGAAGCTAGCAAAAGTGGTCGCTTGTAAGAAGTGGTCTCTCCAAGTTTGCTGTAAAATGGACGTTAGAGATGCTACTATTGTTTCCAATGTTTCATGTTTAATTTTAATTGCCTTTTAAATGAGTATTACATTATACAATATACAGGTTGAACCTCTCTAGTCTGGCACACTCTGGTCCGGCAGCATCTGTGGTCTGGTAAGATTACCATGGCTGTGGCCAAGTTACGTATGGTTCCATAAAGTTTGTTTACAGCCACCTGGCTCTTAGGGTACGTCTAGACTACATGCCTCTGTCGCCAGAGGCATGTAGATTAGGCTACCAGGCAAAGGAAAATGAAGCGGCGATTTAAATAATCGCCGCTTTGTTTAAATTTACATGGCTGCCGCGCTGAGCCGATCAGCTGTTTGTCGGCTCAGCGCGGTAGTCTGGACGCGCGGGTGTCGACATCAAAGGCATTTGTCGACCACCCAGGTATGCCTCCTGGAATGACTTGGGAAAACAATGGTTGTTTTTTTTTTTAAATAGCCATTTGACAATGTTGGCTGTTGGAAACTGCCAGCCCAAAAGTTCTCCGTAAGCTACACTGGAGTCCCCCATTTTCTTTGGCTCTGGTAATCAAATTGAGGCCTCATTTTGTAGAGTGCTGATGTACAGCCAAACACCTGCAGGCACCAGTGGTAACGTTTTCATGCACAGAGGCCTTTTAACCAAAGGAGTTTTGTGTTTGCAAACCCCATCACAGCTGCACAGATGTGTTTGTGCTAGGGAACTGCATGCAGAATTGTCCCTGCATATGTGGAGACTTATGGCTGTGCTGAAAATCAAGTCATTTTTCCTAAAGTTTTCATGGCTTTAGTAAGTCATCTATGCACCTTCCATTACCTTTCTTCCTCAGCCTCAGTAGAGATTGCCCAAAAAAGCTCATAGCCGAGACACCAAGAGCAGCTATATTTGTCGTCAGTGCAAATCGTTATAGGAAGTCTAAGAAACTATTTCCAGTAATAATTCAATGGCCTTTAAATAATTACTGGATGGAATGACGTCTGCCAATATGATCTAGTGAACAGAGACCCAGGCCCTGCCCCCCAACCATTTCTAACGAAGTTAAAGGAAATTCCATCTATAGACAGCTGAGGGGATGACAATAGTGTGGACCAATCCAACCTGTCTCCATTTTAAATCATGTTATTGGCTGGAGTTCATTTGTTTTGAATTTCAGGCTGGCCATAGACTTCAGGGTGTGTTTGTTTGTTTTGTTTTGTTTTTTTAAGAATGTGGATTGTGCAAACTGCTCAGTGAACTACTTTCCCTGACCCCAGCAAGCTGTTGCATCCCATTTAATGTGCCTGTAAGAAGATTCATGTCTGGGCTTTGACGCAAATCTAGCTCTGCTCAAGTGGTGCTGAGTGCCTGCACTCAACAAGTCAGTTCTCCCTGAAAGGGTTTATGTCTCCATCGTGGCTGAACTGGGATGATCCAGCGGGTGTTTTGAGGAACTAAATGGACTAGCGGTATCAGTGATCCTGTAAAATCTACCTGAATGGCTCCATTTGAAAATCAAATCCACCTCAAGAAGTGCAAATGACTGGCTGGATGATTCAGCTAAGTATGTGCTGTAGTTGACTTCTACATAGCTTTCCGCTCCCAAGGGCCAAGAGCTGCTGGGGTTTCTGCCAGATAATAGAACCACCAAAATCCACAAGCTCTCAGTTCCTGTGGTAATTCCCCTGTCCATCCAGGAAATGTCTTCACCATCCCGACCCCCCTTCAGTCATTTCACAGTCCCTTTCAAAATTACATTTCTTGCTTTTAAAACCATCTGTAGCCTGGCCTTTCTCCTTTCCTCCTTATTCCTTCTTCTGTTAGCGATGGGTTCCTTTTAATTGTTTTATACCACTATGCTGAAGTCGTGGATTTTGCCCACAAAACCTCATAGTCTCTAAAGTGCCAAAGGGCTACCCATTTTTAAAGTTACAGACTAACATTCCTACACCTCTGAGACCCTTAAGAGTGAAAGAGCCTTCTCCTCTGCATCTTTCCACGCCTCTTTTTTGCTGTGCCATCTTTCTCTCTCACTTTTCAAATCTCCTCTCACAACACGATTGCTTCCTTGCTTGTTTATCACTTAATTCCTCTCCTCCTGATATTGATTGAGCCCAGCTGCCTTTGATCTCCTAAGTCAGTGCTGCTCAGACATTTCCCAACAGACAAGTAAGACTGTGTCAATGATGCAGGCAAGTCCTTAGATTTAAATTACCATGATTTATTCATTAGAAGGATTTCAGTGCCAGGATCTCATAATATTTCCCAAGTATTCATAAGTAAGGCCTTGTGTCATCCATGTGAAGTAGCAAAGTATTATTCCTATTTTATAGATAACAAAACTGAGGCAACATAGAAGGTAAGTGACTTTCCCAAGGTCACACAGCAAGCATGTGGCTGTGGAAGGGTAGAAGCCGGGTAACCTGATTCTGTGTTGTTTGTATTGCAACAATGCCGGGGGGGCTGACTCCCAGTGGACCCCACAAAGCTAAGTGCTGTTAGTCATACATAAGAACAGTCCCTGCTGCAGAGAGCTCATGTTCTAACTAGGTAAGGCAGACAAAGAGCGGCTTAGCTTTAGTTATATAAATGTAATCACACAACAGAGCGTGTTGGTAATGTGTGTTGCGTGTTTCAGAGGCAGATCAGTCAGTGAATGTACTGACACTGAACCATTTTGAGAAGACACATGCAAATATAGTCCAGCTATATCTACACTGCGGGTCTTTTGAGAAAGAGGAAATGCAAATTGAGCACTCATTTGCATATCTTCTGATCCTTTTTGCGGAAGAGGTTTTTGCTATAAAAAGCCCTCTGTAGATGGGGCCATTTGTCAGAAAAAAAACCTTTTGTTCAAGATCCTTTATTCCTCAAAAATGAGGTTTACAAGCTCTTGTGCAAAAGGTTTTTTTTCTGACAAATGGCCATGTCTGCACAGGGCTTTTTATCGCAAAAACCTCTTCCGCGAAAATGGATCGGAAGAAGATATGCAAATGAGAACACGAGATAGGTGAATGAGCGCTCTATTTACATTTCCTCTTCTGCAAAAAATCCACAGTGTAGACGTAGCCTCCAAAAAGAAGGCCTGGCACCAAACGATTGTCATTCTTACTTGAAAATATTATCCCTTGCTGCACTGCAACATTTATCACATGTTGCCAGCCAGCAACATGCTTAATACCATCCATATATTTGAGTTGGTCCTAGCCTACATGATTTAATTCAGATGCAGACAATATGTAGCAGATGACAGTCTGATCTCCCTTCTAGTAAATTCTAGATCCTTTCTGCTTTAATTAATTTGCGCACTGGTTAAATTAAGTCCTCCAGTCTCCTCCATTGTATGTAGGATGTTTGTCTTGCTCATTCTTCTTTCAGGTGACTGGGTGTACAAGTGCTCTCTGGAGCGGAGATGAAAACATCGACTGGGGCCGTTCCAGGTGAATGAGACCCTCCTGATTTTTTTAGAAACTCAACCTGCGTCAGTCACCCAATTCAGTGCCCAGTCTACCAACTCATAAGTGAATCTGTTCAAACAACGGCTGCTATAAAAGGCTGGCAGGGGCTGGTGCAGTGTGCAGGGTCTTGATCCTAGAAAGGGATCATCGCTCTTGCATCGAAAGATGGGCCCCGTACTTCTCAGCTCCCTTTTTGGCTTTATTAGCGTAGCGTCAGCCAATATATTTGGTAAGTTGATTTATGTTCGTTCTTGTCTCTTATTTGTACGCTTGCCACTGCCTGAGACCCTTCCACTGATTCTTCATGATTATTACTTGTGTTATGGCATCAACAAGCTCAGAATTTGATCAGGGCCTCATTTCACTGGGCACTACACCATGAAATGGGCCTGATCTTACATACCAAAAATATGTGCCACTGACTCAGTCCTGCTGGAAGGACTGATTGGCCAACACAGATGCTTGTGTGAAAAGAAATGAGGCAGGAGGGAAATAACAGAAGATCTTGGAGGATGCTTCCAAATTTAGGCACCGTAGTTATTTGTATTGATTAACCGTTATGACCCGGCTTGTGATATCTGGCGCTTGAATGTGAATACACCAGAATCTCAACTTGCATGATTTATTTTTTGAAAAGTTTCTAACTCTTATAGAAAGAAATTAAAAAACATGACTCCAGAAAGCAAAGAAATAGTCCCCTGGTGTGGGTATATTGCCCGTCCCACTCTGATCTCCAGAGTTAATACTGTGCTCAGTCCCAGAGCAGCAGTTCTCAAACTCTGCATCTAGACCCCAAAGTGGGTCAAGACCAGTGTTCCTTGTAAGCTGAGAACTTGGATGGCCACCCAGAAGAAAGTCACAAGTTGCCCAGCTGATTAGCAGAGTGCCCACAGCTGGTAGCATGTGTTTCTACTAGTGGTACTCATCCACACATGCCTTGGTGCACATAACAAAATTTATACTGCACATGTATAGAAAAAATGAGAGGGCATATTGGTTGCGACCCTATTTTAATGAGACCACTAGGGCCTGCATCAGACTTGCTGGGACCCAGAAGTGGGAGCCTAAGCTTCACCCCCAACCATAGCTTTGGCTGTGGCTCTTTCGCTCCCCCTCCCCTCCACCCAAGGTGGCGGGGCATAGTCTCAGCCCTACCCTCCTGGGATCATGTAGTAAGCTTGTTGTCAGAAGGAGGTTGTGGTGCGATGAAGTTTGAGAACCCCTGTCCTAGAGGCTTGGTTCTTTTGGTCAAACTGTAGCTGCTCATGATGTTTAGCTCTGGTGGCCCAGGGTTCCATTCTCGGTGTGTTGGCCAAGAGGGCAGCCATCATGCAAACACAATTCCCAATGGCTTATTTCTTAAAATGAATTGTTTTAAGATAATTTCATGATTTGTTTTTTTGAAAAGGAGGAGGAGGGGAGGACTAGCTCATGATTTTTGATCATTAGGAGTTGGGAATACCCAATATCTAGTACCATCTCCTCACAGTGGTGTCCATTAGATGGTGGAATAATCTTACCAAAGTAGGGGAAGCCCCAGTATGGTGTTTAAAACCAGACTCAAAACGACAGTGCAAACTATGATGTGCGGTACAATGCTGAGCCAGGCTCAGGATCTAAGAGGAAGCTGGAGTAATCTTATATGTTTATTACGTGCAGAGTACCAGGCTGAGTCCCAGCCTCTCCGTCCATGTGAGCTCCAGAGGGAAAAGGCCTTTTCGGAAGGAGAAGTCTATGTCCCCCAGTGCTTGGAAGATGGCCAGTTCCGGTAAGATAGAGCAGCCAGCCGTGGAACCGATCCTGTGCCATGGAAAGCAAAGGGAGCACTCTGGCTGAGCAGGATTGGATCCCGATGCAGTAGATAAGGAGAGCTGTGCTCCAGCATCAGCTGCTGTTGGATGTGTTCTGTCTCCTAGTCTGGAATAATCTGGGGAGTCCCTGCTATTTCTAAAAAACAGCAGGACTGTTTAAAGGTCGTGGGTCTGATTGTCCTGTGCACCACACCCCTGGTGGGTTCCAATCCAGAGGGGAGAGTATCTTCTCTGGGATTGCTGCTTTCCCTCTCAAGTGCTGCGGGGAGGGATTGGAGTCAAAGCACTATCCCTCAATGCGCTAACCCACATAGCTGAGCCAGAGCAGGGAGTCGGAGTAATCTGTACCAGGGATAGGCTGGCACAGTTTTCATCCTCCTTGGAGCCAAGGCGGGTGGGCAGGAAGCCAGCAAATGGCTTGAAACTCTCAAATTACCAGACTGACCTAGATTTGCATTAGAGAAGAGACTGACTTACCCTGAGCAAAACTACATCTGGAAAGGAAGGATACCCTTGTGGTTAAGGCATAAGACTATCAACTTTTGGTCTAACTGTGGGCAAATCACATAGGTCTGGATCCTCAGGTTTTTAGGCACTTAACTCTCTTTGAAATCAATGAGTTAGGTGCCTAAATACCTTTTGAAGATCTGGGCCTTAATCTCTGTCTTTCTGTTCCCCATCCCCTTCCGCCCTCCCCCTCCCCCCCCCCCCCCCCCCGCCAGGATAACAACACACTCTAACCTCACAGATGTTGCTAGGATAAAGTCATGAATGTGTGTGTGGTGCTTAGATACTAGAATGATGGAAAAGCCTGTAATTAAAAAGGAAGAATTAATGGGAAAAAATGAATTGGAGCTTTCCCACTATTTGGGGCACTTTGGGCCTCTCTCTAAATGAACATATTGTAGATCTGATAAACAGCTAGGGATCCTCCTGCCATGTGCTGAATGAAGACTGTAGGGACCCTATGAGAAAGAGACTCCCCCCAAATTAAAGCAGGATAGCCTAGAAGCCAATGCTAGAATGACGTCATTGCTGTGTTCTCACATTGCTGTTTGTCCTGTGACCATCCCATTGTTGACAATTTGTTTCATATTGATAGACAGTTCTGTTGCCAATAGAAAGTGATGTTGTGTGTCTTCCTCCCCCAGGACTGTGCAGTGTGATACAAATGGCCGCTCCTGCTGGTGTGTAGATGCCAAGGGTATTGAGGTTTCGGGCACTAAACAGACTGGAGTTCCCATAGCCTGTAAGTCAGAAGTCATCACTTTTTTCAGGGGTGATGGTAAAAAAAAAAAAAAAAAAAAAAAAGCACCATTTACATCCCCGCTGAAATCAAGTGGATTTTGGCCATTGACAGAGCAATAATTTTTCTCTGTGAAAGTGCTTTGCGTTATTCAGGTCCTGGTCATGCAAATCTTACTCACCTTAGCAGTCCCTTCTCGTGTAAGTTATCCCAGTACAGGCAACCCCTGACTTACGACTGCCCGACCTACGACCCAACGCATTTACGACCGCCCTGCTCCGGCTCAGCATGGCCTCTCAAGCCCACCTGCACAATGAGCCACAGGGTCAGCCAGTTGCCCGCAGCCCTGGCTGGCTCTGGGCGCAGTTTGTGCCATGCCGCTGGCTCCGGGAGACATAGAGCCACCTACCAGTCAGCATAGCCCGTGACTAGCTCTGGGCCCGGCATGCTGGAGACTGCAATTCCCAGGAGGCAAAGCAGGCCAGGAATGGGACCCCCATTTATAACATTGCGCCTATGGGAAATAAGAGCTCAACTTACGACGGTTCTCCAGGAACCAATTAGGTTGTCAGTGCAGGGGTCGCCTGTACAGGCAGTCCCCAGGTTACGTACAAGATAGGGACTGTAGGTTTGTTCTTAAGTTGAATCTGTATGTAAGTCGGAACTGGCGTCCAGATTCAGCCGCTGCTGAAACTGACCGCCAGTTCTGACTTACATACAGATTCAACTTAAGAACCCCAAGCGTCCCCAAGTCAGCTGCTGCTGAAACTGATCAGTGGTTGATTCCAGGAAGCCTGGGGCAGAGCAACTCTGCCTCGGGCTTCCTGTAGTCAGCGCTGGTCAGTTTCAGCAGCGGCTGACTTGGGGACGCCTGGGGCAGAGCAGCTGGGGTGCTGCTGGGTTGCTTCAGTAGCACCTCTCCTCGGCGCTACTGGACCAACCCAGCAGCACCCCAGCTGCTCTGCCCCAGGCGTCCTGATTCAGCCGCTGCTGAAACTGACCAGCAGCGGCTGAATCAGGACGCCTGGGGCAGAGCAGCTGGGGTGCTGCCGGGTTGGTCCAGTAGTGCCCAGAGCGGCGCTGCGGGACCAACTGGCAGCGCCCCAGCTGCTCTGCCCCAGGGTCCACAACAAAAGCTTGGTCTGCTGGGGGGGGGGGGGCACACTAGCTGCGCCCCCCCCCCCCCAGCAGACCAGGGACACGGGGAGCAAAGCCGCAGCAGCAGCGGGGTGCCGCGCCTCTGAGGCTTTGCTCTGGATACTTGATAGCTTGCAGCATATTGTAATACTTGTAATTGCTTACAGAATCACAGGGATTCCTTTTCACACTGTAAACAACAATTCCAACACACTGAGAGGTCATAATTTCTACTAGCCCACCTTCCTCTAATCCAGGGGTGGGCAATTATTTTTAATGGGGGGAGGGGCACTCTAAGATTTTGGTAAACGGTCAATGGCCGCACTTCTGTGGAGCACATGCGGGGTCTGGGACAGTGAGTGGGATGCAGAAGGGAGCTTGGGATAGAGGACTGGTGTGCAGGAGGGAGTTTGGGTTAAGGATGGGGTTATGATCTGGTGCAGGGGCTTGGGGTAAAGGGTCCAGAAGGGGTTATGGGTGCAGGAGAGGATTCTGGCCTGTAGAAGGGGTGTGGGAGGGAGTTCAGTGTCTGTGAGGCAGTTGTGACCTGGGGGAAGGGGTTCAGAGGGTTTTGGTGGTGACGTGCAGGATTAGGAAGGGATATGAGTGCAGGTACGGATTCTGGCCTGGAGAAGGGGTGTAGGAGAGGATGGGGGTGCAGGGTCTGGGAGGGAGTTGTGACCTGGAAGAGGTGGGGAGAGGGGATTCAGAGGGTATGGGTGATGGCCTGCGGCAGGTAGTTGTGGGGGAGAGGGGATGGGGTGCCAGAAGCAGGCTCTGACTGGGAGGCACTTACCTAGGTGGCCCCCAGCCAGAAGCTCTGCAGACTCCTTGACTGTGTGCTGGGCATCTGCTCCATGTGACTCCGCTCCAGCACAGGGAGGGAGGGCGGAAATGTCATTTGCTGCCTCTGCCAATGGGAACGGAGAGATTTTGCTAGGGGCAGGGACACTGTGGGAAGCTTTCTCCTCCCTGCCCAGACTGCATGGCAATTAGCACCCTGCTGTTTAAAGTGGCTGTAGCTGCTGTGTAGTAAGGGTGCCGGCAAGGTGGCTCCGGGCTGGGTCTGGTGGCCTGGTGGGTTGGAGGTGGCCAGCTAGCTGCCTCTTGCCCACCCCTGCTGCTCTAATCAGTTACAACAAAGTAACAAGACAAGGCAACAATTTCAGCACTGATCACTACAGTTGGATTAAAGCATTCCTTTGGGCTAGCACAGTGTTTCTGAAACATGACTGAACAGAATAAATTCATGGTCTGGATGTGGCCCAGAGTAAACTCAAATGTCCTGTAGAAAAATAAATGGTTTTGTGCCCAGCCCTCACCTTTCACTAATGAGGCCTCTTTGGTATTATAGGTTTATCCTTCTGTCAGCTCCAAAAACAACAGATCTTGGTAAGTCACTATGTCAACAGCAGCAGCATCTCCTACGTCCCACAGTGCTTGAATTCGGGGGAGTTTGACCCGGTGCAGTGTGATGTGGTACCAGGGCAATGCTGGTGTGTGGACTCTGAAGGGATGGAGATTTACGGCACGAGGCAGATAGGGAAGCCAACACGATGTAAGTACAGTTCAGCAAAATGTGGATTTGGTTTCATGCTTGGAGGAAGGGAAATAAAAACCTTGAGAGTGATAAGCTTGGCTGCCAGGAAATGTCAGGGTTGTCTTTCCAAAATCATGGGGTGATAGTGGCATTCTTTCCATTCTGTTAAATATTGGTGGGAGGTTAAGCAGCAACTACTAAAATTAAACAGTTTTAAATCAGCAGGACCAGATAACCTGCATCCAAGAGTTTTAAAAGAGCTGTCTGAGGACCATTGACCTTGATTATGAATACACCTGGGAAGTTTAAGAATACTGAAACAAGGTTAATGCTGTGCCAATATTTCAACAGGGTAAATGGAATGACCCTTGTAATTATAGGCTTGACATCTGTCCCAGGCAAGATAATGAAGCAGCTGATATGACTTGATTAAAAAAGAATTAACAGAGGTTAATATGATTAATGACAATCAGCAGGATTTATGGAAAATAGATCCTGTCAAAGTAACTTGGTATCCTTTTTGATGAGATTACAAGTTTGGTTGATAAGTACTAGTTTTTATGTAATATACTTATATTCCTGTATGACAGTTGATGTACAGCATAACATAATTAAAAAACAGAACAAATAAAATTAACGTGGCACACATTAGGGATGTGAACATGTACCTGTGTTCACTGTCAACTGATGAGTCTGGACTCATCAGTTAATGTGCATGGTTAGAGGCAGCCCCCTTCTCCCCCGCCTGCGCTGCTGCCTCTATATCAGCCCTAGGGCCCAGTGATTCAAAAGGGCCCAGGGCTCCCATCTGCTGTTGCTTCTGCACCAGTGGTGGTGGCCAGAGCTCTGTGTTATGTAAATCATTGCTGGAGGGGCTGGTGTATGGGGGGGAGACTAGCTCCAGCCCTGCCCTTTCCGTCTAAGGTCCACCCCTTCCAGGAGTGCAGAGTCTCATCCCCCACACTTGGCCCAGTGGCCCAGCACCCCTTTTGGCTCAAACGGGGAAGGGGGGACTCTATCCTGGGGAGCAGTGACTCTGGAAGAGTTTGGGTGGGACGGGACATGAGTTCCCAGTGTTACGCTTTGGTTAAAAGTGCTAATGTGATCCTTGAGTCAGAGAAAGGGTTATTTTATCTGTCTGTTTGGCACTGGTGCAGCCACTGCTGGAATACAGTGTCCAGTCCAAGTATCCACAATTAAGATTAGAAAGGACTGAATAGCAGACACAATGAGCCTAATCTATTTTGCTTAGCATAGAGATGAAAGGGTGACTCGGTTACTGTAAGTCTCTAAGTACCTACACGGGGAACAAATGTTTAATAATGGGCTCTTCAGTCTAGTAGAGAAAGGTAGAACATGATCTGCTGTCTGGAAATTGAATCTAGGCACATTCAGACTGGAAATAAAGCTTAAATTCTTAACAGTGAGAGTAATCAACCATTGGAGCAATTTACCAGGGTCGTGGTACGTTTCCATCACTATTTTAAAATTAATTTTAAGTCTTTTTTCTAAAAGATCTGCTTTCAGAATTATTTGGGGGATGTTCTATGGCCTATGTTGTAGACGAGATTACTCGGCCTGATCACGGTTCCAGCCTTGGAATCTATGATCTGTGTGTTTTTGCTTTCAAGCACTCCTGGGAAGGTGAATTCATGAGACTGCATACTTGTCTTCCATCAGGCCCAGGGAGCTGTGAGATCCGAGACCGTCGCATTCTGCATGGGGTTGGGGAAAGGAGCCCACCGCAGTGCTCTGCGGATGGAGAATTTTTGCCTGTCCAGTGCAAATTTGTCAACATGACAGACATGATGGTCTTTGATCTTGTTCACAGTTACAACAGGTAGGAGCAAACCTTTCTGCAACTGAGTGACAATTCTGCAGACCTCTGTAAGTCTTTATCTCTTGCACATTCAAATTGTAGCCTACACTAACCTCATGTGGGTGTTTGTGTCCGTCTGGCGGTTGTCAGGTGAAGAGCTTAGCAAATAGACATGTTAGTTTGCTCAGTAGTAGTTTGTGTTTTAAAAACCAGAGCTCACTCATCAGCCCCTTAAGCAATGGAACCAGTGTCCTTCTGCATTCTCTACTATTTCAGTATGATTGTCTTTTGTACAGGGTCTGTTATAGAAGGCAACCCATGCCATACAGAATGAAACAACACGGTGAACGAGCTAGCTAAGAGCAGTGGAGAGAGAAATTAAAAGGGTTGGGTAAAAGAGGATGCAGAGTCTGTGCAGCAGAGACATACGAGGAGGCTGTTTCAGCTCTGGGGGTGGTAAAGTGGAGATTCTTGCACCCACGGTGGTGAGGCTATGTGATAGGACAGTGCAGCCATGGGGGTTCATCTATACAGCAGCGTTATTTCGGAATAACTGATGTTATTTTGAAAAGACAAAGAGCGCGTCTACACTGCCAGCCTTTATTGCAAAATAATGTTGAGCTGGAGGACTTCAGCCCGAGCGGCTGAGAGCTACAAATTCCTGCCACCTCAAACAGTAGCAGGGAGTTGTGAAGTACCCCACTTGCCTGAGGCAGTGGATCCCCATGCTCTCGGGCACCACAGATGTAGGGATACCCTGCAGCTCCTAGCTAGTCATGGGGAGGCAGGGGGACCCCTGTAGCTCCCCACCAGCTTTCGTGGGGCACCTCCTCACTGCTATAGGCAAGGGGGACTACCAAGGAGCAGAGGGACCCTTGCAGCACCCAGCCACCTCTGTGGGAGGGCAGGGGACCCTGGTAGCGCCCCACTGCAGCGATGGCAGGAAGAGTCATCCAGCTCCCCTCCACCACAGGGGTAGGGAGACCCTGGAGCTCGGAGCCCCCAGAGCTCCCAGCTGCTCCTCAGCTGCTCAGTCCCTTCCCGTTTTACCATGGGTATCTTTAGTAAAGGTCATGGACAGGTCACGGGCTTCCATACATTGTTCTTTATTGCCCGTGACCTGTCCCTGACTTTTGCTAATAATATCCATGGCTCAATCCTAGCCTTAGTTATGACTTGCTTGTCTCTTTCCACCAGAGGGCAGTAAAGTAATCCTAAAAGCATCACTTCTGGCTGAAGCTGGATCCAGTGGTGAGAATCTAATTTAAATGTGAATCTTATTTTGAATTGTGGTCTTTAATTTAAACAGAAATAAAAGCACTATGAGGCAGGCCAAGTGCCTGGTGCTAACTTTGTCACTATATCAGAGGAGGCTATTTTGGCAAGTGAAAAATAAGATGTCTGGATTCAGCCCAACAAGCATTTCTCTTCGGCCCGCCCAGCGGCTTTCCATGTTAACCCAACAACCAGTACATACAGGGCCAGGAGCAGCCTATTCCTCCTGTAGCCACTAGATGGCGCAGCAGCCTCACACGTCCCCATTCTCCTGATTATCTATATTTTGGATGATCTGATCTGGCCCCAGTCCCAATTCGATGTGACGAAGGGGGCTCTGCTGTGTAATAGCTAGAACAGTCAGTTTTATTGGTGTTTTATTGTGTTTACCTCATTAAGAGGAGCAACTCCTTAGCAAGACATGGCCCACCAAGCCTTTTAGTCTGGCCTGCGGCCACCCTGCCAAAACCCTCAGACACAGAGCGCCCTGCTCCACCTGCCTCTCTGTGCAGGGGGTGGGGGAACTTTTGCACACTGTCCCACCTCCCAGCACAATCATTCAGCTCCCATTGGCTGGTTTCCACTGGCTGCCCTTGCCCCCATCACAAACTCTTAGCTCCCATTTTCCAGAACCAGCCAATGGGAGCTGAGAGATTTTCCTGGGGGAAGGGGCAGTGTTTGTTGATTTCCCCCTCATGTGTGCGGCGCAGACATACACATGGAGTAGCTGCTGTGAGCTCTGGGGCTCAGTGTCCCATTGGGCTGCTGGCTGGTAATTGCATAGGTAAGTGCCTCCCACTGGCACCCCATGCCCGTCCCACACCCCAACTCCCTGCCCCTTCCTGCTCCAGGTCACCACTCAATACCTCTCTACCCCCTGTCCCCAGGTCACAACTCCTCCCAGACCCTGCACCCCCTGCTATACTCCTCCTCGAGGCCAGAATCCTCTTCTGCACCCATATTCCCTCCTAGACCCTGCACCCCAGTACCCTGCCCAAGGTCACAACCCCCTCCTTCACCCAAACTTCCTCTCACACCCCATAATCTCTCCTGCACACTGGTACCCTAACCTGAGCTCCTTTCTGCACCTAGCCTCCATCCCAGACTCTCTATCCCCTCCATAGAAAAGAGTGACCCTTGACCACTTACCAAAATCTTGGAGTGTCCCTCCCATCAAAAATTATTGCCCATCCCTGCTCTACAATAAAGATTCTGGGCAGATCTCTCAGCTTCCTGTCAATTGTCACTGTAACTAGCTCCATAGAGGTTCTGCTTCTCTGTGTTATCTGGTTGTTAATGTACAGAATACAATTTGGAGAGTGGCAGCAGCACCACTGTACAGTCTCCTCAAAGATGATTTAACCAGTCCAGGGAGGATTATTCCAGAGTCTCAGTATCTGTGGTGTGAAGTTGACATAAGGGCTCTGACATCCTTCCTCTGATCTCACTTCTGGAAGCACAGCCAGGACAGCCCTATGCCAGAGGGTAGGTCTAGACTGCACGCCTTTTTCAACAGAGGCTTTGTCGACAGAAACTGTCAACAAAGCTTCTGTTGAAAAAGAGCATCTAGACTATAACCAGTACTGTCAACAAAGCAAGCCACTTTTTCGAAAGAGTTTAGATGCTCTTTTTCAAAAAAGCAGTTTGCATGCAATAGCGCCTTTTTTCAACAGAGTACTATCGAAAAACGGCATTATTCCTTGTAGAATGAGGTTTACCGCCGTCGACAAAACTGCCGTGTTTTGTTGACATACTGTCGACAGAATGTGGTGGTAGCGTAGACGCAGGTATAGTTTTGTCGACAAAAGCCCACTTTTGTCGACAAAACCCTGTAGTCTAGACATACCCAGAGTGATACTTGGCTATATTTTTTTTACCTCTTGGGAATGTTGCAGCCTGGTGTGTGTGAGAGCAGCCCCGAGTTTGCTATACCAAGCTATTGCATGGGTGGGCAGCTCTTTATAAAGGTGCAGTAGGACCAGGGAAGTACAAATAGGAGCTTCAAACTGCCTTTGTGCAATAACCCTAATCTATATCACGAGATTCAGTCCAATATCTGTCAACCCAGTTTCAGGTTTTTATACAGCACAAATCACCATGGTATCCAAGGGTATTGAATAGTAGAAGATTAGGCTTGGAAGAGACCTTGGGAAATCCTATAGACCCACCCCCTGCTCAAAGCAGGACCAACCCAATTAAATCATCCCAACAAGAGGGTTTGTAAAACTTAACCTACCTTAGGGGTTTTTAAGGCTATCAGCCACCTCCCTAGACCACCCAGTCCAGTACTTCACCCTCCTAGTGAAATAGTTTTTCCTTATATCCAACTGGATGTCCCAACTTGAGCTTGAGATCATTCCTTCTTGGTCTGTCATCTGTTACCACTGAGAATAGTCTACTCCATCCTCTTTTAGAACCCTCCTTCCAATAATTGAAGGCTACTATCAAATCCTCCCTCATTCTTCTCTTCTGCAGACTAAATAAGCCCAATTCCCTCAACCTTTCCCCAAATCATTTTTGTTGCCTCCACTTGACTCTCTCCAATTTGTCTACATCCTCTTTGTAGCGGAGGGCCCAAAATTGGATGCAGTACTCCAGATGTGGCCTCATCAATGCTGAATAAGGGGGTATAATCATTTCCTTCGATCTGTTAGCAGTGCTTCTACTAATACAGCTCAATATGCCATTAGCCTTCTTGACAAGAAGGGCACATTGTTGACTCATATCCAGTCTCTCCTCTGCTGTAACCCCTAGGTCCTTTTCTGGAAAACTGCCACTTAGCCAGTCTGTCCCCAGCTGGTAGTCTTGTTTCTTGCATAGAATGCTTCTTTCCTAAGTGCAGGATTCACTTGTCCTTCTTGAACCTCATTAGATTTCTTTTTCCTCCAATCCTCCAATTTGTCTAGGTCACTCTGAACCCTACCCCTATCCTCCAGTCTATTTATCTTTCCCCCAATCTTAGTGTCATTCACAAAATTGTTAATGGTACAGCCTGTCCTATCAGTCCAGGTCATTAACAAAGATGTTGAACAAAACTAGCTCCAGGGCGGATCCCTGGGGCATTCTGTGTGCTGCAGACTGCCAGCTAGTCATCAAGCCATGTCAAGCCATGTAATACGTTATTTCTGCTTTTAAAAGTCTCCTTCGTTGTTGAAAAGCCTGACTAGAGTATTTGATTCTCTTTACTTATTTGGTTGTGAATTTCTCAGTGCTTTGCTGGATTTTACCACCCAACTGCACACAGCTGGGATCTTTGTGCTTAAATCACATTTAGGCATAGAAGCATATATATGTATGATGGTAATTTTATTGTATGAAAACTTGGGGAAACTGTTTCTTCTGCTGTAATGCCTAAATCTAGAATGTTTTATTTCTATTTGCTTGAAGAAACCCTGACATCTCTCTCAATTAAAATCACACCAATTATGTTTTGTTCAACTCTGACTTTAAGTTTCCTTCTGAAAACATTCCTTTGCTGGAATCTGGCTATTGTCACTGCTAGAATATGTTAAAAGAATCCCAGGCTCCTTTGATCTCCAGAAATAAGACTGTCTCACTTGTAATATGTTTAAAAAAATAAAGTTTTCTTTTAATCCATTGACCCATGTTTTCATAATGTGACAGTTTAGTGCTAGTTTTTATCTGCTGTTCCACGCTTAATTCAGTGAAGAAAGCAGATGGAGGGGAGAGAACAACCTCTGTGTCTAGGCTTTCTGCCATTTTGTGTGGCTTTGTGCAAAACTGCTCATGAGTGTGCATTTGTAATTACATTAGTCACACTGACACATATTTTACCATTTTTTCTGCACTTTCCAAGGTTGGACCAGGATCCAAAATTATCTGTCAACACTTCTGCCACCTTCATCCTTGTTGTACATTAGGTACTAATAAGAAGACTAAAAATGATCTGAAATCTGTCTGAGAAATCATCTTGTTACCCTTTGATTGCTTAATTGTTGGGTTCTGTTATCCAGGACAATGATACTTAGGCTCCTTTTTGGAAGAAACACTAGTATAAACTCTTGTAGCACATAGTGATCAAGGCAAATCTTGGACTGATCCTGATCCGTGAGGAGCCAGGACACATTGCCCTATAGCCTCAGGCTTTGTTAATAAAAGAAAATGCTGACATTTCAATCACGGCGGAATAAGGTTGACATAACTACTCTGAGAAGTGCCATAATGCCTTTGAGCTATGATCCCTGCAGTGGGAGTTTGGGGAAGAAGATTTCTTTGTTACTGTCAAAGACTCACTACAAACTCTCCGTTCATAATCCAGTGCTTTTCCTTTTAGGTTCCCAGATGCTTTCCAGACATTTAGCTCCTTCAGAAGCATGTTCCCGGAGGTGTCTGGGTACTGCTATTGCGCTGACAGTCTGGGGCGGGAATTAGCAGAGACGGGTAAGTGCTTTCCAAAATCTGTTCTGTCTTAGCAGTTTGACTCAGAATTCCCCAGAGAAAGCCAGATAATGAACCAATGCCAGGACCACAGCTTCATTTCAGTGAGAAAGCAAAGGGCTGGGCTTGAGTCATCTGTGAGCCGGCACAGCAGCTGATTGTACCAGATATGGATCTGTGCCAAGGTCTCTTAAGGGTGGGGGTAACTAATTATCTCATTGAGGTCCGACCCTCTTTGTCATCATTGTTTGCATTGGCTAGCCCAGTTTGCATCTCCCTCAGTTGAATTCCCCACCCCAGTTGAGAACATAAGAATGGCCGTACTGGGTCAGACCAGTGGTCCCTCTAGCCCAGTATCCTGTCTGCCGACAGTGGCCAATGCCAGATACCCCAGAGGGAGGGAACACAACAGGTAATCTCATGTGATCCCTCTCCTGTCACCCATTTTCAGACAAAGAGAGGCTAGGGACACCATTCCTTCCCATCCTGGATAATAGCCATTGATGGACCTAAGCTCCATTAATCTATCTAGCTCTTTTTGAACCCTGTTAAAGTCCTAGCCTTCACCACATCCTCTGGCAAGGAGTTCCACAGGTTGACTGTGCGCTGAGTGAAGAAGACCTTCCTTTTGTTTGTTTAGAGTTGTGATCAAAAGTTATTTTCCAATTGTCAAGTCCCTTCTGTCAGTAATCCAGTTCCTACTGGGATGGTTGCATATCAGAAAGCCACCAATGCAAGAGGCAGTCTCGTTAGCAATCTCAGCAGAGCAGCACAAAATGGAACAACTCCCTTCGCTGTACAGCAGGAGTTCTCAACCTTTTCCTCTCTGAGATCCCCACCCCACCCAACATGCTGTAAAACGCCATGGGCCACCTATCCCACAACAACTTATTTTCTGCATATCAAACCCAGGGTCAACATTAAGAGGTAGCAAGCAGGGAAGTTGCCTAGCTCCCCACAGCACAAGGGGGCCCTCGAAAGCTAAGTCGCTCAGGTTTTGGCTTCTGCCCTGAGTGGCAGGGCTTGGGGCCCTGGGCTTTCTGCCCCAAACCCCAGTGATCAACTGTTCTCTCTTTCCAGTGAAGTATGGCAAGGCATAATCAGCTTGATCTTCAGCATGGGCATCTGGTATGCGAGGCAAACCGCCAGGCATTGCCCCACCCACACTCCGCTCCCCAGAACATCTTCTGTAGGGGGTCAGAGTGTTGCTGCCCCCAGCACTCGCCCTCCCGGTGCTCTGGGGCTGGAGAGGCTGGGCCGTACCACATGGCATGCCCTCCTCCCTTCCCTGGAGCTCCAGGGCTGGACAGGCTGAGCTGGGCTACATGGTGCACCCTCCTCCTTCCCACTGTGCTCCGGGGCTTGAGAGGCTGGGCTGGGCCATGTGGTGTGCCCTCCTCCCCCACCCTCCACTGTCCCCGAAGCTGGTGTGCCCTCCTCTGGGGTTGGGGAGGCTGGGACCATGCTATGCGCCCTCTGCCCTCCTCCCTCCACAGGGCTAGGGAGGCTGGGGCAAGTGCATGTCCACCCCCTCTCCTCCTCTCCCCATGGTTGGGAGGGGGGCGCGCTGTCCTACCTCCCCGTCAGAGGCAGGGAAGGGGTGGGGCCTTAGCAGAAGGGATGGGGCTGGGGGCTTGCCTCCCCCAGCCCAGCCTTCGCCAGCCCCCCAGGATCTTCAACATGGGATACTGAGGTAAAATTATTAGACATTAGGGGAAAAGTTCATACTGTGTCATTAAACACTGGAGTAGGCTTCTAAAGGAGGTTGTGGAATCCCCATCACCTGTCAAGGATGGTCTAGATTTACTTGATCCTGCCTCAGGGTGGGATATGGACTACATGACCTCTGGAGGTTCCTCCCAGCCCTACATTTTTAGGATTCTTAGACTGTCCACTCACCTGTGTACTGTCAGAGCTTGCTTAGTCATCATAAACCAGCTCAACCCAGCCCCTGACAGTCTTAGGGCAGAGATCATGCAGCCCTTACGCATTTAGATAGGCACTTACTCACACACACAGTCTCCTTTTGGACAGTGGTTTTCAAACTTGTTTTTCCCCTCACAATTCAGTTGAAGAAAATAGTTGATGCCTGCAACCCCCCATAATTTGACTAACGTATGGACTCTGGGGTGGAGCTGAGGATGAGGGGACTCCAGCTTTGGGGAGGATCAGGGCTGGGGCAGGCGGGGCTTATCTTGAGTGGCTCCCAGTCAGCGGTGCAGCGAGGGTGCTAAGGCAGCTTCCTGGCACCGCAGACCATGCTGTGCCCCCGCAGCAGGTTCTAGCCAATGGGAGTGCAAAGCTAATGCTCAGGGCGGAGGCAGTATGCAGAGCCCTTTGTGCTCCCCCCCACTCCCCGAACCTAGGGGCTGGGCCTGCTGCTGGCTGCTTTTGGGGCACAGCGCAGTCTGCAGTGCCAGGACAGGCAGGAAACTTGCTATAGCACCCTCACCAATCGATCCCCCTGCAGCAACGAGACCCAATGCCTGACATTCCGCAACCCAGTACTGGGTCATGACCCATCTTTTGAAAACTGGTTCTTTAGGTCCATGGAACTACTTGTGTGAGCAAATGCCCATCATCTAACCTCACAGTTCAAGTCATGGAGGAGTTGGGGTTTGGCTGGCAGGAAGCGCCCATTTCTGTCACCTCTCAGATGTGTATGGATGGCAGATGAAGCCTCTCTCTCTCTCAAATGCCACTGTGGGCTGAAAAGCTCTCTTCTCTCACAGGCTTGGAATTGCTGCTTGAGGAAGTTTATGATACAGTTTTCACCACGTTGCAACCTGCCCACACGTTTACTGAGACCAGCCTCTATCGGATTCTGCAGAGACGGTTTCTGGGGGTGCAGCTAGCAACCTCTGGCAGGTTCAGATGTAAGTACAGGTTGCACCTCTAAAATCTGGGGTTCTCTGGTCTGGCAACATCCGTGGTCCGGCATGACCATGGATGTTCCAGGGCCAGAGAGTCTCGGCTCACTATAGGGGGTGAGAGACCAGGAACTGGTGCACAGCTCAGCAGGGCTGTGAGCGGGAGCCGGGCTGTGGCTCAGCTGGGCTGCAAAGTGGGGGAGCAGGGAGCTGGCGTGTGGCTTAGCTGAGGTATGAGAGAGGGCGCACGGTGTGCAGCTGGCTTGCAAGGAGAGCTTGGAAGCTGGGAGAGGGGTATCTGGGGAGGGGTCCTGAAATGGCCTCCCCTGGTCCGGAAAAGTCCTTCATCTGGGCTCAGTCAGGTTCCGTGGGTGCCAGACCCAAGGAGGTTCAACCTGGAGCACTGGACTGGAGTCCTATGGGTGATGCAAGAATTCTGGTATGCAAATACCCTTGCCATGCTCTTGGCTGGCACACTGGGGACTGAAGCAGGAGCCTCCAGAGCTAAAAGCCACAAGCTGCTACAACTTGCAATAAAGAGCTGGCCCCCTTTCACTGGGGCTCTGCACACCAGGCGTAGTGGGGGAGTAAGGAAAGCCTGAATACTGAAGTAGGGACAGTCAGGTGTTCCTTCAGCTACATGGAAATCATTGGTCTTTCATGTTTTCAGGGGTAGCTGATCACTCTTGGGGTCAGGAAGGAATTTCCCCCTGCCTCTCCCATGGATAGCACTGAGAAATAGACCCTGACTGCATATATTCAGACAATACAGTTGTCTTCCATGAACCAAGCTCAGACTCTCAGTGCCTCTTCCACTGTAACAGCCACTAGAGTTGGTGTCCAACATGGTAGCCATTAGCCACGGGTGGCTGTTTGGCCCATTGAGTGTGGCTAGTTGGCTCACCAAATTATTTACATTTTCAGAATAATGTGGTTTGTTCACTATAGTAGTAACCGCTATAGTGGCTGCTGCTTCAGAACTGGTTGGACACCGTGGCACTCGAGGGAGGCTTCATCACATGTGCTAAGATAGTACCAGTGCTAAGGTGAGACTGTGAGAGCATGACTCACATTGCCTTTGCCTGTGCTATACCCATTGCATGGACAAAGAGAGACTTTTCCATTGTCTGTCCACTTGGCACCATTCATTGCCACTAAATCCACTTAAAAAGAGCAAGCGCTTAGGTAGGCCTGAATCCTGGTCCGTTGAATGAGAAATGACTGCTTTGAAATTGCGCAACAGCTCTGCATGGCTGAAAAGCATGTTGATGTTTTAATCTCTATGGTTTATATTGAGGAGTGAATTCTCACCCTAAAAAAACCCTGAGCTTTTGGGACTGTCCCTGAAAAATCATCAGTTAGTTATTCAGATATCAGAGGGGTAGCCGTGTTAGTCTGGATTTACAAAAGTGACAAGGAGTCCTGTAGCACCTTATAGACTAACAGATGTATTGGAGCATAAGCTACTCTCTCGGTATTCACATCTCCAGATCAGCTGGTAGAAGTGGGCCTCATCCTCCCTAATTGAATTAACCTCGTTATCTTTAGCCTGATTCTGGCCTGCATATTTATACCTGCCTCTGGATATTTACACTACATGCATCAGACGTAGTGGGTCTTTGCTCATTAAAGCTTATGCTCCAATACATCTGTTAGTCTATAAGGTGCCACAGGACTCCTTGTAGTTATTCAGAGCAGACTGAACCAGGCCTGACTGAAGATTTGCTCCAATACTGAACAGGTTTCCTCCTACCCAGCAACATTTCTCTTCCAGGCCCCTCTAAATGCGAGGTTGAGAGGTCTGCAGCCATGCGGTTCAGACAGGCTTATAGCCCATCTTGTGAAGATAACGGGAACTATGCACCAGTGCAGTGCGAGCAGGGAGGGTCATGCTGGTGCGTGGACCTTAAGGGGCAGGAGCTCCAAGGAACAAGGAGGCACGGGCAGCTCCCATTTTGTGGTACGTATTGAAGCAGTAGAGTAATCAATTCCTGGTGCTCATTTTCACATCAGATGCACAAACACACATTTTCTGTCCTTCCCAATCCTTCTGGTAGATCCATGTTTTGGGGGCAAAATACCAGCTATGGTCAAAATCTCCTGCCTTCTTCTATTGTGTCTCTACCCCCTTTCTCACCTCTGGCCCCACAGCTACACAATATCCTGCCCTGTGAGAAAACAGGAGCAGCTCCAGACAGACATCAAGTCCAGTCCAGCCAGCTTGGTGATGATCCTCTAATCAGACCTCACTTCAACCCCCCTCTTTTATAGCCTGTATCCAGTGGGAGTGTTCCCAAAGTAAAAGGTGTGGTGCCAGATCTCTTGGCAGCTTTGGCAACCCCAGGCATTCAGAAATCGTGAATCTGGTGCTGAAAAACCATTAGATTTTAAAAGCAAGACATGGTGGGTTCCTTTTATTTGCCCTTCTGATTTTGGTGCCTTCCAAGGTCACATTTTCAAGCATTTCTCCCTAATTATGACAGCTAGAAAGTTATATTTGTTTTAAAATAGAAATTGAGATTCCAAGAGCTGGCACTTGAAGAAAAAATGCCCAATTTGTGACACAATTGCAAGCGTTAGTTGATTCTGCACTTGTGGCTTAACCCTCTTTTTCTATTTTGATGCCTGGAGGGGGAGCACTGGTTCTGAGGTCTCTCTCTCTCACTATTTTTTCCCCATCTCTGTCCCTGTGTTACTTGGCCATCATGGCTACCAAATCCCATAAAAGCAAAGAGGAGCGGGGAGGTGTTTGAGCTGCCATGTAATTAAACGAAGGAGATTTCATTAAGGAAAGAATACATCAAGACAGAGCCCACAATGGAAGATGACAGCAGAACGTGTCAAAGGGGTCAGATGGGGGCAGTGAAGGATTTGTTTAAAACCCGTTAGTCTGGAGAGAAATGCCAAAAATTCAGGTTTATGCTGGAGGGTTGGGGCTCCAAAGCTTAATGCAGGGAGCCTTCGGCAAAGTTAATTTGTCTGTCTACTAGACGTAGTCATGCCATGGAGCTAACGAAACAATCTGTTCTGGGGGTTCACACATGATCCAGAATCACCATAGGCTTTAGGCAAAGATGGGATTACTGTAAAATGAAAACGTTTGCACGCCTTCAAGGCTCATGAGCAAGGGGATTGCAAGAGAGCCTCTGAGCGGCCTCTTTGTCTGTCAGGGCTGGTTGTTTTCTCTCTGCTCCTTTGAGATCTTCTGATGGGCTCTTGTGATATAACTTGAAACTGCTTGAAACTCAGCTCCGTGGCTTTTATTGGCAGACTCAGGAAATCTAAGCAGAGAAATTGGAAGTTCTACTAACTAATCACTGAAAAGGAATTTTCACAGTGTTGTATTCTTAGGGAGTCTCTGTTCTAGAAGCTATGTGCAATACAATCCTCACATTATTTTTTAAAAACTACCACTTTCTGCTATTGCAGTAGTGCTTTGTAAAGCAAACTGTCTTCTCGTTACATGCTGGTGTGATTTGCGTCAGTGGGGGCAGGGGAGAACAATTAAGAAGCATGCATTTGTTTCTTATTGACCTTTCTGGAGAATGAATTTGTGTGGGTCAAAGGTGGGACCTATTTGATCCCTCCAGGGATGTCACGCGACAGAAAGACACATAGCTGACCCTCCACTAACAATAAGGAAGGGGAGAGCTACAAAAGGACAAGGGTCAACTAATTATGGGAGAGAATCCAAAAGCAGGAAGAAGAGTGCAGGCTAGTGGATGAATTCAAGGGAATCAGAAGGGGACACTAAGCACAGAGCCTCCATCAGTTGGTGGAATCCTAGGAGGTGGTGGGCAGATCGCAGCAGAGCTAACGGCCCATGCCTTCAGCTCAGCTGAGGACACATGACTTGGGGGACAACAAATGGAAAAAGATGAATGGGAGTAAGGGTCAAAAATTCAAAACAAGAGTCTGGCACAGGGACCTTGACCAGAGAATCTCAGGCAAGTTGCTGGACTGATAGCCTAAGGCTATGTCTAGACTACATCCCTCTTTCAAAAGAGGGATGTAAATTAGACCTATCGAAATTGCAAATGAAACCGGGATTTGAATTTCCCGTGCTTCATTTGCGTAATTGCGTCACGATGTTCTTTCGAAAAACGCTATTTCGAAAGTGAAACTGCTGTCTAGTTGCGGTTCTTTTGAAAAGAAAAGCCTGTGCAGGATCTTTCCAAAAAGGCTTTTCTTTTCGAAAGAACCGCGTCGAGACAGCAGTTTCACTTTCGAAATAGCGTTTTTCAAAAGAACGTCGTGACGCAATTACGCAAATGAAGCACGGGAAATTCAAATCCCGGCTTCATTTGCAATTTCGATATGTCTAATTTACATCCTTCTTTCAAAAGAGAGATGTAGTTTAGATGTACCCTAAGGGACTGAAATGTTTATCCACAGGACAGGTATGACATGGGTACGGTTAGTACAAGCTAACTTATCCCATCCTACCCATGTGCCCAAACCTGCCCTAGAAACTAGAGATGAAAGAATAGTTAATCTTTGTGCGGCCTCATCAACAGGCTACCATGAACATTAATGATGCCTGTGGGTTCTGGGATTCTGTGAGACCAGGGATTTTCACCAGCCCCAGGGGTTTCTGGAAATAATCATTTAATGTGACTTGGTTTTTCAGCTCCAAATGACTAATGACTTCACTGCCAGGGGAAGGAGTCGGGGTAGGGGAGAGAAATGGCACTGGAGAGTATGTAGAAGTACTTTAAAAGGGGTATGTCAGTACATAAGAATGGCCATACTGGGTCAGACCAAAGGTCCATCTAGCCCAGTATCCTGTCTGCCCACAGTGGCCTATGCCAGATGCCCCAGAGGGAGTGAACAGAAAAAAGTAATCAAGTGGTCCCTCTCCTCTCATCGATTTCTAGCCCCTGACAAACAGAGGCTAGGGATGCCATTCCTACCCATCCTGGCTAATAAGCATTGATGGACTGAACCTCCATAAATTTATCTAGTTCTTTTTTGAGCCCTGTTGAAGTCCTGGTCTTCACCAGTATTTCATCTTCTACCCCAGGATGGGCTGGGTCTGGCATATATAGACCTCCACCCAGATCCCTTCCATTCCTAGCAGCCTCTCAGAACATGGGTTAAGGAGTCATCTGCTGGGGGGTTATTCCCCCCCCCCCCCCGCCATGTGACCGTTCACACTATATCACAAATTCCAAAATATTTATCTCTTTGTTTTCCTGTGTTCAGGTGAAGAACGAGCATGTGCCTCAGTGAGACAGCAGGCTCTAACAAGGCTTTTTTATGGACCCGTTGGACACTTCAGTCAGCATAGTTTGTTCGACCCCTCAGATGTAAAGTCAGAGAAAACAGCCAGGTTTATGAGCTCTTGCCCTCCTTCTTTCAAGGAGTTGTTTGCAGACTCTGGGTTGCTATCTCCCATCACAGAAAAGCAGGATGACAGCCAGCTGTTCGCACTAGAAACCATCCTCAGTGATGCTATCAGAGGGATGTTTCCATCAAGACAATTAGCTCGAGTTGCCCTTCAGTTCACCATCAACCCAAAGCGTTTCCAAGAAAATCTGTTTGGAGGAAAGTTCTTGAAGAACCTGATCCAGTTTAACTTTACAGGAGCGCTCGGCACTAGAGGGAAATTCAGCATTGGCCAGTTTTTCCAGCAGGGAGGCGGGACGGGAATGGACATCGGAGGAGGTTTTGCAGAACTAGCAAAGGGGATGTCACTGGAAGCATCAAAGGAGAGATTCAATTTGAGTCAACCTCTTGTGGACAGCTTTGGCCGCACAGTTAGTTTACAGGACAACCAGAAGGGGGTGGAATTTCTTGCTTCTGTTCTGGAACTTCCAGAGTTTTTTGCCTTTCTACAACATGTTATTTCTGTCCCTGAAAACATCGCTGAAGATTTAGGTGAGGTGGTAAAAATAGCTTTCAAGTCCCAAGACTGCACTGAGCAGCCCATGGATTTGTTTGTTCCGACATGCACCAAGGAGGGGAGGTATGAGGAAATTCAGTGCTATGCAGGCACGTGCTGGTGTGTGGACTCGCGAGGTAAGGAGGTCCGAGGCTCAAGAGTGTTAGGCAAACGTCCAAGGTGTCCCACTGCGTGTGAGAAGCAAAGGGAAAGTCTCCAAAGATTGAAACAAAGACAACCTGCAGGGTCCGACCTGTTTATTCCGTCTTGTACTGAGGAAGGAAACTTCCTGCCAGTCCAGTGTCATGGAACTAATTGCATCTGTGTTGATTTAGAGGGCAGGGTGATTCCAGGAAGTTCAAGAAAAGCTGGAGAGCCCATGCAGTGTAAGTCTGGATAAGGCTGCTGTACAAATGTTTATTTTTTGTGTTGCTGATCATGCTGCTGCTTCCCTTGTTTGATACTGGAAATGTGTGGACTGCACCACTGGCCCATGCTGGAAAGGAAATCAGACCTGGACCAGTGTGTGATCATGTAGCTCTCTAATGATTGAGGATCACAGAGAATATACCCTGGAATACTCCTAGAGATAAGGAAGAGTCTCTCTTAGCTCAAGTGGGCATAGGGCCTGCATATTCAGAGCAGAAGGATGTGAGCTCTATCCTTGTTAATGAGCACATCCCTGTGTTGTGTCCCCTCTGATACCCTTATATCAGTGCAAATGGTATAGCTAGTGGTATACCCAATGAGACCATGCTGTTGATGCATCACGCTCTTCTGTCTGACTCTAGAATGGTTTGTCTTTTGGTAGGGTGGAAAGCTGTTTTTTTGGGGGGTGAGGGGAAACAAAATAATCCATGCAGTAGTCATTCATCCTCCTTGGGCAGACCCCAAGCTCTTCTGAGCTAAATCCATGAGTTTCCATTATTTGAGCTACAGGACAACCCGTAGCTATAGGAGCCACACTAACTTATTGTGTGTACCAGACACTACAGGGGGACAAAGACCAAAGCCCCCAATGTGGTCCCACAGTCAATTGAGAATATTGAGGCCGAAACATAGTTGTTTTAGTTTGTTGTTGTTAATCTCTCATATAACATTTTACATTATCATAAATAAAGTTGATTACGTTTTCTAATGACTTAAGTATGACACTGGGCATAGAGTTGTAAAATGTCATAACAGCTGGTTCTGGGTAAAAACGTCAAGTTTTAATAATCGAATAAATAATAACAATTGTTCCGAAACAGTTATACTAGTCAATAGCAACAATAAGCAATTTCTCTGGATGTGTTTGCACAGTAACCAAGCTCAGGTCAGCTTGCATCACATTCCTATGGTGCATTCCTGAGATTGCTGAATGTATATTTTCCTTACCCTAGGTCCGAGTGCTTGCCAAATAACTGCTGCTCAGGTTTTTCTGAAGACAGTGCAGCTACTATTGTCAGACCCAAGTGTGTTGCCTCCGCTATCCAGTGTTTACATCCCACAGTGCAGCACCGATGGTAACTGGAGACAGGTGCAATGCAATGGCCCCCCTGAGCAAGCCTTTGAATGGTACCAAAGATGGATCACCCAGAATAATGAAGGCAAAACTCTGCCTGTTGTTGACCTGTTGAACATACTACTTGAATATAAAGAGTCATCTTCCAAAGGCTTTGCAGCTTTTATTAAAGGCTTGTATGCGGCTGGCCACCAGAATGTCTTTCCAACCTTGGCCGAGTATTCTTCTTTTGATGCTCTTCCCCCTTCAGTGCTGGAAGGCAATGTGACCACTGTGCCAGAGAACATTTTATTGGATCCATATACATTCTGGCAGCTTCTGCATGGTCAGCTCACCCACTACCCAGGTTCCTACACTGATTTCAGTGCCCTTTTAGGCCACTTTGAGCTGCGCAGCTGTTGGTGTGTTGATCGTGAGGGAGAAGAACTGCAAGGAACGAAGGCTGAGGTGAACAAGATCCCAGCTTGTAAGTAATGTGTCAGAGGTTCTCGTTCTTTCTTTACTCCAGTAAGAAAAAATCATTTAGAGAACTACCAAGTAGAAGGTTATCAGACTCAGAAGAAGAATCACTTCTATCACAATAACGGCTAGCTTTCTGGAATTTGAACAGAATGAAAACACAGATAAGGGGAAGGGGTTGAGAAAGCACAGATGAGTCTTATGGAGGTAATAAATGCAGGTTTTGACAGTGCAGTTCATGTATGTTAATGATAAAATGAAAGCAAAATAAAGTAAGAGGAATTTTATTGACCATTCTTAATGTTTTCTTGCCATAAGCCCTAATTCAGAAAAACAGCCCTCTTTAGGAAAGCACATAAGCATGTTCTTATGTCTCTTTGAGGTCAATAGGACTTAAGCAGTGATAAACATGTGCTTGACTTCAAACTGTTTTCCTGCGTTAGAGCTCTAGTTAGCATGGTAAAGTCAGATGCTACAGCAACAGGGACCATGAAAGTACCTAGATAGATGGGTTGGATTTTCCAAAGCACACAGCAGTGGCCTAACCCTGCTCCCATCAACTCACTGGCGAAATTCCCATGGAAGTCAGTGGGAGAAGAGAGAAGTGAACACTGAATGCTTTTGAAAATCCCACCTGTATATCATGTTGCCACCAATGCAATGAAGTGCTGCACTGCATCACTTGGGTAGATGAGCTGTGATATGGGCACTAGAATCACCATCTTAGTTCTTCACCTGGGTGGAGAGAGAATAATGGGTGGAAAATTTCCTATCGGGGGAAAGAGGCCATGAAAATTCAGCTACAGGTTTGGGGTGGGAGAGGCAGGACTGGAAGAAGGGCGATATTAGATTAACGCAGCAATACAGTGCAGGGAAACTGGTACACAGGCGGTTCGCAATAAATGAGTTAAAGCCAAAGCTTTGGAAATGACAAGCCATAAGCCTATCTTCACCCTGGAAACCTTGCTTGTATGTTGCATCCTTTCTCCCAACCTTTGTTTTAGCTGACTGAAAGCTCTTCAAGGCAGGGATTGAGCATTTCTGTCTATGTGGAGCCTAGCACATTCTGTAATACAAAAAAGAAAATTAATAAATAACTTTTACCAGACACTTTCTTCCTTCCTTCCTTCCTTCCTTCCGTGTGTGTGTGTGTGTGTGTGTGTGTGTGTGTGTGTGTGTGTGTACATAAAAGATTTTTCTTTTCAAATTAAAATAAACATAATAAAAAACAAGAAGAAATGCTAGTAAGTAAGTGACTAAGATGAATATGCTAATCTTTACTGGAATAAGATAAGAGTTACTAAAACAACCCCTGTGTTGTACATGCAGGCCCTGGTGCATGTGAAAGGATAAAGAAGGAAGCAATGCAGTTCATTGATGAAGCAGAACAGCTCATCCTAGCTTCTAATGAGACCCACATTCCTATGGGAGAGAGCTTTTTAATGGCAAAAGGACTTCGATTAACAGACAACGATCTTCTTCATTTTGCGGAGACCTTTCGATCAGGGCTCACGTTCTCTGAAAAGCTGTTGGCAGGAAGCGACTATGCAATCCACCTGGCAGCGCAATCAAGTAGGTTGGGAGGAGAAAAAGTTGGTAAAATTGATAGAAATGTAAACCTTTGGAGAATGGGGTCTTTACTTAAAGGGGAGCAATGCATAAACTAGCTCAAACCATTGTCTTTATGTACTGGAGCTGTATAGACCAACGTAACCATTGCTGAAAATGCATGTAAATCCATCGGAGTTAGTGAAGCTGCAGTTGCCTCCATCAGCACTGAGTTTGACCCTTTTTCTTATGTAACACAGTGGGTGACATTAGAATCTGGGCATTTCCCATTCCTTAAATTTCCTAGTGTATTTGTAGTATTTCTTCTCCTAAATAAAGGGAGGAGAGTAGGTGTCAATTATGTACATGTTTAAATAGCATCCATTTGAGGACCACATCCATAATATCCTGGTTTGTTTATTTTTTATAGCCTTGCATTTCTACTGGAGGAGTCACTTTATCTCAAGAGGTTCTCCTGGACAAGCTACGCTCTTGGGGTTTCATCCTTACATTCCCCAGTGTGATGGTCTAGGGAACTGGGAACCAGTCCAGTGCTACGAGAGTACAGGTGAGGGATCACTTGTAGAATGCAGCTTCGTGTTGAGTTGGGATGACAAAAGGCAGGTCAGACTGAGAATAATAAAACAAAATTAGAAAAAAATATCATCACAAGTTATTTCTTAACCAAAAAGATATTGGCCACATGTTATCTACTATATATTTTAGAGTTTGTCTGTCTGTTTCATCAAGAGCTCTTCCTAAATGGTAAGAGCGAGGACCACCAAATTCAGTATGCGGCTTCCTCTCATCATCACTTAAAGCGACGAAAGGGTTTGGTTGTGCTAGAAAAACGAGATGTTGCTAGAATGGGATTGCGTCTCATAAAATCAAATAGAAAAGAAACAGAATTACCAGAAAAAGTACAGTCCTCAGAATTGACATTACTGAGTGAATGTTGAAAGAGACTGAACCAAGACGAGCCAGAAAAATAGGATGAACCTGGAATAGGATTGCCTCTCAATAAACTTTACAAAAAAGAGAGAAAACTGAGAAATTTGGATCAGTGCTCTCTTTTTGGCACTATGCCGGGTAAATCTGCTAGTATTAAATATATACTAGCAGTGCTTTTTTTGTGACAGTATTTTCCGGTACCGGCACCTCTAGATGCAGTACTGGCACCTCCAGTCAGAGCTCAACAACTTTTCCCCTGGAGTATCAGCACCCCCCCCCCTTTTTTTTAATAACCAAAATAGCACTATACACTAGTATCTGTATTGCCAGGGGGAGAGACTAGATACACCATGAAGATATTTGGCCAAATTCTGCCCTTCTGGCTCTCCTTTGTGAGAATTCATGGATAGCTAGCATAAAGCTGGCATATTGTTTTTTTTTTACCCACAATCCTCCTGGTGTAGAGAGCATTCCTGGGGTCCAGCTGTGGCAAGGCAATGAGGAGGTCTGCTTTGCCTGAAGTAATTTAGAACAGTCTTTAGGCTCATCTAAATTATACCAGCTGGTCTTACATTCCCCTTTCCCTCTGACATTGGGCCCTTTTTTGACTGCAGGTTGGCCAGACCTAGTGTTATATCTTTGTACTGCAACAACAGAAATATTATTCTGAACTTGTTAGAATATTAATTTTTAAATTAATTTTCTTATAAACATTACAGATCATCGGTCATATTCTCACCTGACTTATTACCCTCTCGTATTTCAAGAGATTCCAGTAAAATCTTGTGGGTTATCTCTCTAGGTCAAACTGAGCCCAACCTCTTCATGCACTGATCACACATGAGTTTAGCTACATAAAATGTGCTAGTTCGTATAAAAGAAGAAATACCCTGAATCTTCGGCTAATGTACAAACAAGAACCTTGATGCAGAAATTAGGAAGTTTGGGGTTTTTTTTCTTGTCAAAATGGCAAACTGCACCAGAATTTTTTTTTTCAATTAAACATTTTGTTCAACACACCTATTATTTTTTCAGGTTTTATTTAGTTTAATTTTGGGGTCTTTTTATTCTTTAAAAAATAGTTTAGCTACATTTTTAGAAACAAAATGTTTTTGAATCAAAACATTTCATTTAAAAATGTTGACACTAAATATTTCAACTTTTTTATAGCAAACATTCATCTGTTTTCACAAAACTATCAGCTAAATTAGTCCAAAATTCACAAATAATATTGGTGCACCGTAAAACTGTGGAGCGTGTGTGTGTGTGTGTGTGTGTGGTGCACCGTAAAACTGTGGAGCGTGTGTGTGTGTGTGTGTGTGTGTGTGTGTGTGACTCATCTATTCAGCCAAAACATTCATCCAGCTCTACTCTTCACTAATCTGGGTAACAGAATTAGCCATTATATTGTTTTCATGGTGATCCTGCCATACGGATTGTGTTCAGCATTTCAGCCAGCAACAACCAAATCCTCCTGTGATTCACATTGGCATTTGATAACAAAGGAAAGAAACATACATTTTTTTCCTAACATAAGGCTGCTGTTGTTTATTGCCTAGGTCACTGTTGGTGTGTGGATGAAAGGGGACGCTACATTACAGATTCTCTGATCGTACGTTCAGCACAGCTCCCGGAATGTAAGTTAACCTTTTCTTCCTGTGACCCTTCCTATTCTTAGTTAACACGTGTGTGTGGGGGGGAAAGGGGGCAGTATATAAAGCTTTTATTGAGATTTTTTTAATAAATAGCATGTAGCATAACACAAGAGTTTTTTAAACCTTCATAAAGAAAGGAATGGGAAGAAAAAAATTTTGTTTTGTAGCTGGACAAACTCTGTGCGTCTTTATCAAATAACTGGCAAGCTTTTTAGAACATAAAAACAGCCACATAATGGTTCATGGCAATGAGTTCCACAGATTAATTGTGCATTGTGGGAAAAAGTACTTTCTCTTATTTGTATTAAACCCACTGCCTATTAATGTTATTGGGGGAGCCCTAGTTTTTGTATGGTATGAAAGGATAAATAACACTTGTTTCCATACCATTCATGATTATATAGCTCTCCATTATATCCGCTCCTTCTAAGTTGAACAGCCCTAATGTTTATTTTGTCTCTTTGTAGAGAAGCTTTTCTATACCCTTGATCATTTTTGTTGCCCTTCTTGGAACATTTTTCAGTTCTTCTGTTTCTCTTTTGAGTTGGGGTGGCCAGAACTGGTCACAGTATTCCAAGTGTTGGGTGCATTGTGGATTGATATAGTAGCAGTGTTATCATTTCTGTCTTGTTTCTATCCTTTTCCTAATAGTTCTGAACATTCTGTTAGCCCTTGTGATCAATGCTGTGCTGAATGGAAGTTTTCAAAGAATTATCCTTGGTGACTCCCACATTACTTGCTTGGACTTAGTTGTCCTGAATAATTTTGTATCATCTGCAAACTTTGCTGCTTCACTTCTCACCCCCTTTTCCAGATCATGAAGGAGTTTGTTGAACAGCGCAGGTCCTACTATAGATCTGTAGGGGATCCCATGGTGAAAACTGACCAGTTCTTTCTACCCATTGTTTCTTGTCTTTCAACCATCGCTGATACTTGATAATTGAGGTTACTTTCCTTTTGACTCCCTGGCTATGCAGTTTCCTTAAGAGCCTTTGGGAGGGATCTTGTCAAAGATGTTCTGAAACTTCCAAGTCACTGTTGTAACTTGGGGCAGGGTCTGAAGTGCAGCTGCTCATGGCAGCTATGAGGTAACCGTCACCTGGCAGATTTGAACCTGGGACCTCAGGAGCTCAGTGTGGGAACTTCTACCGCTTGAGCTAAAAGCCAGCTGGTTCTCAGCTTAGGCTGTAGAGCTCACTCATTCTTATCTCTCACTGTAAGTGGTCTAAGTGACACTTCATGGGACAGTGAACCACACTAGGTGTGTGGGTTACACCAGCAGGGGCACAAAAAGGGGGTAAGATAGCATTGGGCCCAGCAGCATCAGCTGGAGTCCATCATGGGCATAGTTTTCAGGCAGCGTTGCCCTTCCTTACAGTGGGGAGGAATGTTGGGCGCTGCTTCTTTAGCTGGACACCACCATTTTGGGTCCTGGTTGGCTTCTCTTTTACATCTAGATGTGCTGGGTGCTCTATATGGTCCCCATAATGTTTTCTGTGTAACGCTGAGTGCCTGTGGGGAGGGTGCAGGGCAACAGGAGCAGAGAGGGTCCGGGGGAAAAGAGGTGATGTGTGGGGAAGAGGCAGTGAGAGGTGGGGGAAGAGCTGGGGATAGAGGAATGGGGCAGGAGGATGTGGGAGTGGGGGAGGCAGAGGAGGAGATGTGGCAGGAGAATGTGGAGAAGGGAGATGGGATGGGGAAGAGAAGGGGACAGGAGAATGGAGAGAATGTGACCCCCACATTCAGTGTCTCCTCAGCAGGAGAAGCAGCTGGGCTCACTCACTAAACTGGCCCAACACCCCAGCACTGGGTGCCCAAATACAGTGGGTACCCTGCCACAGATACCCCTCCAGTGCCCTCCAAATATCCTCTAGCACCCCCCAAATACTGTCTCCAGGTCCTCAACCCTTTCCAGCAAATCCCGTTTAAAAGTCTCAGAGTAGCCGCATTTTAGTCTAAGGTGCTACAGGACCATTGTTGTTTTCAAAAAACGTTTATTCAGAAACTTGAAATGTGGTAACCCTTTGGCAACCGTTTGCACAGCTGAGGATTCTTGAACAGGCAGGATTGAAAACACCCTTCCAGCAGCTGCCTACTCCCAGTGCCTGGGCTGGGCACTGGGTTTGTGTGTTGTGATCACAAGCGCAGCAGCCATGGGGATGGGGCAGGGTGGCAAGGAATGGTTCTGCTCTGCATGCAGAGAGTATGGGAAGAGTGACCCCGCTGCAATGCTCTTCCCCTGCCCTCTCACTGCCTCTTCCCCACACCTCACCTCTCCTGTGACCAGGCTGCTGAGAGGCAGCTGCCCAATGGGGGTGAGTACTCCAGGGAGCACGTTGGGGAGCATCTCATGGCAGCCAGTCCCTCTGGGCAAAGGCTGGCTCCAGAGTGTGTGTCTAGTGTCCAGGGTGCAGATTGGAGCTGTACCACCAGCCTAGTCTGGGGAGCACCCCTCTATGCAGAGACATCCTGGCTTAGGCAGCATGGCAAGGAGGTTTTCTGGCCAGTGCCCCAGCTCCCGCAGTGAGAAGACTTGGGCATGAGTGGACAGGGTGGCTCCCACCAGCTTCCTATCTGCCAGCTCCCGTCAGGAGGGGATAGTTTTCAAACTCTGGGGTGCATCCCCCTTGCGAGATTCACCGAACAGATTGAAAACCTCTGTGCTAAATGGAGAGGGGCACGTGACTTGACAGGCCTGCCCATGCGTTGCCTCGAGGGGGGACACATATAATTGCTTGCCATGGGTGCTAAAATGCTTAGTTATGGCTCTGATCCAGGTATACTTTTTCGACTGGATTACCTTTCTCCATATGCTCATTGACTCCTCCAAGAGTTCTAATAGGCTACAGCTACTCTGCTGTTTTTTGTGGAAGAGCATATGCAAATTGTGCTCACATTTGCATATCTTCTTCCGATAGACGGGGCCATTTGTTGGGAAAACCTCCTCTTTCGCAAGACCCCTTATTCCTCAAAAATCGAGGTTTACAGGGTCTTGCAAAAGAGCGTTTTTTTTTCCGACAAATGGCCCCATCTACACAGCGCTTTTTATCGGCAAAACCTCTTCCGCAAAAAGAGTCAGAAGAAGATATGCAAATGCGAGTGCGATTTGTGTATCTTCTTCCGCAAAAAAAGGCAGTGTAGCCATAGAGTGGTGAGGGTACGACATCCCCTTACATGAGGCAGACTGACTCTTCCCCAGCAAATTATTTTTATCTCTGTCTGATAATTTGGTTGTTTGCTAAAATTTCTACAAATTTGCTTGGTACTTAAGTTAGGCTCACTGGCCTGTAATTAATCAGGATCTCTTCTGTAGCCTTTTTTAAACATATGCAATATTTGACTTCTGCATTTACCCTTTTGTCTGATATGAATTAGGAATGAATTTATGCTGCCCCCTCCTCCCACTCCGGAAGTGTTCTATTTCATTCCCCAGAAACTAATTCTACAATTATCTGGACTAGAATGAATGTGTATTTCTGCCCTCTACTGCCTGGAGTCAGAACTGCTCCACTGAGCTTCAGAGGCCCTCTACTGCTAACATCAAAGAGCAATTCTTGCTCTGATGAAGCAAAGCATTTAAGCTTGTGTTTACCTTTACTCACATGAGTAGATACTTGACGTCAGTGGAACTTGTCACATATTTAAAGATAAGCAGATACTTAAGTGCTTTGCTAAACCGTGTTTGTAACTCAAATGGAAGAGGCAAAAGCTTTTGGAGTTAAAGTGTCTGAGTTCTCTCCCTGCTCCTATGCTGACCTGCAGGTGGCATAGTGTATAGTAATAGGAGTGAAAACAAATCCATGATCCCTTTTGCATCTGAGATGCATTCCTTTTCTGTAGGACTTCTCAGAGTCTGTCAGTGTTCAGGACCATTTTACTTTTCCCACTTCTAAACTAACTGAAACTCATTTGGTCTTTCCATATTGCATGTCTGATAGTACTGAGTTTCCTGCCAAGTTAACATAAGATTTTAAAAACATGGATTTTTTTTTTATGATCACATTTAATGTCATTTAGTTCCTCGGTCAACTCCAAGACGTGTGTGTCGGTTCTGATTTTCTTTAAACAGGTGCCAGCAGAGATTATTGGACTATATTCATGGTGGGGCTAACCCTTCAGATGTCTCAGAGCGGCAGCCATGTTAGTCTGTAACTTTAAAAACAACAAGTAATCCTATGGCACCTTTGAGACTAACCAGAATATATAGAATCATGCACTTTCATGATTAAACCCACTTCATCAGATGAATTAAAGTGAAAATAACAGAAACCAAGATATAAAAGCAGAAAACGTGCCTGTCAATTGTAGGGCCTGTGTTAATGAGGCTAATTAAACGGGCTGGGTGTGTCCCATACATAGCTTTTGATGTGGAAATGTAGATGTTAAAGACAGGAGAAATTGGCTTTGTAATGTACCAACCAGTAAATGTCTTTGTTCAAGCCTGTGTCAGATCTGTAGATGAATTCCAGTTCTGCAGACTCACTCTGTAATTGATTAGTGAAATCAGAAGTCCGTGAAGTTACTCTGGGGATGAATTTGTCCTGTTACTGCTTCATCCTTGTTTGTTTGTCCCATTTGCAGTTACAGGAGGCATGATTAGTACTTAACAAAGAATTCATACAGCAGCTGCTGGTCTGAGACCATGAGATGGTCCAAAGAAAACGTATATGATCTGAGACATTATCTTATTCCAAAAGGCACGAGGAGGTCAGATTTTCTGCTTTCATTCAGTCGTATGTTTTCTCTCTCAAAGGCCAGACATCATGTCAGCGATCTCGAGCCAATGCATTAATTTCCAGCTGGAAGCAGAGTGGATCAAAGCTCAGTGCTACTGCTGCAGACCTGTTCATCCCTTCCTGTCGTGAGGTAAATGAGTACAAATGGAGCATGTGGAGGGAAGGAGTAAACTGACTTTACCCCTCCTTGTTTATGCCATGGGAAGGTCATAGGCAATTGCAATTCTTGTGCTAAGGAGCCCTGGGATAGCCCCCTCTATAACCTAGGGGGGGGTTCACATTGCCCTTCAGGTGGAGCCTGGAGGTAGGACATTGAGCAGGGTTGGGCTCAAAGGAGAGGAGACATCCTCCTCCTTAAAGGGGATAGCTTAGTTTGCTCACAATCTACACAGGGAGCTGAGGAGGCAATAGTGTCTTCTGAGGTGCATTTTCTGGTGATGTTTTCACTGGGCAATGTGGCTTTACTCCAATGCAGGAGCATGCATATATGGTGCTATTCTGCTGACTGAATTTTAAGAGGAACTTTCCCAGGATTTCTTCCAATGGAAGGGAATAGATTTGGGCCTGAGAGACTGAAGTCAGTTGTATCCGTCCCCAGCACAAGCTCCATTGGGTTTCCTAGTTATGACATTGATTCAGATGGGGCTTTTAAGAGAAGGACAAGGGATGAAATGTGATTTTTTTTTTTAAACCCACATTGTTATAGGAATTCCATTTGAATTCTTTGTAAAGGTAAGTGCTGCTTCTCACAGGGCTCAGTTATCTCTGCTGGATCTGTGGGAGGGCTTAAGAGCAGCTTTTGCTTGATTTTTGTGGTTCATCTTGACACTGCTTTCTTACCTGAAACTGGAAGATGTTTTTAATTGAAAAGTCCCATTGGAAAAAAATTGAAGGGATAAAGGATTTCAGGAAACTGGGCAGATTTAGCAGGGAGACCATATGAACTGCAAACTATCCTGATGTGAAGGAAAAACAAGAATAATAATAATAAGAGGACAATATAGCTCCATCAGAAGCTTTTAAAGTGGAAACATGGATGAATTCCTAAAAGGATTGCAAAAGAATAGCACAAGCATATAGGAACAAAATCAGAAAGACACATAATGAGTTACCACTAGCAAGGAATATAAAATAGCAGTTCTCAACCAGGGATCAGCGCCTTCCCCACCCCAAGGCTGTGAGGCTGTTTTAGGGGACTGCAGAGCCCTGTACCACCCACACCCCGAGAAGTGGTGGAAGTGTGGGGTTGAAGCCTGGAGCTCCATGCCCCATTGCTCTTCATGGGACTAAGACATAAAACTGAAGAAATAATTGTACCATTTTACTCGAGACTGGTGAAGCTTCATCTGGAGTACTGTGTCCACTTACGGGTGCCACACTTTAAGAAAGATGTAACCATTTGGGGAGAGTCTGGAGAAGAGCGCAATGATGCCAGGTTTAAAAAACCTGACTTATGAGGAAAGCTGGCCATGATATATATTGAGTAAAAACCTGATAAAAGCTTTAACATATATTAAGGGCTATTATAAAGAAGTTGATGATCAATTGTTTTCCATGTCCACTGAAGGTAAGTCAAGAACCAATGAACTTAATTGGCAACAATGGAGATAGGTTAGCTATTAAGAAGAATTTTCCAACTATAAGGACAGTTAAGCTCTGGAATAGGCTTCCAAGGGAGGTTGTTGGAATCCCCACCATTGGAAGTTTTAAAGAATTGGTTGAACTATCACCTGTCAGGGGTGGTTTAGGTTTACTTGGTCCTGCCTCACAGCAAAGGGCTGGACTTGATGACCTCTTGAGGTCCCTTCTAGCCCTGCACTTCTATGATTCTATGATGAAGGCTTTCGAAATATGAGATCTGATGCTCACCGCATATTAACAGCCCCGTGTAAAGTACGTCACCCTACAGTGATGCTGTCATTGGTCCCTCGTAGACTGGAGAATATGCTGTGCTACAGAAATCGGACACAGAGGCTTGGTGTGTGGATCCCACCTCAGGAACCATAGTTCAACGCAGCAGCAAGGATTCAGATGGCAGCCCCCAATGTAAGTACTGGCCCTCACCAACTTGTGACTAAACCATTTTAAAACTCAACCGTGTATTGCCTCAGTCCAACAGGTACTCTGTTGTACAACTGGGTATTGAGAGGCCTGATTGTATTCCAGGGCCTGCCATTGACTTGGAGTATTCTCTTGATCAAATCAACCTCCCTAATCTTAGGGACTCAGTGGTTGTAAGTTGGCTTCAGTGGAGCTTTCCTGGTTTACATCAGCTAGAGGTCGGATACCTGGGTTATACAGTCCCATGGCTCATGCTGAGGTATAAAGTATGAGACAGTCTCTGAGTACCACTGAATTTTAAAATATCCTCCCCCAAAGGGTATAAAATAGCATATATACAAAATCACAGCGTGTACAGAATATCATCTATTTATACAGCAATCAGTGCAGAAAACTGCTGGCTCCAGTGAGATTTCACAGTTGGTACAGCACCCCCGAATTGTGCCTCGTATCTCAGTGAAATAGGGAGCAGGTCTGTCTGGACTTTTGGCGACCTTTTATGTTTTTAAAAGATAGGTGTGACTCAGTTCTGTTCGCCTGTGCCATTTAGGGCTTTCAGTACATTTAAAATACATTTTGATTGGTTTATTAAAAAAATTTGCAAGATGCCTTCAATATATCTTACTACTGGCTAAATAAATTATTACAAATAATATAACATGTGGCTTTTATGTTTGCAAATTGTCCACAAAAAAATGCAAAATCCTTGAATTTATTCTTTTTACTGAAATTGTTGGTGAGCCACTTCTGCTTTCAGGTTGCTCATAATCAGTGGATTGTGAATATATAGAATGGTACATATGCAAGAGTACAAGTTTATTTTCCAGTTCTGCAGGATCTTACATTCATGTCATTTTACATAGACAATCAGGCATCATGAGTAAGAGCCAGGCTGAACACTTTACCCCAAAATGGGATTGAGTTCATTGGAACTATTCATGCATGTATAGTTAGTTATATGTTCATAAGTGCAGGCACAATTGGGCACACAAAATTAGATTTTGTGTGTGTGATTGTTAATAAATCTTCTAACGAAACATTTTGTCAGAAAGTGCCAATTGTCAAAACCAAAGGAGTTCACAGGAAAGAATCAGGTTTGATGGAGCTCCGAATTCAAAATCAATCAGTCTGGGGAACAAAAGTTTGAAATTTGATTAAATATCCTGCTTCAGAATTTTCAAAATGAGAAATTAACTTTTTTGGTTCAACATTATTTTTTGTTTGATAATTTTAATTAATACTTAGGCTTGGCATAAAATAAAAAGTAAATTCTGTATAATTTTGATGAATAATATCAATATTTATTTCGAGCACATTTTTAATTAATCAAATCTTAATAGTTGTAGGAAAATCTGGAGGATGTGTGAGGCAATGAGAGGGCAGGCAATAATTATTTAATTACAGTAGATTTTGAGATTCAAAAATTTAAAGTTTGCATAACTATTAAAATGCAAATTAACATCATATGTCATACTGTATCTAACTCAAATAGCTTCTTAAGCACCTTTTTTTTTTTTCACTTTGCCAATCCGGAAATTTTCATTATTATTGATGGAAATATTTTTTCATAGGTTTGTGTTGTAAAATGAAATGTATGGTTATTGATATCTACCAATAAAAAGCGAAAATAAAAATAAAACACTTCGAAATTATTAACCTGAAACATTTCGATTTGACCCTAAAAAAGTCTGATTATTGGTTGGCAATTTTTGTCATTTTGTCTCCATTCAGGATGAAAATATTTTTAAAATCTTGAATATTTTCATGGCATAGGAAAATTGTCCCTACTCCACCTCACTCTATTAGTACAGTTTATTCACTAGAAGGTGAACACAGAAAGTGCTCAAGCACAGCTGAAGCAAAATTGTTTTAAATATGAACAAATATCAGTTTTATATTTCTACAAGATCCGCTCTATGAAGATTGAAGTAGTTTGCATATTAATGGTTCAAATAGGGATGTTCGATAGCATGTAATTGAATGGTCATGTAACCTCATGAAATTTTAGCCACTACATGACTATTCAATAGTCCACGGGGCAAGGGCAGCATCCAGTGCACTCTGGACCCACTCCCGGGGAACTCCCTGCTACCCACACTGCTGCCTCTCTATCAGAGGCAGCAGTGGGGGGCAGTAGCAGCCCCTGTCTGTGGGGGGTACGAGTTCCCCGTGGACAGAGACTGCTCTGGGATGTGGAACAGCTTCTGTCTGTGGGGAGCTCAGACCCTCCATGGACAGGGGCTGCTGCTGCGGAGCAGTCTCTGTCTACGGCAAGCCTGGACTCTATTAGAGGCAGCAGTATGGTGGGGGGAAGTGGCTCCTGCCTTTTCCCCCCCACCTTAAGAGGCAGCAAGGGGGGGGGAAGGTGGGTCTGCAGAGCTGCCACACAGAGAATTGGCTTGAAAGTTGTTGTCTTGCGCGTGTCGGCTCCCACTTGCCCCCCTTACCCTCCGTGCTGCTTCCTCTCTATTCCAACAGGCACTGGCTCCTGCCTCCCGCCCTTTGCTGCCTCTGATACAGAGGAAGCAAGGAAGGGAAATGTGTGTAAACCTAGGCTTATCGGTTAATCTACACGTTGACATCTCTAGGTTCAAAATTGTAGTATTTCAAGTAAAGTCCCGTCTGTATCTATATTGAAACTTAACTATGATTTCATGACCGCTTGTCCGTTATCATCCCTCTGTTTCCTTCAGTAATAGGCCCAAATTTGAAGGACCATTATGGTGAGATATAAAGTTTTGGACAATCACTGTACAGTACTGCTGTTATTTTCTCTCTAGGTGTTCAGAGTTTTTTGTTTTCTGCTTTTCTTCCCCTTGCAATCATTCTCTTGTCTTTAAAGGTCCTGGTTTCTGTAGTATTCTGAAGTCCCAAGTTAGCGTACGAGAAATTGGCGAAGGGTACGTTCCTCAGTGTGAAGGGGACAATGGGAACTTCTCATCAGTGCAGTGCAACCAGAATCAGGAAAGCTGTTGGTGTGTCTTTGAGAATGGAGAGGAGGTACCTGGGACACGAGTAAGAGGAGAAAGGCCAGCATGTGAAAGTGAGTTGTGGCTACAATCAAAATAACTTGTGCACAAAGTTCCGATCCAGAACAGGAATGCTTAGCTGAGTTGAGATTTAATGTTGCTTCTTAAGCCTATTATAGAGATTGATTTATTTATATATTTTGCAGCTCCAGCCAGTCTGGGCACATTTTCCGAACTTTCTTAAACTTTAGACAATTGCATTTGGTTGGGCAGAGAAGAGGCCCTTTGGATTCAGTGGCCAATCTTAGTTTAATGAAGAGTCAAGACAAATGAGTCAGTGCTACTAATCTAAGAACCACCCTAAATATTTTGCCCAAGACTTACAATTAAGCCCAGTTTGAGTCTGCCCCAACACTGAAAAAATAATTAACTGACTGAAAAAAAGTATATTTTTGCAATTCCAGCTTTTGGCCTTTGAGCAGGATGATGAAGTTAATGGGCCAAGACACATGTTCACAGAGTATTTCCTGCCTTGTCAAAGACACAAAGAACTAGAATTCTGCCAAGATTCCCAGCATAATTTCCAGTTCAGTGAGATTTGGATAGCCTCAATTTCCAATAACTGTTATGAATTCTCCATCATTGAATTGAAGCAAACAAATTAAACATTTTTTTCAATAATGTGGTCCAAATTGCAATGATAAATTCAGAGAAATTAGAGCTAGAAAAATATCTTCAAGGCCAGAATTATCCCCTAATGGTTATTCTTCTACATTTTGTTCTATTTGAACGCATATCCAATAAGGATTGCACTGAAGTATTTCAACTCAGGTTGCTGCAATATTTGTGAGTCACATGGATGAATCCTTTAGGAATTTGGAAGCTAATATACTCCTCATTACATTCCTACAGAATGCTCTATTATGGCAGAGTTCTCATGAGTAATCATAGTTTAGGGAGCCTAGAAAACCAGGAAGCTCTGAGAGCAGCAGGGAAAAGTGAAAAAGCTTTTGACAGGGTCCAGGTAAAGCATGAACTAGCAGAAAGGACGAGTGGAGAAGATGCATACTAGGTCCTAAATTCTGAAGTCCTTTCAGAAAGTCAGGAGGAGTTTTCCCTGACTATGGTCTGAGAATGGACCTCTTGCTTTAAAATGTTGGCAAGTTTTGCATGGGTGCTAATTTTTGTTCTGGAGTCTTCAATATCCAGTAGGTTTCCCCCCCCATTTCTAATGGATCCAAGTGCAAGAGTGATCAGTAATAATTCATGGTTTAGATACTTCTTCAGCCACCTTTTGTTAGAAAGGTTGAACAGGTTTTCTTGCAAGATTTTTGCTATCTTCTGTTAATGGTAAGTCTGTGAAGATGTCCCGAGAACAGCCTTTCTCCTGGAATTTTGACATAACTACTTCTGGAAGCCCAGACCAAAAAATATTAAAAATAATGGATTAAAAAAATTAATGGAATGTATTTGACCTTAAAACAATTTGGCAAGACTTTGGGATGAAGGTTCAGGAGGGTCATATTTTCTTCTATGTGCCTGGAACTCCTGGTTACTAATTACCATCATTAAGAGCTCTGGGATAGACATGAGAAGTAGCCCAACTCTGTCACTACCCTGGACATATTTCCAAGATGGGAAGATTGCTGCCAGCAGATGAATTTGGCATAGTGGAAGAGTATAATAAATCCTTTTTCCTATATCAGAAAAGACAGCAGTAACTCTAAGTGGTAACTCTGAAGTGCCCACTGAATACAGTGAGGTTTTTATTAGATCAATCAGTTCTATAATAGCTACGTTCCCCATAGTTCATTTTGTGCCTCTGTACGCCAGCGTTTGAGATAGACTCCAGCATTTTCTTTTTGATCTGTATGTCTTGTTAATTCCAAGTATCTTCATGTTCCACACTACCCACATTGCTTCCTTATGCCCACTTTCCATTACTCATACATAGGTTGGGTAGAGAGACAAAGCTTTGAGTATATTCAGGTGGAAGTTCCTGGCTTTGCTAGGGAGATCTTTACAAGTGCTGGGGAGTTTCAACATTCTACTTAGTGACCGTTGAGCCGCCAGGATGAATTGCTAGTGACCAGGTGGATGGTGAAAGGCACTACTCATTCTTACAACTACACCACCACCAAAAAGGAGCTTCCAAGGTGTAAGAGTGACAACATAGCCCTCCTCTCGTGAGCTGCTGATCAGCTTAACAAGAGTGAGGAAGGGAGCTGGCAGCTGGGCCGAACAAGCAAGTTTACTGATCGATTTCAATAATGAAGGACCCAAGCTGAGACAGTGAAAACAAGGGCATATAGTCAATAACTCTACATTTTAAGTTCTTAAGGGCAAATTCTACTCTAGATACACCCTCACACCCCATTCAAATTAACCATACTGGGCCCATATAGAATGGAACAGAATGGAGCCTGTAGAAATACTAGAGCATTACAGAAGACAACAGATTGTTTTCCGTTGAACTGTGTGAAGAGCCCTTAATAGAGGTTGCTCTAAATACCTATGAAGACAACAGTTAAACATGTGCTAATAGAAATGACCCATGTTGTGTATTAGAACTGATGGTGGTCACCTCCCTTTCTGGCCTCTGGCTTTGTGTGTATGAGCTTATCTGGAATCATAGAGAAGAAGGGGAATTTTGCAATGACCTTTTTACTGAGCTAATACACTTTAAAATGTATTATAAAGGAAGTGTGTAAATTGGCATAAGAGTTAGAAATTAAGCCAGTGACAAATGGATATTCTTCCCTGAGCTCCACACCTTACTGTTGGGCACTGAAAAGTGACATGAACAGGAGGCGCTATGACACAGTCAGTGTTTGTGAAGATGAGTTATATTTGGCAAGAGCTTTCTGATTAAAGGTCAAGAGAGTTGGATGGAATTCATACGCTGTGCACATTTGCCTTCATATTAGTGTGCACGTAGCACAAGTATACAGGGTGTCTCCTGTTCATATGCACCCCCTCTGTACAAACAACATCTATGCAAATGGTGTTTGTGCGTGCACATGTGTGCACACATACATGGCAAATAATACTTTCAAGACCTGTATGCAGCAATATCTGAGCCCAGTCCAATGCCCACTGAAGTCAATGTAAGTCCCTTCATTGACTTCAGAGGGCATTGGATCAAATCCACTGATGTGAATGGGAACTATATGCCTAGGTCTAGCACATTGTATGTGCTCCACTTAGAGGTTTCTGAGGGTTATTTAGACTCTTACCTTGAATATTTCATAGTTTTAACTTTTACATATCCCTTCATATCTTCCCAGGTCCCCAATGCCTACTTCCTTTCAACGTGGCTTACGTGGTCAGTGGAGCGCTTGTCTGTGCAAACGCCTCTGATCAAAATCAGAGTTTTCAGAAGTGCCAGCTGATTTGTCGTCAAGGCTTCCAGAGTGCCTTTTCCAATGTGACATTCCTGTGTGATCGAGAGAGTCGCCATTGGATCTCAGAACCCCCCCTTCCTCAAAGCTGTCAGAGTAAGTATAGCTGCCAGAGAGGAGCAATATTTTATTTAACCAGAGATCAATGTTTAGAAATCACCCATGTTTAGTACCTGCACGGGAAAGTAAATAGATGTGACAAGCAGAAGCGGCCCTCATTTTGAAGCCACCTTTAAATTACAGTGAGAGGAGGAAGTAATTAGGCCTGTACTTTCTAAATAAAGATGTAGTGGGTCAGTCTTGCTCTCTGTCTTCATCTGGAGACTCAACTTTGCCTTTCAGTAGCTCCCATATCTGGAACCGTCCCCTGATTCTGTAATAATGGATCTAGGAATAGATGGATATTTAATCTAAGTGCAGATTTTTCTTTGTAAGTGAAAAGATTCTGGCATCATGAAAATGGCTCTGCTGGAATCCCTTACTTCTGAAAGAACAGATGAGTCCCAGATTTCTGAATCTGACAGAACTCAACTGTTTATGCCCATAATCAAATGACTTTGTTACTTCTGTGCCTTTCTGTAGTGTTTGTTCCCTAGGGTTATAGCCATCTACACTGGCTGCTGCTTGGTATTTTTCAAACCTTTATTCCTTCGAGAATGAAAATCACCTCAAATCTTGGAAGCGGCATATGTCTGTTGTGAACTCATGTGATCAGTTCTTTCTCACCACTGGCTTTGTCAATAATTTTGACAGAAATGGGCTCTGATCAAAACGTCATAGTTGAACACTTGTGAAGTTTGAGATAATATGGATCAGACCTGGATCTCAATTTTGCAGCTGACCTTTGTCTTTCCAGTGAGCTAAATTAAAATGCTGGCTTCAAACATTTCTACACACACACCATCCCACCATGAAAAATATGAGATTAAATTTAAAAAAAGTTAAACCCATTTGGATTTGGAGTCAGATCTCAATCTAAAATTTGATCCATCTTTTATCAGAGCCTAAGTAGTTGTCTCTTTTTAAAAAGTATTCTAAATGACGTTAGTGTTTGCACAACAGGGTTTGATGAAAGGTCAGAGCTCGGCTTGCAGTGTCAATGGCTTTACTATTCTCCCTGGTCCTGTGTCCCCTCCATCCACACAAGGTCATTTTGAGAGGCAGCTTTGGCACCTGATGCATCATAAATATTAAATATACTAAATACCCTTTGTTCTTTTTCAGAGCTCCAGTTATTTCAGACTGTCCAAGCTCAAACACACTTTGAGCTCTTGCTGCCTTCTGAGAAGACTTGCAGCTCTGATTATGCTGGTTTACTACAGGCATTCCAGATCTTTATATTAGATGAATTGAAGGCCCTTGGTTTCTGTCACATTCAGGTGTTCTACTTCTCTTTTTCTGCATGGAAAAAAAATGTGCAGCATCTTATGTTCTGGACATGAAAAGATTGAGACAAAAAAAATGTGGTGGTATAGATTAACCCATTCTCAGTTGATCCCTGACCAAAAATTTCCAAGTGATCATTTGGAGTCTGATTTTTTTTCCCCCACAGACTTACAAGATTCTGTCATTGCTTTGGTTTTTCAACTAAGGAGGAGTGAGCTGGATTATATTCTGACTCTTGCAGCATCACATAATTTACACATCATAATAAATCTGTTAGGATGTTGGTTTTGATAATCAGTGTCAAACTGACCATTTGTGAATTTCATCTCCTTGCTAGTACGTTTTCTCATATGTGATCTTGCTTAAATGTGTAATTCAGCAGCTTTCAGCAAACTCATGTGCCTCTTCATGTGTTAACCCTTTCTACTATGTGGACTTCGTCCCTTACATGGAAGACCAACACAAGGTCTATGCATTCCTTAAGTGATACATAGACGCTGTGGCAGTCCTTTGTAGAGGGGTGAATTTCATTCCACCATGCATAACAATTCCATTTCATATGAAAAATTCCAGTTCTTCTACTGTCTCTTACTTGCTAAGGTTTATTAAATCAGTATTAAATATTGACTATGAAATAGTTTAACACTTAAGCCAGATGTACACTAGACCTGGAAGATCAGTTTAAGGTATGCAACTCCAGCTACATAGAATATGTAGCTGGAATCAGCTGACCTTAAGCCGAGCTTGGTGGCATCCCCACAGTGGGAGGCTGACAGGAGCAAATGCTCCCATTGGCTTCCCTTACTCCTCACGACTGCAAGGAGTACAGGCACTGTCCAGAGCTGCCCTCAGCGTTCATTTTGCAGATCTATACTAGACCCGCTAAATTGAATGCCAGAACGTCGATCTCCAGTGCGGCGAGTGAAAACGTTCTCTTACAGTGTCCCATTAATGCTCCTTGAAATAGTTGCTATACTGTGGTGGGCAGTATCAGGTTAAGCTGTGGATTCTTCCTGCTTGTAGACCTTTTCTGCTATAACCAGCAGGATGTGGATATGTGTGGAGACAGAATTGGGTATAGTGGGTAGGGCTGGAGCCAAAGATCAGAACTGGAGTTGGAAGCCAGAAGAGTCAGTCAGAAACAGAAGCAAGGTGAAGGAGCTGAGTCTGTCATAGCAGCCAACTAGGGTCCATCTAGGGGCACAGACAACTTCTCAGCTTCCCCTCCAGGGAAACCTGGACCAATCAGAAACCAAGGGAGCACTGCAGGGCAGGTTCTCTGTGGATGGCATATCCCGTGGTGCTTGACCCCATGAGGGTCATAGCCAGTCAATCACTACTCTGCTAGAACTGATGGGTGGTGGCATGCATGTGGTAGTTGCTCAGGAACCAGTGGTCCCAGGTTGTTGCCCCATAAATCCTTTCACCTATCCAATGCAGAGATGTGTGTCAGCAGAGAAGAAAGATAAGAAAATTCCAGGAAGCCCACTAGGAGGCTTGTTATGCTTCACAACTCTCGGATAGGGAGTGAAATATCTAGTGTGTTGCATGGTCTCTGCAACAGGGATAATAGTGCGGACAGACCACAATCCTTACAGTATTTTGTCTCTCTAATTATTATTAAGGTAAATGCATTTGGAAACACAGATTCGGTTTCTGTTTGTGATGATTCTTCAGTGCTGGTGGAGTGTTCGAGTGCAGACCGACTGGGGGTGAACATCACATGGAAAGCTCAGCTTGAAGGCATCCCAGCAGCTTCTCTCCCTGACTTACATGATATTGGTAAGTTTTTTCCTCTGTTGACATTTGTTTCCATAGTGTGTTTTGCTGTTCATTATAATTGGCAGCCTAATTCTGGGTGAGAATAATGAGCTTGAAAACTGTGAGGGAGGTCCACTGCTGTGGGGCAGGTCCTCACCTCTTTTTTGCCCACTGTGAAATGGAGTTCAGGAATTTTTTCCTAATTTCCAACCTAACCCTCTCTTGTTGCAATTTAAGCCCGTTGTTTCTCATCTTATCTTCAAAGATTAAGAAAAACGGTTTTTCTTTTACCTTTTATATACTTGAAAACTGTTATCATTCCCCCTCTGTCTTCTCTTTTCCAAACTGGAAAAAACCCAATTCTTTCAATCTTTCCTCATAGGTCATATTTTCTAGATCTTTAATCATTTTTATTGCTCTTGTTTGGACTTTTTCCAATTTGTCCACGTTTTTGCTGAAATGCGGCACCCAGAACTAGACACAGTACTCCTGGTGAGGCATAGATTAGAGCAGAAGAATTACTTCTTTTTGTCTTACTTATAACACTCCTGCTAATACGTCCAGATGTTCCCTTTTTTTTCAACAGTGATACTACTGACTCATATTTACCTTGTGGTGCATTATGACCCACAGATCCCTTTCTGCTGAACTGTTATTTAGATGATAATTTCCCATTTCGTATGTGTGCAGCTATAGTGGTTCTTCCTAAGTGGGGTGCTGTGCATTTGTCCGTATTGAATTTCATCCTGTTTACTTCAGACCATTTCTCCAGTTTGTCCGGATCATTTTGAATTATGACCCTATCCTCCAAAGCACTTGCAACCCTAGCTCGATATCACCTACAAACTTTATAAGTGTATTTTCTATGCCATTATCTAAATCATTGATGAAGTTATTGAACAGAATCAGACCCACAAGTGATCCCTGCTGGACCCCACTCATTAAGCCCTTCCAACATGACTGCGAACTATTGGTAACTACTCTTTGGGAATGGTTTTCTGACCAATTATGCACCCAGCCTATAGTGGCCCTTAGAAGTGACTGAAAACAAGTCACAATATAAGTACAAAATATATATGCCAGGAGAGTAACCTCAAACCAGAAATAATAGATGGAGAACTTGAAGGCAGTCTGATTACATAATTCCAGACTTTCATATGCAGATTGCATGCATGAGATTTTCTGGGTGCTGTGCAAAACACCTGTTCCAAGGAGCATACAGTATTTGGCATTCTGGTGTAGCACCAGTCCCGTAAACATTGAAGAAAGTGCCTAACTTTGTTCACATTGAATTCAGGAGGTCTACTCAGGTATCTAAACAGCTTATGTGTGTGAGAGGGGACAAGATCAGACACCTCCTGGGTAAACGTCTTGCAAATAGAGGCTCTTGGAGTCATACCCCAATGGTGACTCCACTCTCCTCTCCTGTCCTTTGTTTATAGTGGCACAGCCCCCAGTGATATTGTGTTACAACTAACAGTCATTATAGTAATAATAATCTCAGTCAGCTGCAGACACAGGCAAGAGTTCAGACTCTCCCTGTGCAATAGAATCTGGGATGCATGCCAGCTGTTATGGGGATCCAAAGTGAGTAATGCTTACTGTGAGGACAATGCAGTGGTGTTTTAAGCTTCTCTACTTGATCTAGATCTGGGGAAGACAAATCATTTGGGTGACATAAGCTTCTGACAAGGATTTGATCATGTTTCCCTTGAAATCAATGAGCATCTTACTGTTTGATTCAGTGGAAGTGGGAACAGGCCCCAGGTTAATATATTTAACTAGTGGAATCGTAAAAATAACTACTTGCAGTATATATGGGTTTGTGAATGTGTGTAGTATATATTGTAGCAGTGCCTAGAAGCCTCAGACAAGTTTCAGGGTTCGTTGTATGAAGTGCTGAACAAACGCACAGCAAGACATCTCTTCTGCCCTGAAGAGTTTTCAGCCAATAAAGGCAAAATGTGGGATGAGAGAGAAAGACATGGAGTGGGGGTGTGACTTGTCTCAAGTCATGCGGAAAGACAATGGCAGAGCTAGAAATAGTCTCCTCTCACCTACTCCAGTGACCTTTTCAGTGGACCATGTGGCTTCTCTAGCTGCAATGTGCGTAAATACATATATGTGCATGTACTGTATATATTATGTATGTGCATCTCTCTCATCTTCTCTTATGCTCTCTATTTCATGTGGGCTATAGGACCGTAACCAGTGTCTTCCGTCTTTGCTGTTCTCCTGCTGAAGTCTTCACTGTTTCCCATGCTATTCTGATAGTTTTCAAGTCTAGTTCTGTTGTGTGTTTTCATGCTATCCTTGGGCTACCTTGTCACCTCTTGCCTGGGGATTCCAGTCTGATACCTGTTTTACGTTATTTAGGACTTTTCTCCAGGAATATCCTGGCCATCTCTGTTTTTGTTCTGTAATTTGCTATCTGATCAGTTTCTGCTCTGCCCTCCTCCTGAGTTGTTCATTTGTATTTTTTTCTGGCATTCTGACACTCAGACTTTGTATAAGGCACCTGTCATGAAAACTTGGAGTTTAGATAGTAAATTCTTAATAGGTCTCCAAGTTTTGGCACCTTGGAGTAAGACAGATTCACAGTGGTGGTAAAAATTCAAAGAGTAGTCTGCAGATTGGCTATAGAGTTAAAAGGCTGTCTACATAGCAATTAAACACCCACAGCAGGCTGGGTCAGCTGACTTGGGCTCACAATTCTTAGGCTGCTGGTCCGTAAAATTGCTCTCTATATGTTTGGGCTTCGACCGGAGCCTGAGCTGTGAAACCCCATGAAAGGGGGAGGGTCCTAAAGCCGAGATTCCAGCCTGAGCCCAAATGTCTGCACAGCACTTTTTACATCCTCTAGCCTAACTAGCTTTCCTGAACCAGCCACGGACTTTGTCATAGGTCTTTTTTTTCAAATGTAGAATAGTAATAGAGAGGCAGCTGTGTTAGTCTGATCTTGCTAAAACAAAAGGAAAAACTATGTAGCACTTTAAAGACTAACAAGATGGTTTAGTAGGTGATGAGCTTTGGTGGGCCAGACCCACCCACGAAAGCTCATCACCTATTAAACCATCTTGTTAGTCTTTAAAGTGCTATATAGTTTTTCCTTTTGTTTTTTCAAATGTAGACGTAGATTAGTCTTTTTCACTTGTTATACTTACAGTGCTGTCAAGGTATGTGAAGCATCAGCTGTCTTCTATGTCCGTCTCAGAAAGTGCTATTGGTGTTTCGTGTATGTGTGCATTTTCAGACTTTCGTTTTCTTTGTGTTGATTTTGAACCCTGCCAATTGTGAGTAGGCCTGGAGAGCCTTTGTTTTGGCTTCCAAGCCTTTATGGGTAAGGAGAGCAAGTTGATGTCATCTGCAAATTATTTAGACAATTTTTGGCAAAAATCATTTGCAAAGAGCTTGTTGTGGTGGCAAATCTCAGTTTACTTGCCTTTGATCTCAGTGTTATTCTTTGTCTAGGATTTAACACAACTGTTGATACAATTTGTATCTTTATATTGGAAAAACATATTGGTTCAAGTTAAAGCAGTGGTCCTCTGACATTTGCATTGGTGACCCCTTTCACACAGGAAGCCCCTGAATGTGACTCCCTCTTATAAATTAAAACACTTTATTTTATATTGAATACTATGGTAAATGTTGAAGGTGAAGCCGGGTTTGGGGTGGAGGCTGACAATTTGCAACCTCCTCCCTCGTGTAATAACCTTGCAACCCCTGAGTTAAAGGAATGAGGACATAAGCACATGGCCCACTGTTACACCAGCATAAGATCTGTGCATATGAACCACTTTACCCATAAGTGGAACTTAACTAGTGCATCAACCAGTGTTGATCCCCTGCACAGGGGTGAATTTCATCCATGTAACAGAATATCTTATGAACGATGGATGAGCACACGGGGGCACTCATACATATGGGCTGCAGGTCTAGAGGGTACTTACAGAATAAATATAATACTATAGTCTATTCAGTGCAGCCAGCTGTGCAGACTTGAGTCATTAGCTGCCTGCACCTAGTTGTGAAATTTTCCCACTTACTTCAGCTGGAAAAATACTCCTAAGTTACGGCACATAGTCAGAAAACTAGATACAGAAGAGTGCACAAGTACAATGATGGATCTGAATTAGTTGTTCTGCTGAAAATAATTGTACCTGGGGGTTCACATTTCTGCCTACCCGGATGCCTGATGACGCACGTAACATGCCCTCTTTGAAAACCCAACATTGACAGTGTGGGAACTGTCATTCCATTCAGGAGAACCCAAGCACTGTACAAAATGTGCTCCTGAGAGGCTCTGTGTTTGCTGGGCATCAGTTTTGGGCATCAGTTGTGGCTATTCAGAGGCCATTTGGAATACAAATTTGCAAATTTATAGCAACAAAATCTGAGTATTTCAAACACAGCCATCAGTCTTCTCCGCAAGGGTTAGCCAATAAAATCTCCTCCGAGATTCATGCTCTGTCTTGCGCTCCTGCCCTATCCAAATCAAGGAATCCACACGCTCTTGGTGTAGGAGACTGTCCTCACAGCAGCAGTCAAACAGCCAGGCTGTCTGGTCAGCATGGAATAATAGAATGGGAAGGATATGCATGTCCCCCCGAAAGGCAAGTCTCCAGTGTTAACCTTTATCCTGAGCTACAGAGCAGGGGGGTTTGGTCACCTCTGCACAGGTGGGTATCCAGTGCTGGCATGGCACTAGAGATTCCTTGGTGCTAGACTGTTAAAGGTCAGGAAGTGATTTGCCAATCCTCACCCGCGCTGAGAATCGTCTGTTGGTTTTTTTTAATCTCCTTCATCTGAAGTATCAGGGACGGCCTGGGAAGTCTCACTAATCATTCTCTTGTTCATGTGCTTGGCTGGCTGGTTCTTGCTCACATGCTCATCACCTAATTGGTCACCATCTGTGGGAAGGAACTGGAGAATGGAGGGACCTTGTGGGGTTTTCTTTCACCTTCCTCTGTACTATGTCAGTGTGATCCACTTGCCAGGATGATTTTGATATGGTCTCCAACAATATCTTGCCAGCAACTTAAGGGAGTATGGATTGGATAAATGGACTGCAAGTGGATAGAAAGCTGGCTAGACTGTCGGGCCCAACGAGTACTGATCAGTGGCTCGACGTCTGGCTGGTGGTTGGTTTCAAGCAGAGTGCCCGAAGGATCGGTTCTAGGGCCGGTTTTGTTCAACATCTTTATTAATGACTTGGATGAGAGGCTGGATTTCACCCTCAGCAAGTTTGCGGATGACACTAAGCTAGAGGGAGAGGTTGATACGTTGGAGAATAGGGATAGGGTCCAGAGTGACCTAGACAAACTGGAGGATTGGATCAAAAGAAATCTGATGAGGTTCAACAAGAACAAGTACAGAGTCCTGCTCTTGGGACGGAAGAAGCATTGTTATAGGCTGGGGTCTGAATGGCTAAGTAGCAGTTCTGCAGAAAAGCATCTGGGAATTAGTGGATGAGAAGCTTGATATGAGTCAACAATCTTCCCTTATAGCCAAGAAGGCTATTGCCATATTAGGTTGCATTAGGAGGAGCATTGCCAGTAGATCCAGAGAAGTGATTATTCCTCTTTATTCGGCTCTGGTGAGGCCACATCTGAAGTATTGCATCCAGTTCTGGGCCCCCAGTTACAGGAAGGATGTGGATGTATTGGAGAGGGTCCAGCTAAGGGCGACCAAAATGATTAGGGGGCTGGAGCATATGACCTACGAGGAGAGGCTGAGGGAGTTGGGTCTATTTAGTCTGCAGAATAGAAGAGTGAGGGGGGATTTGATAGCAGCCTTCAACTTCCCTAAGGGAGGTTCCAAAGTGGATGGAGAAAGGCTGTTCACAATAATGATCGATGGAAGAACAAGGAACAATGATCTCAAGTTGCAGTGGGAGAGGTCCAGGTTGGATATTAGGAAAAACTATTTCACTAGAAGGGTGGTGAAGCACTGGAATGGGTTACTTGGGGAGGTGGTGGAATCTCCATCCCTAGAGGTTTTAAGTCCCAGATTGACAAAGTCCTGGCTGGAATGATTTAGTTGGGGTTGGCCCTGCTTTGGGCAACAAGCTGGACTCAATGACCTCTTGAATCTTGTCAAGCCCTAGGGTTCTATGATATGGGTATATCTCATTTAGTTAATTACCTGACATTGTAGGCAGTTGTACATTGATGTTGCGAAGAGCAGGACTTTAGTTCTTTTTTGGAACCCTGTTAGATAAATTCATGGAGGTTTGGACCATCAATACTTATTAGCCAGGATGTGTAGGAATGGTGTCCCCGGCCTTTGTTTGTCAGAGGCTGGAAATGGATGATTGGAGAGGGATCACTTGGGCTGTCTCTAAACTACATCCCTTTTCTCAAAAAAGGGATGTAAATTAGACACTTTGAAATTGCAAATGAAGCCGGGATTTAAAGTGTCTAATTTACATCCCTTTTTTGAGAAAAGGGATGTAGTTTAGACACAGCCTTGGTGATTACCTGTTCTGTTCACTCCCTCTGGGGCATCTGGCACTGGCCACTATCGGAAGACAGGATACTGGGCTAGATGGGCCTTTGGTCTAACATCGTATGGCTGTTCTTGTATTCTTATGTTCTAACATTGGTGCATCTTGGTCCCTCCTATTTTCATGCCTGTGGCACATAATGATTTAGTCTCCTGTAACACTTTGACCTAATTTTGGTGTTAGGTTTAGCACGGAGGTGCTGGATGGGGGGTGTTGGCCTGTGATATACAGGTCAGTCTAGATCAGCCGTGGCCAACCCGAGGCTCACGAGCCACATGCGGCTCTTCCACCCCGCCCCCCAAGTGCAGCTCACGAAGTCTTCCTCCTCTCCCCCCGCCCGGTGGCTCGAAAATCGCCCTCACATCCCCAAAAATGGCCCTCTCCTCCCGAATCCCTGTGCTGACCCTGGGCAGGGGAACTGTCCGGTGTGGACATGAAAGCTACAGAAATAAAGATGGCTGCAGGCAGCGGGAGCCTGCTGTGGTCAAAAAGCCTCAAAACGTGTTTAAATGTGTTTTCTTAAAGGGGCAGAGCATTTTTAAGCTCTTTTTTTTTTGTTTTGTTTTGTTTTGTTTTTACTCGACCAAACATGACCAGGGACTCCTTTTAAAGGGGCAGTCTTTTTTTTTTAAGCTTGACAGGTTTGCCCCGGCTCTTGGCTGGATCCACTGCTATCTTGGCTCATGGCCACCCCTGGTCTAGATGATCGGGTGGTTCCTTCTGGCCTATGATTCTAAGAAAGAGCAAGTGATGTCTACTGAAACAGGGTGTGCAGATTAAATCTAGCTTCTGTGTCCAAAATCTGATATAAGACTAAAAATTTTGTTTATCTGAATTGCTAATTATCCATAAAAGTTATTAAAGACTGGTTATTGTGTATATTAAATAGTATCTACCAGTCAATTGTGGGCTGAGGCCCAATTGTGGATGCATTATATAGATTTCTACATGTCAGCTATCCCCTGGGGCAGCTGATCAGCTTGATATTATTATTTCCAAGTAGATCCATTTTCATAACTGTACTGTGGTTTTCTTTTTAGAAAAAGCAATCGTTGGGGAGAATCTCATTAGACGCTTTCTAGCGCTGATAAAAGGTGGTGGGTTTGTGCTACAGTTGGACTCCAAGCAATTCCCAGCAGATACGTCCATTCATTTCCCCCGAGATGAAGATTTTGACCTATCTCCTAGTGTTCAGCTGGGATGCCAGAGTGGATTTCGAAGTTCATCTTCTGGGAGAACAATCCCAAATTCCCAAGGATGTGGTATGTTTCTTTCTGACTTTTTCTTTTTTGTTGTTGAGATTACTGTAAGTCAGTGCAAAGTCACAGTTGGCACTAGACTAGTAACAAGAAACGTTAATGGACACACTTCTCAGGTGTCAGTCACTAACTATGGGCGGGGTGTCCGACACACCAACATGAATGCGAGGCCCCCACCGAAGCAGAAGCCATTCCTGTGCTATTTTTGCTATTCTTAAAGTCTAGCTATGCTCGTAAAAGTAAGAGTCTTCAAAGGGCGGGCAGCATTTGATTCTGTGTCCGATCCTCTGGCTTCATCAGAAATGTGCTCCGTTTATGAATAGGAAGATGATGTTTTGGGTAATTCATACTGGTATCTGAAAGTCAGGGGAGACTCCTTCTGATCTGTGCCCCAGCACTAGTGATAAAGACTCTGCAACCATTATAGAGCTAAAACTTCTGGTGAATCAGAATAGAATCCAGTTTGCATTCCCACCGCTACGGAGGCGCCAGCAGTCCTGGGATCTTATATGCCCCGGAAAAGGCCCTGGTAGCTGGATGAGCCAGTACAAGACTCAGATGGAAGCACACTCAGCTTCGACCAGCATGCAAACCTGATTGCAGCTCTAGCCCCCTTTGGCCCCTGCTGTTAGACTTCTTTAGCTTTTTCTCTTTCTCCCCTGGACACTGACTCAAGTTCTCTCTAGATCCTCTTCCATTAGTGACTTTGCTCCTTCTGTCAGTTTCCTCCAATATTCCCAAATCATCTAGCCCCCACAACTCACCTCTGGACTGGAATTGCTCAGAACTACAGGGTCAGAGCAGGGATGGCTTTTCTCTGGGGTCTGGTGCAGGAGAGGGATTTGCTCAATGTCAGGATGGAATGCCACACTTGGAGTGGTAAACTTTGGCATTGTCTTTCTAACTTTTGAAAAGTGCCTCCATTTAAATCCCTTGACAATGAAAAATTCATATGAAAACAACCTGCCAAAATAAGCACTGGGGCCCTGTTTTCATTGGGAAAATTTCCTTATGGCCTGCATATTGCAGGGGAAACAAAAACAATGAAAGCTGCTTGATATCACTGTGGTCAAACACTCTGACTGGTATAAACTGGATGAAATTCCCCCCACCCCCACAACAGTAGAGAGAGCTAGCCAAGGCCTTTGCACGGCATAACTCCCAGGGAAGCTAAGGACTGTGGGTGGTGCAGAAGTGAATTGCATCCACAAGGAGCACATCTGCAGTGTGAAATGGTGCCATTCTACCACTGTCTCTTGTTAGATGCCCCAGACACCCTTTGTTTCCTTTCCCTGCAGCATAATGGGAGTTCATTTATGTCTGAGACAAGCGCCCAGAACAAAACCAGGGATGCCCTGCTTTTCCCATCCCAGATAATACTGACCGCCTCTTTAGTTACTTTCAATCCCATATGGTTTTGTTTAATGTTCGTTATTAAGAAACAAAATCAGAATGCCGTACAGTGCCAGCTAAGTAGCAGATGGAGTTTTTACTTTTAAAGTTCTGAACATGCTGCAGCCCCTTTGCTCCTTTTTATATGTTAAAGTGGGGGAGAAATAAACAATAAAAATAAGTACCAGGACACTGCCAGGTGATAAAGAGCGAAGCTCCAGAATACTGGCACAACGTTCTTTTTTTCTTTCTCTCTCTTTTAAGTGTTGTATGAATTTTTGAACCAGCAAAAAGTTCTGGGTTGCAAGCCCTGGTGTTTGGTCTACACTATGAAGCTGTAATGCTTTTAGTTAAAGTAATACAAGCAGGGTCATCCCTACCAATGCTGGTGCCCTATGCATCCCAGCACCAGCGCACACACCCCTTCCAGGGAGGCCAACCTCTCTGTGGTGGGAGATTGTGGGGGCAGCCCTGTGGGCAGCAGGAGCAGGATAGGGAGAGAGGCTCACTTGACAGCCTCAGGGCACCAGGCAGGAGGTGCAAGCTGGCTGGAGAGAAGTGTTGCTTCTCTCTAGCCACCTGCTCTGTCTAGTGCCTCTCACTGCCTTCTGGTGAGTGGGGGCTGGGTGCAGCCCGTGGGAGTAGGGGGCTGGTGAGGGCCTGGGGCTGGTCTCTGGAGCCCATACACAGCACGCAACTGCATACGGCACCATGAAATTTGGGGCAGTTTGGCGCCCCAAATGCCATGGTGCCCTACCCAGTTGCGTATTTTGTATATCAGCAGGGATGACCCTGGATACAACCCCTTTTAGGGTGGCAGCAGTACACTGGTATAATGGTGAAGTTAAATCTATTCATGTATGGGGAAGGGAGTAAGCTAGCCTGGAATAACTTCATCTGTCTTTAGGGTTTATACCAGTCTGACTATTTTGATTAAAAAAAATTACCCCCCTAACCCAAGTAGTTATGCTACTAAATTTCTAGGTAGATTACGGTAGGTATGGGTTAGCACTAGTTGTTCATATTTGGGCCCATTTGACTGGGAGGTTCCTAAGTTACAAACCTCACAAAAATGATTTCCTTCTGTTACAAAGCACTGTTAAGCTGAGACGTACTCATGACTGGATGAATCATAGACTTAATTGAATTTCATTGTTGTGAACTAAGTCTTTAGTTAACATAATCAAACAAAAGTTGATCACAAGCCCCATGTAAGACACAAGGGTTTTGGACTGGAAGTTGCTACAATTTGTTAACCGTGGACACCCATTTTATCCTGGGGGAATTAAGGATGTTAAATTTAGATTAATCAACTAATGTAACGTGCATCAACTATTCGATTAGTCAATAAGGGAGCCTCCGCCTTTGAAATGTAGCAAGAGCCCTGCCGGCTCTTGCTACATTTCAAAGGCAGAAGCGCTGTGGGGATACCCTGTGCTCCTGGGGCTTTGCTTTTGAAATGTAAAAGATCCCTCGTGGGGCTCTTGTATGTTTCAAAAGCGGGGAGCATGGGGCCAGCTGTTTGAGTCCCCAGTATACCCCAGGCTCCTTGCAGCACTTCTGCTTTTGAAATGTAGCAAGAGCCCTGCTCTGCCCCTGTCTCATCTCCCCACAGAGATGGAGCTGGGGCGGGGGGGGGGGGAGGGAACAGGCTTTTAAGCATTTGCTTATCAAATAGTCGACTAATCACTTACATCCCTAGGGGGAATATAATCAAAATAGCTTTGTTTTAAAGTACTGCCACTGAATTTATTTGAATTCAGTGTGCAGAGCAGGATGACTTTGAAAGAGAATAGACTTTTTATAGCAATGATGTATAAATATTACAGAAAGTGAAGGTCAGGAATATGTGTTAGATCTAGCATTTAAGAGTACAATTAATATTGATAACTCCTGCTTTGAATTGTGCTGATCTTCTCAAACTTGAGAAAAGGGCATCTGCCTTTGTAAAAGAAGGTCATAATGAAAAAACTGTTGAGGGGGTTAAAATGCTTCATGATCCAGCTTTTATTGGGATTACATTTTTTGTTTTTTAGTGTAGAAATGTAGTTGTGTGTTAACTAGTGTAGCCAGTGGATCATGGCCTAGGATTCTCGAAACACAGGATTTAGGATATTCGAACGCCTGAGTTCTTCTCCTGGTTCTGTTGTTATATGTTGTTTATGGTTGCTAACTATTAAGTGTCACAGATGTGCCCTATGGCAAGTCATTATCCTTGCTGGCTCATTTTTCCCATATGTAAAATTGGGATGAAAATAACAATAGTAACTTATTATTTAAGGGTCTTTGTAAAGTACTGTAAAGAGGAAACACCATCTGAGATTGATTCCTCAGTCAAAACCTCAATCAGTTTACCTTTACATGCTAAATATGCTTAGCGGTGAAATCCATTTGCCTTGCTCTTTTCTAGTCCAGATAGCAGTTGAGCTACAATATTTTCTCAGACCCCGAGCTTATTTATTTAATTACTTGTTTTATTTCCCTTGTTCCATGACATTTCCGTCTTGCTACAGGGCAGTTTGAACGGCTCTTGATGGAAGAGAGCCACTCTGGTGGTCTCAGGAATTTGTTGTGCACAGCGTATTCCTTCTGAGACACGCATGGTGCATTGATCTTCCTTTTCATCTCCATTTCATTTTCCTTCCTGTCATTTGGATAAAGAATGTAGGCCATCCTAATAGGATTAGAGACTGTATTCTGGGAAGCAGCAACTCAGAAGAAGATTGGGAAGTGGTGAATAATCCGCTGAACAAGAGGTCCTACTGTGACACCAAAAGACCTAATGTGTTCCAGTGGTGCATAAATCCAGGAATCTCAAGTAGGAATAGAGAGATTATTTTTGTGTCTATATTTGGCACTAGTGTGACCGCTGCTGTTATATCATGTCCGGTTATGGTGCCGACAATTCAAGAAGGGAGATAAGAAACTGGAGAGAGTTCATAGAATGACCCACTAGAATGACTGGAGAATTAGAAAACATTTACACTAGGAGACTCAAAGGGTTCTATTTAGCTTAACAAGCAGAAGGTTAAGGGATAATTTGATTACAGTCTATAAGTATCTACGTAGGGAACAAATATTTAGTAATGAGTTCTTCAGTCTAGTTGCAAAGGTATAAGACAGCACAGTGGTTTGAAGATGAAGCTGAACAAAAATAATCTTTGGAACAGTTTACCAAGGATTCTCCATCATGACCATTTTAAAATCAAGATTAGACATTTTCCTAAAAAATGTACTTAGGGATTATTTTGGGGGAAGTTCTGTAGGGAATTATTCAGAAGCCCGGACTAGATGATCATAAAGGTCCTCTTAGATTCTATGACTTTGTTGCTTCAGATTTGCATGTATTGGTTCTATAGCAGCATGGTTTCTGGGCTAGAAGAAAGCTATTTCTTAGTTCATATTTCCCATATCTTAGTTTACTTTTATGTGCATTAATCTCCGGGGTGTTTTTTGGATACTGTTCTAGGTCAGTTGAAGGTGATTGGTTTTTATTCATAGATGAACCTTGATGCACGTGGCAACAGAAATCTCATGATTGCTTACAGTGTTAGTGGAAAAATAATTTTAAATGCAATTCAGCAACGGGCTTTGTCGAGCTTGTAAAAAGTGTAGTTGGGGGGGAGGAGTTTCTTCCCTTGAGGTTCTTTTGAATAGGTATGATCCCTTTTGCAGGCTTTGGAAAACATCTTTAACAAATGGAACAAATAGGCTGGTGTTCAGAACCTACATGAGAGATGAATGTCCAAAATCTTCCAGGATTTTGTGGTTCCTTAATTGATTTTAGATGTGTGTCACGTCAGGTTTGCCTGATTTGGGGGGCCCATTGAAATGAATCCTTCAGTCCCATGATTATCCCAGACAGTTTTACTGGAACATGACAAATGTGAAGAGGAATGAAGGAAGATGGTTGTTTTTAACCTGTTGTTCTGATTTATCACTGGCGTATTCCAATAAGTTAGTTAATTCACAGTGCAGCACGTTGGCAGATTATACGCAAATATAGCACATCTACTCTATGAACTGTAAACATAATGACCAGTTTTCTGCTAGAGTTACTCTTTGACGCAGTTTTTAATTCCTGTCAACACACTGGACAAGAACAGAAGTGAAATTTTGCACCATGTCATTGTCCCAAAATATACATTTGATGGTTTTAGAAGGAAATCTACATCTGGAAAGCAGCTGTGAAATAGCAAGTAAACACATTGTCTGGTAAATGTGTTTGAGACTCATCTCTGGCGGCGATAGTGGTCCATATGATCTGTAAGGAAAGATGGTATTACATGATTGCCCTGAAGACAATTAGTCATCTGCTTAATATGCAGACTGTCGTCTGGAAATATTGCTCATGGTTTCTTCTGAAATGCTGAACTCAGAAAGGTATTGTTAACCTAAGGGGAGGAAATCTTTGTGTTGTGGTTGTCAAGTGTACCATAAGTTAGTTGTCTTTAATCCAACAATTACTGGCCTGCTTAGAAATACCTACCAATAATTTCATTACCAGAATTTTTTAATGAAAGCATTACCATATGGAAAACCCCTGAGGGTTTTTTTTTCTGAGTTTCTGTTAATGTGAATTTTCCTATTCTTGTCTAAAACCTTTGTTGCATTTTACAGTTGTATCTTATTACAGATGGACCTGATCTGCAACAGTCATCTAGAGTGAGGTCCCTCAGAGTTTGATGTGATCTGCTTTGAGGCCCATCTAAAGACCCATCTAAATTAAGACCCTGGTCTAGACTCCCTGTATTCCAGTCACTAGAGGCTTTAGGTGAACACTTTAAAAGGGGCAGTGTTGGTAACCCCTCTTAAAAGGCACATGTGCTCATCAAGGCCTTGCTCCAAAAGCCACTGAAGTCAATGGAAAGCCTACTGCAGCTGTGTTCTGTTTATGTACTGATGTGTATGGATGTCTGAAATGGTAACACTTCCATTGAATTCCATAGAACTAATCATGATTTTTTCTTCTGTAGTTGTTTGTCCTGCAGGCAGCTACTCCCAGAATGACATGTGCATGCCGTGCCCCACTGGATTCTATCAGTTTCAGGCAGGCAGCTCCTCCTGCATCAGGTGTCCTCTGGGAAAAACTACCATCTCTACTGGCGCTTTCAGAGCTGATCATTGTAAGTGCCCTGATCATCATCAGGGAGGAACATCATTCAGGATCTATTGGTACCAATTAAGGGTGCCTTATAGCTCACTTTATTGTATGCAGTGTTATTGTCACTGTATCAGTCCCAGGGTATGAGACAAGTTGGGTGAGGTAATGCCTTTCACGTCTGTTGGTGAGAGTGACAAGTCATTGAGCTTACACAGAGCTCTTCTTTAGGCCAGGCCTTATCTGAAGAAGAGCTCTGTGCAAGTTCGAAGGCTTGTCTCGCTCACCAACAGAAGCTGATCCAATAAAAGCTATTCCCTTAGCTACATCAGCTCACTTCATTGAAGTTGCTAAGGAGCAGTTAAAATCTTGCCTTGATAACTGTGCCCATCTAGCGCACCTTGTGCTTCTAAACCGTGGACCAATATGCTTAATAATTTATATCCTGGAAATTCACCCTGAATTGCACCTCTCAGCTCACAGACCTATGAAAATAAAGACAATGATGCCTAAAGGAATGCAAAGATTAAATCCCTCAGTTTATTTGCAGTATCAGCCCTTGCATAGAAAAGAGGGAGCAGAGGTATGTTGGTAACATGCGGGAATATATTTGGGTTGAATTGTTGAAAGAGTGACCTTGTTGCATTGTGGCTGGTATCTATTTGGTTTGGAGCCTCTGTTGAAGTCAAGTTGTCATGCCAGGGTGAATTTGTCCCATGATTTTATTCCTATAGGTAGCTTTTGGGGACTGACAAGGGAAGGGGGCATATTTCTCCTTTATAGCTTTTTCTATTAGTATCACCTTCTGTGTTACTCCCCAAAGCACACGTGAGGAGCCTGATGTCAGAGTGGACTGCAAATGTGGATAAACTTCTTTCTCAATACGGATTACATTCTATGGCTATATGAACTGGGGGGCTTAGTCAATACATTTCTTGGGCATTCCAGGCTCTTGTTCCATGACCCTTTTATCCGAACATCGGTCAGCTTATGATTGATTAAAAGGTGAATTTCAGTCTCAGATATTGGTACACACTTCTTTCAGAGGTCCTGGAGTTTTTTAGTATTCTTTAACTAAGGGGGACATATTGCCGTTTGAATAACAGTGAAAATATACTCTTCAATATATGGGCGTGGCCTCCGTATGTGAACTTCTTCCTAGTGCAGTGGGCCAGAACAAAGTTCATGCATGGCTTAAATCCCACCTAAGTCATTTTCTGAGATAGGAAGTGGAATCCAGGAGCACGTAGACCCATTGCTATATGGTAAATTTGCATAGGGATGAATTTTATGGCTTTGGGTTTTTTCCCTTTCTCTTCTAGTTTCCTGTTCGTAACATGCTAACTCTTTTAAAAATACTGAGGATTTGCTAGGCAGAGAACAGGGAGAAGAATGAAATTCTGCCTGTCTGTATGGATGTGTTTCTTTGGGGAAGTGGAGGAGACCTTTGGTTACTTCTGAATCTTTAAAAGCTCCAGTTATCACTGAAGCATGTTCAGATCTAAAGCATAGCTCTTCAAAATTAGAAAAAGTTGGGAGGACTTGGTTCTCCAAAGCATAGGGAATTAGCAGCAGCAAATTGGTTTAGTGAGATCTTGTGACTCCTTATTACTGTTCTCAGTGTTTCAGGGCCCTGGTAGGCACTGACCAAACAGACACAAACATGCTTCCTTCCCTAAAGAACTTGCCTGTGCTATAGGATTCAAAGGAACCAGTGAGCCTGTGCTAGGCTCTCTGAAGCAGGGCCTGTGTTTTTATTCTGTGTTTGCAATGGTCCATAGCTTGCATGTAGTCCATGAGTAGGGTCTTTGGGTCTAGCACAATGCAAGTAACAATAACAATGAGGAGTCCTCTGGCATCTTTTAAAGACTAACAGATTTATTTGGGCTAATATTTGGTGGGTAAAAACCACTTCATTAGGTGCATCTGATACAGAGACAGACTTACACGGCTACTCCTCAGTGAATAACAACAATGGAAAGTGATGGAATGGCAGCTGTGAAACGCTTACTCTAAATGATGCGAGAGAGTCCCTGCCTTTGACAGCAAAGAATCCGTTCCTTCGAGAATGTATTTGTCCTATTCAAACACTGAATGGAAGATACGTAGCGATCTAACTCTTCCCTTTCATCCAACAGGTGTCACAGATTGTCAGAGAAACAGGCAAGATTTGCGGTGTACTGAAGATGGACAGTATAGACCCTCCCAGGCTGATCCCACCACTAAGAAATCCTTCTGTGCTGATAGTCTTGGCATGATGCTGGACTGGACTGAAACAGACCACCCATTGACAGATTCCCAGTGCCGTGGTAGGTGTCAGAGAAAGAGTTACATTGGTTTTGATTCTATGCTGGTAATTCCTCCTTAACAAAATACTGATTTCTAAGGGCAGCTGGGTCTGAAAGGTTATGGGAATTCACTTAACTATAATTCTGGTCTCTTCCTCATCCTATATGCCTACCATTCTCCCTGCTTGTGGAGTTATTTATTACACTGGGGACTCCAGCTGATCCCAGGCTCCATGCAGTGCTGCCCCATTGAAACGCAGCTGCGGCGTTTCAAAGGGAAGGCGCATGCGATTTATTGCGATTGAATTTTTTTAATCACTTGACAGCCCTACTTTTTTTTTTTCAGATTAAAAATACTGCCACATCAGAGCTTTAAAATTCAGGAAAAATGTCCATGCAAGGTTGACAAAATCCCCCTGGTTTCTGACCAACTTTAGAACTAGTTGGATTTTTTTTGAAATGTCAACCATATTTTGAATTTCAAAAAAAAACCAACAGATTTTTTTTAATTAAAAAAGGGTAAAATGAGTGCTTTTACTCTTTCCCTCCTGACCAGCTATACTAATTGTATTGTAGAATGGAATATAACTGTAATCTGGGGTAACTGATTCTGCACTTTAGTGGAAGGGGGTAGATGATATTGACACAATAGCTCAGTGTTTCTTAAACTGTGTTATGCGGCACACAAGTGTGCTGCGAGGCAGTCAGACGTGTGCAGCAGAGAACAACAGAATTCAAAATGGCTGCCCTTAAAGGGGCAGGCGACCTTTTTTTCCTCAATAACTTTCCCCCGACCATTCGTGTTCCTCAAAAAAAAAAAAAATGTGTTTGGTGTTCCTCGGTCTTAAAAAGTTTAAAAACACTGCAATAGCTCCTCTTTATTTCTAAGCTATCTTTCTTCTGTGGAAGAAACAAATCATCTTAAAATAGAAAGTGATCGACTGTAATAAATCTAAGCTCACCCCAGACATCGTCATTGCCACGATGTTGCAGTTGGCACTCAATGGGTACTCAAACTTGTATGGCAGCAGCATGGATGGAATCTACATCTTTCTCTGCAAAGAGTACAGAGTCTCCCTATCATTGGATCTGAAAAAGAATCACGATTAACATTTATCAGAATAGGGCCTGTGACACACAGCTATGCAGTTCTGTCTCCTAGCCAGTCATGAACAGCTAATAGCAAATTCATTAACATTAGAGCATTTTGAATATTTTTCATTATGCAGGTTTTTTGCCAGAAAATATATTTTTGAAAAAAATCAGTTTTCAACTATTTTTATTTATTTAAAAATTTTTCATGAAACAAAGTATTTAATTTTTTTAAAGTTTTTGTTTCTAGGGTTTTTTGTCCTATTATCTTCCTTTTTTCCCCACTCATCCTTTTCCTCTGGATTTTTTAAATTAGTATTTTTAAGAGAAAATGGGAAGTTCCCTTCCCAAGGAAAACTTTAAAAAACTCAAAAAAATGTTTTTCATATTAATTTCATCTTGAATTTTTCATCCAAAAAATGGGGGGGGGAGACCCATAATGATAATTTGCAAACACAAATTTAAAGTAGCTTTATTTTAACTTTTTTCCTGAAAATTGAAATCTGTTGAGGTTTTGTTTTGTTTTGTTGTTTAACCAGCTGTAACTGCAACACTCAGTCAGCCTACACATTTGAATAGAGATAATTTAACTATGGTTTTTGTATCATACTTCTTTAAGAGGGAAAACTTTTCTCCCTCATTTTACCCCTTCAAAGCCCTGCTTTTCAACCCTCTTCCCAGGTGAGCTTAAAGCACAGGAATATTTTGTGGAGCGGAGGGGGAGCTGGACTGGAGGGTGTGTGTATGTGTATGCTATATTTTTGCTTACTCCTTTGTTCTTTCCAAGCAGAAAATGTCAGTTTTATCAAAAGTACCTGGTGACTCAGCTTGGACAACAACAAACTTTTGTTGTCAATTAGTGCTGGCTGTTTTGCTTTAAAAGGACAAATGATTGTTTTAAAAGTTGATCCTCATCTTTTATTCTGTGGTTTATCCAGACATTTCTGGACAAAATGTCTCTTGTGTCCTCATGTCATACCTCCTCTTCCACTCTGATGTGCAAGGGAATGAGGACCAAGCCTGCAGCCATTCCATGGTCAAAGCTATAGGGGCTGAATCCAGACAAGGATGCCTTGTCACTTAGACTACTTCTACACTAACGCCAAGTCTACACTACAGGGGAAGGTTGAATTAAAATACAAATTAAGATACTCAAGTCCAGCTACATTAATTAGCTAGCTGGAGTTGACGTACCTTAATTCAACTTTCTGCGTTGTCTTCACAGTGGTAGGTTGATGGGAGCATTTCCCTTATTGCTCATGAAGAGCAGGCGTACCAGCACTTACAGGGCACCCTCTGAATTTGATTTAGCGGGTCTTTACTAGATCAACCGCAGCAGCGTTGACCTTCCACTTATTTTGTGTCATTCTATCACAAGAAATGAGTAAAAAGTTCAGCAGGAGACTTGACCACGCTCTCTGTCTTTTAGTGCTCAGACAATTTGAAAGAGTTCCTGTGTCCAAACTGATCTACAGTGCAGAAGATGCTGGGATCCTTCGCTCGGAAACCATTCAAAGAGACCCTCAGAATGCGCTCTTGAAGTGCATTTCAGGTGAGGGATGGTTCTCAGAAAGTCTGCTGCGTACAGTGGAGGTCACCAAAGAAGAGAACCCTCAACTATTGAATTTACTGCTAGGCTTTACTGCTACTGTTTGGCTGTGTTGTCTTTCAATGGTCTGACTTTCAGAAGTGCTAAATTCCCATAATTCCAGTTGACTACAATTGGCCATTCAGTACCCACAAAAATCAGACCATTTACTTCTCTGTACATTGGCTTATCCACCTATTAAGCGTGTGTGTGGGGGGGAACTCTTACTTGCCTTATAGGGACATTGAGTTTTAATATTCTTGCATGATCATCTGTGTTTGCACTGCAAGTACTTAGTTCTTTGGCTACTTGCTGTGTTCTAACTTTGGCACTGATTCAAAGCCCACTGGAACCAACTGGGACTCTGAACATTGATTTTAATACCTTTGGATCAGCCCTGTTGTGTTTGAAAGTGAGGGACTTTGAGGGCAGAAAGATACATAAGAGTGGTTCGAAATCACACAGGAAAGTAAATACAACATCAGCAGGTGCAGCAGTGAGGAGAGGCAAAGACCGGGAGGTGGAGGTGGGGGGCGGAACAGTGTTTGAGCAGCAGAAAGGACCCTTGTGTGGAGACTTTTTGATGTGTTTCAGCCACAGGAGGAGGTGTGGTGTGACTAGTCATGCAGCTCAAATGGGGAATTCTGACACACTGCACAAAATGTTCATAGAACAGCTTCCAGTAACAGATAAACTAAAACAAGTCTCTTGGTGGGAAGTAAGTGAAGAGGAAAAAAAGTGGGCTAAATTCAACAGAGAAATAGTTGGCCAGGAATCCTTTGACCAGCCCTAGTTTCTTGAGCAAAGGCTGCAGCTCTCTAACAAGCCATGCCCATTACATTATATACCTAGTCTTGATCAATATAGTTTGTCCTTTAGCTCAGTGATGAGTAACTAAAACCTTTTCTATATCCCTGGGAGCAGGTAGACCCATATCTGTTTACAGCTGGGTTTCTTGCACCTTCCTCTAGCATTTGGAATTGATCAAGGGAGATAAAATCCTGTTTGATTGGTTAATCAATTAAACATGATGATTAATTGGTTAACTGATTAAACGATGGGTGGGGGGAGGGCCCTCTTCTGCTGCGTCTGGGCTGGAGCAGCCTCTCTGCTACAGGCAGGAGCTGCTGTAGCCTGGCCAGTGCAGCCCCTGCCTGTGGTACGCCTGGCCCTGCCACGGCCAGGGGCTGTTCCGGACAGGCCTGGGTGCCCATGTCCATGGCAGGCCCCATGAGACTGGAGCTGCCCCCTACCCGTGGTGGGCAGGGAACTGCTCCAGCTCCCAGCAGTTAACCAAAGCCAGTAAGCCTCCCCCGTTAACCCTTTCACATTGCTAAATTGACCACTGTCGGAGAGGGGCTGTTGGAGTGGGTGGACATAGAGTCTGATCCAGTCTGGAAATTCCCATATTTCTTTTGCAAATTGCCTAGTTTAACTAAAGGTGTGATTTTTTTTTTTTTTTTTTTTTTTTTTTAAAGCTGATTTATCTAAACTGTCGCAGAACTTGTGCGGAGGCTTAAATCAACTTGAACTCGGCTTATACCGGTTTCACTCAAAGAGCTTCCTTCCCCAAGGAAGCAAACTCAATATAACCTAAGTTTAAAGTGATTCAAGAGCATCCAAACTACATTCTGCAGCAGTTTAGTTAAATTGATATAAACAGATTTCAAAGCCTGTTTTAATTAAACTGGTACAATTTGTAATATAGATGTAATATAGATGGCAAGGTTCAATCCAGTAAGAGGAGTCCATGTGTATACAGAAGACACACCTATCAGCCAGAGGAAGATGTGTTGTGTAAACTAAAGGATAAACCTTTATATTTCTTTCATGCTTTCAGACTGTGCGGTGGATGAGTTATGTGGCTTTGTCACTGTATCTGCTCCAGGTTCTGAGATACTGTGTGAATTGCACAGTGCTTCTGAAACCACCTTCAACTGTACACCTTCTGGACTGGTAATCAGTGATACTTCTTTAAAATGCATAGCCCGGGCAATAGCTGAGAGCCAGTAAGAGAACCCATTGTGAGAATGCCAGGCCATCCAGACTGTTTAGACAGTGTGTTCTTTACAGTAATGGTAAAGTGCTGGTGGGTTAGCAAAGAAAAGAGAGGCAAGAGTTTCCAAAAGTCACTGATGGATGTCTCCCTGTTTGGTTGGTGTACCCTTAAAGGGGCTTGATTTTTAGAAAGCACTGGATAAACACCAGAAAATCAGGTCTCTTTTTAAGAAGTCTCGATTTGAGCATCCTTAAATGGAGGTACCCAAGATCATTAGTCACTTTTGAACATTTTGGCACTAGCATAATGCTTTCTAATTCCTGCATTCCTGCAACAAATAGCATCTTCCTCATATTGCATCAGAGTAACAGTGAGGCAGAGAGCGAGGTGAATTAACATGTTCAGAGTGTGTCAGTAAGCCCGTGGACAAGTCAGGAATAAGGCACAGCAATCCAGGCTCCAAATCTCCTGTTCTAACTCCTGGACAGCACTGCCTGCCTTTGTTACCCATGAAATCAGAAAGCTAATCTTAAATTTGCTGGACTGCCTCTTATATTGGTCTTTCCTTGAAAATATTTGCCTCCCTGATATTGATGTGCTACAACTCCAACCACATCACCATTTACAAACTTCCATTCTTCAAAGATATAGACTATGCTAACAGCGAAACAGATAATCAGGTCAGTTGTCATATCATTGTCCATTCCTGCAGTCCAGGTTCTTGAGTTAGGTGGTGTGTTGCCATTCTGTTTTGGCAACACACTATTGATGCAACTATGCAGCCATTCTCAATACAATAAAGTAATATTAAGGCAGCATGTCCTGATCTAATGGAGTTGTGATCAAACAGCAGAACTAGAGGGCTCCCAGAAGTTGTGGCAATATGAACAGTGTATACGAATTCATCCCCAAGAAAGAAAATAGAATAGACTGTATTTTCCCCTGTAATGAATTAAAGCACATTTAGAGTGTCTGTCTGTTTCAGATGAAAGGTGCTATGGGAAATCCTGCTGCCACTAGCATTGCTCATCTCAGCTGCCGACTTAAAGTGAGGAGCCAAGAGAAGGAGGAAGCAAATGTGTATCTGAAAAAAGGTAAGGACTGCACCTCCACTGGTAGCTCAGTTGTCTAGAGCAGTGGTCTTCAAACTTTTTTTTCCTCGTGACCCTGTGGAAGAAAATTACTGATGCTCATGACCCAATATAATTTTATCTTTTGACTAGAGTGCGGGCTCTTGGGGGAGCCAGGAATGAGGAGTCTGGGCTTTAAGAGGGAGCTCTGGGTTGTGTGGGGGAGGAGAGGGGGGAGATTCAGGGCTGGGGCAGGGAGTTGGTGCTCATAGTTGAGCATGGGATTACCTCCAGCTGCTCCTGGTCACTGGTGCAGTGGGACTGCTAAAGCAGGCTTCCTGCCTCTCCTGGCATGGCTGTGCCTTGGAAGTGGCCAATGTAGGTCTGGCTCCTAGGCTGAGGCATACAGTCAGCTCTGCCTCTGCTCTCGCCTGCAAGTACAGATTCCCCTCCCTCCATGGTCAGTGGTGCAGTGTGGGTAGCACATGGAGTCCCATGGCCCTCCTCCCCCCCCCCTCCAGGAGCCAGACACCTGCTGCTGGCCACTTCCTGGATGCAGCGTAGTCCCCAAGGAAGCCTGCCTTAGCACCACCACCAGTCACTAGGTCATCCTACAGCAAGGTGACCCCATGCCTGACACTGTGCGACACAGTGCTGCGTCGTGATCCATAGATTGAAAACCACTGGTCTAGAAAAGTGAAAAACAGATCCTGCAAACAGGCCTGGACTCCACCAGGACATGAGGGCACGGTTCTTTGCAGGGTCAGGCATTGAATAGCACGGGCCAGCCTCAACAAGTCTTTCCCCTCTGTCAGTCTTCCAGAAATAATAGAGAGAGGTTTTCGGAATCTATTAAGATTTATTTTTGTGTAGTGTGTTTTATATATAGGGAGCTTGAGTGATTTTTTTTGTTTGTTTGTTTCACCCTCCTCTGGGATGCTGAGCCAGAATTTAGGATCAGGTGAGTATATCTCACACTATTAGCTCCCAGCAACTGTTGTGTGGGGATGGGTGTGAAGGTGACAGGGTAGGGACAGATGAGAAAAGTAGAGAGGCATTGGACAGTCTTGGCCTATTTTCTTACCTCTGTGTTTCTGAGTGATGGGAAGTATTTGAAAACACCAGACCAGGAGCGGCCTGTGCATATAGGCAGACTCGGCAGTCACCTAAGGTGCCGCGTTAAACGGGACGCCCAATGATGACACACTGCTGTTGAGGGCTTTGGATGCGGGGGCACTGATCGCACATTCCACCTGGGGCGCCAGTTGCTGGTAGCTCGTCTCGGGCCGCTCCTGCACCAGACTATTCATTTTTAGTGAGCCTAGGTTTTCTGTCTTTTTATTCATTTCAGAAATCTGACTCAATATCTTGTCCTAATTCCTCCCATTAATAAAACCTTAGGCCATTAAAATGGAAGGAATTTTTAAAAAGCGATTTGCCTTTCACCATTTATACTCTGTATATTTGGCATTTCTTTTGGTGCTGGCAATAATACTAGATTGGTCAATTTTAAAATTATTATTATTATTATTGTTAATAATAATGATCATTTGTATTACCATCGCACCTAGGACCCCAAGTCACAGATCATGTGCTAGGTACTGTACAAACACAGAACAAAAAGACAATAGAGATCGAAACCTAAGTTTTACTTTCCATTTATAGTTTCACATTTTTTATTCTTATGCCACAACACACGTTCTGTTCGTTCAATGTTCAACATTTCATTGGAATATTCATTTTTTATTCAGTGATGAAAATGTAAATAATATCACCAGAATATTTTTATTTGGATTAAATTTAGCATAACCATTTTTATCATATCAAAATATTGGGGCCTGAAACTCAACATAGTTCACTCTTTAAGCAGCTATAAGAATTCTCAGTCCTATTCTCAGAAATGTACGGTGTGCAGAATTACCCTGTTATGTAGTGCCTAATTTCATTTCACAGGATCAGCTAATGTTCTGCTGAAAGTGCAAACAAAATTGATTATACTTAAAAGTTTCTAGACTGATTATTGTAATTATATTTGTTTTTAAATTCTCAGGTCAAGACAGCACAAAGTTAGTTATTTTAACCAAATAAACCCAACCAAACCAAAATAAAACACCCAAAGTTTAACAAAAAACATATTTTACAGTATATGTCACCTTTGAAGCCTTTTCCTTTACAATTTGAGTCAATCTTCAGTGTCAGACATGAATATCTAAATTAAACCCACTAAATTTGCACCTGCACCTCTTGCTTATGTTGGGCTTTTATTTTAAACATTCAGCCATATCAGATCTGGAGATGTTCTGCAGCAATTGCTTTGCCTTCTGCACTTTTTGGAACATTCTTTTTTTCCCCCCTCTCTCTCTTCCTGTTCTGTCCAGGACAAGAATTCACCATCGCTGGTCTCAAGACCTTTGAGATGACGGATTTTCAGAATGTGCATTCTGGTGTGTACAGCTCAGTGGTTCTCTTGGCAGCTGGCATGTCCTTGACTGATGTTCATCTATTCTGTCGTCAGACATGCAGCCAGGATCCCTGTTGTGATGGCTTCATCCTCAGCCAGGTTCCACTTGACGGAGGTAATAATGCTTGAACACCCAAGGTGCAATGGTGTCGTAAATAACGAGAAATTTTAAAAAAGCAAACCACTGGGTGCAATTCATGCCTGTACCAAAAGTGGATACTTGGTTGTTGATGGGGAAATTTAAACATTTCATATTATATTTTAAATATAAATTGATTACACATTTCCATGGTCAGGAAAAGGAAATGCTCAACCATGCTTTACAATGGGTTATAGATTGCCAGATAATCTATAATCACTTGGAAAGTGGAGTCAAACTTCTGCTGGTTGAGAGACGGATGGAGTGCAAAGCCCAACCCATGGGCAAAGGCTATTACATTGATCAAGGCAGTCTTTTCCATTCTCTCCTCTGGTGTACTCTTCCCCCCCTTGTCTCATCCCTATCCCCTCCCATTCCTCCAAAAGTTACAGTCACAGAATTTAAGGCCAGAAGGCTCCATCAGATCACCTGGTCTGACCTCCTGTATCTTACAGGGCACTAACTCAATCCAGCGCCCCCATGCTAAACCCAGCAACTAAAATGAGACTAAAGTATTACAGCCCATAGGAGACTACACTATCATGTGCCACAGGTGGAACCGAGTTACATTCCTGCCCCAGATCTAGTGACAGCAGGGGTATCCAGATGTCCCATTTTTAAAGGCACAGTACCGTATTTAAGCTGTCCTGCAGGTGTCCCTACTTTTTTTTTTTTTTAATGGGCCAATTGTCCTGTATTTTCCGTCTCTCCCCTCCCATCAGTACTCATGGGTCCGACTGTTGGCTGGATCCTTCCTTGTCAGCCGACCCCCACCAGTGGGGAGTGGCTCATGATGGTGGGGGGGGGTGTGTAAGGTGGCTGGTTGGGCACAGCTGCAGCATGCAGGGCTCGCTGCTCCCCCTACTGGCCCATCCGTGCAGTCCCTGGTGAGATGCCTCCTCTTGGCCAGCAGCCTTTCCCCATCCTCTGTCCTATTTCCAGCCAGCACTGGCTGCGTGCTTTGGTGGCTGGTGAGTGTGGGCTGGAGTTGTCTGGGTACGCATCACCTCTGCTGCCCACTCATCCGCCCTCTGACATGCTTCTCCTCTCTCTGTCCTCTCCTTGCTGTGCCCATTCACTCCCCAGCCCCGCTCCTCCTCCACATCCCCGCAAGCTGTCCCCCACTCCCAGCAGTGTGCAGAGAACCAACAGCCTGACTGGCAGGCTCCTTCCTTCCCCCACTGCCTCTGGCTGGGCTGGCACCCAAGGATAGTTCAAGGCCCCAGGGAATGACCAGGAGGAGCTAAGCGCTGAATATGCCAAAGCCCCACATAGTGCTGGGATGGGGAAGCTTCTCTGCCCCTTAGCTATGCTCTGCGGAGGCAGAAAGGAAGCTGTTTCCAGCCTCTTTGTGCTCTAACCCTCAGGCTCCACAGCAGCCCCCCAGCCCAGGGAATAGCACCCTCTTTACACACTGCCCCCGCCCCAGGTCTTGCAGCTCCCATCCCAGTGTTGAAAGGCCACTGCTGGCCACATTGTGGAGGGGAGGCCTGTGACCCTCCCCCCTACCACATGTGCTCTCGAGAAGATGCAGTACCAGGTAGCAAGAGAGGCAGGTCCATCGTAGCAGGGGTCCAGCCTGGCATGAAGGGTGGGGTGCACTGGGCAGAGATGGCTGGGTCAGAACAATCAGTCATTTTTGTACCTCTTGCTTGCCAGTATAGTGCATCTTGATTAGGACGTTGGGATGTAGTCTAGGAGGTCATATTTTTTAATGTAAATAGTGGTGTTAAACCTGCTAAATGCACCAGCGCTTAAGGATGTGCTTAATTAAACACACCTTTAAATCTCATTGTCTTAGTTAAAGTTAAGCATGAGCTGAAGAGCAGTGCTGAATCAGGGCCTTTCAGAGGCATTTGATTTTACAAAAACTGGTTCTCCAAGAATTGTTCATCTCTTCAGTTACTGAGCAGTTGATCGTGTTTGGCAATGAGACTGCTCATTGTAGAGAGTGCTAGGAATGGATGGGGTTGGCTTTTTGGGACAGGTACAGTATGTCTTGAACATTGCTAAAGAGTCATGCATTCTTGCAGTGCCATAGATTAAAAAAATGCTTCAACAAAACATTAATAAGGTATCGATTATGCAAAAGCCTATACTTAAGTTGAAGCACATGGATAGTGCCACTGTGATCAATGAGAATATGTGTACGGATAAAATGAAATGCACATGATTTTTCCAAAATGAGAACCTGAGACTGCAGTGCCTAAAAGTTAGAAAGTGCAATAATTAGGGTTGTCCATGCAATCATGACTTTGCCCTTTGTGCGTTATGATACAGTCTTTAATTACTGGGGCACATACTGTTTTTTTCCATAGAACATCTGCCTCAGAACACAGGATTTATTTATGTCATGTGAAAAATTTAGTGTTTTGCAAATCAGTGGCTTTGGAAACAAACTTTCCTTCATGTCATAACTATGGAAAAAATGTTAGTGTCCCATGAAACAATAAATATTTAAAAGAAAGTCAAATTCTAAAGGAATTTTGGCTAGCGTTTTAGCTACCATTTTTCTGGAACTTTAATTCTTGGTAATGGATTATGTATATTAAACATAAAGTCCAAGTTATTAATGAAGGTCCAACAGAGTGTGCTTACCATCATTGATTTTTGTTGGCAGATTTTGGGCGTATTTTTGGTGCAAAATGCCAAGATGAACAATTTTTGATGTTTCTAATCTGTTTTTAATATACTTGCAATTTTATTTATGATGTGGTAAAGTAAGTATATTTCTGCTCTCTTAAGATTGATACCCAGCTATTTGTTTTTCATTTCTGTTTCCTATGTTAAACTTCATGATGTATTTAATTTTTTAGCTTTTGGCTTATATCATTTTAAAATGAAGGCTAGTGGTGGAGACTACAGAAGGGTATTCTTGTGTATGTGTGTATGTTGTGAGTCATTCAACAAAGTGACAGCACAACAGACCTGATTTGCTAATGTGCTGAAGCTATTGTATTTACATCAGCATAAAACTGGAGTAATGCAGTAGTGAATCAGGTCTATTATATTTCTGTTAAGGACAATACAAAACCAAAAGCAACCCATTATAGTTTAGTACTCTTGCATGCATTTATTGTCAGAATGAGCTGGCCTCCCTTTTATGTGTTTATGGTTTTGCTATCTGAATGTGGCTGCCCATTATGAAGCTGTCTGATTATCTATGGTAGCATGTTTGGGTAAATTAATGCCTCAAAATGCATTGATTTGACTGGTATTTTTAAAATGTAGTGCATTCACTGCTAATAGGAAATACTTGTACTTAGAAAATGAACCTGAATTAGCCTTCAGTAATGTATGTCGAGAATTTTTCTATCTGACCCATGATAGCAGGCACAAACCAGAATGAAATTAATCTAGATTTTACAGAAATAGATTGGGAGTTGGAATTCCTGGATTCTACACCTGGCCATGCCACTATCTCATGGTATAACTTTGGGGAAGATGTAATTTACACCTAAATTGACTGAATTCAGGCTTCTGTCTAATAAGGCATTCAAGCACATGCCTAAGTGCTGTGTGGTTCAAGACCCAAGATTGTAATACTTCTGAGGCTGTGTCTGTCTGTCTGTTTTGAAATGCTTAGCACACAGCTGAAGTAGGAGGTATGTGGGGGTGCTCAGCATCTCTGAAAACCAGGCTACCTGCTGATGTGCCTTAGGCATGAATGTAGGTGATCAGCATTAGGCACTCACTTTTGTAAAGATTGGCCCAGTGTTCTGAGTATCCACTTCTCTCTGTTTAAAAAGGGGAGAACAATTACCTGTCTCACTGTGGTGCTAAGGTCTATGTAATGATTACAAAGAGTATTGACAAAGGTACTTTGTGCAATTTATTACAAACATAAAATTCTCTCTTTAATTGAACGTAGGTATTATCCTATGTGGGTTAATGAGCTACCCCGATGTATTGATCTGCCATAGAAATGACTGGAGACAAATCTCAAAGCCTGGAGGAGATGGAATATGTAAAGGTGTGAACTATGATGAAAAAAAGCAGGAGTTTTTATTCAGTCTGGGAGGACAAGAGTTCACTGGAAGTAAGCAAATAAATTCTCCCATCTTAAATTGCGTCTTTTAAGATCCCAATTCAGCTACCCACATATACCCTACGTCCCTTCTCTCCATTCCACTCGGTGAAAGGTCTCCCTAACTTCAGGGGTTTTGTTTCAGTTTTGCTGGAATAGGGACTGCAGAGTCTGGCTATATATATGCCATGCCAAATGAATTTAATTGTAATGGGCTTAAACTGCAGCAAGAGGGTTTTAGGTTGGTCGTTAGGAAGAACTTCCTAACTGTCTGGGTGGTTAAGCACTGGAATAAATTGCCTAGGAAGGTTCTGGAATCTTCATCATTAGAGATTTTTAAGAACAGGTTAGACAAACACCTGTCAGGGATGGTCTGGATAATACTTAGTCCTACCATGAGTACGGGGACTGGACTAGATGATCTCATGAGGATCCCTCCAGACCTATGATTCCATGAGTTATCCATTAGTCTGGTGCATTTTTTATGATGTTACCTCTGTAATCCCTACAGGTTGGGTCCCTTGTACTTTATTGTGGCCACCTGTGTTAATGAAAATGAGCAGAGCTCAAAACACGTTGTTTTACATTGTTCCGAAAGGACTTTTAATTCAGGTCTGTTCAAATAAACCATCTGTCTAAAGGCAAAGGCATCTGTTGTTTCATTTCTACTGTAGTCAATGGCTTACATGTCTGGTGGAGGTTCCTGTATATCCTCCATTCCTGCAGTGTCTGAACACCTCAGACTCTTTAATGTATTTAGTTTCACAAGAGCTGTGTGAGATAGGGTTGTCCCCCGTTTTCCAGATGGGGAATTGAGACAAGTGACTTCTTGGTTTATTTGGGAAGTCTGTGGCAATACAGGACTCCCCAGATATAGGCAAGCACCTGAATTACTAGACCATCTTTTCTTTAGATTGGTTTTAATGTAAATGCTAGTACATAGTGTTATAAGTTTTTGAATGTGGTTTGATATAATTTCCCAGCTGTTCAGTATAAACCATTTCATTAATTTTAGCAATTGCACTAATAAACATTTCGTTCTTGGTCAGCTTCTGAGCTTGCAGAAGAAACGGAAGGAGCCTTCAGCAGCTTTCAGCGGGTTTATCTGTGGAGAGGTGAGTTTTATCTTGCTGTCGGTTATAAGAAGTTGGAAAGATAAAAGACCAAATTCTCTGTGGGTATGTCTACACTAGCCCCCTAGTTCGAACTAGGGTGGCTAATGTAGGCATTCGAACTTGCAAATGAAGCCCGGGATTTAAATATCCCGGGCTTCATTTGCATGTTCCCAGACGGGGCCATTTTTAAATCCCCTTAGTTCGAACTGACTGCTACATGCAGCAGTCAGAAGTTAATCCAAACTAAGTCCTTAGTTTGGATTAACTGTTACGCCCCATTGCAGGAGAGTGTAGCCGCGGGCAGTCGGTTTGAATTAAGGGGATTGAAAAATGGTGCCTGCCTGGGATATTTAAATCCCGGGCTTCATTTGCAAGTTCGAATGCCTACATTAGCCACCCTAGTTCGAACTAGGGGGCTAGTGTAGACATACCCTGTGAGTGTAAACTGGAGAAGCCATTTGACTTTAATGGACCCTGCATCAGCAGAAAACTTGGCTCCAGATCAGAGTCTTTTCTCCCTCACAATGGTTTGACATTGGTGTACAGTCGGTGGAAGCACAAGGTGAATCAGGCCCCCTGTTTCTGAAATCTGCATGAGAAGCTATGGAGACACATGCCATTTATCTTGTCATCAGCTCCTAGATACTGTGATAGTTTAGTACTTTGTAAATATCTAGAAAAATATCTTGTTATAGATATCTAGATAGATTTGTTTAATTATAATGACTCACCACAAGCTTCCATTGTTCCCAGTAGATCTACTGCATGAAAATCCCACAACACTTTTTGCCTCTGTTTTAGGAGTATATAGGGCTGCATGCTTCTAGAGCTTTGGTATTGAATATTTATGGATTATAGCTGTTTATTGGATTTACTGGTGAACTACTTGTACCCTGAAGCATGATGTCTGATAAACTAACCAGCCCCAAAACAGGAGCTAAGTGCAGACAAAACTGTTTCATACTTTGGTAAAACTTACTAAACTGTTGCCTAGATGATAAGGCTGCACTGTAAAATGCCCTTTGGTAACTTGTTTTATAAAACTCAGTGTCAGCAAACTGTGTAGGAATGAATGGTCAGTGGATTCACAGGAGAACAGCAACTGGAAGCAATGTGGGTTTATGGACAGTCTTTTTGTTCTGTGTCTGTACAGTGCCTAGCATAGTTGGGGCCCTAGTCCATACTCAGGGCTTCTGAGCTGTATATTAATACCAATAATATGGAATAATAAATAGCTCTGATTGTATTCTAGGTTCTGATATGATGACCCGGGAGGAATCCGCTGCATGTGGTGCTGCTGGTTCACAAACACAGACTGAGCTGTTACCAGGTACTGGTCAGTCGTGCAGTAGATGTTGAGTGGCGGCCGCTTGTGATGTACAGGAAGTTAGGCTGGATGACCGGATAGTCTCTTCTGGCCTTAAACTCCTATGGCTGTGTGACATAACAAGGGGAAGCTTAAGATTAGCTGTATTTCATGTAATACACAGGGAGGATGTGTTTAACACCATGTAGGAAGGTGCGGAATTTACCCATGGCTGCTGGGAATACACAATGTCAAGCCTATTTGTTTTTGTCTTTATTGAAATAAGTGCATGGGGAATAAGTAGTTTTGGGCAGATTGGTTCAGACAAAACGAGAAGCACCATGTACCTTCTCCCTCGTTTCTCTTCCTTTTTCATTTTCATGTGTCCCTGCACTGCCAAGGCCGGGTCAGAAGTGAGTGCTGAAGTATCAGAGGCGAACCTGTTCTCTGGACAAGTTTAAGGACTCAAGGGGTTTGACTTCTTCTGAATGTATTAGTCCAGAGCTGAATTGATTTACACCAGTTGAGATTCTGGTCCACAGATTTTTGGGAGCTTAATGGAACCAAAACTATGATCTGAACCTAGAATCACAGTCCTTTTGTTCATAGAACTTGCTGTTCCAGATTCTCCTCTTGGTTAGGCCAGTGTAAACCCAAAGTAACTCAACTGGAGACAATAAAGTTTCTACACAAAAGTAACTGAGTGAAGAATTTGGTCCCTTGAACCAAAATGCTGCCATCATCTTTACCAAGCCACAGTCCTTCTGTGAAACTGTGTTGTATGTCTCTGGGCAATGCAGGTGTGATTTAAAGCAGGTGAAATGGTATGACAGGGTAAGCTTTTACTGATTTCCCTTGTATAATTTGCATGAAAGATAAAATTCTTGTTTAACTGGCTAAGCCTTCTTATGATTAGTGGAACACAAGTCTAGACTTTAAAAGGAGGAATAAAAACATTTAAAACATCGTCTGAAATCCTTTTCATTTGCCTGCCAAGACTAGAGTTCAGAGCCTTGGGGTTCTACTTTTTCTGTAGATAAAAACTGATGATACCATTAAAACCTAAAGCAATGTAAGGAATGCAGCTTTCTGCATTGTATTTTAGGTGTTAGTCTAAGCTACTGTTTCAAGATGTGCTGTCCATAAATTATGCAACACATTTTTGGTCTATTTTTTTCCAGACCCACCCACCCACCTTTGTAACTTTTCATAAGTCTAAACAAACACGCACAATTAAGGACTCATTCATCACCTAATATGTTACATAATTTATGGACAGCCCCAGAGAAACTGATAAGACTGAAGGCTTGGATCTTGACAGAAAACTTTCAGGTCAGCTGTTAGAAATACAGAATTACTGAGAAATCTGGGGAAATATTTGCAAGAATCAAACTTTATTGCAGCATGATGATGTAAAGAACAGATGTCAACATTTGTGAATATTCTATGATAAGAGAAAATGAATACACACGATAAACACCCTGCACATGTTCAGGCTGAGAACTGTGTGAGTTTTAGCATTTGCGATCCAAGTATTAGTGTTTCTTTGGTTTTGTGTCTCAGTTTTTCGCTATTTTAGTGCTTCATAACAGGGGAGTTGTACGGAGGACAAATAACAGGGGAGTTGTACGGAGCCAAAATAATGTCTGGTATGGTTTGCTCCTCCCTTTTGACAGTTAAAACAGTGTTTACTGACAAATTGGAAGAAGATCAGTAGAAAATGGCCTGAGAGCTGCCTGGGTTTATTTAAGGGAACAATTAGAGAGACAAAAATAGCTACGGTTGGCTCGGGGACAATAATGAGAAGGCACAACAGTCTACACGTATTTGAATGAAGCACATGTCAGGGATAGAGAAGAATCAGTGAAGGTAGCATGTGGGGCTATTACTGGGAGAAATAGGATCAAATTAATAAAAGGAACATTTTGGCTGAATATTAGGGAGAAAAAACTGGGTGATCATGGGTTGTTGGATAACTCCAAAGGGAACTGGCAGAAACTGCATCACTTCAGAACATCAAAATTAGATTGGTTAAAGCTGTAGAAAAGATAGCGTGAGGAATGATCCTGCAAAGGCAGGTAGATGGACTAGATGCAGTTAACGGCCTTTCCATCTTTTAATGGTGCATCTCTTTTTCTATTCCTGGTTGATGATTCTGTGTTGAGAGCATATTGTGCTTTACTTCATCCTCGTTATAGACTTTCAAGGGGAAAAAAAGACAAAATTCTATCCCAAACACAATTCAAAATACAGAGGTATTATGCCTGCACAGTTCTATTTAAAACCAACCCTGATGTACATTACCCAGAGGAAAAGGTTACAGCTGACACACTGTGAAATTCAGAGTTTTATGTATGAACAATACTAATGTAGCTCAGGTTGTAAATACATCCTTGTTCTTTTGTTTTCATGTGGATCAGATTCTGTAATGAAACTGTTTTCCCTGATGGACAACAACCTGGTACAACTTGACCAAAACCGTTCCCTCCCATCCCAGCAGTATCGGCTCTTCCAACACAAGTATTCTGCAGAGCAGGCAACACTCTGGTGTCTCACACGTAAGAAATCTTAGACCTTTATTCTACATGCTACTTGGGAAACAATAATTGATCAACAGTTTGAATAACTACCATAGCCATGGGTTTTAGAAACCTCAGCATATAGAGATTTTTTTTTCCACTGGGAAAGCGCAAAAATTCACATGGGAGTTAAGTGTTGAAATCACGAGCCTGGTTAAGAAGCCCTGCATACAATAATGAAACTGGCAGGCTGTCCCCACTCCCAAACTGCTCAGTGGCTTTGTCGACTTGGGCCAAAACGCATCTCCACTAGCGGTGGCAGCAGTGAAAGCTGTAGTGTGGTATAGACAGCACACAGCTCTTTGTACTACCATGCGAGGTGACGTTAAAATCATCTGAGTCCTGCCTATGCTTAAGCTGTGGAGCTGGACCACTGGGGAATTCAAGAGCAGGAATTTTTTTCCGGAGCAGGCACTGTGGTTGGTAACAACTTAAGTGAGTTCCCTAGGTAAAGAAAAGGACAAAAGTCATGGTTTAATGCTCTAAAATTTTTCTTATAAAAGGTGAAGGTGTCTCCAGCTTTCCATAATACTAGACCTATCATATAGGTCTGATTCTCCTCTCACAGTGACTTCAATGAAAATACCCCAGGGTTACCACACAGTGTAAGAGAGACGAAAATCAGGCCCTGCATTTATTGCCCATTCATCCATTGTAATGTCCCATGTGCCTGACTTTGACATTAAAGCACCAAAGAAAGGTGACTTGCAAAGGAGTTAAAAATGGTTTGAGGCCATTTTTGCTGTTCTAATTATGCATAAACAAATCCTAAAAGTTTTCTTTTAGTCACAGTTGGATTCAGAAATAGAGTAAAAGGTAGTAAAGGCTGAAGAAGATCATCACTGGATAGTGGTCTCAAGTCATTTTCCTGGCACCTATTATCCCTCTGTTTAACTCTGAAGCTCGGCTTAAGGTAAGCTAATTGCAGCTACGTATTCTACGTAGCTGGAGTTGTGTATCTTAAGCTGAGCTGCTGGGTCTAGTGTAGACCAGGCCCAAAGTACCATTCAGATCAGGTTTGTCTATAGTGTATATATTGTCTTAAACAATGTTGGCATAGCATAAAAATGTTGGGGGATAATGAGAACCTATTTTGGAAAGATAGGTGGGTACATATCTGGTTACATCTACACTGTCCCGTAATTCAGACTGAGGCTGTAAACAACTGTGCACAACAAAATGCTGTGCTATAACTCCCCCGATGGATAAATAAAACAAAAAAAATGAATAGTGCTGCAGCACCTTAGGGTATGTCTGCCCAGCAGCATTATTTCAAAATAACTAGCGTTATTGTGAAATAACTTAGTCTGGGTCTACACGGCAAGCAGTTATTTCAAAATAATGTTGAAATACTCTCAAGCTGGAGGATTTCTTACTCCAACTCCTTATTGTCCGAGGAATAAGGAAAGTCAGAAGAAGAGTATTCTGTTTCGAAGTAAGTGCTATGTAGATGCTCCCAGTTTCGAAATAAGCTATGCAATTGACGTAGCTCAATTTGCATCGCTTATTTCAAGTTAAGGCCTGCTGTGTAGACACACTCTTAGGGTATGTCTACGCTACAGCACTAATTCGAACTAACTTAATTCAAATTAGTTAATTCGAACGAAGCTAATTCGAATTAGCGCATCTAGACCTAAAAACTAGTTTGAATTAGCATTTTGCTAATTCGAACTAGCATGTCCACATTGAGTGGACCCTGAACCGAGGTTAAGGATGTCCGGAAGCAGTGCCGGCAGGGCATCAGATTAGGACTTAGAGGCTGTCTCAGGCTAGCCGAGGGCTGTGCTTAAAGGGACCCGACCCCCACCCTGGACAGACAGTTCTCAGGGGTTCTCCGCTTGCAAAGCAGTCCTGGCTTGGAGTGCCCTGAGTGCCCACACTCGGCACATCACAGCACTCAGCCATCAGCCCGGCTGCACTTGCCGCAGGCTGCCATCCGGGAGGGGGTGTCAATCGGGGGGCTGCAGGAGAGCTTCCACCCCGAGGAGCCCGCAGGGCCAGCCCAGTCCTCCCCATCGGGGGCTCGTACCCCATTCCTCCCTCACCTCCTTCCACTTACCTCCCCAGCCCCCCTTCCTCATGTACAAAATAAAGGACACGTGTGTTCAAAAGTAGAAACTCTCTTTATTGAACAAAACTCGGGGACACTGGGAAAAGGAGGTGGGAGAGGGGAAGAGAGAGGGTGGGAGAGGAGAGGGCAACTAAAATGATCAGGGGGTTTGGAACAGGTCCCATATGAAGAGAGGCTAAAGAGACTGGGACTTCTCAGCTTAGAAAAGAGGAGACTGAGGGGGGGTATGATAGAGGTCTATAAAAGCATGAGTGGTGTGGCGAGGGTGCATAAAGAAAAGTTCTTCATTAGTTCCCATAATAGAAGGACTAGAGGACACCAAATGAAATGAATGGGTAGCAGGCTTCAAACTAATAACAGAAAGTTCTTCTTCACAAAGCAAATAATCAACCTGTGGAACTCCTTGCTGCAGGAGGCTGTGAAGGCTACAACTAGAACAGAGTTTAAAGGGAAGTGAGATAAAGTCATGGAGGTTGGGTCCATGGAGTGGTATTAGCCAGGGGGTAGAAATGGTGTCCCTGGCCTCTGTTTGTGGAAGGCTGGAGATGGATGGCACGAGACACATGGCTTGGTCATTGTTTCGGTCCATCCCCTCCAGGGTCTCTAGTGTTGGCTGCTATCGGCAGACAGGCTACTGGGCTAGATGGACCTTTGGTCTGACCCAGTACGGCCATTCTAAGTTCAGAGCTCAGGGTCGGGGGTCTCACTGGACCACCCTGATTTTCATGCAGACCTGCTCTTGGGTGGCCAGGCTGGCAGCTCTCCTGCCCTAGATGGCCACTTTCCTGTGCCTAGTGCGGAGGTCGTGGATGAGGTCCACGATGTCTGCACTAGAGCAGGCGGGCGCCCGCCTCTTGCGGACTGGGGCAGGTTCCTGGGAGCCGCCAGCCTGGTCCCGGGAAGAGGGGGAGGGCCAGATGGCAGCGGGTGGCTGGTTCGTGCCGTGCCAGGTGCAGGGTCTGCGGGCTGGGTGCTGGCAGGTTTGCACCGTAGCCAGCCCGTGCCCCTTTAAGGGCTCCGGGGCCGGGAGGGGGGCAGACGAGTTTCCCTGGTAGTGCCCAGAGTGGCCACCAGGGAAAGCTGGGGAGGGATAGCCTCCCACTAGTTCGAATTAAGTGGGTACACAGCCCTTAATTCGAACTAGTTAATTCGAACTAGGTGTTAGTCCTCGTGGAATGAGGTTTACCTAGTTCGAATTAAGCGCTCCGCTAGTTCGAATTAAGTTCGAACTAGCGGTTTGTATGTGTAGCACCTATCAAAGTTAATTCGAACTAACGTCTGTTAATTCGAATTAACTTTGTAGTATAGACATACGCTTAGAGATTAACAAAAAATGTACATGTGAACTAAAAGGTTCCAGGATCACATTTGAAAAGAATTGTGTTAACTTGAACTAGAAATATTTTAGTTTGCAGCATACACATAGTGGAGTCACAGTGCAGCTCTGTGAGACATGCTTTTACTCACACTCCTGTAGTCTGATCTGTAGGGACAGGAAAAGGCAGCTGCTAAGAGAGATGCCCAACACTATATATGCTTTTAACTTTTAGAAGTCAGTGGGACTATTCACATGCTTAAAAACCACTTGTAGAAATGTTGCAGCATCCAGGCATCAACCCAGTAGGACAATTACAAAACTGGCTTGTTCCACTTGTTTTATTTTTAAAAGAGCGTTTGTGTGTTGGAGTTTTGCAAAATTCCTTTACTGCAGCAAGAGAGGAAGGCAGCCAGGGTGTGAATTTCAAAGTGAACCACGTAAAGGAAGCAGCTCATATCTGGTTAATCTACATAAAAGTATTTTTAATGTGAGAGAGAAACTCTCCAGAAATAAGTTTGCCAATTTAGGAAATTCTTGAAAATGTTTGTTAATACTGACTCCTCTGCTTTACAAGCCAGAAGAAATATGCAATTGATATTGTAAGTTTAATTTTTTTTAATTAGTTTGGAAATCCTTGTATTGGTTTCTCAGGTGTTCTGATCTCTTTTTAAAAAGATTGCCTGAAACAGAGACAGTGAACCACAATTCCTATTCTCAGCTTTTCCAACTTAAACCTGGAGTCATACCAGGAAATTATTCTTTGTTTACACCAGTTGAACTGAAAGCAGAATTATTCCATATTTAACTTTTATATAGTAATAGCATAATAATAATAATAATACACATCCCATTAAAGAGTATTTGTACTGAAAGGTTGAATATTCAGAATTATAAACAAGTGAGAGGCGGGAATGTAGAGAAGGGGAACATGAATAACTAAGTTTATAAAATTCAGCTGCTCCGCCTTTTAGGTTGTTCAGAAGAAGATACGTTTTGTCAGCTAGCAACTCTTCAGAACACCACAGGCACATACTTTGCCTGTACGCTCTATCCAGAGGCTCAGATCTGTGATAATTACACAAACCACATCCCTGAAAACTGTCAGACGGTATTACCTCAGCAGCCGCAGACCGTGTATCACAAAATAGGTGAGCTTTAATTTCTGTGTTCTGTTGGGCAATTCAAACAGCTCTGTGTTGTATTCCTGGTGGCACCCATCAGCATCTTGGCTTGTAAGTCCAAAGCTGTCAAATGGGAATGTAGGGATGTAATGAACTGTGACACGGAGCTGTTAGGGCAGTGGGCGATTAGGATATACCATAAACCAAAAATGGAAGACTAATATTAGTAACTGAAAGGCATCAGGGCTATGTGGTGGCCAGTGTTCTTGCAATCTCTCTTCAGTTACTAGTGGAAGGATATTAACAAGAAAACCCGGCCCCTGTTCGCATCTGTGTCCGAGGTACCAAAGGAAGCTGCAACAGGAGCCTCCAGATTTGTTCCTTGTCTGAACAGAATTTGGATATGGAGATTGTCTTTAGGGGGTCTCCCTTCACATTCCCAACCATTTACGTCCCTGTAGGAACTACTGTATTTGTGTCCATGGGAAAATAAATGCTTGAAAAGCATTTTAAGTATTTTTGGCTTCCTTGTTGCATCCAGCCCCGTCATATTGCTCTGTTCTAAATGAAAGAACCCAACACCTGAAATTCTATACACTCTAGTAAGAGCTCAAAGGGAAGGGGAAGCTGCATACAGTACCCACTCTACGTTGTCACAGTGGGTGTGTCTAGACTACATGCCTCCTTCGACGGAGGCATGTAGATTAGCCAGATCGGAAGAGGGAAATGAAGCCGCGATTAAAATAATCGCGGCTTCATTTAAATTTAAATGGCTGCCCCGATCTGCCGATCAGCTGTTTGTCGGCAGATCGGGGCAGTCTGGACGCGATGCGCCGACAAAGAAGCCTTTCTTCATCGACACAGGTAAGCCTCGTGAAACCAGGTTTACCTGTGCCGATGAAGAAAGGCTTCTTTGTCGGCGCGTCGCGTCCAGACTGCCCCGATCTGCCGACAAACAGCTGATCGGCAGATCGGGGCAGCCATTTAAATTTAAATGAAGCCGCGATTATTTTAATCGCGGCTTCATTTCCCTCTTCCGATCTGGCTAATCTACATGCCTCCGTCGAAGGAGGCATGTAGTCTAGACACACCCAGTGTGTCCAGGGATGCTGCCCTCAGTCTGAAAGAGGACTGTGTAATTCAGTGGATTGGAATCACTTCAGTACGTGTCCATGCTGGCCTGGGAGTTCCAGGCCCACTGATGGAGTGGGGCTAAAGGGACAGTTGCCCTGGGGCCTGGAGATTCAAAGGGGTCCAGGACTTCCAACTGCTGCCAATTTGCATGGCCCTGAGGGGGGCCTGTCTGCTCTGGCCCCATCCCTTCTACCTGAGGCCCCGCCCCTTCCCGGAATGTGGAGCTGGGCCCACCGTCCTTGCCAAGGGGACTTTGGAGGCTGTCAGCTCCCCTGGGAAGTTCAGAACTTCTATTTGAATCCCTTACTTATCAACCCATCTTACCTCCAGTAGAATGGCAGCTACTGGCGTTCATCCTCTGTTAAAACAAATCTGTCAGACATATTTCCTGTGTTTGGTCTAAATTTCTCTACTAATACTGAGAAATCAACACTGTCATAGAAATGCTGCTTTTCCCTTTGTCTTTATGTTCACTTGAATTGCATAAGTCACTTGAAGGAAGAAGTAACTTTCCTTTTGATTTTTTTCAGTCACTCTAGAAGGGACTGTGAAGAGCTTCTACACACGTTTACCATTCCGTAAAGTAACTGAACTCTCAGTGAGAAACAAGATTGACATGAGCGGGAAAGCCATTTCTGATGGGTATGATGCAAATGAGTTCAGTTTTGTTTACATATGGCGTTGGCCATATCCAAAATATCAAAACCCTATCATGCAAATGGAGAGGATACTGCATATTCATTAACATATTATAGAACAGTATATCTTGGGAGAATAACCCATATAATACAAATATTAATTGCACAATTTTAAGTGAATTTATACTGTATTCATTGTGTTATCTAGTTCATACAGGGCAATACCACAAAATCAGTGTTTGGCTGGAGAGGACTGTTGTCAGTAACACACACAATGCATCTATGCTAATGTTTTCCTGTCAGTCACTGTTCTCTGTAACAACGCTTGAGCTCTTACATGTACAACACAGAAAACTAGACAGTGCAGTGTGAGTTTGCAGATTTTACACAACAGTGCATTTGCAAAACCTTTGGGACCTGTAAACCTAGTGTTGCCAACAGTCCCATATTGCAAAGGACGTTCCTTGTTTACATTGAAAATTGCCCATCCCCTATTAAATCAGTGCCGGGTGCCTTTTATCCCATACCTCAACATATTACAATATTATCATTATGCAAAGCCAGTCTTATTATTATTTTACCTTCCAATGTTATAGTTTGTATAATTAGACATTGTAGTGATGCAGAATCAGTCCCAGGACTTACTGAATCCATGTACACATAGTGCAGAGATTCCCAAACTATGGGCTGTGGCCCCCGGGGAGCTCAGTAAAGGTATTGGAGGGCTCTCTCTGGCAGGGGAAGCAGATGAGGCTCTGTGCAGCTGGTCTCGGCTGCTAGGCTCCCGGCCCACCTCGCTTGCCACCGCTGCTGCAGCCGCCATCCAGCAGTTATGCCCCTCAGCTAGGGAAGTTGGGAATGGAACGCAATACTGTGAGAGTACTGAGGCAGGGGGCCCCTGAGACAGAGCCCCCTCCTGATGCTGGCCCTTCAGCGCAGCTCCAGGGCACACAGCCCCATCCCCTTGCCATGCCAGACGGAGCCTGTGCAGGGAGTGCAGACAAGGCCACACTCAAAGACTGGAGTCAGCAGGGACGCTGTTCAGGAGGGGGCAAGTTCTCACAGGGGCATCTTTCCACACACACCCTAATCCTGTCCCTTCAATGCCGCCCTGTTCACTTACAAAGTTGGGTCCTGGCAGTGAAGAGTGCCTGACTGATTCAGGGAGAGGAAGCTTTCTTCAGCTTCCACACGGTTAGTGCGCCCTACCCGTAGGCCCTTGTGGGTGCCATGTGCTCCTCCAGCCTAAGGGTGCTAAGAAAACAGGGCTACTAAGAAAACAGTCCTGTATTTTAGAAATACAACGGTGGCAATCCTAGACACACCCCTGCTGGCATCGTGAACAGGGCTGCAGTTTCAACAGGCCGTCAATTGTACGGACATTTGGAGTGTTTTTTCTTCTTTCCCTTGTTAGGTTTTTTGAGTGTGAGCGCCGATGTGATGCTGACCCCTGTTGCACAGGATTTGGGCTTTTAAATGAGTCACAATCAACAGGTATTCTTTACTGCTGCTGGATTTATACACTTGGTTTTTCAGTCTGTCTCCATTACAATGCTTTCAGCTTGAGGTGGCCAGGCTCAAGGTCTTGCAGAGTTTCTCAGCGCTTCTTGGGAACATTTCTGGTGACAAACATCTTTCTCTCACTATCTAGCCTGGTGGCTTAGGCAACAGCCAGTGTCATGAGGGACCATCATTCAAGCCCCTCTGTGCCTTATTCAGAATCATCTGAGATCAAAGACTCTCTTTTGAATCAGGCCCAGCAGAGATTTGACATCGGATCTCCCCCATCCCAGCCTTGTGCATGTGCACACTTTTCTCTTCTAAATGTTGACAGGAAAATGGATGTTTCCATATAATTCTGTTTTCACAAAACCATTGAGGAGTTGTCTCTTCCTTCCAGTGCAGAACAAAAACAGATTTGAAAAGGGAATTGTCATTCTCTTGACACTTCCTGTTGTGTAGTTAAAGCAATCTACCGGAGCAGTGAGGTACCTACCAACCTTAGCTCCCATAAGTAACATCTCATGGGAATGGTTTCTTAGCAGGTCTATATCTTGACCAATGTTTCACACAAATGTGTAAAATATTCTGTATTCCTTGCTTACTAGCCCTAAAGGACCCCCTCATCCTAATTATATTAAGGGGGAATTGGGCATCTCATTCCTTTAAGTGCTTTGAAAAACTTTAACATTGGTTTCCTGTGTTCTCACAGGCAGGCTCATGCACGTGTTTTCAAATTGGTTTTCCTCATTGGTTGGGGTATCTGACTTGAGACCTTAAAGTCAACATTTTCAAAACTCGATGTCTAAGTTAGGTGCTTACAGGTGCTTTTGAAAATTGACCCTGTGACGTATAGCTGCCTGAAAGTCAAAAGGATATAGACCTCAGTCACTTAGGTGCCTGTGAAAATGTTACTCCTTAATTCATATTTAGGTGCCTACGTAAGTGGCCTAACTCTTCTAAAGTGCACAATACCCCGCAGCTCCTGTTGAGGTCATTTGCAGTTGCGAGGTTGACAAAATGTCTGGAAATGATGCCAACTGACCATTAGCCCAGGATTTGAAACTCTGGGGATTGGGCCCTCCATTTCTCAGAGATGCTGAAAAGTTAGTCAAGGGATTCACATTGACCTCAATGGGCTTTAGAAGGAGCCCTAAGAGCCCAAAGAAAATAAAAAACATCATTGTCCCTGTTGAAATCAAAGAGAGTTTGATCCCTAAATAACTTCAATGGGAGTAGTACCTGGCCCTAAATGAGCTAATGGGTCTTTTCTTTTTCTGACTTCTGAGCTAATGGAACTTTCATATAGGACTTACTGGAACAAGAAAATAATAGATTTCTTTAAAAACTTATCTAAAACAAGGAAGTTACCATGGTGATTTTTGTAACTGGATATTTTCCTGGTAGGTGCTGAGGTGCTCTGCATGACTCTGAACAGTCTGGGAATCCAGACCTGCCCTGAGGAAACAGGCAGCACTTGGCAAGTTTCAGATTGTAGTTCTCCAGATGTCCAAATATATCCATTTGGCTGGTATCAGAAGCCTGGTGAGTAATACAAGTGGTTTGCCATTTTAGAATGTCTTCTGTGTGATGTTATTTATTTGCTTCACAGTAAGGCCTAAAGACCACTACTGAGAGGTCAGGCTAGATGATCACAGTGGTCCCTTCTGGCTTTGGAATCAAGGAACATTTGCAGGCTCTAGAGAAGTTTGAATTCAGATCTGGAACTGAACTTTGCAGCTCAGGTCAGATTGTCCACTTCCTGGAAAACAGGAGAACATCAAGAGAGCATTCAGTCCAAAATGCATCTTCCCTTTAATCTATTCCTCCCTCTCTTGTTATTGTCTCACCTCAGCCAAATTAGAAATTATCTTCCCTACAGCCTGCCCCTTGGAATTTACAAGTTAAAAAGCCACATGACTATATTTTTTCCTCTAGATATATGGATCGGAGGGTTTCAATGTTCAAAGTTCTTTTACTTTTTTTGCAAAATTGGTGTCAAGTGCATAGCTCCTGTAAGAAGAGCAACTGAAAGTCACCAAGAAAGGTTTTGCCTTGTGTGGGTCATTTAGCTGTGGAAATATGTCCATATTTTTTGGGCAGGGCATTTAAATATCTAAGTGCTAATGTCTGGCAACATGTTACTTTTATTCTTTCTTGTGTTTTGTTCTTGTTCTCTAAAATAAATCACTGAATTGTTCTTCAAGTAGAGGAAAACACCATCTAATTCCTAGAGCTTATCTTTTAGGAGAACATCTGGGATCTTGGTTCAGGCTCATTTCTGCATTAAAATATTGGGGTTTTTTTTTCACGGTGGTGAGAAACAGGGAAGGGGGAGAACTGTTTTTAAGAAGTCCTGCTGTACACAAAAAGGCTCAGCCACCCTGAATTCTCTCTCTGTGTGGCCTAAAAAATATGTGCCACAGACCTTAGAGAACACAGGGGCAATTTCTGCCTGCTGGAGAGTTCATTCAACTCTGTTAGACTTGCAGTGCCCTTTTTTTAGCTTTCCAAACTAATTAGAATCCTGTCTGCAGCAGGTGGCTGTACAGCATGTACCACATATGACCCTACCCTATTTGTTTTTTCTTCATCTTCTTGGAGAGTGTTGCGGTATTTTGAGCAGCCAGCTCTGTGCTGTCTGACTAGCTGACCACAGTGTGTGGGTGGGGTTCCACTTTCTCAGGCTTTCCTTTGATGCAGCAGAAATAGTAAGAGAAAACGGAGGCATGTCTGAGACCGATCCTGCTACCGTTAGTCAAGCAGACTACAATGAGACTAGTTCTATAGCGTTTAAGGCAGGAGAGGCCATTACATCATCTAGTCTGACCACAACCCATTTAATATCCCCCTGGCTTGAGCCCAGTAAAGGTGTATGCAAGGCTGGCTCATGCAGAAAATGGGTTACTGTATCAGGATCTACTGGATATGCAATCCAGTTTGTGTGGGTGGGCCTTAGCTTCTGTGCAGCCCACTGAGGACAGGGCTTGGCTGGGGTGCAGGGGTCTGCTGAGGTGGAACAAGGCCTGTCTTTGTATCAAATAACAAGAGTAGGGACCCAATCCTGCTCCCAATGGAGACTTTTGCTACTGGTTCATTACTGCTATTTTAAATATAGTTGCTTTCTCCTCTGTAATACATAGAAAGCTCTCTCTTCTTTGTCTCCTCTTTCAAAAGGAAAGGAAAAACGATGTAGCACTTTAAAGACTAACAAGATGGTTTAATAGGTGATGATCTTTCGTGGGCCAGACCCACTTCTGTTGAGCTAATTGTCCGAAACAGCACTTGAAAATCCTTTTTTGGGTGACTGTTAACTTTTTGGTTAATAGAGCTGCAGTAATTGAGCGGTGAATTTACTATTTACATCATGTTCTGCATTTCACTCAGCTTGGGCATTAACACAAGGCTGGACAGTTATGGTTTATAGTAGACGTTTCATTGTTTATTTTACACGCATTGGCACATTTCAGCTATAAAATGTGCCACAGGGAACTATTCTGCTTTGGCAGAGAGATGGCCCAGTTGGTTCCTCTTACTAGGGTTCTGTCATGGCATAAAGCCCAGTAGAGGTTGAAGGCATGTGGGCTTCTGCATTCCTGTTGCACAGAGTAGACATGGCATGTCCTTCTTAGTCATCTGCAACTCAACTGGCAAAAATGCTGAAGGCCTTGTTCCCATTTTGTAGGTGTCCTACTGTCTCTCTAAGCATCCCTAATCTGTAATTCAATTGTAGTTCAAATGATTCACCCTTCCTAACGGGGACATTGTTGCAAGATGGCAGATAAAGTAAAACTATTCGCTGTGGACCTTAAATAAGCTATCCACCTTTTCATGTATTTATCATCACCACGCTTCTGTGAGGGAAGGCAGTACTATTGCCATCATTTACAGGGGGGAGATTGATGCACAGCAGCAGTGAATTGCCTCAGGTCATATAGGAAATCACTGACAGAACAAAGGTCTGTCAAGATCTGAGTTAGCGACTTAACCACTTGATCATCCCTCTTCTCACTATCTAGGGCCCTTATTAAAGTCCAGAGGATTTTTTATTTCTTGTATACCTAGCTTAAGTATTATATGGCAGTTTCATCAACAGACAATGTCACTTCTTTTTGGACAAAGGATCTGCAGACAGGAGCCTACTGCATAGACAAAGTGGGGATCCGAAGAGAGAATGGAGTTAGCAGCATTTCTTTTTTGTTTCTTTTTGATAGGGAGGAAATTTTAATGTATTCCCGCTGTACCAGACAATGAGATAAAAAGTCTGCACAGATGTTAATGCAAATTAAGATATTTGCAGACAAAAATTTGTATCACTTGTGCAGGTGTGTTCCGGCTCCGGGCATGAGAAGTGGAAAAATTACAATGAAAGTTTTGAGGCTGAAAGAGAAAATGTGAAGTCAGTGGGTGAAATTCGGATGGCTTTATTGTTGTCAATGGAGATTTGCTCAAATAAAGGCCTCTGGATTTAGACCACTATAAAGTATTTATTTTGCTGCAGAAATTTTGCTGAAATTCTTTCTTTCATGTTATGTTGGCATGCAAGCAAAAAGGAACTAAAATAACAGCAAGTATGAACAAGCTCTATATCCAACAGCCAGTGTTTGGGAAACAAAGAGATCCAAGTCTCCATTTAGTTTGCATTGTAGATGTGCAAATCCCCGAAACGATGTTGCGGATACAGAGATGATATGGTGAGATTTTCTTAAAACTGTCTACTTTACATTGTTAAAACTTCATTTTTATTTTTAGCAATCATGATGAATACTACACCCAATGTGTGCCCACCTGTTCTGTTACCTCGCAGTCCAGAGAATGGTGAGTATCACAGTGTATTGGGAGAAAAAAAGAGAGTTGAGGAAATGTTTACCTTCAGCTTTTCATGCCCTGCATAACAAACACTTGTATAATGGTTCCCCTGTGTTTCCTTTTCTTACTTTGTACAGTAAGAGGTACTTTCTTTCTCAGATATCATTTAACCAAATAGACGAATTATTAGCTGGCCTGATTAGCCTACGGAACTCATTAGCTCAAAGGTATTATTGAGGTCAAGAATATAGTAGGATTCAAGAAGGAACTAATCATTTATAAGTGGAATGGTCACATCCACGGTAATGTTAAAGATGGTTTTAAAAGGGATATACACCCTCATATTTTAGTGCATAGGCCAGTCACTAATGGAGGAGGCGAAGAAGAAACTTCCCCTCTGGGCAAGTTATTGTTAACTGTGTGGTTTATTCAGTCTTCCGCTGAAACATCTGGTGTCAGCCATTGCCAGATACAGCATACTGAACTACAAAGACCACTGACAATTGCTATATTACTACGTTGGTCAAGGGTGGCTTTGTCAAATAAAGGGAATCCAAATGAGTTTTCATGTGATATACAGGCACCTGTAATACACAGTAGGACCGGTAATACCCAAAATACAAAGTTTCAAGTATGAGGGTTCCATAATCTGGGGAAATGGAGAACAAAATTAGAGCTGGGATATAAAATGCCTGATTCAAATGGAGGGAAGTGGTATAATATGATACTAGGAAGATACCAGTAAGATTAACTGGGAAGCCCATAAAACAGTAGCAAATGACCTACTGAAATGCAAGTGTTGAGATGAATAAGTGATGTAAGGAAAAAGGACCATGTGAGGTGTGTGTATGTTGCAGGCATGCTCAGATGGTTTAAACAAAAAAAATGAGGGAGCTTGGACTCAGATGGTTTATTCATGTAACAATGTGGAAATGAAAGTTCAGCAGATCTATACAGGAGGAGGAAGACAGAGACCAACCCCAAGAAGTGGTGGAATGACATAAAGGAAGCATGGTAGCATGTGATGTGATAGAGGACATAGCATTGAATAGAGCACTGTGGAGGGAGTGGATTTGTCAAGCAGGCGCCAGTTAATGGGATGAATTGAAGGAAGAGGAATACAAGTAGCCTGTAATCACTGTACACAATTGCAACTCAAAGTTGAAATCTATTTTATTCCATATAAAGTGTTAGTCTTGCCTTAGTGCAGGAGGTTAGAATTGACCTCTTGAGGTCCCTTCTAGCCCTACATTTCTATGATCCTATAACACATGATATTTAAAAATTAACATTTGCTCCCTGTGGTATCTGAGATACTGTATTTTATTTTTGTATTTTGAACAGGATATAACTAGTTAACTGCATATCTCAGATACTATAACATAGTGACCATTAATAAATGTTCATCTTTTAAATGGTGACCTCTACACCTATAGATTCTATACACTGCGTCAGGCTTTTTTATGCAGAAATATAATATTTATGGTCAAATCAAATAGTCCCTACCAAGCCCAAACTCAAATAAATCTCCCACTTACCTCACTGTACAGTAAGAGCAGTCCTTCACTGGCCAGGGGATGGTTGAGATGATTCCTTAGGCCCTTTGCCATAATCTCCATCTTCTGTAGCTCTGAGATAATGGGAGATTTTCCCAAAGGAAGGACTGAGCAATGAGATTTGTCCCCTAGAGACAGGCTGAATGAGGTAACAGGAAAGCAGAAAACCAAGGGGAATGGAGGGACCAATTTCTTTCTTTCTCCCTACTCCAATCTCTCTCTTCTTGGCAGTGAATTTTGCTGTTCCGCAAAGAAGCAAGAACCCTTATGACTTGCTGAAGCCCACAGCGATGTAAACGGGGCGCAGGCTTTTGTGCTGACCCTCTGCTGTGGGGTGAAACTTCTACTTTGAGGACTAGACTAACATTAAAAGGACTTCAAATGGTCTGGTAGCACTTTATAGACTAACAAAACATGCAGATGGTATCATAAGATTTCGTGGGCACAGCCCATTTCTTCAGAAAACTGGAGTTAGGCACACTGTTCAGAGGTCAGTCATCCCCATTATGGTCAAAGCCTATCTGAACACTTGCAGGAGTATTCAACTGAATAACACTTAGCCACTTTGCCAGGTCAATATAAGTCCAATCCTTCAGCCTTACTCCATATGAGTAATGTTCACACATATTAACCAATGGACTAGTTGTGTGGTCAAGGATTTGCTACAAGTAACAGTTGCAGGAACATTCCTAAAAAGTATAAAATTGAATTGGTCTGATGACTTCCTCTCGATGCTGTGGTTATATCAGAGGTTTAGGTATATCAGACGTGATGGAAATCTTCTCCTTCAGTGCATTTGACACTTTCCTTGTAGAGCTAGATTTGTAACTTTCTAATCTGGAGAGCTGGAGTTCACTCTTTTTTAAAAAACTGGATAAACATCTGGTGCACTAATGTTGTTATCCTACATCACTTACTATACCTGACACCACTGAAAGGACACTTGCTTCCATTTCACATCTGGGCAACATTATTACTATGCCTCTTGCTGCCATAAATAACATCTTTGTGGGCAGGTTAAAGTTGCAGTCCCAGAAATGTGATTATAGTTATTATGTAGTGAGTTAAGAAAATGGTTCATTCCGATTTATTCATAGCCAAATAGATTGGCCCCAAAAAAGGTATTTTTAAAAGGGAAGTATTATCTGTGAATCCATGCTGCACGGGTGTTCTCCAGTGAGCTGGTTTTGGAGAGCAGAAGAATAAAGGCATTTGCTGAGAGGCACCCCTATGAGGCCTGAAGGAATATATCATATGCTATACACCGACTATGCTGAGTTATCACTGAATGTTGTTTACCATTGAGACATATAAAGTTCTAGATACCTTTAAATCTGTATTTTCTCATCTTAAAGCGAGGAGCCAATAAATTGGTTCAGTGTGATGGTGGCTGGGACTCAATCTTAGCCACCTTCTAAAACTCAATCTGGCTCCAGGTCCCATCCCAAAGAATATCTTCCTGGATCATGGCCTGTATCCACAGGTTAGGAGCTGGCCAAGGTCCCATGCTAGCTCTTAAAGAACATTCCACAAGGGCACAGGTCTAGCAGTGTTCCTGGCCCAGGTCTTGATACAAGAAATGTGCAGAGCAGCACCTTATTCTTTGCTGCATACGTTCACCTCTCATTATGCTGTCACCCCGTGCGCCAGCATTTGGCAGAGCTGCGCTCCAATCAGAAATTCCTTATCTCTGACCCCATCTTGGGGGTGAAGGTTTGGGAGTCACCTGATTGGAATTGACATGAACAAGCATTCCAAGAAAAGACAATAGTTGCTCACCTTCTTGTATTGTTCTTTGAGATATGTTGTCCGTTCCAAATCCCGCACGCCTTCCAAGTGTCACGGGCTAGCAGGAAGAAATTGAGGTAACATAGGGTTGGCTGGGTTATATATCCAGCACCAGAAAGGTGTGTCTCCTGGAGGCTTCACAGATAGTCCAACGGGAACTCCTAAGGGAAAACTTTCCGACGACTGTGCCCACAGCGCACACCCACCTTATCAGAATGGACATGGCCAACACATCTCAAAGAACAATACTTACAAGAAGGTAAGCAACCATTTTTTCCCATAGTGATAGAAATGTAGCTGTGTTAGTCTGGTGTACCTGAAACAAAATACAGGACTATGTAGCACTTTAAAGACTAACAAGATGGTTTATTAGGTGATGAGCTTTTATGGGCCAGACCCGCTTCCTCAGATCAAATAGTGGAAGAAGATTGTCACAACCATATATACCAAAGGATACAATTAAAAAAAATGAACACACATGAAAAGGACAAATCAAATTTCAGAACAGAAGGGGATGGGGGGGAGGTAAATGATATTTACCTCCAAGATATTTACCTCTCCCCCCCCCCCATCTCCCTTCTGTTCTGAAATTTGATTTGTCCTTTGCATGTGTGTTCATTTTTTTAATTGTATCCTTTGGTATATATGGTTGTGACAATCTTCTTCCACTATTTGATCTGAGGAAGCGGGTCTGGCCCACGAAAGCTCATCACCTAATAAACCATCTTGTTAGTCTTTAAAGTGCTACATAGTCCTGTTTTTTATTTTTTCCCATGATCTTCTCAGCCAGAGATCTCATCATAAAACGTATTTTCATTAGATTTTAAATTCCATGTTGCAAAATCAGGCGGAAAGTGCTTTGGAAAGGTAATTGAATGTTATGTCAGCAAACCCCTGAATTTTTTGAGATTTGAGCCCCTAATAAAACTGAGGCTTTCCTTCATTGTCATCTTTAAAAAATCCTATTTAATGCTGCTCTGTATCAATAGCAATAGTGGTAAATCTGCCATTAATTTTACTAGTCTGAGTGACTCAGGTATTGATAGCTGTGTAATTGTACTGTTGTTGCTTAACGAAGATGTGATGTAATTTAACATCAGGGTATTTGAAGTGCAGATATCATAAAATCATCTGGGGCTGTGACTTGCAATCTCATGTACCTCTAAGTGATTGTTTTCATTAAAATCCTTGTGCTTTGAAATCTCCCTCCACTACATTTTAAAATGAACCAACCAATTTTTACTAGGAAAGAACTACTGTCAGAGATGGGGTGCAGAGGTCACTTTGCAAAATTCAGTTCTAACTGTGAATTTAAAACACCCCAAAAGTTTGGGATTGCTTGCATTCAGGTATTCAGTTTTACCTAATTTAAAAGTAGAGGCCATTTGTGAAATTCAGAGTCAAGATAGTTTCTTTCAAACATAAGTTACGCACGTCACAACTGGGGATTTGCTTTATGCCAATTGCTAAGCGCATTTTTCTCTGGATTGGACTCTGTTTATTCCAGTAAGTGTGCCTCTACTTCCTTCCATCAAAGATGGGATTGTCCAAAGCTTTGGCTTATCTCTGCTCCTACTGAAGTCAATGGAGGTCATGATTTACTTCATTGGGAGCAGAGTAGGTCCAATACTGAGTGCTTTTGAAAATTCTACTCTAAATCTTGTATACCCTAACCATAAAACATCTGGAAGACAGAAGCCTTCTGTATGAGACATCTATAATTTTCCAATAAAAGTTACAGAGCTGGATGGGTTCAGACTACTGTAATTATGCAGTGAAAGCAATTGCTAGGATGTGGTTAGGAAGAGTAGCATCTAGCCTATATAGAACACAGTAAATTCTCCCATCAGGTGCACTTTGTGCATTCAACAGAGCAGCACTTCTGTAAACTATTCAGAAAGTAATTTCCACATGAGCTAGGCTTAGCTCAGATTTGGGAACTGACTTAAAACCAGCCTTCTTTTGGGTCATATTGTAGAGTGGGTGGGAATGAACTGTGGACACAGGTGGTTTAGCTACCAAAAGGGACCTACTAATCGTCAGTCTACGCTATGTGATCAGCAGCACAAAGTTGAAATAGGTTAATTCCAGAGTTCACATAATATTTGTCACCGAAATAGTCATTTTGATTTTGCATGTATTTGTACTTCAACTCGATGGGTAGGGAGATAGTGAGAAGACAAATATGGGTTGCAAAGCAGCTGCTGAATTCTCTGTATTTTAAAATGAAATAAAATGTTTGTCTCACTGTAATGCATGCTCACTCATGCGTGCACACACAGACACAGGTGGATAAAATCAAATACCCATTAACTTCTAATCCAGATAAGCAATTTGTATTCCTTGTTTTGCTTGGGGTATGTTTGCACAGGGACTAGACTCCTGCATCTGGCCTGTGCCAGCTGATCAGGGCTCGGGAAGGGCTGCTTCATTGTTGTCCAGATGTCTGGGCTCCAGCTAGAGTCCCGGCTGTAGGATCCTGACAGGTGAGAGGCTCCCAGAGCATGGGCCGCAGCCCAAGCCTAGATGTCTACATAGCAACAAAACAGCCCTGCCGCTCCGGTACCGTGAGCCTAAGTTGGCTGCCATGGCCCAGCCATGGGTTTTTTGTTGCTGTGCAGACACACCCCAAGAGAGAGATAAACTATGCTACTTATTAATAACTGTGTCACTTCACATTGCAGAGAATGTATTATCTCTGCGTCTGAAGGCACCTTACAAATGTTAAACAAATAAATCTGGCGCAGTGGCTGCACTGAGTAGCTAAAAGTAGCTCCATTCACTTGAATAAAGTTGCTCTGGGTTTACTCCTCCAAGAGTAGAATTTGGCCCAGTCAGAACTATTGTGCATATTTTATAAATGGGCAAACTGAGGTGCACAACGGATATATGACTTGCCTGAGGTCACAGGGCAAGTCAGTGGACATTATGGAAATATAATTATCCTTGCAAAAATAGCTCAGCAGTGCACAGCAGACATGTTGACTTACAGTGGAATCCAGACAAAGCTGTCTTTTTTTTAGAACAAAATTAGTAATTTGAAGCTTTGTGTCTGAAGCTAGACAGACCACCAGTTCCATGCCATCCATACTGGATTATTGATATATTGGGCTCTGCAAAGTTGAAGGTAATGATTATGTAAAAATATGCAGCTTAAGTCACATTGCTAAAAAGCTTCTTTTGTATACAATAATAAAAATAGAATTTTTGAAAAATTATGCAAGTGGGAATTGGAAGAGGAAGTCACCAAAATTTAACAACAACAAAAATACATTGATTTTTAACTGTGTGAGTAAATAGCTATTTTAGAACAGATTATCAAGGGAAATGGGAAATTTTGCATCACTTGGACATTTTAAATAAAGACTGAATATTTTACACACAAAAAATGCTCTAGTTAAGCCACTGACTATTGGGCTAGATGTAGCAATCACTGGAGTAAATTCTTTAATCTGTCTCATATAAGGGTCAGAGTAGATGCTCATAAGGTTCCATATTTAAAAACTTATAAGTTTTTAAACTTACAAGTGAAGTTTTAGGTACCATAAAGATAAGATGTATCTTATAATTCATAGCATTGGGCCCCTGAGCATTTTGCCAGGGCAATACTTGGTGCTTCGAGCAAAGCTGAAAACCAAAATATAGTCTATCTGGTATACAATGCATGGACAATGATGGCTATGCTAATTTAGTAATGTAAAATTCTAATTCTAACAATGGCTATGCTAATTTGGTAATGTGAAATAATTCTCTATTCTTTCTTAAATATCATTACAGTATCAAATTAACTGATTAGTTATTCTAGTTAGAGACAACTAGACAATCAACCTCCATCATCATGGGCACAGATGCCCTGTAGTGTAAGAAAAGCAACATGGTCCCAAAGTGTGTGGGAGCTAGATTAGCAGAACAGATGGTGGGGGATGTGTAGAACAGACACAAACAGGCTGAAGGAGGGCTAGATGGACTCATCGCTACATGAATCCACTGGATATTACTCCCTGGAAAGTGGAAGCGGAGGAACTACAGAAGCTTCTGCAGCCTCAAGGCTGAAATGACTGGCACGGCACCGCTTTGCAGCAGCTCCTCAACTTGTGGGGTGCAATTCTGTGTCTGGCCTTCCCACAGAATCCCCATAGGATAGCCTGCCATATGGGCTTCAAACTTAGCACAGGATTGATCCTTAATAACAAGGGACTTTTAGCAGAGCATATTTTGTTTTAATAATCCAGTTTAATAAATCACATATTATTCTGAATTCACAAACTGCGCCTTCCCCTCTTGGGTTGTTTATGTAGTTCAGAGGGCAGTGTCAAAGTGAAAAAATGAGCTGCAATATTTCTCCTGTGTTACTCATACTATCCTATATTGGGCAGGATAAAAGCATTTCTAAAAATCTAATTTATTCATCACCATGTAGACCTATAGTTCTTGTAATTCCATTTTGAGCAGTGGAACAAGACCAGTCTGTCATCAGTTTCACTTCCAGGTTCTCATGAACCAGCAAGGTGTTTCACTGCTAGTGTTTGCAATGCCAGAGAGTCCCAGGGCAGGATTACCCAATAGGCAGACTAGCTATGTGCTTCGGGCACCAGCAAAGCAGGGGCACCAAAAAAAAAAGAGAGAGAGAGATTTTGTGGTATAGTATTGTTTTTATTTTGAATTACATATGGGGAGGCACCATAATCTTTTCAGTGCTTAGGGCTTCTAAAGGTCTTAATCCGGCTCTGCCAGATACAGACTATGTCTCAGCCCTGTTTATGTGAACCACCAAGCCTTCAGCTACATGGTGCTTTGGAGAATGGAGGAACCTGCTCTCCAACTCAGAAAAGGGTCTTTTCCAGTGATGGGGTCAGGAGAACACTGGCGATCTTCAGAGACTGGCTGTCTTTAAACGGGTGAAATCCAATATTTATAAATGCGTATGGCTGTAAAATTTCATCTTGCTAGGTAGCTGAACGCAAACAGCAGCCATTGCTGTTCGCCAGCAGTTGTCACAAGGCACTCTGAACAGAGTTCCTTTATACTACAGTTACATGGAAAAGGCTGTCCCCAGCTTGCAGGCCCCTCAGCTTTATAACAGGCTGACATGGTTTTTTTTAAAAAAAAGTAATTAAAGGCCCATCTGGCCTATAATTTTTTTCAGCTACTGCTCATCAGACTCAAAAGGATTGAGCCAATTGCATAAGATAAAAGAATTTTGAATGTATGTGGTGTTTTTCTTTGAAAACTTTTGTGGAAACCACTAGGGCTATTTAAAAACAAAACAAAACACAGCAACAAAAGGTGCCTAAAAATTCAGTCCTAATTCCATATTTAGTTGTGGTTTCATGCAGGAATTCTTGGTGGAAATCCTATGGCTTGTGTTACACAGAAGGTCAGGCTAGAGGATCAAAATAGTTCCTTTGGACTTAAAATCTAAGAATCCACAAACTTTAATGAGAATTAGGGTAGATGCTATATGTGAACAAGCTTTAGATGAGTCAAGGGGTAAAAATGTCAAAAGCTCCTAAATGGCTTGAGAATGCAAGTCCCATATTTAAATGTTGCTGAAGGTATGAAGGTGTTTATGAAGGCACAAAGATGCCTAACAATGCAGTTAGACACTCGGGGGAAGAGGGTATAAAAGCTCTTAAGTTAGTTATATGCCCAACTCCCTTCACTTTCCATGACAGATGCCTCTCCTGCATAGGTGCTTTTGTAAATCCCACTAGGTGCTTATTTGTATTGTTATGTGTCTAACTACCTTCAGAAGTCTGGCCCTCCATTACTTTTGAAAATAGAATTTGGTCTCTCCAGGCACTTAAGTTTACCAGCACTTTTTGGTGAGCCCAAAGGTAAATCAAGGTCTGCTGATGCCTCATACCACTTTTCCTCCTGGACTAGCTAGTCCCTCTGAAGATTGTGCTGGTGTGCTTGCTATGTTTGTTTTTGTGCTTTTTGTCTCATAGTGCCTTTGGACACCTGGTTGGTCTTGGGTGCCTCCTCAGTACTCATTGATCCATCCCTCTTCATCTTCAGCATTGCTCAAGTCAGCAGAGAGATTGCTGATGGCTTCTCTGTGGCTAGAGAGTTTTGTCTCTCAGGTGAGGAGATGATTTGCTTATATTGAAGGTGGCTGTTCCCTTTGGCTTTGTAAAACAGGGTGGGCTGACTTATGACCATGAAGCATGTTGATGAGAGCAACTGATTTTTAAAAATAATTCTAACCTAGCATATCTTGAATTGGGAACAAGGACCTGAATGAAAGCGGGAATTAAAGCCCTAATAAAAAGCCATCTGGCATACTTTTCAGCTGCTTTTGGATCACTTTGGCACCTCACATATCCAGAGACCTTGTAGCGCCTACTAGCAACCACCTACTAGCAAATAGCGATGAAAATGTTTGAGGCACTGATGGGATTAATTTATAAGGAGTAATTAAAATACAACTATGTTAGCTAGGCTACAAATGATTGAGACAGATGTGACAACTGCTTGTGTAATTACCAGCAGGTGAAATGGAACCTGGGCCCTCTGGAGCTTAGTGTAGGAGCCTCTACAGCTTGAGCTATAAAGCCAGCTGGCACTCAACTTAAGCTGTAGAGCTCACTCATTCGTATCTATTGCAATAAGTGGTTTAAGTGCCACTACATGAGGCAGTGAATCACACCCACTAGTATGTGGGTTACACTTGCAACTATTTGAAGGCTCCAGGAACTGTTCAGAATGGCACAAAGTGGGGCAGGGTATAATTAGGAGTAATGGGTTGACATTTAGCAAAGATACGTTTGACCTGAGCCTGAGTATCGGGGACAAAACTCCCAAATGGGAAGGACTAGCCAACAATATAGCAAAGCTTCCTCTTTCTAATTTCCTATGTTCAATAAACCTCTATTCCCAGCAAGTCCTAGAATAGGGGCTAATATGAGAAGAGGAAGCTGGCTGTAGAATGCTAGTCCCATATAGCATTCTGAGCTTGCTATAGAATTGTCTTTCTTTGCAATGTCATCCCTCCTGTTGTGCAGCTGGAGATGTAATATCCTGCCCGGGGAGAGGTACAGTTGCTAGCTCTGATTGAATGAATGTACTAAAAATTGCAGTGTGGCTGCAGCACTGTGGGTGGTGGCTTGGGCTAGCTGCCTGCAGACAGTCCCATTTGAATTCTTAAGTACACAGCTCCACTGCCATTTTTACTGTGTTAGTTCAATCCGAGCCATGGCATATCTGTCTCTGGAGCTGGGATTTATACCTCCTAGCTGCAGCGCAATGCTTGGCTTTTCCATTTCATTGTTTATTAAATACTTTTAACCAGTAATTTCCAAAGGCAAAAAATGGTGGAAACTGGTTCAGCTCCATTTAAAAGTCTGAGGACAGGAAGAGCTTCATTCTCCTCTGTGCCTTTGAAAAACTCTTAAATTGTGTAGGTTTGATATTTTTAGGGTAATTTTATGTCCCTTTTTTAAGCCCCATGCCAACCATTCCAACTTTTTTTTTTTTCTTTTCAAAAATGAGTATTTGGCCCATTTGATTTTACTGACATCAGCTGGCAAGTGCAAATGGGACAAATGTTGAGGGGAGAACTCAGGCTAGCCCCATGTTGTGTCCCCTTTCCTTTAGAGAAATATGGTCACCCTAGATATTTTGAAAACATATGGCCTCTACTCTTTCTCTCTTTTTTTTCCCTTCCTTCCTTTTTCTCTTTCCCCTGCTTCCCCCCAGCCTGTTCAAAGAGCCAAACCTGCACAGTGATTACCCTTGAAATCCAGCCATCAGCGATACGATGCCTTTTCTACCCTGATACACAGATATGCACACATGGCCTGCAAGGCCGCAGCTGCCGAGTTTTACTCAAGGAGCCAGCAACTTACATCTATTTGAGGCAAGGTAAGTGCAAGGCAGTACCAGACAGAAGCAGGCTCCTGTGTGGAAGCTTGTGGGCTGTTCTGAGAGAAAAGTAGCTGGTAGAAGCAAAGCACTCGATTGGCCACCGAGCTGTTTTTTATGGGGTGATCCCTGGTTGGGTGGGGTTGTTATGCTGCATCCAAAAAAGCATGTGCACACCTCCCTAAATCTCTTTAGTAGCAAAGCCCAAAATCATTATCACTGTAATATTGTGTCATAACAGGGGGATGCAACAAGTTTGGTCTGCAAAAAAGACTTTGAAAGAGTGTAAATCTCTAATAATTGCGTACAATTTTCATCAGTATCAAAGCGGCTTCCAAGCCTATGTTCCATTAACATTTCAGGAGACTGGTTCCATAAGGTCTAGATTTTAAAATAGGGGTGGGCAATCATTTTTGCAGAAGGGCCACTTCACCATTTTAGGTAGTGGTCACGGGCCAGGTCTGCCCCAGAAAAGGTGTGGCCTTGGGAAGAAGGGGTGGTTTCTCCCAGGCTCTGTGCCCCTGGCAGGGAGAGGAGACTTCCTCCTCTCATCCCCAGGCTCCTCTGGAAAGAGAGCATGCGAAGTCTCTTGCCTGTTTGCCCCCACTCTGCTGGGTGTGCATGATGCCTCAAGGGAATTACCAGCCATTTTCAACAGCTGTCCATTTCCTGCAGGCACCGCACACTGCTGGTGGGGGAGTAGACTTTGCGCATTCCCTCCTGCCTCCAGGCCAATTGGGGTTTGAGGGAGCGCACGGAGACTCTCACCCTCACCTCTGCCCTGCCAGGGGCACGTGGCACCTAGAGGGAGCTGCCAGCCATTTTGAACGTGCTCCCCTAGCAGGGGGAGGAGACGTTGCACATTCCCCTGTCCCCAGTGTTGATTGGACGGGGGAAAGGCAGGGAGGCCAAGGGCTGAATCAAACCACAGATCCTGTCTTGCCCACCCCTATTTTAAAAGTTGCTTGGGCAATGCTGAGCTTAGCAACTCTTAACTGACTTAGGAAGCTAAATTTCATTTTTTTAAAAGACATAGGCCCCTGCATGCTTTTGAAAATGAGATTTAAGCTAACAAGGAAAACCATTTCTTTCTTATTTTTTACCCTGTCCAAACAGATTCATTCTCTCCCATCTCTGAACCTGATTTAACTTCATCCGTGTACATTCCATCCCATGGAGTTTTGCTCGGCAAGTCTCAAGTAATCCGGGTTGGTTCTGAGTGGAGAAATGTTAGTCAGTTTTTTGGGATTCCATATGCAGTACCTCCGGAAGCAGAGAACCGGTTTCATCCTCCAGAGCCCTTCACCTGGGTGCAATCCTGGAATGCTACTGCAGTTCGGTGAGAAGGCGTGTTGCTGAATGATCTGTTGATGTCTTTGTCAGTGAGGACCTAACCTATTCAGGCACTCAGATACCATAACGATGAACATGGTATAGATGACTAGAAATGTTGATAAAATATTACATTTAAGTGCTAGCAGAAAAAACAATTTACACTACACACTTCCCAAAAGTGGTATTTAATTCTACACCATATGGTGTATTATAAATAATACTCAGTTAGTGCTCCTTTCATTTTATTTCATATTTTTTTGTCTCCATCTCTCATACTTCAATGTTGGTGAGATCTGGAGAAGGTTGCTGCACTTTGCGGAGGCTGATTTTTAACTCATTGAATCCAACAGATATGTTCTTGCTCAAATAGAAGTTATGAGCTAGATGCAAGAATTACCGGGTGAAATTCTCTCATCTGTGCTATGCTCTCACTATCCAATTAAAGGATTGCAAGATCCCTCCTATCTTTAAACATTTATGGAAAAACAAATATTGATTGAAATGGTAGGAGTGGCTATGTGGCCCATTGATCTTACCCAGTGTGGCCATTCTTATGAGATGACTACAAGACACACACCTTCACGTAAGTAAAAGTAATCAATTCCCAACTGGTACAGAGAGTAGTTGATGAAGAAATACAAAGGAGGAAGCCTGTTCCAGGGACGTTACAGAGGCCAAAAATATTACTGAATTTAAAAATAAATTAGATAAGTTAATCAACAGCTATTAGTCCCAATGGTCAGGAAGCAGCCTTTTAATGTGGTGCCCCTTACTTTCTGACTGTCAGAAGTTGGGACTGCATGACAGGAGTTGATTACGAATTGCCTATTCATTCCCCCTGAAGCACCTGGCATAGACCAGTGTCAGAAGACAAGATAGTGGGCTAGATGACATTGGTCTGACACAGTATAGCCATTCTTCTGTTCTTATGTGAAAAGGCCATGAACAGACCCAGTGAAGGGCCCCAGCAGACCTTCTCTTGGAGAGGGTCCAAGAATTAAATACCAGTGACCAAGATCCAGGATGACTAAGGCTAGTAATCAAGAGAAAACCTGTCCCAGGTCAGTACTTTGTGTTTATTTATCAAGGCCTTTTTAACACCAGAAGTGAACGCAACTAGAGACTCTTTCTCGGGTGGTTGAAAACACTTAGCCTTTGGTGGTCTTGCACTGCAGCATGCACCTGAGCCATGTGGGTGTCAGCAGCATAACCACATTAGCCACATAGCTTGACATATGCTTGAGGGATCTGATGAGATGCAGTTTGTTTATTCAGGTGCATGGTGGTGTTGTACAGCGGATATACACATGATGTTGCAGTAACACATACAGCATCAGTCTTTGGAGACTGCATCCAAATGCTATGTACGGTCATCAGCTGGATATCTTTGGTAAGGGCTATCTGCCTCTTCTGCCTCCATCTGAAAATCACCTCTTACCTCCGTGCAAAGCATTTGGCTGTGATTTTTCGAAGCTGTTTAGGAATTGTGGGTGCCTTGTTCCCATTTATTTTAATAGGAACTGGCTGTCCAGATCCCTTAAGTAACTTTGAAAATATCAGTCTTTAACTTTTGTTGCTTATGATTAGAAGCACTGTTTGTAATTGTAAGCTTAGATACAAGCAGTGCCTTGGAGAGAATCACGTGGACCTTAAACAGCAAGTCTCCTGGTAACGAATGCAGATCATTCTAGTATTAAGGGCAGTGCATCATTATAGCACAATATTTTTTTGTCTTTGTAACAAAAAAATCAAATTAGCAGATCAACATTACTGTTATGAGAGACTGTTTCCTATATATGTATGTATGTATTATCAGGGCTGAACTGGGTCATACTTGGGACTGCTTGGTTACTGCAGCACCTGTGGTATCAATTCAGTAGGTGGCGCTATTTCGTCTGAGTCGGTACTGAACCTTTTCCCTTGCATGGTGTTAGGGGAGTGCTGGTGTTGGCAGAGCATTCTTTTTGATGAGATGTAGGCAGGAGGCTCTGATTACTTGTGATTATTAGTGAAAATCACTTTTTCACTAATATGTTGTGTCTTGACCACGTTCTTACCTGAGGAATGTGTATTTTGCCTATCCAGACGTTGCCCTCCAATTTCAATTCAATGTGCAACTTTGCTTTCTATTTTAAACTGTTGCATAGCACAGCTCCCTTATGCAAAAACAAAAGATGATACTATTGCTATAATCTGTTTGAACCACCCTGAAGAATTTAATAGAGAATTGTATCCCTGATCATTGATTTCTGTCAGACAATTTAAAAAAAAAATGAGATAATTTTATAGGTTTTTTTCAGGTACCGGTTGAACCTCTTTAGTCCGACACTCTGGTCTGGCAACATCCGTGATCTGGCATAATGTTAGTAAACAGGCTGTCCACCTACCAGGGGTGTGGCCAAGTTTCCTGTGGTCCCATAAAGTTTGTTTACAGCCAGCAGTCCTAGCTCTCTGTGCTGTTACTTAGCTCTACTTTACCAGTAGGCAGTGGAAGTGTTGGTAGTGCATCTAGACAATATTGACCTCCTATGGTCTGGCAAATTCTCTGATTCCATACCAGTCAGATACAAGGGTGCCAGACTAGAGAGGTTCAGCCCTGTGGGTTTTATCCTTATTAAATTTGGAAGCCTATTCCATAAAGGGTTAAATGGCACAGATGTGACTGAATTTCAGTAGGTGGCGCTTGTCTTCGTGCAAACTAGCCCACATGTGGTGACCTTTCAAAACGCTGCAGAAGAGGTTTGTTTGATTGCAGTTTTGGAGAGGGCTGACAGTACGCTCTCTATGATGGTGAAAGGATGGAGAGAAGTCCCTGCAGGTGTCTGGCAGATTGAGTTTCTGTTAAAAGAACTGTTTGAATGCTGCTCGGATTTTGTTTTATTTATTATATTTACAATGAATTGTTAGGGCAGCTATCACATTGGCTAGACATCCTTTTTGTTGTTTTAAATCTCAGTAAATAAATATATGCTTTATTTGCCTTCCAGAGAGGATGTTGGATGAATGCTAAGTATGTATTTGAGATCCACAGCTATAAAGGTGCTACAGTGTGTTTAAAAAAAACACAAACTTTTTGAACTTGAGCTCAAAGTAAAATGACTGCAATGATGCAAAAGTAATGCTGGATTTGTCAGCCACAGTTAATACAGCCTGTATCTTTAGGGCTAATTGTTGGCAACCTGGAGATGGACTGCTCCAATCTTCTCCTGTCGATGAAGACTGCCTGTACTTAAATGTGTTTGTGCCTGCCAGCATGGTAAGTATTCAAGTACTAGAACATGGTATAGCAAAATGTTGTTGCCACACTGTCTGAAGTGGCTCCTAAATGAGAAGATCAGCTTAAAGGCAGACTTAAAAAGCAGGGCACCAACCCCAAACTGCCTGTGAGCTCTATTATTAGATTCCACCACTCAAGTAACAAAGGTAAAAGTCCTCAGCCACCATTACAGCCTTAGTGTGGAATCATAGACCTCCCCTTGGGCATTCTGATCTGTCTTGCTACACAGATAAGCTTGACTCTGAGAGACGTGGCCACACTACATCATAGATCACAAAATATTCAGGTCACTTCAAGTCCCAAACACCTGACACATACGCTAGGTCAATTTATGCATTAGTTGACACTCCAAGGACAACACTCCTAGCCAGTCCTGTAATAAACTAAAAGAAATAAGATTTACTTACAAGATTACAACAGATAAACACACAAAGGAGTTGCCAGCTCTATATGTCTGTTAGGGCTAACCCTCATTAGGCCTGGGAATCTCCTGCTAATGTTTAAGAATCTTTGTCTCTTACAATCCAAACAGCGTAAAATAACTACAGGCAGTCCCCGGGTTACGTACAGGATAGGGCCTGTAGGTTTGTTCTTAAGTTGAATTTGTATGTAAGTCGGAACTGGTACATATTGTAGGGGAAACTCTAGCCAAACATTTCTCCAGAGCTCAGTTTTATTCTCCCACACCTCACTTCCCTCAGTTCTTTATTCTCAAGCTGAGGTGTCTGCTGACAAAAGCCGCTCCACGTCTCCCTGGTCTGCTGGGAGGAAGCAGCTAGTGCGGGGTTGCCTCACCCCGTTTGTAAGTAGGGATCCGATGTAAGTCGGATCCATGTAACCTGGGGACTGCCTGTAATTCTTTCTGGTCATGAATTTTTATCACCATCTCTCTAGAGTCTAAGCTTATGGGAGCATTTCTGCATGTAATATCTTTGTGTCGGGGGGGTGGACAGAGGGAGGGCAGCAGCTGACCATCTTTGCTCCACAATGACCCATTTGGATTCATTCTGATGGGCAGGAGGTAACACCTGTAGGAATCCAGAATTTTTCATTAGATGAATGTTTTTTATCCTGTTTAGTTAGTTTCAAAACAAACCTTTTATAGTTGTAGACCAAACCCTTAAGCATTACCTTATAGTATGGATACAGGGATTTATAAATTGTATTAATACATCCAAACATCTTGCAAATATTCCACAAAGTTTAAACACATTGTTATAAGATGAATATTTATTATAACTGTACTAACTCAGAGGTAAACCAGATTGGTTCTCAGCTATGCATTATCAGTATACAGTGAGGCTTAGGGGTCTTGGCACCTGGTCCGCCAGCCTCACAGTGGAATTATTTGAAAACATTTTAACCATGACAAGAAGTGTTTAAAATGGTATCCACAGTACCCTAGATGTAAGAGCTGGAGAAGCCTTAGCAATGGTGAGTCTCCTAGCCCAGTTTCCTGCCAACTCAGGGCTCTTCCTTGCAGCATAGTAGTTTGTGCTTGGACTAAGCTTTGTCTCAGTATGTCTGCAACACAGGAAATGCAAATGTGCAGAGAGGAGATGCAGATAGGGCTAGCATGTACTACACAGGCTCTGATACAACTGTCACAGGGCAGGGCAGTTGCATCTGTATTTCCCCATGTTGGTCCACTAACCTCCCAGCATCTCTTTTGGGCAGAGATCCACATCTCTCCCCCGCTGTACTGGGGGTTTTCCAGTCTGCACAGTTCCCTCTCTACACTGTGATATACCTGGCGAGCCAGTCTTCCTCTGCAAGCCAGCATCTACACTTGGCGCTCTCTTCAGAGGCCACAGTGCAATTGCCAGAAGTTAGAAGTTACTGCACAGCCCTTTCTAAGCAAGCATGTTTGCTCTTAAAGTTAAAAGCATTAGAGAACATACATTTTAAAGGCAATAAAAGAACCAGTGTGCCTGCTAAAATACTTTCCAGACGTCATGCCAACTCCACCCTTGGGCTCTGGCAGGTGGTGATCTTTCCAACCTTCCCTAAGGATTTGGGGCCCTCTTGGACAGCAGATCCTGTCCATTTGCTAGATTAGTAAACAGGCTCCGAGTCAGCTTAAACTCAGACTACAGTATTTATCCAAAAGTCCTTTCTTTGTCTATTGGTATCTGGAGAATCCAGTATGACACACCACATAGGAGCCTCTCCAAGCGGTGACACTTGTTTGGAGGTGTTACATTTTGATTAAGGCAATTTGCATAATCACTTTCCCCAGGTGGGTAGATTTTTGGGGGGGGGGGGGGCGGGGGGGATTGGGTTTGGGTTTTTTGTTTTTAATTCTGGGAAGGCTGCAGTCACCCTCCCTCATTGAATTACAAACAATCCTTGATCCACAGTGATACATCAACTTAATGCAGTAAGCTCTCCTAAAATTATTGCAAGACGTTGTATTTTTTACAATTGCTGTATGGCAGGCATGTCCAAAGTCCGGCCCGCGGGCCAATTGCGGCCCGTGTTCTGGTTTAATACGGCCCCACAGGTAATTTGGCAATATCTATCTTTTATGGCCCCCAACGAATCCATATGTATTGAGATGAATACATTGTAAAATCTCAGTTAATGTCAGTTGGTCTAAATCAGTTATAAATATATTTGGACACAACATGTATAGTTGGTGTTATGTTCCTGTTCATATTTTTTGAACTTAAAAGTTGACTGACAACCTTTATTACCAATAATATGTAATGTACTTTACAATGTTCCTGACATATATTTCAGCTTCCTGGATTTTTTTTTCATCTGGCCTTCAGATATGAAAGGCAGAGTGATTTAACGCCTGTTTAGATTTGTCACCCATGTGACGAAATGAAAAGTATGCCGTTTGCAATAAACTTTGCATAAAATAGTTAATTTGCATTTAATTTTAATGGTTCAAAGAATGTCAGGTAAAATGGTCGGCCCTCACGCATGTTCACTTCATCAAATCTGGCCCTCTTTGAAAAAAGTTTGGACACCCCTGCTGTATGGGAATAGCTACCTTGGCATGGTTCTTTAGTGTAGATGCAGCGAGTACCAGCAGGCCGAGGCTTTCTGCCAGTGTAGTAGCACCATCTCTCTGAACAGCATTAGTGATGCCAACAACAGATGCCCTCTTTTGTGTGTCTGTACTTGGGGTTTTGCTGGCACAGCTCTGACAGTGAGGTGAGGATTTTCATGTTGCAGGGTAGAGTGGACCAAAGACGGGGAAAGAAAAGGAGAGAGAAAAGAGAAAGGGAAGGAAAGAAACTGAGGATAGAAATAGAAGTGTCTCTAAAAAAGAGACTGTGTCTCGGGGATGATGCTGAAAGGAACACAACTAGTAATGATGATGATGGTAATAGGTTAGTGACTATATACAGGCCATAATCTGCTCTTGATCTTTGTTCAACCCTCCCACCGATGTCAGTGGAAGGTCTGGTCTGGATTGAGAGTAGCCAGCAGTGCTAAATTTATTCCCTGGATCACAAAAGTGTTCCTCTCTGAAAATGGATGTGATGCCCCCGCACTAATAGAAACTGTCAGCTGAAAATGTTAAGTTCCTCTATTAAAAAAATTAAAGAGAAACTTTCCTACTGGCGTGGGTATTGTAGCAGAGCTTTTAACAAGAGATTAAACTGAGACGAGAGGGCATAGGGTACTGGTGTAGAACATGCCTAGTGTACAAGCCAGAATTATTTGGGCTGCTTAAGTGCAACTTCATGAGTCTTTTAGAAGCAGCCAACTGTCTGTTTTCTTGCTGCAACACCTGATTGTTATCTACTTTCTATGCATAGTCATTGCTTAGTGAAAACCTTGGGTCATCATCTCAGGACGCTTGCCAGCTCCCTTTCGCGGCCGCTTTCAGAAGAGCAGAGGTGAATTTGAAAACATTGGGCTTACAACAAACCTAGCTATCCAAATGGGAATTTGTTTCTGAAGAATCTCTGGGCTCTAATACTCCTCTCACTCATATGGGTGCAAATAGGCAGTAGCTTCATTGAGGTCAATGGAGTGTCGTGTGGGCCCCCGAATGGCATTTTCCTGTTTCTTATTGTTGTTTTTTACCCACGTGCAAAGAGCAATAGCAGATAGTTTTAGTCTTGATAAAGTTAAAACAGAAATAACAGACCTGATGTCCCCTGGAGAGAGACGACCGCCTGGTGATTTGCTCAGTAGCATTCTGCATCTGAAGTGAAACACAAAATGGGAGTTTCCTCCTGTGGCTTGGAAGGGACTCTAACATACAAAGCTTCAGTACCCAGCAAGCAGAATACAGTTACATACATCAGGTAAACTTCCACCTACAGCTGGCTTGTCCGAGCTCCTTTTCCCACCAGGAGCCATCCTTGCTTGTCACACCAGCAAAGCCGGGCTGGGTTTTGGTTTGAGCTGCATGATGCTGCTCATGCAGAGAGATGGTACCACTGCTGGGCTAAACAAAGAGTTGAAAACTGGGTTAATGTTGGCGGTGGACCCGCTGTAGAAGAGTCTTCCTCACCTGCCCATCCTCACTGTGCCGTCAGTGTGGTGCACACCTCCTAATGCTGTCCTCTAATGAGGTATTACACATCCGGGAACTTAATTGATTCTCTCTGGATTCAAATGCTCCTGCAGAGTCTTTTTTGAAATGCCTCTCAGTGGAGTGGAGAGGACAATTAAACACATTTCTGAACCCCAGAAAGCCTGTCAGAAAGGAATTTGATTTTCCTTGTCCCACAAAAGACAAAGGAGTCAAGGCTCTGCCCTAGCACGATGGCTAGAGCCTTGTTGAGGAAAGCCAGGGATTGGCTGTGGTCCTTACAGTGTTATACTGCTGCCCATCTCTTCAGAATGGAAGCTGTAGCTACAGGGTTTAGCTCTGTGTTCGCATCCTAAAGTCCCTGAAATTCGGCTTTACTCCTGGCTTTTGGGCCAGGCCCAGTCTATCCTGACCTGAGTTCATATCTGGATACAGATGTGTGACCAGACTTCATGAGCAGAGAGCCCTGGGATTGGCACTGGCCCCAAAGGACCCACTGGGTGTAATAATATGGACAGTCTCAACTCATTCTCCTTATTTCTTTGATGAGGGTTAGGCTTCATTTTGGGCCCAATCCTGCCAGGCATAAATCTGCTCCTGTGAATCATTGCTCATTCTAACTCTCTGGATCAGGCCCATGGGGACTGTCAGCTGATGTTTAGTGGCTAGAAAGCACATAGCCAACTAGTGGGGACCCCAGCTGATGCTTAGAAAAGAGGAGACTAAGGGGGGATATGATAGAGGTCTATAAAATCATGACTGGTATGGAAAAAGTGAATGAGGAAAAGTTAGTTACTTATTCCCACAATATAAGAACAAGGAGTCACCAAATGAAATTAATAGGCAGCAGGTTTAAAACAAACAAAAGGAAGTTTTTCTTCACACAGCGCACAGTTAACCTGTGGAACTCCTTGCCAGAGGTGTGGTGAAGGCTTGAACTTTAACAGGGTTCAAAAAAGAGCTAGACAGATTCACGGAGGGTAGGTCCATCAATGGCTATTAGCCAGGATGGGAAGGAATGGTGTCCCTAGCATCTGTTTCTCTGGAAGTGGGAGACGGGAGGGATCAAGTGAAGATTACGTATTGTGTTTCCTTCCCCTGGGGCATCTGGCATTGGCCACTGTCGGCAGACGGGATACTGGGCTAGATGGACCTTTGGTCTGACCCAGCATGGCTGTTCTTATGATGCCTATGCATGTGTGCCCTGCATATTTGCACAAGGGCAAACCCTTTGAGTCCTTAGGCAGCAGCAGCAGCTCTGCTGAGTGAACCGAAAGGCACCTTTCCTGCTAGCTGAGCTAGTGGGAGCTGTGCTAGGCTTCCTTCAGCGGAACGTGTCTCTGTGTATTTTACTCCTGACAGTTTCACTGTCCATGCTTCATTCCTACATGCAAAACCAGGACTGATCAAACAACGTTGGTCAATTCTCACATGGCAGTCATGGCTGGTGCTCATGTTGTACGTGTGAGGAACTTGCTGGCCAGTTTTTCCAACCAGCTGCAGTGTTTTCTGTGGGATTCTTCTGGGGTGCATCCAATAAGCCAGGTTCTGATCTCATTTACAGTGGAGCATCACCATTAACTTCAGATTTTCACCTAAGCTCCAAATTTGATGCAAACCAAAGGCCTTTAGAATCACAGGAAAGGGTTGGCTTCACTTTGTTTCAGACACTACATTCTCCCCGCTTTAATGTCTAGCTGCCACCTCTCCAGGGCCGGCTAGAGCCATTCCTGCACCCCGGCAGCGGGCGCACGATGCATGAGTGTCTCTGCCCCTGGGCGCATGGCTCATGCACAGCCCTGGCGCGCTGCGCACCTTACAGCTGCAATCTGGCCCGTGGCACCTGATGGTAGCTCTTAGGGGTGCCGCACGACCCCTATAGGGGCCCATAGGTTGGCACCCCTATAGGCTAGCCCCCCCACTTAATCTGGCCCTGCACCTATCCTAGCTACATTGGTTATTTGAATGTAGATGATAACTCGGGCACAAAAGTAAAGGCTATGATAAATCCCCTTTAAAAACTGATAGTCAATATAAGGTATACAATTAATTGGATATTAAATAAGAATTGTACATTGTGTATCATTTTTAATTTGAAAATATTGGAGCTTCCTGCTAAAGTGATTAACTCCAAACAGTGAAGGAGAGGTGATTAGTGAGTCAATATAAAAATCTGCTTTAGATGACAACACTAAGAATTGGTACCTCTGCGCTTGAAATCTGTGCTCATGGAGATCACTACCCACATTTTCCCATGTATTTCTCAAAAGGTTGGATTCACATACAAGACCAACCAGCTGGGGAAATTGCCACTTCCCTGTGCAAAATAGCCATGGGGAAAAGGAGTTGTTGTGTTTTGCAGAGAAAGTGTGGCGAGTGAGTGGCATTCTGGTTACCCTCAATATATGAGGGCTGAATTTTCTCAGTAACCTACTTCACATCTGCCTATGCAGGGTCTGCTTTGCCATCATCTCTTCTCCTTCCCCCTAGTCATCACTAGGACATTAGCTAATGTTAACAAGCATAACATTACACAGAACTGATGAGTCTGCTGACCTGAGGCTGTTGTTACATCTGTTTCTTAGGAATCTCTGCTGGACCCGCTATGACCAGCTGATGTGATGCTAAGTGAGGTTTGCCCCCATCATGTTTAACATGGTATTAGCTAAGATGACTCAGCAAAAAGGAGATTGTTCGATGAGATTTTCAAGTGAAGACAAACCCTCACAATTGTTTTGTCTTCTTCCTTTGTTCCTTCCCTCCTGTTCCTTGGCCAGTTACTGCGTGGTTGTCAGCTCTGACAGGGAAGTTGGGGGTGAGACAGTCTGAATTTGAAGAACCATATGTAGAAGATTTAGAGAACGCAGCACTTTTCAGGACTTCTGGGTGAAGGCAGCACATTTCTTAGTCGAACTTGACACCACTTTGTTCATAATAACAAACATCTGATTTTCCACCAGACTGGGAAGAGTGTAACACATTTTCAATTAAAAAATCAAGATAATCTCTGAACCATTAGAGAAAGCCGAGAGGAGTTTTCTACTTGCTCCTGGCTCTGTTTTGCTGGTAACTGACACTCCCATGATAGCTTTCCTTCTGCATGGATGGCCACACGTTGGCTGAAAACAGATGCACGGCAAACAGATGCAAGGTCTCTTTTGCCAGTGAAAATGGGATCATCGTGTTTAGTTAATTCCATCCAGAAAATGGCAGCAGCAAAGGCAAATGCCATTTAGTTTCAGGAAATTGAGAGTGTGATGAAAAAATTTGCAGATATACAAAATTGGGAGGTATTGCCAAATAAAAAGGAGAACCGGTGTAACTGTTCTGTAGCAATAGCAAGTGCAATGGAGGCCCAGGAATAGCTGATACTGCTTTTAAACATTACGTTGCTGATGGGAGGGATTCTCTCCTTGGCATAGATAAATCAACTTCCCCCATAGTTAGTTTGATGGAAAGATTCTTCCATGACCTAGCACTGTCTTCATAGGGACTTGGGTCTTCTTAACTGTATTGCTCAGGGGTGTGAATTTTTCACATCCTTGAACAATAGAGTTATGCTGGGGTAATTTTAAATTGCAGACTTGCCCTCAAGAAAACTAATCTAAATTCATTGAAGGTGTGAATGTAAATACTGTTAAATACCTGTATGGACACACTCATTCAGAATTAAAGGGGTCTTAATCTGATTTAGCTTAATTTGCTTTTTGGAAGCTAATTAAGTTAAATTGAATTCAGGCCACTTAAATTCTGAATAAGAGCAGCCACCTAGAGATTTAACATGTACACTTTAATTTCACATCTTTAGTTAATTCAGATTAACTTTCCTGAGTGTCCCCATGTAGACAAGCCCTACAATTAGGAGGCTGGACTCAGGTAAGTAGCACATAATCCATTCCAGGAACTGGTAACCAGTCAACAAACTGAGTTTAAGTCTAGGTGGGTAGTTCTCCTCTCTTACTGTGTCACTGCCAGGCAGTTTTGAATTGCTTGGAATATTTCAGAAGAGAATAATCAAGTTCACACAATGACCTGATGAGACTCTGGCCATAGCAGCATATCAGGTGCTGCGATATTTGGACAAACTTGTTGCATTAACTTGTCTGCAATCATTACAGGGCAGAAACTTGTCTGTGCTGCTGTTCTTCCACAATGGTGTGAGTGGTGAGGGTGAGAAAGGGAGGACAGTCATAGATGGATCCTACCTCGCTTCCGTCAGCAATGTCATCGTTGTAACTGCTGGTTACCGTGTCGGCGTTTTCGGTTTCCTTAGCACTGGTAAGTCTGTACACTCCCAGGAGTCCATGACATTCTGTTAAGTTTGTTGCCTAAGTGTGTTTTTGTTCTGCCTTTTCATAAGCCGGCACCTTTGAATAAGTGTTTTGGAAGACACATCCAAGGTAAGTCGGGAGAGTCATGCCAAAGCGACATGGTGAATGGTGTGAGCCAAAAGGGGGACAAAGCAATGATTCCAGTTTGAAAGAGGTGCTTGAGTTTTATTTGTAGATAATATCATGGATGTCTGTATATACAGTAGAACCTCAGAGTTACGGACAACTTGGGGAATGGAGGTTGTTCATAACTGAGGCATTTGTAATGGTGAACAAAACACTATGGTTGTTCTTTCAAAAGTTTTCAGCTGAGCATTGACTTAATTCAGCTTTGAAACTTTACTATGCAGAGAAAGTTACTGCTAAAATGCTATTTATATCCCCTGTCTTATACCATACCTGTCAGAATCCTTGCTGCAAGCCTTATCGAGTTTCCTGGATTTCTTCGTTGTACTATCAGTCCTCAGCGTTGCTTTATTAATAATCTGTCCTCTTCACCTGGGGGACCTGAGTAGTAAACTAACCCTTTCCCTTGGTTTGGGCCACTGCATCTTGCCACACTGATACTTCTGATGATCCTGAGGTTGAGTTTTGCATGGCATGGGATATGGCAGCCTTTCCCTTGTAGGGGATTAAGTTTGTTTGGCGCTCATCTCCAGCAATTCCTGTTTTTAGTATAGCAACCAGAGAGCCAAGCACCGCAAACTCCTGGGGCATTTAGGTCGAGGTTGGCAAGGGCTGCCTGTGGAGAAAGTATCACTATTATTAGTTTTCTGAGAACTGAATGCTTATGAAACTGCAGTATTGGCTAGAGCCAGAGAGGGTGGGTAAGCCTTGTGCAAGCTTCCATTACGCAGCGCTGCCCACACATCTGTCATTAACCTCCTTCGACCTCACTTGTGTCATCTGGGTCTTTTCCTGAGAGAAGCCTGCTAGCTGGGCTGAACTGTGCATGGTAGTGTTGCAGCGGGGTCAGATGTCCTTCTTGGCAGTAGGATGAACCCTTCAGTCTCATTTTTGCCCCTATTCCAGCTGGGGTTAGAATTAGAGCCTCCAGAGGTGAAAGAGGGGTAGTGAACAAACCCGCTGCCAAGAGACCAGTGAATAGCAGCATCTGTAGCATTCTTTGCAACTGCTTCAGCAGACCATAGAGACCGTGCCTGAGCCACATGTGGGTGTGTTGGCAGAGAGGATGTAAGAGCCTTTTCCTAGCCCCCTAGGCACTAGCTCACACCAAACGGGGACTGTTATCGTCTCTGTGTTAGGGAGAGCTCAGAGATGTTTCCTCAGTATACTCCTTGGGGGGCATAAAAGGAGCAGGAGGATTTGGGGCTGAACTTCACAGCAGGCTAGGCAGACCTGGGAGCATCTCCTGCATAGTGAGGAACATGGGGCACTGTCCCAAGTGCAATCCCTCCAATCTCCTCTGGGGGCCATGTAGCTCCTCACTACCCTCCCTGCAGGCCAGGACCAAATTGGCAAATTTGGGTCCAGTCTGAGGGGAGAGTTTGCACATTCATTGCAGCTACAAACGTTGCCACTCCTGTAGTCACCCTTTGCTTTTCGCTAGCATAATGCAGAGTCCCTAAGGAGCTTTGCTCGAATGTCTAGCAGCAGAAAAGTATAGCAAAGGGTCCCCAATTGCTTCTGATACCCATAAGAATGTCTGCCCAGCACATATACCAAACCCAAAGAGAAATTTCAGGGAGGTTTTCCTTTTTGAGTTCTTGTTGAGGGAAATCCTGGCCTCACTGAAATCAGTGGGAGGAGTTTTGCCATTAACTTGTATGAGGTCAGGCTTTCACCCCTGGATTCTGGTTAAATGAAGTGTGACTATTAAAATACCAGGTAAAGATCCCAACACCATGAACGAAGATCCTGATTCTCCAAGCAAAGCCAACTTCTGGATCCTCGGATGATCGCTTCTTATAAATTGCAAACCCAGGGACAGATAGGTTAAAGCTAGTTGTTTGCTTGCAAGGGGAAAAAGCTGCCTTTTCGATTGCTGGCTCTGCAGTTATTCCTGACTCCTTTATGTGGCAGAGCAGTTTTAGGGCTAAGTAGGTCATGGGTATATGCACATGGTGGTTGCTTTGAGTGTAGAGAACACACGGTTATGGGTTACACCTGCTTTTCTGTACATATTGAAAGGGTGCTGTTGTAGGTATGTCTGGGAAACAACTTTCCACATTTATGATGCAAACAACACCTGGGGTGGTTAGAACTGAACAAATCTGAAAAATCTGAATCATGTGTTATGTGATTTGATAAGGCTAGTGCTTACCTTTCAGTCCCATTGAGAGGGATTACTCTGATGCTTAAAGTTAAGCCCCTTTATAACTATTCTTAGGAATGGAGCCTTAGTAACTAAAGTCTCTGCTGGTGTTTGGCATAGCCATCTTTGTCCTGACACACACTTCTTTCCACTCTCGGGTGGTCCTTAGGAATGTATTCTTTGTGTCCAAATAGATTGTTCCTGTGATTTATATCCAGACCCATCACCAAAAGTAGTAAAAACCGTTCCTAGTGGAGATGAGTCTTCAGCCTAACTACAGGAAATGTTAGCGCATAAATCCTTTGCCTAACTGTGCAATGTACTTAATGAACCAGCCTGTCTGAGTCTTGCCAAGACAAAAGGAACAAGGCCTATTCCCTGGGCAATATTGTTTTTCCTTGCACTAGTGGCAAGGCCTGTCTCTGTGGGTAAAGAATTTACATTATTTCACTTCCTTAGGTGAGCTCCCGTGAGACACAACCATATTTAAAATGAGTAAATTTAGGGTTGATTTGACAGCTCTGAATACTGATGATCTCCATCCATTGGACAGGTTATGTCAGAGAAAGCTTTCCCCATTGCTCTGCCATTTTCTCTCAACACAACAAGGCTATGGGCAAGAAATTCTAGTCTCCGTGCTCATGTAGTCCTTGCCATTCTTAGCAAAAGGGCCACCTGTTGAGCTGTAGACACCGTTAAGAACTATACTGAGAGCATTAAAATTCTCTTCTATTCTAATTCTTATATTTCATCTAAGCACCTCATTACACTATGCTAGTGGACAGCTATTACAAAGACATGAGCTTTCAGTCACTATTGGCCTGGGTTGGATGTGAACTTTTGATTATACAAATGCGAGAGATTCCTATTCCATTACTAATTTGTTCCCTGGAGTGTTTTTACATGTATCCTTATTTTAAAGATGTATTATTTTGGCCTTGGCAATGAAAGAAACAAATAGTTGGAACTAGGTTGCTATTCATGGCTGTTCTGTCTGTTTTTAAAGCTATTCTAGTTTTGAATAGCTTTGAAGACAGGTGCATAAATATAAATGGCCCATTTTGAATCCAAGTCATAGGCAATGAACAATTATTTTCATTTCCTTTGTGATGCTTAACAAGGAATTGCTTATTTCTGCTGTTTTTGCTATAAGGTCCAGTTTCTTAGCAGTTGGTGTCATTGGGAAATGAATGCCAAATTTGTCCTCGGATTCCCAGCATCCTTTATTGTTTTATTCACTCCTGCCCCTTGGATCTCTCATCCGCCTTCGTCCTTCCCTCCTCCCCTCCATTGGGTAGCTGAAAAATTGCTTCTCTATTGCAGCTTGCCTTAACTGAGCCTGTCAAATCCTAGACTCTTTGGAGCATGTGATTTCTTTGCGTCGTGTATAGGGCCAAGGATGTTTTCAGTGCTTGAAGTGTCTGCTTGTCTTCCTATTCCTTCTAACAGGTTCTAGCCTGGCACATGGAAACTGGGGCCTTCTAGATCAGGTGGCCGCTCTGAAATGGGTGCAGAAGAACATTGCTAGCTTTGGAGGAGATCCAAGTCAGATTTCAATCGCAGCTGATCGTGGTGGGGCAGACATTATCAGCATCCACCTGCTTGCAGGTGCAGCAGATTCAAATCTCTTCAAGAGGGCCTTGCTTATGGTGAGTCCTATTCTTCTGAATCTTAGTAGTGGATACCTATGGGGAAAAACTGTGAATGAATGTGAACAGAAGTAGAGTGTGTGCTTGCTGGTTTTATTTTATAAAAGCACTCGCGTCACAAAAATATATTCTTCTATAATGGCACCTAGCGGCCTCAGCTGAGATTGGGGTCCCCTTGTGCTAGGCATTTTACAAACACGAGGTAAGAGCCATTTAAGTGACTGATATAATCAAACTGACATTCTGATTCCTGTTACTGTGGTTTTTCATGGGTATATATGTAGAACCAGTTCATAATTTACAGAGTTTCCATTCTGCATATATCATTGCTATTCAGCACTTTTTAGACTACAGAGCTAGTTTGCCAAACATCCGGCCTCTTTGAAGGATCTCAGCTCCTCGAGGTATGTTGCCAGTCCCATGACAGATTCACATTTTAATTTTCTTTTTTTTTTAAAGTAATCTTCATTTTTTTTAAAGTAATCAGTCTTGGTGGCTGACAATAACTTTGACAGAGATTGCATATTGCAGTTTTATACAGCAAAAGAAGTGTCCCCGTTCATCTTAACATGAACTTAACTCTTTAAAACTATCATTGGTGATTTAAAGGTGCAATTGATTTGCATGTACAGTTTCTGCAATATTTCCATGAAAATATGGATAATTGAATTTGCAAATGGCTGCAAGAAAAAGGGCAGAAATAGCACTGGTCCTAAAACTGCACTGATACTTTTTCATTCATTTAGTGAGTTCAGCAGTGACTTGATTCCTACTTCTCCAAGTTCCCTCATATTGAGGAAAGTTACTTCTTTTAGTTCTGAAGTTCTGAAGTGTTCTCTCACTTTTTGGGGGGGAAATTTTGGCCAGAAAACGTGGTCCAGAAATGAGGACCCAAGAGACTAAGTTTCTACAAAGAGTTATTTCTGTGAAATGAATAAATCCCTTTAAGAATTTTAGCTTTCCCATATGGATCATTTTTGTCAGCCTTGTTATGGTCTTTATCACACATTGTATCCCACATTTTGATGTTGGCATATGAAGAGTGATGATATGATCAAAGCCTTGTATGTACTGAAAATTGCACCTGAGAAAGCACAGGGAACATGTCCGCTCTGTAATAGTTTTAACAAAGTCATTTAAAACTGATTTAGTTAAACCAGTGCAAAACATTTTGAGGACTCCGTTTTATTTGTTCCATTTAGTTTAACAAGGTAAGGATTGAATTAAGACATGGCTATGACCAAAGGATTAATAAAGTTAAGAATCTCTATGAAGCCTTTTATCTTTATCTTGGACCTATTTTTATTGGACAATCTTATCCCTCTCACCAACAGAAGTTGTTCTGTTAAAGATATTACTTCACACATCTTGTCTTTCTAATATCCTGGGAACAACATGACTACAACTATACTGCATACAATAACTAAGTCCATATCTACACTACAGTTTTGAGCTGGAGGACTTCTTACTCTAACTCCTGTAACCCTCATTTTACAAGGTGTAAGGGAAGTCGGAGGAAGAGTGCTCTAACTCAGACTTCCTATTGTGTAGACAGCACCAGAAGCCGAAATAAACAATTTCAACTTAAGCTACACAATTGACGTAGCTCAAGTTATGTACCTTATTTCAGCTTTATCCCTCCTGTGTCGACGTGTCCTAAATCAGCTAATAGCCATCTTTAGTTAAACAAGAGGAACTTGATAGAGACAGTTCACTGTTCCTTCAGTGCAGATGAGCCATATGCACTGAAGTCACTTTGGAACTGAGACTTACGCTACACAGTAACTTAGCTACTTTTGAAAGTTTTACATAAGGTCTAACTAAAATGGTAAGGCCAGGTCTACGCTAGATCTGGAATGTCATGTTAAGGTATGCAACTCTACCTATGTAAAATGCATAGTTGGAGTTGGCTTACCTTAAGCTGAGCTTGACACCATCTTCACAGTCGAGGGCCGAGGGGAGCAAACATTCCTGTTGGCTTCTCTTACTCCTTGCACCTGGGGAGGTGTACCAGAGCTGCCCTCAGTGTTCAGTTTAGTGGGCCTTAACTACACCCTCTACATCAAATGCCAGAAGATTAATCTTCAGTGTGGAAGTGGAGTTGTGGTCTAACTTATCCTCTGTCTTTATGCAAAACCCTGACTGTTATCCGGTGAGAGCTCTGCTGTGGATGGAAGGTGGAATGTGATCCTAACTTCATTGTACCACCTAAATTAAAAACTTAATTTGTCCCTCTCATTAGAATGAGTTTGACAGCTCGCTACTCTACTGTAAATAATTTTCTGCAATATTCATACACAGAGAGGTGTATGCTAGTAACCTGAGGCTACGTCTACATTGGCCCCTTTTCCGGAAGGGGCATGCTAATTTTTCAGATCGTAATTGGGAAATCCGCGGGGGATTTAAATATCCCCCGCGGCATTTAAATAAAAATGTCCGCCGCTTTTTTCCGGCTTTTAGAAAAGCCGGAAAAGAGCGTCTACACTGGCCCCGATCCGGCCCGATCCTCCGGAAAAAAGCCCTTTTCCGGAGGATCTCTTATTCCTACTTCAAAGTAGGAAGCCACTTCAAAGTAGGAATAAGAGATCCTCTGGAAAAGGGCTTTTTTCCGGAGGATCGGGCCGGATCGGGGCCAGTGTAGACGCTCTTTTCCGGCTTTTCTAAAAGCCGGAAAAAAGCGGTGGACATTTTTATTTAAATGCCGCGGGGGATATTTAAATCCCCCGCGGATTTCCCTATTACGATCTGAAAAATTAGCATGCCCCTTCCGGAAAAGGGGCCAATGTAGACGAGCCCTGAGTGTGTTGTAGTATTACCTTCATGCTAATGATCAATCTACCATAGACAACAAACTTAACACCAAGCTAAATAGCAAATACATTTTGTTTTAATGAGGAATAAATACAAAGACGTGATTTAGAAAATGGTAATGCTTCTCATAATTATTTCACTGGTTAAGAGCCAGTCCCTTTAGTAACATTAACAATGAACAGTAGCAATATATTAGAGTGTACAAACATCTAGAGTTCCTGAGCTCATTTTGTGTTGTGGTAGTCCTGTTTGCAAGTAAATTACATTCATGTTCTAATGTTCCCAAATGTTTTTAATGAAACTATGGACTGTTTTACACAAATCATTGTGAACTTTTATCACAAAAGTAGATGATCTGTTATAAGATCTAAAAGTACAGACATACACAGATTGTGTTAAGAGGCAAGTACAGAAGATCTTAATACAGGACCCAATTCTCCAGTGCTCCCTACTTTGGTTAGTCATTTAGACAAGTGTAGAGTGACTATATTAAAGTCAACATTCTCAAGTCATATACATGGATGGTGCAGTTTTATTCTTACATGTGTAAATGATTATTTGAAGCTGGAGGCACTAGAGAATCAGGGTTCACAGGGTCAAATTGTGATCTCATTTACAGACCTAAAAAATACACACAAATGGATCAGAAGACAATGTAGTACATGATGGTTCAGTCTGTTGCTCACTTGATGGCTTTAGGTAATAGTTGATTGCATCTGTCCCCAAACTGTGATTGTGTCCCCAAATGGGGTTGTACCATCATTCAATTAGGTGGTGGCAATCCCTACCATTTGGAAGACTCCATTTTAATCCACATATCAGAACCTCACATGTATTGTGTGTGTGAGGTCACAATACATGGAGAATAATTTTGCTCAACAAAGTGTCATCCTCCATACAGAGTGACGTCGCAAGCTCCATACATTTGAGGTCACTGTATGAAGGATGCAGTTTTATAGGACAAAATGGTATCTTCTCTGTGGTATGACCTCACATGTGAGGAGTGCACGGTCATACAGTTTGCTCTTGAAAATGTACGCCTTCCATGATCTTTGGGGTCCTCGGGGGAAATACTTTGTGACAATGGAATCATGCAAGTAAAAAGTTTGAGAGCCCCTCCTCTGATTGCTATTTTATGTATCTTTTCAGAAAGTTGTTCAGAAAAAAAAATCTATTTACCTGTGGCTGCTGAACTGTTATATAGTTTAGATAAAAAAAGCTATTAATATAAATATTTTACATAAATATATGCAGCCTTCAAGAAATTAAGATGAAATCTGAGCACTTGCACAGATTTCAGATATACTGCAACTCACTATGGCTGTAGGATCTAATTTGAGCATATTTTAAATTTCACTTGGACACCTTTGCTTCCTGGTGAATATTACTAGATTGGGCCTGAGCAGCTGAATTATACTCTATTATACCCATGTACCCACCTTGAAGTCATTTAGCTCATGCAAAAGAACCAACTCCAAGATTATTCTGTCTTTTGATTTCAATTGCCATTGCCAACAGCTGGGTTAAACCACTGCGAAGAGAACAGGTTGGTTTTGTGTTTTCCCCCAAGAAGGTGAAATTCAGTCTAGATTCAGTGTCACCAAAGCAGTTCTTGGAAGTTAGAGACCAGCTGGGTTTTAATTGTCTTTGAGGTGTCAAGCAGTTCCCCATATCTCTGCAGCGGAGATAGAAATAACTTGCCTCTGGAAGAGAATAGTCTTATTGCTGAGAATCTTCTATTGATGCAGAAAAAGGAATGCAAACCCGTCCTTTTGTAATATCACTGTGTGGATGGTGTCAATATAGTATGAAGACTCAAGTGAGTCTTAAGTGGTACCTAAACCTTACTCCAGCAGTGATTTCACCTTTTATTGAGTACTCGTTTGGTTCACTTTGTCATTTGTTAGAGTTCCTCTCTCAACTTAAATTATAACCTGTGCCTGAGCAAATTAAAGGTGCAGTGTGTTATTTACGTATATGGTGGCTGAGCTGGTATTTTTAAAAAGTTTCTGGTTAACATTCAAAATACAGAAAAAGACAAAACCAGCATTAATTTAGCCTTCGTTTCCTTCAATCTCCTCTTTGATCACTAGCTAGTATGCTTGTGTCTTTCAGCTGTGGTAAAACTGCCTGATGATTACGATTCGCTCTGACATCACGGTTCTTTTTCTGTAGACTGCATCTGTCTCAAGTTCAGTCTTCATAATATGGAGCTGGCAAATGGAGTGTACTTTTGCGTTTGCTTCCAGTATATATGAGAGACTGGCTTTTTTTCTTTCTGCTGCTCAGAAAAGACGAGTTGTCTTCCCCTGCTAGGGAGATGTAAGAGGCAATACTTTCCCTGAGGCCGTAGCTGAGACAGGAATCCTCCATGGCCAGCGTGTCTTCAGGATCTTCATTACTTATCTGCAGCCTTTAAAAAAAAAAAAAAAAAAGTTGCTTAATGTTTCAGATAGGTACACTGGACGTGACTAGTTTGTTAGCGCTAAATTGTTGCATAAAAGAAACAACTGCTGACTCATAACTGATTGCGATTAGTTCTGCACGTCTCATCTGTTTCCTTAAATTTCCATCACTACAATAATATCTGAGCAACTTTGATGTACTTAAAACCCAGGGAGGGGGAAAGGGGGGAGAGGATGAGCATCTGTCTTTCTTCCCAGCTTAGGAAGAAGATACAGTAGTGTCCGGGTTTTGTCTGTGTGCAAGTGAAGAAGGTTGTTTTGAGGAGAGGAGGGGGCTGTATAGCTTACTGAGAGAAGGCTACATTGCAGAAACGAGCTGAGCATGTATTTCTGAAATTGTGCAGTCATTGTTATTTCTGGTAGGAGGAGCTTCCTCTCTCCAAGCCCAGATCCATGCTCTTATGAGCCCCCTCCCACACTGGTTGATGCCATCAAAGGGCAGGGGGAAGGTAACTGTCTTGGTAGGATCTAGTTGTGGAGGAAAAAGTGATCTCTCAGAAAGTTAGATCTGACTACAAGCAGCTCCGTTGCAGAAAAAAGATCTCTGCAGAGCATGTCTCTACACATAAAGTCTCATTTTCTTTCTGATCACCCCTACCAGAACCTCTGATGCGATGCCAAACTATCTCCTTCCTGAGTTCTATCATCTTTCTCCAGTTCCACTCATGCTACCACAAATTACCCATCAATCCATTGACATGTATTGGGGACAGTATTTTTATTCCACAGAAAACTACAGGGGAGAGGCTATTCTAGATTTGATTTTGACAAACAGGGAAGAACTGATTGAGAATTTGTAAGTGGAAGGTAGCTTGGATGAAAGTGATCATGAAATCATAGGCTACGTCTAGATTGCATCCCTTTTTCGTAAAAGGGATGCAAATTAGACTTATCGCAATTGCTAATGAAGCGGGGATTTAAATCTCCCCCGCTTCATTAGCATAAAAATGGCTGCTGCTTTTTTTTCAGCATGGGGCTTTGCCAGAAAAAAGCGCCAGTCTAGACACGGATCTTTTGGAAAATAAAGCCTTTTCCGAAAGATCCCTTATCCCTTATTTTATGAAAAAGGGATGCAATCTAGACGTAGCCATAGAGTTTATGATTCTAAGGAATGGTAGAAGGGAGAACAGCACAATAAAGACAATAGATTTCAAGAAGGCAGACTTTTGCAGATGTATGGAGTTGGTAGATAAGATCCCATTGGAAGCAATCTAAGAAGAAAGACAACTGAAGAGAGTTGGCAGTTTTTCAAAGAGATATTATTACAGGCCCAAGAGCAATCAGTTCCACTGCTTAGGAAAGATAAGCAGTATGGCAAGAGATCACCATATCTTAACTAAGAGAACATGAATGATCTAAAAATAGTCCTACAAAAAGTGGAAACTAGGTCAAATTGCAAAGGATTAGCATAAACATATAACACAAGTATGTAGGGGCAAAATTAGGAACCAAGGAACAAAACAAGATTAAACTAGAGAAAGAAAGGGTAACAAGAAAATATTCTACAAATACCTTAGAATCAAGAGGAAGACTAAGAACAGAGAAGGCCCATTACCCAATGAGGGGGAAACTGATACCAGAAAATGTGGACATAACAAAGGTGCTTAATGACTTCTTTATTTCATTTTTCACCAAGGTTTGTGCTTGGTCCTGCCATGAGGGCAGGGGACTGGCCTTGACCTCACAAGGTTCTTTCCAGTCCTATGACTCTATGAAGTCCCATGGAGGGCTTCGAATATCATGACAAAGACTTTCAATTGGGCTGCTGACCTTTTTTGCTGCAATGTGGGCAAACTGAAGTTTGTTCAATGTACATGGTTTCAATCTTAGTTATAGTAGGCTAGATTCTCAACGGGTGTAAACTGCGTTATCATGTCACTATTGGGAGAGAGTATTCTTGGCAGAGTTCATTGTCAACAATGTTACCCAGAGCAGCACTATATCTGCCAGTAAGAACCTGTGGAGGTAGTTAAATGCACCAAAATTTGCATCACTGAACACTTAGATTGGGATGTTACAATGCTCTTGGTGGTTAAAGGACATTTCAGCCTTAAGCCTTAATATTGACTTCAGCAGAAGAGAATAGTGGCTACTTGCTATTTTCTGTATTTGAAAGTATATATTTAACATGCTGTAAATAACCATGTAGACACTGATGCTGCATGGAAGACGTAGTACCTGTGAATGTTTTTCCAGTTGAAGTTTTTGTTCCTCATCACCACGGGTGGTTCTTGGTTCCTCACTGCATTGTTATCAATGCACTGAGTGAGACAGGGTGTTGTAAGTACACAGCACAGCCCATCAGATACCTCTGAATGAAGAAACGAATACAGGATAAGTTCTGCAACATTGTGCGATAGCTTCCCCTTTTCTAGTGCCAGTGGTTTCTCCACTAAGATAGTCATTGAGACCCTGTTGAATTATTGAGTGCATTATGGCTTATAGGTGTTTTTGTTAGGATCCCCCTTTTGTAGGAGGGAAACTGAGGTGTGGAGAGACTGACTGACTTGAGGTCACACAGAAAGATAGTGGTAGAGCAGGGATTTTAACCTTAGTCTGCCTGGTCCTGCGCCAGTGTGGTAACGACAGGGCACAAATGGGTGTAAAATGCCACTGTTCCGATTGGGTAGTGCTTCCCTGTAATCTGCTCTCACTCTGCATTGCTGTACAGGACTATACAAGTGACAAAACAGCAGGCAATCAGGTCTATCCTGTGTAATGTAGCCAATCAGTGCACGTTCACCATTGTGAATCCTTGTAAAGTATTTCGGTGCACGAAGTAGAACTGTCCCTTGACTACTCTAACCTGTGCAAATGAACAGCACCATATAACTAGTAAATGCTGTGGTTGGGGTTTTTTTTTTTTTTTCATCCACTGATTTCATTATGAATTGTGCATATTCTCAGAGAGGGGAAAGTCAGAGACAAAATGTTGATCAATTCACCCAGATGTTGTGGGTAATAGTTTCAGATTCTCATGTCCTTCCTTCACATAAATGCTTTTTTTAAGAGAAAAATCAACTAACTAAAGTATTTCAGAAAATAAATTAGTGTCCTGTCCAGTTTCTTACTGCACTTCTTTCCATGAACTGGTCTAAAAACCCCTCCTTTTATCACATTACTGTATCAACACACAAGTCTCTAAACACTATATTGTCCTTCGTTACTTAAAAGGAGGCTTTTTGGCCTACATCCAGTATTTCAATTTGCCCAGCATTATGCAAATATTGTGGCTTCACACCTTTTAAATGATTTCATTGCTATTAATTGAAATACTAGAATCATTTATTCTTCACAAGTACAGTGTGATTAGTTTATCCCAATCCTCCTTCCTCTTTCATTTTAAATCTTTCTGGTTTTCATATGATGTCATTGTAGTACTTTGTTAACTGTGGTATTTGATATAAGGCTAATTTCTGATCTGAGTTGCACGGATATAAATCTAGAGTAACTCAGTTGAAGCCAATGTAGTTTTTCTGGAATGACATCAGTCTAACTGAGATCAGATTTGAATTCCTAATGATTATGCCAACTTTGAGCTCTTAGGTCATATTTACTATGAGTTATACTAATATAAATCCAGAACTATAAACAGCTAAAGCAATAAAAGAGTAACTGACTAATTTTCCCAGTATGCCCTGATACAAACAAGGTTGTGTAGTGTGGTAGGTGTAAACAAGCTAATGCAGTGGACACGTCATTCCGGGGTGGGGGGGAGGGAATGCTGTTGTGAACAATGTTAGCTGTAACCACATCCAATTCTGGTTTCATTTAACATGGCTTTGTCTTCCCATATTGCCTGTACTCAGCTGAGCTGTTGTCTGTCTTTCTGTTGGATTAATAGTGGAGGAAAGAGAGACACACGAACTGAGGAGAAAACTAAGTAAATAAATAAACTGGGCAGAAGCCAAATTTATCTCTTATGATTTTGCTGTACAGTAGCCCCTAAGATCCCTAATCATGTCTGTCGGGACGCATTGTGCCAGACACTGCACAATGTCTTACAATTGCTTGTGACACTTACTGCGTTCCTGCAGTTACACAGCATCTCAAGGGACTTACCTGAATAGTGATTCACAAGGTCCTCAAGGCACTGAAAGGTTTGCCGTGGAGAGATGTAATACCAGTTATTCGGCAAGCGGAAAATCCTGTAATGTTTCACTTGCCTGTGCCGGACTGACAATGAATATAATCCTGGAGAAACAGGAGAATTAAATTATTTCAAGTGGTTGCAATCCTAGGAAAACAAGTGCATTTCCCAGACTTTTGTGGCTGCTGACTACAGTCAGACCAGCTTTGAAATGTGGTGCCATGCTAACAGGTGTGTCTGCAGAGAACCTGAAAAAGCTAAATGATCTTCCTTATGTAGAGATCTCAAATATAGATAGATGGAGAAGAGGGTTTGTGGTAATAAGCTCGCCATCAGGGATTTAGACTATCTAAAACACCAACAACTTTTCCTTTATGCTTCATGAAGCAAGCATAATCTTCATGCTAAGAACTTAGATGCCTAAGGAACTTTTGAAAGTCCCCACCTGTTTTTATTTAATTTCTACCCCATGCTCTCATCCATAGAGCTCTCGGTTTTTTTCTTATTTAATTCTTCACCCTGCATTTTTCTGGAAGCCCAATATTGGAACCATGTGGGCAGGAGGACTGTTATGGACCAGTGTTCCTTCTTTTTCATCCATCTGTGGAATGTTTCCATCGATGCGCAGAATACATTTTGTTATGTGCACTGAGGCATGTGTGAATGTGCATCACCAGGAGAAACAAACCTAGCAAATCAGATGGGCAGCATTTGACTCTCTCCTGAGCAATTGCACAAGCACACAGCTTACAGGGAATGCTGCTGAGGATGCTCCTTTTGAAACCTATTCATGCCATTCATGAATAGGCCAGAGGGGGTGTACTCTGTTCCTGTTCTTATGCTGTGCCCATCACCCTGAACTTTGAAAAATTAAAAATGTGCGAGGTATCTCAGTTAAGTGCTCACCCTCCTTTCCTCTGGGGTGGGGAGTTGTGTGAAAGTTGCATGTGTTTGTAAAATGAATGCACTTTAGGCTGCTGTCCAACTTATCAGTGAGGAGGGAGGGGACTAAATGTTAGGAAGAGTACGCTCATTATACCTGAAGTTGAGAAATGTTCTGAGGGGAAGAAAAGGGATTTAAATTCAGGCTGGATAAAAATTTCCGAAGAGAGCTTTGTTTTGTCAGAAACCTAATTTACTGTCAAAAGTTTTCCTCAGAGAGCAGTCTTTGTGATAACCATGTTCTGTCAAACACACACACACACACACACATGCAAATTGAAAAATTGTGCTCCCCAGCCAGACTACAATTCCCATAAAATACTGTAGTTGGGGACACCACAGTTGTCCATCATGAGAGGTTTAGGTTAGCCAGGGGATCAAGACCGTGGAGGAGAGTGAGGGGATGAGATACCCACATTACAGCTTCCATGAGGCACCTCCCAATTCAATGTTTAAGTTTTGGCTGAAATGTTTTAGGGTTTGTACTTCTGATTAAAAAGTTAACATTTTCCTGGGAGGAGGAACCCATTTTCTGACCAGCGAGTCTGGTGGTGGAAGGGTGGTCAGAAGAAAATTTCAAGCATGTAAAGCAAAACAACCAAACAACTAAATAAAAATGTGTTTAGTCACTTTCTATGTATTTTACATTCCTTTCCAACCCCACTCACCACCTTGGTGTGTCTTTGTGGATGGAGGAAAGGGTGGGACCCTTCCACCCATCCTTTGTGTCTTCCTCTCTGTTTGAAATGCCTCATGATCTTTGGGCATTTGGGGTCCTGCCACCTGGATAAACAATGTTTAAATAATGTTTTATATGTGCCTGTGATTAGGGAACTCCCCAAAGCCGATGTTTGCCCTGTTTCCAGCACTGCTTGTTATGTGGGAGATTGCTGAAGATGCTGCCATGAGTGATTTTTTTTTTAATTATATGTAGTTTAGGATTCTGGACTGATGTGTGAAATGAAAAAGATGGCGAATTAAGAGCTATGGAAGGTCCCATTGAAAGGATATGCCTCAGTCTGAGATCTGGGGGAGAAGGAGGCTTGGGGGAAAGAGAGGAGATATTATGTTTTCTCACCTTTCCTGGTTTCACTCTCTCTGATCATGAAGGAGCCAACTTTGTTGTCAGGAAGCTGTAGAAGTTCTTCTGCTTTTTCTCTTCCCAGACCTTCAAATAACCAACTGCAATAGGAAGAGAAGTTCTAAAACATCTTGGATGAGCTAGAGAGCAACATGTGTCCCTGGGGGTGCAGGACTAGCCAGAAAAGTGACTGCAAAAATGACACTGTAACCTTCTTGCAGTTACTTTCTTAATTATTCCTGTGTATATTTCCTCAGATTATGGGGCAAATCTTGCTCTTGTCACTCATGCCAGTAATTTTATTAAGGGTGTCCCTATAAGAAAGGGAAAAACCCTTCAAACTTGATTAATTTATGACACTGGCAATTACTATTGTAAATAACTAAACCTTTTCTTGTTGTGAGTCACAATCCAGAACTAAATTTAGCATGGATGAAGGTGCAATTATTCTGTGTATGCCAATCCATATAAACTCTGCTTTCAGTTTATTCTGGTTTTACACCAGTCTAATTCAGTGGGCTTTACTGGTGGGGGAATAGAACCAGGTGTCCTGATTTTCTCTGCCACTTTGTGTCTGGTATCTATTACAATTAGCAGGAAGCTCAAGCACATGCAATAGAATTTAAGGACATTCCTAAAGTTAACTAGAGAAATGCTTTGCTGAATAGTGATGGATTTGAGCATATATTGTACTGGATTTCCTCAGCAGGGGCTATGGGCAGTAGCCAAACTCTGAACCTTCAGTATCTGTTCTAATGTGCAAGGTGTCTGTCCTTGAATGATCTCATTAACCTTCTGATGTTCTTCTTTCATTCTAGTTGGCCCATTTTTCATAGGAACTCTGATTTTGTCTCTGAGTTTTATTCACCATGGGAAGAATTAACCCTTGTGCGGATAAAGACCAGCTTTTAGGGACCTGCTCAAGTAAATCGAGATGTCTTACTTGATACTTAAGTAGTGCCAAGCACTAGCAGTGCATAGCAGTGAATTTCACCCTAGTTCTTGTAAGTTGTATCTTTTTATCAGTGTCTTAAAACTAAATATGGAGCTAAACCACACAGCACGGATCCAGAAGTAGATCAGAAGTTTGTTTCTGGGTGTTTGGAGCTGAGGATTTGCTTTGGTGAAAGAGTAGCTAAATTTAGATCTGGACTGAAACATCCCTATAGTTCAATGGAAATCAGATATTTAAATCAGACAATCTCTGCCTCACATAAATTTATCAGGCAGCTTGGTGGTGGTGATGGTGTTAGTGGTTTTTACTATATTATTTGGATTATGATAGTATAGGTACATAGGGTCCCTAATTAAGGATGAAAACTACTTGCTGCAAACTATAGTGCATGTGAAACAGCCCCTGTCATTTCAGAATGCTGTGGCAAAAACACATACTCACCCATGGTAAACTTTTGCTACGCATTTTCCTGGGATGTAGTTCTCTCGACCTGTAGTGAGGGAATGAACTCTCCACCAACCTCCTTCACTGTCAAAGCAAGGAGATGGGTATGGTCAACTGTGTTTGAGAAACTTGCCTTCATTTTAGAAACACGTTAAAGTGGAAAATGGGCTAACATGCAATATTTGCTAACTAATCTGAGTATTCAGAAAACCGCATGTAAATCTAAGTTTCTATTGTTTCCCTTATTTTATCTTCTAAATCTCACTTTTTGCTACATTGTTGTTTAAATTAGCCACAGGAATAAGCTAAATATTAATCGGGAAATTTTTTTTCCATTTGCTGCGTAAGTAGTGAAACTGATTTCTGTAGTCAAAAATAAGTTTCCCATAATGAACATTTTTAATACAGCCAGTATCCAGAATACATTTAAAAAAAATCAATCTCACCACCCAAATATATATAACCCTGCCCAGAAAAAGGCCTCTCCTGAGTATCGACTTCTATTTCAAACCTAGTTGTTTGAATAAAAGGCTTAGACAAATAACATAGGAGCAATGTGCATAGCAGAAAAGAGTTGATTTTGCCGTAGCAATTCTGTCACTAGCCAGCCTAGCATCTCTCCTTTTCATTCTCGGAGGCCTATATTTCTTGAATGACCTGAGAGTTTATACTTCCTGTTAGGGTATGCGTACACATAGCTGCCAATAATATCCACACATACTCCAGCGGGGAGAATAAACCCTGTGTTTAGAAGAGCTGTGCCTATTTGCATAGAACATTGCAAGGTTTTATTCTGCACAATAGTTGAATCAAGACAGGAAGAGAAAGCTCCATGTAATGCTTCCTTCAGCACTTGTTGATCACTACACAACAGACAAACATGCAAACAAAAATATGCCACATATATTAGGGATGTAAAAAATAGTAACCATGTAACTGATTAAAATTAAATCAGTTACACGATTAAACCCAACAGGAGGGCTCTTAGCCACACAGGCTGCCAGCCCTGGAAGCTCCCCATTTTGCAGGCTGCCAGCAGTGCCTTTAACTGAAACCGATAAGCATCATTAACTAGTTAAACTTTTACATCCCTAACATATAGCTAGTTTGTAAACAAAGTTCCATATTTAAAATGAGACTTTACTATATATAAAGCATATGTATAATATTTATTTTATTTATATGGACATGATCCATAGGTGATCTAAACCATCATAGCTGTTTTGGACTAGAATTTCCAACCTGCTAAGACTATTTAGCACCATTTTACCCAAAGGCAGAGAATTGCCTTTGCACAGGGAAACATTCTAGCATCAGAATGCTGGTGGAAGCTCATCCAGTCTCGCCCTTGATATGCTCTTCTCTTTCTGAGACATGCAGGGCACTGCATGGTCCAGAGGGGGAATGGATGAAAGAACACCAGTACCCCGATCCTTCACTGTCATAAGGTCCTTTGAACCACTCATGAAAATTAGAGGAGGCTGGTTACTTCTCTAATTTTTGTCAGAACCAGATGGACAAGTGTCAAGGAACCACAGACAACTTCCTCTAGCTGCGACACTCGGCTACTTCCGTAACAGGGGCATAGTGGATCATCAAGGCAAATGGCTTCAGTTTACCCTAGCTGAGGATCTGGCTCTGTATGTTTTTGTGCGGGGGGACTGTCTGTATGTTTGTAATATACTAGAGAAGGATCAGAATGGGACTTCCAAGTCCTCATTACTCTGAGAAAGTGATGAATAGGTTCTGGATCCAAATCTGAAATTCATGGTTTTGGGTAATCTCTGTTTGAGGCTCCGAACAGGAGTCTAAAATCCAAGACTTAACCTAGGGGAAAATTTTTGATAAGGATAAAGTATTTGTCCCTTCCCAATTCTGCAGCTGTTTTGGCATTCAAATGCCTAATCAAAGAGGAATCAGTCTCACACAAGTCATCCCATGTTGTGGCAGGGTGAGACTGTGTTGCCGAACTGGGCCCTGTATGTTGACTTGGCACCTGCCTTAGCACTCAATTCCATCAGGTGATGAGTGGCCTGAGTTACCTGTGGGAATTAAGCACATGTAGAAGCAAGCCCCCTATGTGAATGCCTGAAAGGAGGCACTCAATCTGGAACTGCTCATGGGGAACAAGCAGCTTCCCCAGCAGCAACAGCCCTCGGTCTTTCTCCTGTTCAGTAGGAAGAAAACCCACAGCATCCATCTAGCATCCGATGCAGAAACCAAAAGCTGTTCCTTATCTCCCATCAGCGGTGTCAGGGGCTAATTTTAAAAGGAACAACTTACTCCGACAGCACACGTAGTTTCTCTCCTATTTGAAATATTGGCTGGCTTATATCCGGGGAGGGGTAATCACAGAGGACAGCAAGGATATCGCTCTCCTGAGCTAGGGGAAAGAAGAAAACGTCATTTTTAAAAGGATGATAAAATTCATTGGTAGGGTGGATGTCTTCAGAAAGTCGCCCCCAAAACCTACTGTTCACCAGTGTAAATAAGAACTGAATCAGCACCTGTATGTTTTTAGCTCTTTAAGTTATTTACTTCTAGTTAGCCAAAAGCTTCTGCAGACTGACTTCCTTATGTGTGTTCAGAAAAGACTCAGTCTAAAAGTAGCAAAATGAATAAATATGCATCATGTTAAGAAATGGCCTCATTTGAATAATACCGCCATGCATGAATGGCATAAATTACAATTTGAGTAATGCTTATAATTAGGTCATTATGTTAGGGAAAAAAAGGCAAGTTTCATTTCAAAGGTACAAAAATAGATTGCTTAAGTGTAGCGCGAGAGGGGGAACTTTTCATAAAATAATAGGAAATCAATGTTCCCTTCCTATGTCATTTATAGTTTTTACTATACTGGGTAACTAATGGGCTGCATGACTCTCCTACCCTCCCACTGCAGCTGGCTTGGTGATGGAAGGTTGTCGTTTTAAAAAAAGAAAAGTAAATTTGTGTGGTTTTCTCATTCATGTACAAACATATTTCTGAGAACTGAGGTCAGAAAGTAGGAAGTCTGGGAGGAACATCCAACACCAGCCCAGAATTGCACAGCAAGTAAAGCTGCAGGAACTGAAGTTATTCTCTGCAAATGTTTGCGTTTTCAGAGGGCTGCATCCAAAAGTACTGGGCTCCTACACCTTCTAGTGAGAGGCTGTTCATTGTTTCCCAGGATCAAGCTCTCAGTGGAGATCTATCTACGGTGCAGATGTGGGGATTGAAGTGTTGGCTTCTTCCGGCATACCCCCAAGGGCAGGTTTCATGAGAGGTGAAAATTCTGCTTGGCAGTGGAAAGTAACTGAAGCCCTTCATCCACTGAGGGGCTTAGATCCAGCCAGGAAAATAGTAATAAGTAGGGAGAGAGGCCATGACATAACACATTATATTGTGGCTTTAATTGGAATCCTGGCAGTAGCTTAAAATTTCTCTTCAGCAAAATGTCTGCCGAGGGGTGATGGTGGCACAAACACTCCCTGTCCCTCCCTACCCCTGCCTGAGTCATAACAGTCTCTGCTGGGCCTGGCAGGGACAATTTGTGCCTATTGGCTGTAATGGGGATTTCCTCAAACCCAGTGTTCCTAAATTACTGCTACTGAATGTATTCTCAAATAATGTGCTATGACTATATTCTCTTTTTAACAACAAGCGAGCCAGTTTCCTGGCCTGTGGTGCATGCTGTCTCCACTCAGTGTAACATAGAAAGGGATTGCAAGAAACAAAGTGCATTGTGGGAGTGGAGATGGAAAGTTGTAAGTGCGTGTGCGTGCACGCACGCACACCTACATACATGCACATACTTCCTGCTAGGTCTCATTCTTTCTAATTCCTCTTTGAATCACTTTTAGCCCCCAACAGTATATTAAAATTTGGGGCCAGCATCATGAATGAAGGCCAGGAGGGAGTTGGGTTGGAACGGGATGCTGAGCAATACAACACTACAAATAATATAAAATAATAATGATAATATAAACAGAAGGCTAACCAAAAGCAGTGGTCTTTGAAGAAGGGGGATTTGAAGTAGGAGAGAGAGGCTATTCTTAATCTTAATCCTTGTTGGAATAAAAATAATTTAAAAAATGTGAGAGGATTAAAAGGAATGTACAAAAAATGAATAATTTCCACATCAGTTTTGGATGGATGCTTGTAAGCAGGGGAGCGGTGATGTGTTTAGTGGATATATTTAGGGGGTACTTCAGCCAAGGAGAGATTGCTGTTTTACAAGAGTTTGGCCCTGTAAACCCTCATGCATGGATGTAACCCTGTTATGCAATTAGGAGCAGTAAGTGTTTCTAAAGGAAAACCTTTGGTTCCGCACCAGAATCCTTCTGCATAGTAACTTGCAGAATCCGGCTCTAAAAGAGGAATGACTGAATCAGCAAAATATTGTGTGTGTTTAAATGGGACCTGTGCCAATGAGTTGAATGGGGTTGCTTCCCCAGAATATGTCCTTGAATCAATTCCCAGTTTTTAGCCTACTGCAGTATGCCTAACATATTGTTATGCAACCGAAGTTCACAAATCCTTATGACTGTGAAAGGCTGCCTTATACATTAGTCTTACTATACCTGACTTAGTATACATTGGACTAAACAATCTACATAAGAACGGCCATGCTGTATCAGACCAATTGTCCGTCTAGCCCAGTATCCTGTCTTCCAACAATGACCAATGCCAGGTGCCCCAGAGACAATGAAAAGAACAGTATCAGAGGGGTAGCCGTGTTAGTCTGAATCTGCAAAAGCGACGAGGAGTCCTGTGGCACCTTATAGACTAACTGAAGTGTAGGAGCATAAGCTTTCGTGGGCAAAGACCCACTTCGTCAGATGCATGTCTGACGAAGTGGGTCTTTGCCCACGAAAGCTTATGCTCCTACACTTCAGTTAGTCTATAAGGTGCCACAGGACTCCTCGTCGCTTTTGAAAAGAACAGGTAATCCTCACATGATCCATCAACTTCTGGCAAACAGAGGCTAGGGTCACCAGTCCTCCCCATCTTGACTTATCAGCTCTTCCATGATATCATCTTATTCTTTTTTGAATCCTGTTAGTCTTGGCCTTCACAACATCCTCTGGTAAGTAGTTCCACCAGTTTACTGTAGGTTGTGTGGGGAAAAAAACTTCCTTTTGTCTTAAACCTGCTGCCTATTAATTTAATTTGGTGACCTCTAGTTATGAGAGGCAGTACATTAACTCTTCCTTATTTACTTTCTTCACACCATTCATGATTTTTATAGACCTTAATCATATCCCTATTAGTCATCTCTCTTTTCCAAACTGAAATGTCCCAGTATTATTAATCTCTCCTCATATGGCAGCGGTTCCATGCCCCAAATAATTTTTATGCCCTTTTCTGAACCTTTTCTAATTCTAATACATCATTTTGGGGATAGCACAACCACATCTGAGTACAGTATTAAAAAGGTGGGTGTACCATGAATATACAGTCATGCAGAATCCTTTATAGGAATGTCAGAGAAATAAATGTAAGAAGATATATTATGGAGAGAATACACTGAAAAATTTACGCTGCTTCCCTGAATTACCAAAGCAAAGTGACAGGAGAGGTTGAGGTGGCAGCTCTGAATGAAATGGAATTTGCTTAAACTGGGCACATTTTATGAAAATACTTTATCATCACATTTTAAAATCATGGTGCTATTTTTACAAGGTTTAGTTTCCATACTGAGATATGTAGTGGAAAACTAACTGTTCTTATCGGTCTTTCTCACTTGCTTACATAGTGTCTTGCATTCTGCTATGCATCAGTGGATGTGGTGTTTTGTCTCTAGGCTGCAGGGTCTGTAATTACTTGATGTACACATTTATCTTCTGTTTTTGTTTCAGTTTTGCACGCTAGCTTGCTAGCTCTGAACTGGGAGGCATGATCAGAGCACTAGCTACATTCCTTAAAAGTGCCTGTGTTTACACTAGAGATGGTACAAAATAACCTAATTTATCTGAACTCTCCTAGCTGTCCCCCCTACTTCACAAACATGGCAATCTCATTTCAAATGAAATCTGGATTCATGTCTTCCTGGGTTTGGGTTTTGCAAAATCAAAATGACTCTGAGTTTTGCCAGTGTCAAATTCAAATGCTGGTACTTCAGTAGAGGGGCCATACAGCTGCTGCTTCTACACCAATCCAGTCTATGAAGGGGACCATAAAGCCCCTGCTTCTATCCCTAATCTAGGCTCTGAAGAGGTCTGTGACATTTGATGCAGTCCCACCCTGTCAAACTAAAGCCTGAAGAGTTTTTTTTTTTTAAACCACCCTGCCCTTCGCAGTTTATAAATTATAGAAGTAATCTCTACATTGAAAGAGTCCATTATTTACAAAGTAAAAATCTAAGAATGGTTATTTCTACAGAATCAGGAGCACACTCGATAGGATTTATGCCCGAATACCTGGTTTAGATAGCCATATCACCTTGGTGTCTGGTGAGGCCTGGAGCTAAAGATGAATCACTTGTCTACACTGTAGCTGGAAGCAAGTCTCCCAAGCCAGTAAGCCACCAGGTTCAAAACAGTGCACTAGAACTAGCTGGGCAGATGTTGTGGCATGAGCTTGAGTTAGCCACTTGAGCTTAGATCCACCTGGCCCCCTGGCTCTGAGCTTGGAGGACTAACAAAGGCTCCACCAGGGCTGCCTACCTACCAGCTGATTTTCACCCTGGAGTAAGTGGCAGGAAGAGGCAGAAGATGGCAGAGCCCGGGTCCCATACCTCTGCTCCCTGTCTCAATTGGCAACATCCCGCAGTCCTAGGCTGGGGGAACCAGGGGAAGAATTGTGATTCAGAGGTGCCTGCTGGAGGTGCCACTTACGCAACATCCCTGGCGTGGTGCTGTGCTTAAAATACAAGCTCCTCTGTGGTTTGTGCATTGAGCGGCACTAAAACTGGAGGCGGAGGGAAAATGGAGGGGTATGACCTCAGTGCAGGTCTGAATGGGAGGGAAAAGTAATGATCAGAAAACAATCTAAGAGTTCTCACTTCAGAACAAGTAGTCACAAAGTCACTTTGCCTTTCCTTCCTCTTCTGTGTTCTTTCCTTCATCCTTCTGCATCACTCCTTCCGTTTCAGCATCCCCGGAGTCTCATTGGCATGAGCCAGGATGAAACTTTTTTTTCCCAAATTATTTAAAATGTTATAAAATTGTATTCCGACTTGTGAAGCCCTGACTCCATTAAAATACCCCATTCCAGGCTGAGGGAGAAATTCAGTATTTAGCAACATGAATGTATTATCTGAAAGATGCTGGATTGACGGACCTAGGGCATGTCTACACCCCTTATTTCGAAATAATAAGACAAGTGTCCGCACTACCATGCCCGTTGTTTCGAAATAAAGGGTTTGTTATTTCAAAATAGTCACAATCAGGAGTTAAGTGGAATAGCACTATTTTGAAATTGTTATTTCAGGAGTTATTTCAAAATAACTCCCTAGTGTAGACATGCCCCTAGAGACTAAGGACCTGGTCCAACGCCTGTTTCAGTCAGTGTTGTTGACTTCAGTGAGCATTGGATCAAGCCCTAAAGTCTTAGGTGTATCCACTGAACAAATACAGCATGATCAGGAACAATGCAAACTTCACTGCCCTGTCCATTCAGTGTCTCCCCTTCCCCCCATGCCAGCCTGAAGGGACGATGACTATGAAAGAAAGGATGTCAGTTTTCAAAGCCAATAAATTCTTGTTTTCTGCTGGGAAAACCAATAAGGGCACCTAATGGAAGCTGGACACCTCCTCAAAGAACTGGACCAAGACTGTCAACTCAATTCACACAGGCCACGACCCAGTTCTTTAATAGTAACGACTTTCCGTAATTATCAGTCTAGACTGATTTGACCTGGGCACCTTTAAGAAAAATACTCCCTCTGCCATGATCAATCCCTGAGAGAGCTGTTCAGCTTCCGAAAATGTCAATAATTTAGATTTGCAGGTTCTTATCTCATGCTAAACATAGTGCTGGAGCATCTGTCCCTCTTTGCCAGCTTGATCCCTTACCCTAAGGAAGGGCTGGAACGTAGCTGGGCCATCCTCTGAGAAGTCCTGGCAAAGAACTGTGACTTAGTGTCATGTTCCTTCCCCTGCTCTCTTCTTGCACCTGTGGGGTGCGGAATTTTCTGCATCTCTTATAAAGCTAACTTACTTCCCCCTTGTGCTAGCTGACTGGCGTGTGAACGCTGCCCATTCCACACCTGCTTGCTGGCTGGAGAAAATAGCAGCCCTAAGCATCGCTTACCCCATCCACCCAGACTTACTATACATGCCACACAGTGGGAGGCATTATGCATGGTTTTCCCTCTGTTTACATAGGTGAGTTGGCACCCCACTCCCTCCCCAATCTCACCTGTTTTGGTAGCTACACTCCTTGAAATGTGTCATTGTTTCATATAACTTTTGGCAGCGTAGAAAGTTGGTGCATAATAGTTTTGGTCCAGATGTTTGAAATGATCTACACAAGTGTGGAATTATTAAGATTTGCCGATTAGGATGAAAGCCAATTAAACCTGACCAAAGCAAAAAGTAGGAAGTGGTTTTATAAAATAGGCACAGCAAACACCCGAAATGTGCAATGTCTTGTTTATAGGTAAGGTCAGGATGTCCTGAATTGTGGGATGCGCATCTCAAAGAGTGCTACCAGAGAGCAATTTGTTTTTAAAAATTTAAAAAGTAAACACTTTATACCACACACTACTGTTCTTGCATAGCGCGCTCACACGTGCTTTCTCATGTCAGGGGGCTGAATGAAAATGCACATATAAATGTACCATGGGCTCGCAGTAACTTTTTTCCTCTAAGAAATTTTAAAATGCTTACCAGTTTGGGGTGGCACGTTTATTTCTGCCGAGGCACTTGTCGTTTTCATGGTATTTCCCATTGCTCTCTTTATTCTCATCAATGCACTTCAGAACTAAGACAAAGGAGATATTAAAAAGGACTCAGGATAGCACCTGCTATGCCAATGCATAAAAATGACCCAATTTAATACTCTCAGGTTTTTATATAGCTGGCTTTTGAAAGCTGCTGTTTTACATGCATTTGAGTATCTTAGTTGCTGAACTCTCACCACTCTGCTGCTTTTATCAGGGGAATAGCAGAAAACCGCAACTAGGGAAGTTGCTAAAAAGTACTGTACATAGCAAAAGTTTCCATTACCACTACCTTAGCACAATAGGAAGTCACAGCAAAACTGTGAATATATATTCATGTGTTTTCTTGGGTGTATGCACTTCTCAGCATTTGGAGTTCTGAAGTGATGAGGAAATGGATTAGATTGATGTATCTCTTGTCAATCCTGGCTTTGAAGTTTTATTGCTAAGTATAGGCAGAGTTGTTTTGCAGCTTCCTTTTGTTGCAATTCTGGTCTTGCTGTATATATAATTAAAAAGGGGGGGGGGGGGCTTAATTTTTTTCTAATCCAGGAAGATCCCATGGTAGCATAGGAATTAGCAAACTAGATGAGATCAGGATCCATCTGGACTTTGACAGGAGACCATACAAAATACTTCAGAGGAAGATACATGAAACACTTCAGATGGCAACTATGGAAATTGTTGTCCATAGGAAAAGTTCCTTTTAAACCCTATATAGCAAGCTAGTTGATGCCCTGGAATAGGAGCCTATCTTGAATTGAATAGAATAAAACCACCATTAGAGCCTAGTTCCACAGTCAGAATACCTAAGCAATGCCTTGTTTCAAATAGCAACAAAACAAAATGTCCTGACGCCATCACCTAAAATCAGATGATTTTTATCTCTTTCCGGCTGTTAGTCTGAGAAACTGACAGCATTGGCCCTAACTAAATCCTATAGCACAGCACTTACTGTATTTACTGAAGAGTCGGTGAACAGTGCAGAAAAAGCTGATTTCGTCTATTTTATCTACCTTATTTATTTCAAAGACTCCTTAGGGCCACAAGCTGCTGCCCATATTCATGATTGGCTCGATTTAGATCATCTCTCGGTTTGACCAGAAATTCCATTTTCTCTCTCTTTATTTTATATCCTGGTCCCGAGAGTCCTCCTCAGTAAATATTTCATTGAAATTTGATACATTTCCTCTAAATGTCACAGTTTTGACAAATCAGCATTTTCCAGCCAAAAACTGCTGAAAAATTCCCAGTAAGACCTCCTCCTAAATCATGTAGGACGTTATGATATTTTTCCCCTAAATCTTTAAATATATGAAACTTTTTGGTCTTGTGACTCCCATTCATTTAGTGGGAGATGCACTGGTTAACCCTGTGTATTAAAATATGCAGAAGGTTCTTGAATGATCCAGTTTACACATTTTGGGGTGAAAATATTTCACTTGAGCAGTATGTAAGACTTTTGTGCATAGCTATAAATATACCTTCTTGAACGTAATGTGCATGTTAGCAGAGCATATAGAAACCAAGAGCATATGGGCCGATTCTGTATCTTTATTAGATTTGTTGAAATAATAAATGACGGGAAGAGACCTTGCAGGGTCCTCTCGTCCAGTCTCCTGAGGCAAGACTAAGTATTATGTAGAGCAGGGTTGTGGAACCTAAGGCCCAGGAACCAGATGCGGTCCCTGGCTTGGCCTGGATCTGGCCCTCAGGGCTCCTCCCCACCCCCAGCACTGGGGAGCCTGCATTGGCACTCCAGTCTCCACTGCCCCCCTCCTGACCGATTTTTCTGGGGTCAGTGGCCCCTGACACAAAAATTGTTTCCTGTCCCTGATGTAGCCTATCCCCGTCAGGTGTTTATCTAACCTGTTCTTTAAAACTTCCAAAGTTGGAGATTTCACAGCCTCTCTAGTTAGTTTGTTCCAGTGCTTAACTACCCATACAGTCAGATTCCCCCCCCCCCCCCAATGACGAACCTAAATCTCCCTCGCTTCAGTTTAAGCCCATTGCTTCAGATCCTCTCCGCAGTGGGTCATTTATCGCCATGCTCTTCAGAACAACCTCTTACATAGTTGAAGACTATTATTATATCCTCCCTCCGTCTTCTCTTCTCCAGATTGAACAAACTCAGTTTTCTCAATCTTTCTTCCTAGGTCATGTTTTCAAAACCTATAATCATTTTTACTGCTCTCCCCTGGACTCTAGCCAGTGTGTCCCCATCTTTCCTGAGATGTGATGCTCAGAACTGGACACACTACTCCATATGAGGCCTTATCAGTGCTGGATTGAGTAGAAGAATTACATCTCACATCTTGCTTACAACAGTCCCACTAATGCAGAATGAGGTTCACTTTTTTTTCCAGCAATAGTCCGTTGTTGATGCTCATTTAGTTTGTGACAGGGTGGCCAGACTGTGGCTTTTACTGCTAAAATGTGACTTGGAAAGCCCTCACAATCTCCCATTGTCCACCTACAGCACAGAGTGGTGGGGAATGTAGGACCTCTGTCTTGCAGTAGAGTGATGGGGTAGGGGTTTCTGTCCAGCAAGGAGGGGAGCCTCAGGATTTCAGCCCCAGGGGTAGCTGAAACCCAAGAAGATGCATCCGAGCTCTCAAATTTCTGAAAATTGTTGTATGTGGTTTAGAGGATTAGTAAGTTTGGTCCCCCGTATACTATAGCCTCCAGATCCTTTTTGGCAGTACTTCCTTCAAGGCAGTCATTTCTTATTTTGTATTTGTGCAATTGATTATTCCTGCCTTAACATAGTACTTTCCATATGTCCAAGTTATCACCTTATTCCATGGGTAGCTCTTCTGACATCAGTGGGGCTACTCACATAGTCAGGTAACTGTTCAGTGAGGGTAAAGGTGGTAGAATGTAGCCTTTATGCTCAGAACTTTTTAGTTTTCTAAAGTTTTGTACATTTATGTAATTATAACTATTTTTAGGTCACCACGGCTACTTTTAAAAGTATATCTTAGTGACATTTTCCATGTTAAGTTTCATTGCCACCAATGACAGTTATTTAAAATAAATAACTTGAGAAGGGAATGAAAATTCATGACTCTTTCCCGTACTTCACTTATCCAAAGTGCAAAGAGCCACTCCGGGAGTCAATTCATTTGGCAGCAATCTAGTTTGCCATTAGGTGCTTAGTGAGAGTCGTGGCACTTTCCATGCGCTTTGGGGCATGTTCCGAAGCTCGTCTTTTCTCGCAGGCATTTGAAAATGTGAAGGGAGCTTTTCAGATAGGGAATTGTTCAGAGGGGACATAGTTGTGTTTTCAAATTGCTGGGTTGTACCACAGCTTATGCTGTATTTTTGAGTAAAGCTAAGAGAGTGTAGAGTGTATGAGTAGCAGCCTTGCATACTATTTCATTCATCTAAATGAGGGTTGGCATGCATAATTCTTCATTACAATCGGGAATTGTGAAGATCAGCAATATGTACTTACATACAGTGCATTGCATCAAGATACAATCAATTAAACCTATTTTCCATGATTTTTTTTTTTTGCCTGTAATATGTACCAGTAAAAGAAAATTGAATAGCAGCATGGATGAGTGGACTCTGTCTAACTAAATGCCTATGAAATGATAATTGTTTAATGAAATATACTCAAGAATGGAGAGTCTACTCAAAGCATTATGTACCATGTAAACCTTGTGTCAGCTTGGAACACTGGCAGAGCAATTACATAGGGGTTGCATGTATCCCCCGTATACTACATTCACAGGTTTCTATGCCGCTCCCAAAAAAGGTGGTGCAGAGATCCTACTGACTGTAGGATAAGGAGTGATTATAGAAGTTAGGCTTACATGGCTCCAGTGAGCCAAAATCCTGCATAGAGAAGTAGAGTTGTTGGATCTGCTAGTTAGGAGGACCTCCTGAGACATCAAGTTCAGTTCCCTGCTATTGAAGGCAACCCTGGTGTACTGTCCTGTTCATAAAATTATCCAACTCAGGTATCAATCTTACTTCAGCTCACAGGAATGTCAGCCACAGAGGGGCTATTATTCATGCCTCCTGGTCTGCAGGTTTAGGGGTTGCTTTCCCCCACACAAAGACCAATTACTCAGGGTTTAAACAGAGTTTGAATTACACTATAAGCGTCTCATTTTCAGTCTTAATTCCACAGCCACCCTTACATGGATATATGGTTTTGTAAGTGCAAGTTGATATAGCCACAATTCAGGTTGCTTTGGCATCTTTGTTCTTGCTTGCATCCACAACTCAGATATTTAAAGGGCTACAACCCTAGGCCTGCAATGAGCTCTGCATGTGGGGCCAAGCAGCCTCTTTGACTTCAGCAGGGCTTCATTACAGGCCGAGGAGTCAGGTCATATCAATTTCATTGAGGGACTGAGTCTTAGCAACCTAAACTGTGGACCCAAATTATTGAGTCTGATTTTGTACCAAAATATTTGCTTCTATAGAAATGGATCTTAGATTTGGCTCAGAACGGCACGTACCATTCAGTTCTTTTGCACACAGGATCAAGTTTTAAGACACTGTCATGTTGGGGTACATAATTTAGCATTGCATTTCTGAAATGAGTCTGCTGTCCAAGGGATTATTCAAAAATATATTCAGAATGCCCAAGAGCTGTTGCCCAAAGTTTGCCCAGAAATCCCAGTTTTCCAAGAAACGAATATAAACTAGTGCATTTCAAATGAGGAATTGCGAGGGTCATCGTTATAATATGCTGTGTGTTTTACGTCCATCTATTGCTTGTTAAACCCCTGCATTTGCAAAGACTTAATCATGGGAAGTGTGTGGTTATATCGCACACCTCTTTGTGAAACATAGGGCAGCGTGTCACTTTTATTCGGGACACTCTTCATGCCTTGACGTACACATTTGAAACAACACATTTTACTAATTTTACCATCCTATGGGTCCCTTGTTCCTGTCACTTTTCAAAATTTAGGCGCCTGCATCTATCAGGATGTAACATGCACTTGGAAACCTCACATCAGAATAATGAATTGGTATAAACACACAATCATGGAGAAATCCAAGTACCATGCAAAACACAGAGAAAGATATTGCCAACTCCTGACAGTTGAGCTAACAGAACCTGCTGTTATATCTGATGTTTCTCATAGGCCATCGCTTGTGGACATTTATTTAATCATTGGCTGGCTGGCTATCTCCTTTTATTTTAAGATTTTCAGTAGCAATATGTAATTTTTTGCTCATCTCACAATGGCAAGGAAAAGGACTGGAGGATCTAACGACTCTCTTGCAACTCTCTCTTTGAGGGTTCTTTAAATATAAAGTCCAAATTCTGCACTGGTTACTGTCTTTGGCTTGAATAAGGCCTGGAAGGTCTATCCCAATATGCAGAGAATGCTATCCTGAAAGCATGGAAACAATAGTTACCTTTAAATGCTGTGCATGGTATTCCAGGTCGTAGGACACTTCACGAAAAGAGCAGGCATGATCCAGTTTTCATACTGCCTGCAGTGTCTAGCTGATCAGGTCGAGAAGCAGCCAGCCAAATGAGTGTGTTGTGAACTTCACCCTATCATGTAGAACGACACTTGCCAAACAGGCCACATACTTCCTCTGTGAGAAATAAGGAAGGCACAAAGTGTTGCAACAGATGTGGTTCCTGTTGCTATTCAAGTACTGGGTGACACTTTTTCTCTGTGAGCTGTGGAAAACAGGGAGGTATTGAATATTTAGCACTAGAGTCTGTTTGATCATGTAATGAAGATGGGCAAAATAACCTGTATTTTATGCTAGTTGTACATAAAGGGCTGTTCTTTTTTTCGTAAGGCATTTATCCATCCAGTACAGATCAACCTCCAAAGCTTACAGCTTATGTTCTGTAAGATCTTGCCTTTTCTAGATTTGCAGCAAGGCAGGTTTGCCTGAGATCACTGAGGTTTGCCTGAGATCAGGTGCTAAATCTTGCTCCAACCAGACTATATCTCAAAGCCCTTCTTTATTCTCAGCCCTTTGCTTCAAACACAAGCCCACTCCTATTGCGACATAATGTTTTTTGACAGATCACAAAAAATAATCAAGAGCCTGCATTTAGAGCATCTCCTCTTAGCATCTCTGACTGCATTATGCCCTGTAAGTAATTAAGCCTCAAAACACCTCTGTGCTCATTGTTGTTATCCCTATGCATCTGATAGGGAAACTGAGGAACAGCGCTATCAAATTATATGTTAAGGAAAACTTAAGGAACAAATGGCAGAGGTTATTTAAAGTAGCTTGAATATATACCTTTTTTTTTTCCTGACCCACATGTGTTCTGTAATGTTAATGTAACTCATTTCATATAGCAGGCTTAAGAAATAACATACTAGAGTTCAGCCACCAATTAATGTTTCAGACTCAGATCGGACGTTACTTGTTGAGCCATGACACACAATGAAATGGAAAAGCTCAATGACCACAGAAACTGTTGGATAGGATTCATTGCAAGCAGGGGAGAGAGATTAAATTCTCCTGGTAGCGGATTGGGCTATAATTCTGAACTACAGTAATTCAAGGAGAATGTCCTTACTTGTATATGCTATACTTGTGATTGTTACCTTGAGCAAAGTACTGGGAGGTTTGGAATGGAAGTGGAGTTTGTAAGGGTGAACTCTTACCTCCAGTGCTTTTAGGGAGAGAGTTTGACAGCAGCCATTGTAGCGTTGGATGACTATTGTTGCCAGTTAACGTCTGACTGTAGGAGCTGTTTCTGGATGACACAGTTCTGCGGCAGGAAGTGCATTTCCCCCGCTGAAGCACCATGTCTCTGGAATCATTGGAGGAGCCTAGAGCAGGGTCTGTACAGACTCTGTGTAAAGGGCCAAGGGCTCTGTCCTCACCCTTCTACTCTATTTCTAATAGCAGCCTAAACCTGGTGCAGCTCCTTCGTGCAGGGAGTGCAAGGACTGGGATTATGTGTGGGGGGATGCACATGTTGGGAGGAGGTGTTTATTGTCCCGGCTCTTCCTCCATGTATATTTGCATTTGGTTACTCTTAATCTAGCCCATAGCAGAGCAGTCTGAAGGCTGACAAGGACTTAGGGCATGAGACAAGTATTTTTCTGTTGGAGAGAGCCAGGGAAGTGCACTGTATAAGGCACAGGGCACTGAGCAACAGCTGTTGTTCACAAAGCTGGATTGAAACGTACCTGTCCTTGCTGTTCACAAAGCTGGATTGAAACGTACCTGTCCTTGCCAAAACAGGGCCCAGTCTGGTCCCAAACTGGGCTGATTCCAAGGGTGCCATGTTTAAAGAGACGTGGATCAATTCTTGCTGGAGGGAATTAAATGAGAATCCCCGCTCTCCTTGTATACACTGTTGATTGCGAAGGCTGGGCTAAAGGACTCTGCACTGCACCTACAGTGGCCACCTTGTATCTGCGCAAGGGGTAATACCAGCACCATAGGCTACTCATAGGTTCTAAAATATGATAAGCAGTGAGATTCGATACAGGCTTGGCTCTGCACCTCCAAATCGATGAGTATTGCTGTCGCATTTTGGGAGGAGGGCTTGTAATTTGTGATAAAGTAACCATCAGGCAAACAGCAAGTGTGTCATTTGAGATACCGGCACACACTGCTTTGCAGAGCCTCCTTGGTTACTAGCAGAATGGCACCTGGAGAGAGATGTGCAAGGGAAAAAAAATCATACCACCTGCAAAGTGTCAGAACTTCTTTTCCATTTTTGAAAAATCTCAGCTGTCACAGGGAGTCTTGTGCCTCAAAACCATCCCTAGCTCAGACCCACAATATTTCCTCAACATCATTCCACTGCTCTGCCAACACTCCTCGCTTCATCTGTTTGTGAGCATCTTGCTTGATCACCTCTGAGCCTTCTTCACTGCAGCCCCTATGTTTGTTATTATCTTCCTGAGCTCATCCAATAGATCCTTCCAACATAGAAGTCTCTCTAGAAGACCCATTTCTGCTGTGTTGGGAATGGGAAGACCTCAACATACTTTTCTCAGGGCATGGCCAAGTGCCATTTGACTGCACTACTTGCATGCTGTATTACTTCTTCCCAGCCTGTGTGTGCTTGTGAGCGCCATGACTCCGGGATGCTGCCTTCTGTTATCCCTAACCAATAATAGACAAAAATACAGCTTTATACTTGAAGCAAAATGCAGGACAATGTAGCACTTTAAAGACCAACAAGATGGTTTCTTAGATGATGAGCTTTCGTAGGCCAGACCCACTTCCTCAGATCAAATAGTGGAAGAAAATTGTCACAACCATATATACCAAAGGATACAATTAAAAAATATATCTGGTTGTGATAATTTTCTTCCACTATTTGATCTGAGGAAGTGGGTCTGGCCCACGAAAGCTCATCATCTAATAAACCATCTTGTTAGTCTTTAAAGTGCTACATTGTCCTGCATTTTGCTTCAGCTACCCCAGACTAACACGGCTACATTTCTATCACTAGCTTTATACTTGACATTGATCAAATACAAATGTGGGCATTCTCATTAGCTTCAGCACTGGAGTATTCGTTACACAGATCCCAGCCTTGCCCTTTGGTATTCTTATTGATGTTGATGTTGTTATGTCTTCATTCACATGCATGGTGCAATTTCAGGCAGCTGTCAAGGCAGCTTGAGTTGGCTTCTGCTCAATCATACCTGCCCAGAGTTACTCCATTAGTTAGTGGCAATGTGAGTATCCCAGGGCAGAAGAGATCCAAACAGGAATTACAGTTAGTCCAAAAGCACAAGAAAAGAGCAAGACAGACCCTTGTTCGTGATGGGACGTGTGGAGGACAATGATGGAGGGATACTGCTCCCCGGGAGAGCAGTTTCTTGTGTGGTACAGGTGGTAAAAGCCATTGTGGTGCAGGTTTCTGGCAGTAGGTTGGTGGTGGTTCAGTTCTGAAAGACTTTAGCATGGTGGTTCTCAAAGTGTAGTCCATGGACCACTAGTGGTCCGTGCCTCAAACTCAGCCCCCCCCCCCTTCCCTTCTGCCCCACGCACTGGGGAGCCTGCACAGCTGTGAGGCTTAGAGCACCCTCCCTGGATTCTGGGCGTGTGGGAGGTGAAGAAAGCCCCGCCCAGACCCAGATCCTCACTTGCATCCGCCCCCAGCTCCCCACCCGCTTCCACCAGGCAGCCCAGGGACCCCGTGCAGAGCTGTGGGATTGAGGTCCTGCCCCTGCTTGTGTGCTGCTGCTGTTCCACCCACCCCAGCCCCGCTGGCATGCAGAGACCCATGTGGGCGGGGAGAGGGAACAGGTTCCCTGCCCTTGGGGCCTGGCCAGGATTGTCCTTGAGCAGCCACCACCAGGCGAGATGGGCAGGAGGGATCTGGGGTGTCGCGGGCTGGCAATGAGGCAGTGGGAGGACTGGGGGAGAAGGAAGCAACAGGGTCCACCCCCCGTGCCCTCGAGAGCCGGCCCTGCTCCCTGTCTGACACTATGGGTGGCGCAGGGATCCCTCGCAGAACTGGGCCAGGGTGGGGTCTAGGGGCGGGGGAAGCAGGGGCCAGGGTGAGGAGGTAATGGGAGAATTGGAGACTGGGGTGCAATGGGGTCATGCTCAGAGATCGTAGGACCTGGGGGCAACTGGTAAAGTGTGACCCCTCCCCACAAGGCAAGCCTGTGAAAAGAGCAGACCCCAGGGACTGCTCATGGCTTAACCCATGCCAGGGAGCGGACAGAGCTCAGGTCCTGGAACAGTGCAGGGGGAGAGCAGGCCTGCCTCTTAGGCTGTGAAGTGAGAGTTCTGCTGTGGGGGGACGCTGGGAGCCAACATCTCTGGCAAGGTAAATGAACTGGACAGTCATGGAGTGGAGAGGCAAGGAGCTACTTGCTGGCCAGAGAGGGAGCTGAGCTCCTTTCCCCCTCCCCACCTCACTGGGGGAAGAGTAGGGCAGTGACATGCTGTCCAGAGGCTTTCCCCGCTGCAACGGGGCATTGAAGCCAAGTAAGTGTCCCTCCTCATGCTCAGATCCCCGCACTCTTCCCTTGCCAAGACCTCAAACCCCCAGCTTGCTCCTAAATTTTGCCTTGCTCCTGTACCTTCCCTCCTAGCCACATACTGCACCCTCCCTTGCTCTTGTTCTCTCTCTGCTTGCCAGACAGCCTACTCCCAGCCTGCTTCTGCACCCTACCTCCCACCCAGACCTTGTACCCTCAACCCCTGCTGTGTCCCACCTCCTGCCCAAATCTTGCACCCCCATCCTTATCCCACTCACTGGTAGCCCTGTCCCGCACACTGAACCCCTTCTTTTTGTCCCCACCCCAGAGCCTAAAGGGGTCCACAAAATCCACCAGCTCTGGCATCCCAGAAAAATAAATCTGGCCTATGGGAAACCTTGAACCTCATTCCTCTTTGTCTCTTCCCCTCACCTTGTAGGACTGGAGCACCAGAGGAGTGAGATGTCTCAGTTGGGGGCCACATCAGAGAGGGTTGGGGGGGGAGGTTGGAGCGTTTTTTTTGCTTCTCACTTATGTGGTCCCCAACGGATTTTTCTGTGGGTCAGAGGCCTCCGACCCAAAAAAGGTTCCCCACCCCGCCATAAATAAAGGAAGCATTGAAACCTTTTGTGTTGGACATAAATTAATATTTTACTTTATTTAAAAGGAAGTTTGATAAACTAACATGAGAAAATCAAAACGCTTAGTCTGTGTAATAATGTAAATGAAACCATTCTCCCTAGCTGCAGCACCAGCAAAATGGCTCGGGCGTCATTATGTAATTAACAGTGAGTTTCCATTAGCACTGGTGGGCCGCGGAAAGGTTTGCATTCAGCCAGATGGTCCACGGATCATAAAGTTTGAGAACCACTGCTTTAGCAGAAGTATGTTTTCAGAATGCATGTGAATGGAGGGAGTTGTGGCAGCCAGCTGTCTGAGGAAGTTTCTAGTTCCACTCACAGATGACGCTCATGGTGTCCCTGAACAATAATGCTAACGTGGTTCGCATAATACCGTCTTTCAATTGAAGCTGCTTCTCATTGCCCTTGTGCGATTGCACAACATGCAGTGTTGCTTTCCTGTAAATGGGGATGAGGGCTGGGGGGATGAAATAACATTCACTAGGATTGCTTAACTCAACTGCAGCAATTCATTTTCAGTGAGGTTATAGTTGTACTGATTTTTTTTTCCCACAGGGGTTGACATAGAAGTCAGATGATTTTCCATAGGTCATAGAGGGCTACCCCAGAACTGTCTGTGACTTAAATTGCATGTAAGCCCAATTAGGAGTGGGATTTGTACAGCGAATTGGTCTTGTTGACCTTCTGCATAGGGGCATCGTTGCTAACTCATGAGTCCCATGATATGTCAGGCATTATTTTTTAAAGACTCAGCTTAAATGTGGGAATCTCAGCTTCCATTTAAAAGTAAGTTTCTTGCCCCCATGTGTGCCCAGAAAAAGATTTGAAAATCAAAAGGCAAATAAAAGAACGCCACATTTATTACTTTTAAGCCAATCTCATGATCTTGTTGTGTCTGACTCAAGATGTTTGAAAGCTTGGAGATAGCAATACTGGGAATTTCAGCCACTGTGAGTGAACAATTCATTCAACATTTCTGCATCCCCTTAAATTGGTCCATTTCTTTTAAGCTAATGTCCAATTTATCCCTGGTTACTACAAATAATCAGTAATAGAGAAAGTGTTTTCTATGGTGATGGTGATGAAAAGAAAAGCATGGCCCTCGATATATCTATTTTCTCCACGAGTCTCCCCTGAAATCATAGACCTCTGCTGGTGTATATAGAATATTTTTGTTAAATATGAGATGTTGCTCAAAGATTAAGCCTTTATTGTCGTAGTCTCTGGCTTCTGTTCACTGTGTTTGCTCCTGAGGTCTGCAGATACGGACGAGGAAATGATGAGCTCAAATTGTGGCGTGAATTTGAATTGTGTTAATAGGAATGTTTCTCCCCTTCCCCACTCCCCTCCAACCTTCAAACAGTTTTCAGCAGAAGTACCACAATAGGGAAAATAATGCTTTTTTGCTGAATTAGGGTCCATGTCTAAAAAATAAGTAATTAATTCTGAGGCATAACGCTGGATCCTATATTACATTTAAAACCAAAGTGCAAGGCTTACTTCCTGAATACAATTATTATTATTTTTTAAAAAAAAGCGCAGATTGAGGAAATGGTCACTACCACGAAAAACTACAGAACAAACATTATTGCTGAGCCAGTTGCAAAAGGAACTGGCTAGAGGAAGAGAAAAAAGATCACGGCTAGAGATGAGTTCTAAAGTAAAATCCCTAAAATGTTCCTAGCCATCACCAAAACTTCAAACTTCTGGGAAGCTTGGATCTTCTTTTGAATTTTGTGACTTGGGCTCAGCTGATGTATAAGAGGGTAATGCTAATTTACCCCTGCTGCGGATCTGGCCTGTATTCTTTCCTCTACAGGAATAACCTTTGTGGAGTTTCCTATGAACAAAACTCAGCCCTTTTGTGTTTGGCTGGAAGGGAGAGCAGGGGTTTTCCCCATGGAAGAATTTGGAGATCCCACTCCTAGAGTATGTAAATACCCTGAGCTCATGAGGAAATGCAATAGATTTTTCTCACTGCTTTTGTACTCCGCTGCTCCTGCTAGCTCCCATTGACCCATGGAGAGTACCGCTCCCAGAGGAGCTGTATGTCTGGGGATTCCTCTGAATACTCCAGTGTGTAGTTCTGCATTGAAAAGGAGGAGGCTGAGCAAATCAGCAGTCTCACAGAATTTCAGGCCACATATTGGTTGGCTTGTTTGACTTTCCCTGGATTTCCCTGATGATGATTAATAAACATGTTTCTACAGTAGTGTCTGAGAAGCCCCATTGTGGTAGGTGCTGTACAAAGTACTAAGTGGTGCCGGCCCCTAAAGAGTTACAATGAAAATGGGCAAGACAGACAAGATGGAGGAGAAGCTGTATATCCATGCCACACCATGTAGTGGCCAATGTCTCTGAAAACAAGACCAGGTTCCCTGGGAAGATTTGTGAACTGAGTTTCAAATCAATGGGGGAGTTTTGTGTCGTTTCAGATCTCACTCCAAACGTTGCACAAATCTTGACTCAAAAGCCTATACAACGTTCTTCCTCATATAGTCCCAATCTAGTATAGAACGTTAGCCGGGAAACTGAAGTCAATGGGATTACTCCCATTCTTCATACTAAACATACATGTAAATGCTTTGCTGGGCCACAGCTAATTTTGAAGCTGATAAGGACTGTCTACTGCTCTGTGTTTGTACCATGCCTAGTATAACAGGGCCCTGTTCTTGTTGGTGTTGAAGTATTGTCATTATACCCATGTTAAATAATCATAACATTGCTATTGGCTGAACTCTGGGAACAAACAAAGGTCTAGTCTCTTATTGCAGTAGGAGCAAACTTCACTCTTATTAAGCTTTTGAAGTCAAGGGTATTCTGTTGATTTACACAAGAACAGGATCTGATCTGCTGCCTTCTCAGTTAACTGTCTTCATTCCAGTCCTCCTTAAAAATGTGCTAGTCTGTAAATAACCATATGAAGATTCAGTAAAGGTGGGCACCTAGAAAGTCATTCAGTTTAAATGGGAGATCAAGGGATAGATGCTGTGTTTTTGTAGCTGCGTTGTTACCAGGATATTAGAGAGACAAGGTCCGTGAGGTAATATCTTTTATTGGACTAACTTCTGCTGAAGAGAGAGACCAACTGTCAAGCTGTATAGAGCTCCTCTTCAGGTCTGAAGGAAGGTATTCTGGGCTTGTCTACACTAGAAGCTTGCATTGGTGCAGCGGCAGTGTTCTGGTGAAAATGCTGTAAGCCAAGAGGAGAGAAGCTATCCTGTTGATGTAATCACTCCACCTCTATGAGTGGGGGTAGCTATGGCAATGGGAGAAGCTGTCCTGTCAACGCAGTGCTATCTACGCCAATGTTTAAGTCTATATAATTATGTTGCTGAGGAATGTGGATTATTCACACCCCTAACCAACACAGATATACCAAAGTAATTCTGTAGCATAGACTGGGGCTAAGGTTCAGAAAAGGGCAACTAAAATGATTAGGGGTTTGGAACGGGTCCCATATGAGGAGAGGTTAAAGTGACTGGGACTTTTCAGTTTAGAAAAGAGGAGACTGAGGGGGGATATGATAGAGGTCTATAAAATCATGAGTGGTGTGGAGAGGGCCGATAAAGAAAAGTTATTTATCAGTTCCCTAAATAGAAGAACTAGAGGACACCAAATGAAATTAATGGAGAGCAGGTTTAAAACTACTAAAAGAAAGTTCTTCTTCACACAGCGTGTAGTCAACCTGTGGAACTCCTTGCCAGAGGAGGCTGTGAAGGCTAGGACTATAATAGAGTTTAAAGAGAAGCTAGATAATTTCATGGAGGTTAAGTCCATAAAAGGCTATTAGCCAGAGGATAAAATGGTGTCCTTGGCCTCTGTTTATCAGAGGCTGGAGAGAGATGGCAGGAGACAAATCGCTTGATCATTGTCTTCGGTCCACCCTCTCTGGGGCACCTGGTGCTGGCCACTGTCGGTAGACAGGATACTGAGCTAGATGGACCTTTGGTCTGACCCAGTACAGCCGTTCTTATGTTCTTATGTAAGATTGTCATAGCTAACACAAGGTGAAATAGATAGTTTAGCATAAGTTAGCGCACATTCTAAGGGACCATTCAAAGTGAAGTAGCCTGTTAGCAGATAGCACCCATGTAGTCATAGGACAAACAAGGGGGAAGGAGGTTAGTGGGTTATGGATTGCTATGAGAGGCCATAAATTCAGTGTTTTTATTACATTCATAACTTTGCTTGACACTAAAATCATGGTCTTAAAAGCATGGTGTTAACAGGCCACTTCATCTTGAATGGTTCCTTAGAATATGCTTATTTAAGCTAAACTATCTGTTTGACCTTGCATTTTAGCTCTCACACTCATAATTAAGGATGTTAAAATTAGGTTATTTTAGTAATCAAGCAGTTGATAGAATTTTTATCAATTACTCAATAGGGGGAAGGCAGCCCAGCTCAGACCCTGCTCGTACCGGGTTGGGGATCAAACTCTGCTGCAGCTCTGCAGTTTAAAACACAGTAGGAACTGGAGGGGGGCAGGCTGCCCGACTCCTACTGCCTTTTATATTGCAGAGCCACAGTGGGATTTGGTCCCAGCAAGAGCCAAGACTACCCAGCCCTTGTCCGGCTCCCCCCTGTACCGGCTCCTGCTCATCCCTCCCCTCTGCTTCTGATATAGCGGCAGCAAGGCGGGAGGGGGAATGTGAGTAGTCAACTCAACTACTTGATAAGCCTAGGCTTATCGGGTAGTCGACTAATCAACTACTCTCTTACATTCCTACTCTTAATACCATTCCCAGAACAGAGGAAGAGCTCCAAAGCTTCTCTCACCAGCAGAGGTTAGTCCAATAATAGATATAACCTCACCCACATTGTCTCTCTAAGATTAAGGTGGGATACTCATGTGAAAGTGAGAGAGGGGGGAAGAAGAGGCGTTCTGGTGATCTGAGCTGTGGTGCAGTCTGTTACTCTGTATTACAAATCTGAACAAGCACAAATGCAGGAAGCCAGCATGAAGGCTTCTGTTCCTTGGTTACTCTGCATTGCAATCTAACACAATGGAATTCACACTACAGCAACTTGCCAGAAGGACATGATAGTCCTGATTAGCTGAGGTTCCTCCATGAGACTAGCTTGCTGGGAAAAGATTGTCACTCTTATTCCTTAAACTGCTTCAAAACAAAATCCTGCAGGGAGATAGACATGATGCGCTAAAACCATGCCCTGGCTGTCAGCCAAATTATTAATCTGTATCTCTTTATCCAGCTCCTACTTCGAAACACTCATCTTTGTAAAGAGCTGTGTGACTTCAGCCCCATTTCCCAGCCTGGGAGGGAACGCCCAGAGGCGGGCAGAAGTGATAGCAGTTTTAAGTGATTTTGGTACATAAGGCCAGACTTTCAGCTGGTTCCCTGTTTCTCTGCTCTGTGCTTCAGCTAGAGCAATCATGGGGCTGCTCTAACTTGCATTTACTGGCAACTGTAAGGGCCATCTGTTAACTGGGAGCAGCGGAAGTGTGATATTCATCCTCCCCATGCCTCCAGCGCCTCTCCAGAGCGCTGTTATATTCCCAGTGCAAGGGGCATAGGAACTTGGTATTCTGGTTCTACACTTGGTAAGCGCTCCTCCAAAAGTATGGGTTTCTCAGTCAGGGAAGTTCTGGACAGTCTCATCTTGCTTTGCCCTTCTCAGGCAATGCAGCAAGCTAGAGAATCTGGCCTGTCTGGCACCTTTTCTCCACTGACTTCAGAACAATTTGCAATCGTTACTGAATTATCTGCAAAATACCCACGTAAGGCTGGGATTGTTACACATGTAATTATTTGTCGAAGATCACCAAGATCAATGGCACAGCTGAGAATAGAATTCATGCCTCTTACTTCTCCTGGCCTGTTTCAACTCTTAGAGCAGGCCTACATTTGCCGGGAAACCAGTGGTATGGTGATTAATCCCATGAGGGTTGATCTAGAAAGTCTAGTACAGACCCGCTACATTGACTGCCAGTTGCTCTGTCATTGACTCTGGTAGTCCATTGGAATGAGGAACATAAGGGAAGTCAATGGGAGAGTTTCTTCCATCAACGCCCCAACAGTGGAGACCCCACAGCAATACAACCTCAGGTATGTCAATTCCAGCTACACTATTCATGTAGCGGGAGTAATGTACCTTCGGGCAACATCGACCCATGGTGTAGACCTGCCCATAGACTCTTCCTACAGTAACTACTTTGAGACCAGAAATTCTGCACTCTTGATAGTTTGACATGTTCTTTGCTTACATACAGCCTTCCTGTAATCTAACCCCAAACTAATGAATAAATAGCTGGACTGTCTTTCTAGGTCCCTAATGGTGGTTTTTCTTTTGACTTAACAAACGAAAAAAATCTTTAAGGGTATATCTACACTAGCTTGTTAATTCGAGCTAGGTGGGCAAATCAGCGAACTAGAGTTGCAAATGAAGCCTGGGATTTAAATATCCCGGGCTTTATTTGCATGTTCCCGTCCGGCCGCCATTTTTAAATGCTCCTTACTCTGAACAAACTGCCCACAGCTACATGCGGCAGTTTAAAGTTAATCCGAACTAAATCCTTGGTTCGGATTAACTGTTACTCCTTGTGGAATTAACATGAGGAGTAACAGTAATCCGAACTAAGGACTTAGTTCGGATTAACTTTAAACTGCTGTGTGTAGCCACGGGCAGTTCGTTCGGAGTAAGGGGGATTTAAAAATGGCGGGCAGACGTGAACATGCAAATAAAGCCTGAGATATTTAAATCCCAGGCTTCATTTGCAACTCCGGTTCCCTGATTTGCCTACCTAGCTCGAATTAACGAGCTAGTGTAGACATACCCTAAGGAGTATAGTAATAATGAGCTATCCAGGTGGCTAACTTGCAGGACTGGCTCAGCATATAAACAATAGTCCCTTTCTGATTATATATGCAAAGTGATCATCGCTTCAGGAATCAGACAGAATGCTTCATTACATACAGTCCATGTATATGCTTACTAGAAACAAAGAAATGGATCTGGATTTTTTAAGTGCTACTCATGGCTTCTCAGAGACCAAATATTTAAAAATACTTTGATTTTTTTTCTTTGCCTTCATTTTTGGGGGGGGGGGTTGAGTGTTTAGGTTTGTATTTAACTTGTGTTATATTTTTTAAAAAGCTAATCAGCAGAGGCAATCTGCTTCTCTGGGTTATTTTTTTTAAAGACGGAAGTGTATCTGAGCAATTATTATAGTAAACTGATCTAAATGTTTGGAAATTAGAATTGAGTCATTTTTAACCATGTCATTGCGTATTCCAGCACTGATGTTGTAGGTCAGATGCTATCAGGCAATGTTAACATACCTGCATTTTGAATAAGTGGCTTTTGTGGTTACTCAACGACATCATGACATCCTTTCCCAGTAAGCTGTTTTCCAAATACAGCCCCAGCTGTGACAGGCAAGGAGGGTGTTGGGGAGAGATTCTGAACATGGGATTGGAAGCCAGAAACTCAAGAGTTCTTGTTTGGGTAGTTCTTGTCTGAACTCTCTGGCTTTGGCAAGTGATTTAAATATTGATGCTATTCAGAAGAGCACTGTAATGTTCTATATGCTCTGTATCTCGATCATTTCCACATCAAGCTATAATGAACAAAGACGATTTCCCCCACTTCCCCCGTTAGTCCAACAAACTCATCCTCCTGGTCATGCCTCATCACTAGTGAGGAATCCAGATCATGCTCCCCTTACCATTGTTGGGCGTGCAGTTCTTACAGATATAAAAGACTAACTGGTATGAGAGTTAGCTTATAAGAACTTTGTGGGAGGCTCACGCCCACCTGTGCGTTTGCATACTGAAAGGAGAAGGGAGCACTGATCTTGGTTGCATCCTTTGCTTTTATAACACAAACGGAATAACCGGTAATACATGGCATTAGCTCAGTGAAAGTAGTGGCCATTGCTTAAACTACACTAACAGAGATTTGTGAGACCACAGTAATATGTATCACTCTCCATTAAAGGTTTCAAACTGCCATGAGATGGATTATTGTCCCATACTACAGAAGAGGAAACTGAAGCACAAATAAATTATGTGACTTGCCAAAGGTCTTACAAAAATATGTGGCAGAGATGAGACTAGCACCCAGGCCTGCTCTCTCCCTCCATTTTCCAAAGCAGTTATTTTTCTGCCAGCTTCTCACCATGCACCAGGGAAGCACATATTGATAGGCTCAATTGACTTGGTGTCTGTTTTCTCTTTTAGGGAGGATCTGCTTTTTCTCCAGCTTCAGTGATTAGTGAGAAGAAAGCTCGAGACCAAGTGTCAGTTCTGGCTAATGAATTTGGATGCTCTTCATCCAGCAGTGAGGAAATTCTGTCCTGTCTCCGCCAGTTGCCTGCCAATGTGCTCAATGATGCACAGACGAGGGTGCGCCGTAGCAGTATACACGACTTTGTATTATGACTGAAATGTTAAACATGTACAGATGCTGGGCCAGATCCTTAGCTGGTGTAAAGTGGCATTGACTTCAGTGGTGTTATCCCCCGATGCCCACCAACTCAGGGCTTGGCATATTGATACTTATGACCCGATTCTCCTTTAAACTAAGGCTCATTTGCATTGCTTTGGCAGTGTAAATGTATCGTGAAGTGAGTTTCAGTGATCTCTGTCAGGGAGGGGAATGGCCTTAACGTAGATGGGAATCAGACCCCTAGTTTCCATGAGTTTTCTGCAGAAGAGGAAGTGTGAAGAGATCATTGTGCTTTGCATTTAATGTAATGCCTATGAAATGTGTCATGCTAACAGGCCTGGCGGGTGGAGTCCTTCACATCCAGGTAAAGAAGAGGTATCAGCAATACCAGTTAGCCAGTCACAGCACAACACTGGGCCTCATCCCTTAGAGCTGCCCTCTTGGCTCCTCTACTGAGGTTAGTCAATGACTGCAAAGGTTCTGGTTCCTTTCTGTTGTGATTTTGGACTGTGTTCTGTGGGTTGTTAGACCATCCACTCAAATCATCATTTCAGGCAGACAGACAAATAAGTTGTGGTCAGATGGGAATGTCCCTAATCTGGCCCAGCTGCTCCCCGGTGGAAGGCCCTGCATCTCTTTAGCAGTCCCTTGGCCGGCCCATCTCTAGGACAGCACTTTTCCTATTTAATGTGAGTTTTACCATTAACTTCAAGGGCAACAGAGTCCAGTCAACACTGAGCACTTTTGAAAATCCTGATCATGATTGTACTGTACTATTCTTTGTTCCCTTTGACCACAGCTCCTAGCTATAAGTGGGCCATTTCAGTACTGGGGCCCTGTGGTTGATGGAGTCTACCTTCAGGAACCTCTCACAGCAGCCCTGAAGCGTCCTCGACTTACGAAGGTGGATCTGCTCATTGGAAGTGCTCAACAAGATGGGTTAATCAGCAGAGCCAAGGCAATTAAGGTAGGCAGAGATTTACTGTGCAAAAGAAGTACCTACTCTTACAGCATTTAAACAAAATATTTACAAAGAGGATCCGTGCTGGCAGGAGAGAGACTTTTTGGCTTTCATAATTCTTGAATTGGACTCAATACAAATATACCAAAGCATTGTCCTTCATAAAGTAGTCCTGTTTTGACTAGCCAGTGGAAATATATGTCCATTTATTCTGTTGCATAGAGACAGTCTGGTTTGTCCAGTGTACATGGCTGAGGGGCATTGCTGGCACCTGACAGCATATATCTTCTTAGTAGATGTGCAGGCGGATGAGCCTTTGATGGTGTGGCTGATGAGGTTAGGTTTGCTGATGGTTTCACTAGGGTAGATGTGTGGACAGAGTTGGCAACAGAATAAATGGACACGAATCAGACATCAAGAATAGTAACATACAAAAACTAAATAAAGAATATTTTAACCTCCCTGGATACACCGTTACAGACTTGCAAGTTGCCATTCTCAAGCAAAAAAACCCTGCAAAAACAGACTGCAACTTGAAACTGCTGAGTTGGCATTCATATGCAAATTTGATACCATCCCAAATGGGTCTGAATAGGAACTGGGAATGACTCATTACAATAAGTAATATTTCACTTCCCATCTTTTCACCTTCTTATCCACATCCACCCGGATTGAATTAGCTCTGATATGACACTGCCATCAGTTTCCCTACTATCTGTTTCTTTTTCTTTCCCGTCATGCCTCTGCAGAAATGAGTTGCAACTCATGAAAGCTTATGCCATAATAAACTAGTTAGTCTTTAAAGTGCCACCAGGCTCCTTGTTGTATTAACAAGGATATTTATTTGCATGAGCGGAAGCAGATTTGTTACTGGCTGGAATGCTTTATACCCTTATCCCCAGCGCAGTTGTCGGCGGCTCTATCAATGCTGGCACGCATACTCAGTTACTTGACCGGATATACACTCGTGCTTGTTCCCTATATCCATGCTGAATGGCCCCATCTGTTGTGCTGGACATGCATTTAACACTGTGTACATGTGCGTTCTCACATCCACACTGCCGCTGTTGTTACGAAATGTTAGCACTACCATTTCTGAGGTAATGTCCAGGCGTTCTGTGCATCAAAGGGGAACACTAGAGGAGTTGCTTTGGTGTGAGGTGTTGGGAAATGATGGGGCAGTACCAATGGCAGTTCCTGCTCATGCCTGCCCATGCTACAATGGATGGAAGACATGGAGTGGTGTGATGATGATACGGTTCTGCTCCTTATCATGGGCCAGACATTTATTCAGTGGAGTAGGTGATTACAAGATGCTGGATGGGACTTGGGAGGAACTTTCTAATGCATCAAAGATGGCTGACCTGGAGGATGAATGACAAGTAAATGCTAATGCTTGTGTTGCCCTGGCTGTCTGTGGGTAGACTGAGAGGCTTTGTCTACACTGGCGGGTTGTTGCACAAGAATTGCCGTTCTTCTGCAGAGCGTCCACACTGCCCGCCTGCTCTTGCAGAAGAAGATTCACAGTAAAGTGTGATAAGAGAGGGATTCTTGCACAAGAGCTACACTCTTTTCTAACAAGTGTAAGCCCTCTTGCACAAGAGCTCTTGCTCAAGAGGGCAGTGTGGACACGTGGCAGGGGTTTCTTGCGCAAGAAAGCCCTGTGGCTAAAATGGCCATCAGAACTTTCTTGCACAATAGGGCATCCACACTGCCTTGGATGCTCTTGTGCAAAAACACATTGCAATGTGGACATGTTCTTGGGCAAGAGTTCTTGCACAAGAACCCTTGCGCAAGAACCCCCAGTGTAGACATAGCCCTTGTGTGCAGCAGAACACATGTTGATTTGGAAACCTGGGATAATGTGCAGCAACTTCAGAATTCCAAATGAGGAAACCAAACACTTCATGAAGCGGTGTGAGAAACTTTTACTGAACTTCCAGTGAGAACACTCAACTCCAGAAAGAGAGTGGTTATCGTAATGTGGAAGTTGGCAACACCAACTGTAGTTTCACTGTGAACCATTTCAGGGCTGGAAAACCCACTCCCAGGGCTGTGGTTGTGCAGATTTGAGGCTTTTAACATGGCACTACCCACAAATGGCTGCCAAAAGAAAAGTTCCAGAAATAATAGCTCACTTTGAGAAGATGGGCCTTCCAAATGCAGGGGCCATCAATGGCATCTGTGTCCCAGTACTTGCTCCCCAAAAGGGGCAAGTGATTGTGAACAGAAATGGTTACTATTCACTCATTGTACAAGGCTTAGTGGACCACAGAAGCAGATTTGTGAATACCAGCATGGGAAATACTGGAAAGGTTCACAGCACTGTGGTTCTGAGGAGATGGCACTTGAAGGGGCAAGAAGGTATTCTGTTTCCCAGAAACAATATAGTTCTCTATAGTGTATCTGTGCCAGCTTTTTGGGCAATTCTGCTCCTAACTTGGCTCTCAAAACCATACCCCAGCATCAATGACCCTGAAAGAAAGGAATTCAGTTACAAAATCAGTAGGTGTAGAAGAGTCATGGAGTGTGTAGTTGGTGGGCTGAAATCTTATCAGAGCCTATGCCTCTCCCCCTTCTCAGCCGCTGCCAATCTGGTTGCCAATGTGGCAAATGCTTTTCATATACAGGCTTAAACTGCAGCAAGGGAGGTTTGGGTTGGACATTAGGAAAAACTTCCTAACTGTCAGGGTGGTTAAATGCTGGAATAAGTTGCCTAGGGAGGTTGTGGAATCCCCATCGCTGGAGATATTTAAGAACAGGTTACACCGGTCAGGGATAGTCTAGATGGTGCTGGGTCCTGCCATGAGGGCAGGGGACTGGACTCAATGACCTCTCGAGGTCCCTTCCAGTTCTAGTGTTCTATGCTTCTATGAATCATGGTCTGCTGCACACTCCCTAACATCTGGGAGGGCAAAGGGAGCGTTTCCATCCAGAATGTGCCCAGCACAAGTCTGGTTTTCCAACCTTGTACAGGCATCTGGATCCCACCCACATGTACACCAGCCAGGGGCATCATGGATTCCAAATGTGCGCACTTCTTGGCACAGCCTGGAGGCAGAGGTGTCCTGATACCATTAGAGCCTGCAAATCCACAGATACCCACTTTATATCCATGTGTCATTTTTTCAGATCAGATGCATATACTAGCTTTCTATTCATGCAGGGCACTAGGTACCTTCACAGCTAGTGCAACTGCTGGAAAAGCTTTGAGAGGGTTTTAGCTGTTCCTTCCTGTGACTATTCACACATGAATGATCATTATAACAAGGCACCTCCACTGGTTTCACACCTTTTGGTTTGGACTTGTGCTGTGAGGGTGGTGGCCCAAATGATCATGTGGATATTGTGCAATAGTTTTGTTCTAACTTCACACTACCCTACAAACCTTTATAAACAACAAGAAGTCCTGTGGCATCTTACAGACTAACAGATTTATTGGAGCATCAGCTTTCGTGGGCAAAGACCCACTTCGTCAGATGCATGTAGTGGAAATTTCGTGGGCAAAGATCCATTTCATCAGATACATGTAGTGGAATTTTTAGTGGAAAGCTGATGCTCCAAGAAATCTGTTAGTCTATAAGGTGCCACAAGACTTCTCATTATTTATGCAGATTCAGACTAACACGGCTATCCCTCTGATACTTGTCTAAAAACCTTTGTTATTGTAAACACTTAATCTGGAACAATAAAAAGCAGTTCTGTGTCATTTTAGGTTTTGTCTACACTACAGCTTGTGCCGGAAGAGGCAATGCAAATAAAGCACTGATTAGCATTTAGTTGCGTTTCATTTGCATAATCTATTCCGAGTCATTTTTGCTCAAGAGGCTTTTGTGCAAACACAACCAGCGTGGCCATGTCTGTTTTGTGCAAAAACCCCTTTTTGTGCAAGATCCTTATGCCTCCCCAGGGAAATGTCCACACTACATGTTTTTGTGCAAACACCTCTTGCGCAAAAAACGCTCGGAATAGATTATGCAAATGAAGCATGACAAAATGCTAATCAGTGCTTCATTTGCATTGCCTCGTCCAGCACAAGTCACATGTAGACGTAGCCTTAGAGAGTGACATGAGCTTTGTATCATGAGCTTTCCTGGGTACAACCAAACTTTCATCAATGTTTGTTTTGCAGGGGGCAGGGCAGTATCTGTTACTTACATTATATTTTGTTTTTCTACATGGGAACCAAGCCATAATGAAATGTATCTGCCCATTTTCTGGGTTAGCGGCCAGGTGACTGAGGGTAATACCTTTTATTGGGCCAACATCTGTTTGTGATTACATCACTCACCTTGTCTTTCTGAATTCCTGGAGTGGCTGCATTAGCACTATATATAATCTCTGTGTCGTGAGTTCTTAGAACTAGCAGTCCTTTCTTGCAAGCACATAAGTCTAACGGCACTTTCCCCATCCCTCCCATGATGGGTTGCAGGTAAAGGAGGCTGGTGATGCTCAGCCTCCCAAAACCTCTGCTAATGCTCCCTCTTGCAGCACTGGGGCTGGACCATGGCAGGGCTCAGAGCTCTTCCCGATTGCTTTGGGCACTGGTGGGCCAGCTGGAATTCAGGGCTGCTCTGGGCACTGTTTGGGGATGTGTGGTGGATAAGATAGTGAGATTGTGTGGCATGTGAAGGAAGAATGGGGAGGGACCTTAGGCTGAAAGAGTAGGGCAGGGGGCTAACCTCTGAACAGGGGGCGCAGGTGCTGCCCATGCTTTCCACATACCCTTGGGATTTCAGCTATTTCTTAACCTGGAGCTTGTCTTCATACACAGTGCAGCTCAGCTGCACACTGTGAATTACTGCTTTAGTGAATCACCACTATGCTGAAGGGAAAGCTTTCCCATGAGATAGGTAATCGCTGGGATTACGAGGCACTCAAAACATCCCTCAGGGATGTGAAAATCCACAGCTCTGAGCAGGGGCATGTGGGGGAACAGCAGAAGGTGTGCAATGATATTTCTTTTCATTGTGACAATGTGATGTGCAGAGTTAGCTCTTCATACTTATGTCTGTCAGTGGGGGGGGGGGAACCCACATCCCTGAGTGACTTATGCTGACCTAACCCCCATTGTACATGCAGCAAGGCTGGATGCTTCCAGCCGTGTAGCTGCTGTCGCTCGCAGGGATGTAAGATGCCTCTACACTGCAGGGTTATGCCAGCCGAGTTACAGCAGCACGCTAGTATAGTTCCAACAGACATACCCTCAGATTAGATGCCCTAAGGTCCTTTCTGGCCTTAATGCCGAATGCATGTTGTATGTGTATAGAACGTAATAGATAGCACATGGATAGCAAGGAGGGATGTGTAGCCACTGTGGGAGTTTGGACTCTGTGTGGTTGGTGGACTAAAGTTTTGGCTTTTCTCTGCCAGTACACCCACCCTAGTACAGACCCAGGCTGTCATGTACAGCCAGGAGCCAGTGGGAGGTAGGGTGGATGGAAAGAAAGGGTAGCACTATTATGCATTTATTCCATGTATGCTGTCTGATCTGTGCAGGTGGTCCCGTACACTCACCACATCCCACTGCAGTCAGTGGGGTTTTTCAAGAGCACAGGAGCAGCTCACCTGCATGGAACACGTTGCAGGAGTCTGTAATTATAATGGCAGTGGGGGGGTGGGGGAACCTGCTATGAAGCTCAGTCTGTGATAAGAATTGACTCTCTAATTCCCACTCTTTATTTCATCTCTTCGCTAAGCAGATCTAAGACCTGCGTAGCAGAGATCTTGCCAATAACAGGGCTGTGCTGAGCGGCCAGCAAGTTTTCTTAATAGTTTCCTGTAAAGAATTTAGTCACAAGCCATTTGAAAGACAAAAATCACTATGAACACTGGTTTCCATTATCCCTTCTTTGAAGGTTAATTCTTAATACAATTGTAACACTGGATGGGTACCATTTAGCCTTACAGAAGATCTGATGGTTTGCTTCTACCATATGCTACTCAAGTGCTAAGAAGTCTGAGGGGTAGTTGTGTTAGCCTGTAACTTTTAAAAAAAATTAGTAGTTCTGTAGCACCTCGAGAGACTGACTAACTATATATAAAAACATTTTTTGTTAGTCTCTAAGGTGCTGCAGGACTATTCGTTGCTTAAGTTTTTCAATTACAGACTAACACAGCTACTCCTCTGTGACTATATATAAATAGTGATGAGTGGAGAAAGAATCAGTTTAGGTGCTTTATAAAATACTTGGCCAAATTCACTGTAATGCTAGTGTGATCTCTGGGTGGGCTAGGGTTCTCTTCATTGCCCTTCTCCAGTACAAAAAAGCAAAAACCCCAACTCCCATGTTTTGTCCCATCACCTGCTATAATCTATAAGCTCTTCAGGTCTCATGATAACAGTCATTTAAAATATTCCTGGAAAGAACACCAGAATGAATAGTAAAGACCATCCTATGATGGCAACAGGGGATAGATTTTTTTACTTCAGACCATTTTCCCCCTCTCTAATTTCTCTGTATCTATTGGAAAAGAAATGATTCCTTCTGCAACTTTTGGTACATTTTGTGCAGGGTGGTGGAAAGATTTTTGAGCTCTTTGATGAGAACCAGATGCAGGCCAACAAAATAATATATTCAGTATAAGGACCTATAATAATGTGACTGAACAGACTTAGATCTCTTTTGTTTCAGGAAGGCTAGCCACGATGATAAAGACAGATGCTTGGATATTTCTATCTGGAATGTTTTAAAGTGATCTTACCAAAGTTCAGCCCCTGTGCACCCGTGCAAGTGTCTCTTGCGGACAGGAGCTCTTGCTTCAGGTTTTTCAGAGAAGTCTCTTTGTTTCCAGACTTGGGATAAATGCTGCTATTTTAAAACAGAACGTGAAAGATCTCAAGGGATAAAACATCTTCAAATGAGATGTCAAAAACCTGCAGGACTTATTAGTTTGATCAAGCACAGGGGCAGGAAACTGGGTATGGTATAAGACAACTCTCTGCATGCCGCTCCCTGGATTCCCAGTGGAAAAGAAGTCCTTTTTTTCCAAAACCTTGTCTCTTACACCTATGATCATATGTGTATACTCTCTGGCTACATCTACACTACGAGTTTTCTCGGCAAAAAATATGCAAATGAGGGACTCATTTGCATGAGTCATGATCTCATTTGCATATTTTCTGCCAGTCCAGTTTTGCGCTGGGGTTTTTGCACAAAAACAAGCAGTGTAGATGTTTTCTTTTTGCACAAAACCCCCCTTTCCCACAAGATCCTTATGCCCGCAAAAAGAGCGGCCTTCCCTCTTATTCCATAACAACCTACTTTACTTAAGAGCCTTTGGTGAGGATTGTGAAGGTTGCATCATTTTACACCTATGCAGATCTCGGGGATTCGTGGGGAAGGGATTTTCCCTCTATCCTGGAACAGTCTCTCAATCTTGCAGTATAACCCCTAGTTCAGCTGCACTGCTAATGGGTAGGTTCCCCTCTGCCTGCTTAGTAGTAGCCATGAAGAGGGCTCAAAAAGAGATAATGCTCCAAACTGACTCATTTCCTGCATGGATTTCCAGATGCAGATCTAAGGCCTGTGCATCAGAGAGCAGCATCTTCATACTGTACCCTTGCCATAAGTCCCCACAGAGCCCCAGCAGAGAGGTAACAGGGCATGTAGACAGTACTTCGCCTTCCATGGGAATTCAGAGATCAGCATGAAGATGGCTGTCTTCCCGTGTGATTTTGCAGAGGGTGGTTTAAGTCTATGAACCGTACAGTCTATGGAATGTTAAACTTTTGTTTTTAAACAAGACCGTGATTTTGCTCTTAGAAATTTGAAGAGCGTCAAGGAAGAGCCAATAGCAAAACAGCCTTTTATCAAGCTCTGCAGAATTCCCTCGGGGGAGAGGACTCCAATTCCTTCATAGAAGATGCAGCTACCTGGTACTATTCCCTCCAGCACTCGACTGCCGATTATGCCTCTTTTTCCCGGGCTTTGGAGAATGCCACACGGTAAGAAATTCATCTGAGTATTCTGTTGTGGGATTGGGGGTTAAACAGGCATCGTTGTCAAATATTCATTCAGAGACTGTGCTGGTGAAGGGCCTTACAAGCACATGCATAGAGAGGTGGAAAATGGGAGATTGTAGGATCAGGTTGACAGTAGGATAGCCTGTTTGGGGTTCTTCCTTTTCCTTTTATTTATTTTAAAACTTCTAATAGCCATGTGCTGGTAGCAAGAGGAGGAAGTGAAATGGCTTCAGTGTCTTTTTGAAAATGGGTTTTCCATATCAAGTGCATTTTGAACTAAAAAAAAAAAAATACTGAGACCAAAAAGGTTACTCCAACAGTATTTGTCTAGGTACCTTTTGCTATTAAAGATAACTTGGTTGAAAAAAGAGATTTTCTCACCCAAGATCAATTTCTGCCTGATCCTCATAACAGTTCTTAGGCCACATTTTTCAAAGATAAGTGACTAAAGTTAGCCAACAGCATGCACAATTAGATACCTTTATAACAGGTATGATTTTCAGAAGTTCTGAGCACCTTACAGTAGCCCTTGAAAAAAACTAGACACAGTCAAACACTTGCAAACTGGTAACTTTTATTTAAGGGGCTGAGGATGAATTTAGATGCCTACTACATTCAGAGAGTCAGATGTTGGCCTTTGCACTCATATGTATGTCATCAAAGTGAGAAGAGATAGCGTATCCCATCTGCCAAGCTCTCCACAAATGGCTCTACTATGGAAAACAATGGGACCTGCATTGATGAAATACTTGCCAGTTGTGGACATTAATTATCACACCACCTCTATGTACTATTGCTCCTATTTTGCGGACAGTGAAACTAAGGCAGCATTTGAGCTTGACACTTCATTTCCTGGCACCTTGTACAGTCATTTATACCAGTGCACAGTAACTATAAAATGCCAGTCTCCTAGATTAGAGCACTAATTACGGTACTTCCTGGCTCCCTCCGTGCACCTTTTACTCCACTGTACTCATGCAAAGGTGGCTAAAATCTGACCCTTCATGTTTAATTGCAATAGATTAGAAAACCTTTGTCTTTGCAAAAACTTCCCTGTGCTGTCTTTGGTTAGCATACAAAGTTTGTTGTAAAGGTTTCTCCTTATTCCCAAGTAGATGTATTTAGCCATGGGTTAGTTTGACTTGCTGAGCTCTCTCATTGTGAAGACAAGGCTTTTTTATGCTTGCTTTTATAAGGAGCCTTTGCAGCTGCAGTCTTCTGGTTTCCAGTGTCTGTGCTACATAGTATGGTACTCTACTTGTGCCACTCTGCATAACACCGGAGGCATGCTTTTCTTTCCACTAGCTTGTCCACCTTCATTGACCTTGCAGACCACTCCCTCGAGAGAGGGCACCGAAAGTGAGCCAAGCTTAATTTAGAAAATCTGATCCAAGAAACCAACGCCTGAATGTGTTTGAATTGGCCTGGTGTGTCTGTGCATTGAGGGGTAGGAGAAAACAAGCAAGAAGCAGATGGCAGGCTACAGTTTGCTCCTTGAAATGATAGCTGTTGGGTGGTGGTGTTTTTTTTAAAGCAAGAATACCACTATGTTTTCCTTCCATGTCTGTTGATCTGTCTGTCATATTTATGGGGTGCTTGTCACTGCAGTATCTACATACAACATATTCCAGTATGGATTCTAATTGTAAAATCCTCAAAAACGTGGGGAGAATTATGATAACTTGCGGGAATGCAGTATGGACATTCCACTATATGTAACCTTGCCCCTCACAAGAAGCACCACTTCTCATGCCATCCAATGGTTACCTCAGCAAGGAGCCATTATAGTGATCAAACTTGGCACTTCTGTTGCATCTTTCATATGAGGGCCTGCCTCAAACACTAAACAAACCCCAGAGCATTCCTTGGGGAGTGGGTATTATTACCCATGTTTCATAGGCACTGACTTCTCTTCTTGCCAGAAGTTGCTCGACTACCCTCCTCCCCCCAACAGGTCCCAACCCCGCTTCATCCCTGCCCCCAATCAACCTCTTCCTCACCACCTCCCCTGAGCACACCTTGTCCTCACCTCTCTCGCTTCTGCCAGAACTTGAACATCACAAATCAGCTGTTTGTGGCACTCTAGAGGGAGGTGGAGGAGTTGGTAAGCATAGAGTTGCCAGCATACAGGGGAGGGAGGAGAAGGAAGAGAGCTTGGGGCCGATGGGTGCTGTGCACCCACTAATTTTTTCTCTGTCGGTGCTCCAGTCATGGGCATCAACTCTGTGTATGCTCCATGCCACATTTATCAGGTGGGTAAATTTTGATTCACAGAGATAAGTGAGTTGTGCAAGATCCTGTAAAAGAACCCAGGTCATCAAAATTCAACTGTTTTTCTAACCACTAGACAACATTTCCACCTTAACATTTACTGCAGGCTACAGCAAACATTCAGAGTAGGAAGGTGGTGACATGTACCTTATAAATATTGAAGATGGCTAGATAGGGGAAAAGGGTTTTAAAAATAATTAAGTAAACATTTAAACCCAGGCTAGTTTCATGTAATGGAGCTATAATTTTCTGTCCTGTGTTAGTGGGGGCATAACCCTTTAAGCTACTTTCTCATGGTTTAAATTGTAGCCCATGTGCCCTATGATTTAAGAGTATTTCTAAGTTTGTTAATTTTAATTTGCTTTGTCATGATTCTTAAAGATTTTTGTCCAGGTTCAACTCCTTTCCCTGCGCCTCTCACAGAATTCAGTGTTTAATGGTCAGTTGTTTTCAGGATCTTCCTCTAGAACAGCGGTTCCCAACCTTTTCCAGATGGGGACCCATTCTGACAATTCAGGAACACTTGGTGACCCAAGGCAATTCAATGGGGGGAAGACAGGGGACAGAACCACCTGAGGAGACACCTGGCAACACTTTTGAAATGTAATGACGACCCAAACTTGGGTCCTGACCCATAAGTTAGGAAACCCTGCTCTAGAACTAGTGTCCTTATAGTGGGGTAGCTTCTGATATTTCAAAGCCCATCCACTCTGATAAAATCTCATGCTTACAGATTAGGAAGAAGAGTGGTTTTTGTTTTTAATGGGTGTGCCTATTGCAACTCTTAAAGAGGGCTGTGGTCAGTCAGACCATGTCTTTATGATCTCTGAGCTGAGGTTTTTTGAACTGAAAATAAATTCTGGTGAATTAATTTATCTACCTTTGAGAGGGGTCATATAGTTGAAATGCTTAAATATAGAAATGAATTGTTGTCTTCCTCTCACGTTATTCTTTCCCCTCTGCTCACTTATGGTAGTTCCTGTAAAAGCTCTGTGTACCAGCAAGAGTAGCACATTCACTGCAAAGAACAAGAATTGACATCTCTGACTTTCATACCAGAGATAGAGAGAGAGAGCGCTGAATATACACACAAACACACACACACAGATACTGTCTTGTGTGAAGTCTTTGTGTGTGTGATATAATGCAAGTTTGTAGGAGTGATTTCTATTGGATAAATTCCCAAGCCACATACATTAAATGTGTCAGGCAACTGGAATCACTTTATCTTTACTCTGCCCATGAAGCCATCTCCCTTAGATAACTGCTCATTCTATTGCATATCCCCAAGCAGTGTCAAATGGCCAGGCCTTCCAACAGAAGGTGGGGCAAAAGGGGCAATTGCCCCAGCACCCAATGATTCAAGAGTCCAGGACTCCCAGTTGCTGCCATCACCGCTAATGTGGCAGCAGCCATGATGAGAGCCCTGGGCCCTTTAAATTGCTGCTGGAGCCCTGCATGGCGTGGGGGAGGCATGGTGCCTTCTGGGTGGCACTGAGGGCTACCTGGGGGGAGCTAGCCCCAGCCTTGTCTCTTCTGCCCAAGACCTCACCCCTTCTGGGGACACAGAGCTGCCCTGCCTTGCCTGGGGGCCTGACAAGTCTGTTGGCCCTACTGCAAACGGGAGGTTTTTTAAGACCCCCAAACCAATTTTCCTTTCCTTCTCCCAAGCACAGAAATTCCTTCCCAATTACATAGATCCAAGATACAGAATGGGAGATATTCAGCCTTAATCCATGAGCTGTTTAAGTGCTCTCACAAAATGTCACTCCATACCTGTTTTGCAACTTACTGGAGTAAGAAGTAGGAGATCTATAACATTAGCAGTCCAAGAGTCAATGAGACAATGCTTCCTTGGCCGGCAAGCTCCTGAGGTATCAAATTTTAAATATGCAACATTATTTTGCATGGAAAAGAATGATTGTAGAGCATAATTGTTAGAGTTTTCTAACCAATGCTGACTGTCATTGCCCTCTCCTTCTCCCGTAGAGCATGGGTGTAGGGAGTGTCCACTGGGGAGGGAAGCAGAAGGAATTCTGGGAGAGCAGAGAAGCCAGCTGTTAAAAATAGATTAAAGTCTTTTCTGGGTACATCATAATTGTTTCCCTATGAGAATGTTCTCTTCTTTGTGCCTTTTCAGTGACCACTTTATCACCTGTCCCATTATCAGCATGGCTAAGCACTGGGCTGACAACTCCAGAGGGAATGTCTTCATGTACCATGTGCCTGAGAGCGCCTCTCCGAGCAGGTGAGGAGATCTGTCCTACCTTGTTCTTTAGGTGGGAAGTTTGTGAAACCAAAACCAGAATGGTCTGGTCTGATCTTATCTCTGCTCTTCACTGAACAAGTCATTGGGCCAGCTTTCTCTTCTTTGCATGGTATTGAGCACAAGTCATCCATGGCTAATAGGGTTGTTTTTTTTAAGGGAGATGATTATTGATAAAGCACAAAAAGGAGAGGGGAGGCTTTTTGAAATGTGCACAGCACTGATTTAACTCCACTCCTGTCTGAAGTCAATGGAGTTTTACCATTGGCCGTTTGCCCAATGATGAGCAGAGTAAGGATGACTTTCTGCCGAGCGAGAATGGATGATCAGGTGAATGCACTGAACTGGGACTCAGGAGATCAGGCTTCGTTTTCCAGCTCTGCAACATATTGCCTGTGTGACCTCAGCCAGGTCACTGCGCCACACTCTGGGCCCTGAACCAGTCCATGTCCCCCTCTCTGGTGGCATTTACAGGCCATAAAGGAACTGCAGTGGCCCCTGGAAATGTCCCTAGTGCTGGAGCACCATAGGACTCATTCTGGGTTGCAGAGCAGCCCCTACACACCTGTGGCAAGACTGCCCTATTTTAGAGCAGCCTTTGGGGATGCTCTAATTTAACCTGGATTTGCATTAGTTGCTATAGAGCAAGCAGAACCTGGGTTGTGTGATGGTGTCTTAAAGCCATCTTGGTATCACAGCTCTGCCTTCTGAGAGTTCTCTGAGAAAGTTTACTCATATACATGAGTATTTACAAGATCAGTACATAGGCCAAACATGCATGACCTTAGCATTAAAGGGTTCCTTTTTGTTACTGGAGAGGGTGACCACCACATTATGTGGTGAAGCAGCTTTTCAAGTTTTACAAGAAAGAATCAAAAGTTTTACAAGAAGGAGTTAAAACTCCAGCTAGAAACAGCGCCTCAATTTATTAAAGGTTTTGATAAGTACTGAAGCCCAAACACCCGGGTCTACTGGGCTGAAAGTATCCTCTTCCACAGGGGATAACTACAGATTATGAAGGGTAATCAGCTTGTACTTATTTTATCTGAAGATTTTCAAACTGTTGAAACATATCCCTTCAGAGAAGTCAGGGTTGGGCAGCCTTTTTTCCAGCTGGTGGTTGGGGCATTTCATTGTCATGAAAAGCACCCTGATGCATTGACTTCTGATCCTGGTTCCTTCTTTCCTAGGCCAGAAGTGTCACAGTCAGTAAAGGCAACACCTTGCATCACTGCTGCTAACGACCAAAGCACTTAAGCAGATTCTTACTCTTAAGCACACACTTATAGGAAATTCTTAAATTGGGACCATAGTGTTTCTACAGCAATTATCTCTCTGTGTCCTCCAATTGCCTGGACCAGTAGTGTCTTTTCAGATTTATGGCATTGTGGCTAGACTAGAGCTTTCTCTTTCCCCAGTATCTCCCTGAAGAGATGGGAGAGATGAGTGGGTAGAAGTTTTGTTTTGATGGGTCAGGAGGGCATATAGCTGAAGTTGGGCTACAAACTGTGAATAATTTTGTTCCTGATTGCATATTTTCCATACATCTCTAAATACATTTTATAGGTATATTTTTCACACCAGCTTTACTTCTAATCATGAGAGTTCAGTTTTGAACCTGTGTCTAGATTTTACAACTTGAGCCCATCTCTAGTATATGAAAAAGAGAAACGGAAACTGCATAATACAATTCAGCTTTGAGTTGTGGAGTGTTTTGTACAAGCTGTAGTAATTTCACGTGTAAGAGAGGAAGGATGGAGCAGTGGGTAGGAGCTTCCCTGTGACTAGGTTTGATTCCCTGCTCTACCATAGGCTTCATCTATGATGTTGGGCAAAGTCACTTAGCCTCTCTGTGTCACAGTTCCATTCTCCATGTGTAAAATGTAGATTATTGCATGTCCCTACCTCACAGAAGTGTTGTAAGGATAAACACACTGAACTTTGTCATCTGCTCAGGTACTGCAATACTGGGGACCATGTAAGTACCAAGACTCATAGATAGCAGTAATCATCATACAGTGAAGATGGCTGTTCCCAAACAGGGAGTTGCAAGTATAATGATCCCTGCATGTCTTCTAGTCCCTACTCTATCATAGAATCAACACTCTGGGTCCTGCTACATATGCCTTGATACTTTACACATATTCGTGTGAATATCGCACAGTCTAACATGTTGCAAGTTCTTTGTGTATGGGCCACTGTAACATGCAGTGTAGTGTATCCGTGTCAGTCCCAAGTTACTGTATTAGAGAGACAAGGTAGGTGAGGTAATACCTTTTATTGGACCAATAAAAGATATCATTTGGGCCCCTGTAAGTCATTTGAGCTCTCAAAACTTTTGTTAGTTAACTAATAACTGCAGAAGGTTAGAGACAGTCATATATAGAGATGACGGTAAAAAGAGAATTTTGTCTTGAATTAGAATGTTTTTGATAAATCTATATGCACACACATCGTGTGTGCTATATGTATGCAAGCACGTGGATATAAATGGAAAGAACAGTTGACACTATTTATTATATATGTGGAAAATTACAGAAAACCATTAGCTAGGGATTCTCAAGTAACAAAATGGAACTTGCAGAGGGTGAACTAATATCACTATCCATATGGTAAAATTCTCTCAGCTTGGCGTAACACTGTGTCTGTTTTAGTCTTCAGTTTCTATTTGAGTAAGGAATACAGTGCATAGCCAACTCCTACATTAATGATCTGCAGCAAAAATATAGAACACAGATGCCTTTTTTTCCCCCTCTCTTTGCAAAAGACAGAAGGCCTCAGAGTAAACATTGGTTCTAAACAATGTGGTAAGAATGTGACTGCTGAGCACTAGTTGTGCTTGGAGTGTAGAAATTTAACTTTAGTTACAGTAAGAAAAATGGAGACAGGATCAATACATTGTGACAGCAACAATTCTACTTGTTTGGTTTTGGTATATAGTACTGACAACAACAAAGAAGCTATTCCTTAACTCTATAGGCTGTTTCTGTATAGCCTCAGATGTGATCAGCCTCGTTGAAGATTCATTAAGTGACTCTGCTCTCATTGACTTATTACTATAGCAACATTTCAGTATGATTTGAAGACTCGCTCTGCAACCATAGGTGCTGTCTTTCAGATAATATAGAAAAATTCTTCTCACTGAAAGGGCCAGATAATGAGCTGGTGTTAATCAATGTATGCTCATTAAAGTCAGTAGAGGTACATTGATTTATGCTAGTTGAGGAGCTGTCTCTTAGGCTGTAAAATTTCCACGGTAGATCTCACAAGAGTGATTGTTGTTAACCTTGATGTCCTGCCCACTTTCCTGTGTCAGTAAAAGCATCCTGCTTACTTTCTTGTAACTTCGGTTGGGGTGCTGTGTTCACTTCTGTACTGTTGAACTGCTGCCACAACCGCAGAGTTGGCTGCATGTCAGTAGCAGGAGATAGGATTCCCATAAATCAAAGGGATGAGAAGAGTTCTTTGTGCAAATCCAGTTTATATGTGAATCCACTCAGAAATGAAATATGTTAATTTTTCTGATTACTAAGAATAATACAAATATTGGCTATAAAACGTATTAATAATATGGCAGAATAAAAGTTGACATTCTACCTTTATACTTTAAGTAATGTATGTATGATCCCAGTCAGAGCCACTATGATAATCTCATGTGACCTGCTGCATAACAGACCCAGAGAACCTCAGCCTTATTTTTATTCAGTTGCGCTCAGCAGCCTATCATGTGAAGGCCCCTTGTGTTAGGTGCTGTACAAGGAAATTGCTTCTAAGACCTTATTTATCTACAAGACAAGGCCTAACCCGTGGATGAGACAAATGAGTGGATTAAGATGGTAGGCTGGGAGGACTTAGTGCCACATGCAAAAGGAGGTACAGTGTTCTTAGCCAATGGGGAGCAGTAATCAGAGTGTACATTTACACTTGCCAAAGTCTTGTCACTTTTTCCTCTCTAAAATCTACTTTCTCTCCACTGCTTCTACTAACACTTGGTTTTCTCTCCCTTCGACTATTATAACCTGCTCTTCTCAAACCTCACATGTCCTCTTCTATCCATCCCATATGCTGCAGCTAAAATAATCCTCCTTTCCCTCTAATCTAACCACCTCAGTTCTCCTCAAGTCCCTTTGTTGTCTCCCTGACATCCAACCTACAGGTCCAGATATAATCTTTTGTCTCCATTTTTGGGTAGTCACCTTCAGATTTGGAGGCAGATCCAGCTGCTAATCCCAGCCAGGCTGAGGAGGGGCAGGACTTCCTCTTTCCTTGCATGGGCTGCTTCTGGGACTCTGTATCTGATGAGTGGGGCCCAGCTCTCAAGGCAGCACTGCTGCCAACAGCAGCTCAGAAATAAGGATAGTATGGTATGGGGGGATGTCTCACTTTTGGGAGACAAGGCCAGCCTTATAGGTGGGCAAACTGCCCAGGGAACTGTGATCAGGGCAGTGCTATGGTCACCCCCCCCCCCACACACACACACACACAGAGCCCCAGGCCCCATTTAGCTCCTTTAATAACCTTTAACCCCCTGAGTGCTGCACTTGGACCTGGGGAGGGACAGAGCACCCCAGCTGAGGGATCCAACCATTTGCGGGGCTCCTACTTTGTCCTGGGCTCCATGCTCCTCCCATCTCTGGGAACCTCCTCTGACTCCAGGAAACTGCTGCAGGCAGCTGATGCAGAAGTAAAGGTGGCAATGCCGTACCATGCCGCCCTCACTCCTTCACCACTGCTGGCAATGGCACTGCCTTCAGAATTGGGTTGCCCGTCAGCAGCCACCCAGCTCTGAAGGCAGTGCTGCCAGCAGCAGTGGCAGTACAGAAGTAAGTGTAGCAGTCCCATGACTCCTCCCCCACAACAGCCTGATTTCACAAGGGAGACCAGATTTCATGATCTGTGGCACATACTTCATGGCTGTGAATTTGATGGAGCCCTAATGATGGGCAGGGAAGACAGCAGCAGCAATCTAGTGTCACAGCAGCACCAAGCTAAAAGTCTCAGGAGATGAGAAACTGTGAAAATATCCTTTGAAACTACACACAGAAACCGAATGCCCAAGTTTTCATGCATTCTGTTTCCATGCAGTGCATGAATTGTGGCATTTGGAATCCACTTTTTGGACTGCATAAAATGCCTGAACTTCTCCAGCTTTCATTGGAACTCTGGCCCTCAGAGTCTGTGTCACTTGCCATGAGCATACTTGACCCGAATGGACATCTTTCTAAATCTAGTCTCTAATTAAGCCACGTGTTACTGGATTTAATGCAGGTATTTCTGGATAAAATTCCATGGCCTGTGTTATGTAGCAGTTGAGACTAGATGATGAAAATCCTGGCCCCTTCTGGCATTAAAATCTAACCTAAATAATCACATTCTTGGCTTGGATCACTGTTCCCTTTACCTGACATCTGTTTGATTCAATTTGTATATCCCTAGTGTAGAGCTGACAACTTTATATATTGGGAATAAATAGTACATAGTGATTAAATGCTATGAAAATACATAAGAAATGTCAGGATATTCTTGCAAGTCAAATGTAAACGTGTGGGCCTGTGTAACACGAAGGTGGCAGTTTTATGCCAGTAGGAATTGTCAATCCTGTATGTTTTTTTAATACGTTCCGATTTACTTTAAAGAAACCAGGAGAAAAGTGTTTCTCTTTTGTATATTTTGCTGCTTGCCAGAAAGGATTATGTAATGTATATAAAAATACAAGAAGCCAAATGTATACCTGGAGGCTGAGAGATCACACCTGGGATTAACATGGCACATTATGCTGCTATAAATGTCTAGCTATTTCTTTTCTTTTCTTTGTCTGCAGCCAAATAGTATCTTCTTCAGTAGGTGGTTTCCTTTTTATTTTATTTTATTTCTAGTCATAAGACTGAATGAACATAGAATACCAAGAAAGTGCTTGAAGTGAGGGACGATTCTTTTCTGTAAGATTAGTTTAGACTGTAGTTGCCTAGGTAATCACTTGGCACTATTTCTTTCCTTGTAAATCCATGAATATTAATTTGAAGGGAATTTAGAAGTCTGTACAAATGTTTGAATTTATCATTTCTGATACTTCTTGAGAAAAGAATGATGGATTCCTACCTTTTGATGTGCTTTTCAAAGAGGCCAAAAGATTGCGTAAATCCATGATCCACTATGTGCAAATTAAATTTGGAATTGCATTCGTCAGCTATATGCTCAGGGCAAAATTCTGGCTCCATTCAAGTTGCTGGGAGTTGTGCAATTGATTTAATTGAGGCCCAGATTTTACCCATGTTTCCCAACAAATAATTCTGAAAGTGCAACCTTTTCATCATAAACTACTCACGTGGTAAATCAACTGCTAAATGGCACTGTTAATCAGTGCCTTCAGGATGAATCTGGGAACCAGCATGAAAAGGAATAGAAACAGATGGCTAGACATGTCTTTCCTGTTCTAAGTCATATCGGTTGGACTATTCTATATCTATTCTGTTAATAGTTACCTCTGCCTTTCAAGGAGGATAATATTAATCATCACTGTTCAATACAATTAAAAAAGACCTTTTTGCAAGTGAACATCTCTTTTTGGTATGTTTGCTAATGACTTAATTTGAGTTTGACTAAGTTATTTCGTTGGTTTATCTGTAGATCTCAGAAGAATTATGCTTATTTTGTAATTTTCAGCTTTAGAATGATTGCGCATTAGTTTACAATTTATTACCTATGAATTGATGCATTGATTTGTCAGATTACATCTCTAAAGTTTTTTTCTTAAGGAACAAAAAATTGCAGAAAAACAACTGAGAAGTAGAAGATGTGACTCAATGCTGTAAGATTAGCTCAGATTATTCAACAATGAGTTAAGGCACATTTGGTGGAGAGGAGCAAAAGAGAAGGCTTCCAATTCAGAATTGGGGGCCAATTAGCATTTTCAGATGAAAAGCATTCATTGAAAAATACCCAACCAGTTCTTCTCCTGAATTATATGTCTGACTCTGCCACTGAATTACTGGTTGACCTTGGGGAAGTCTCTTTGCACCAAATTGTGCCATCCAGCCTTACTCTGTTGAGTAGTGCCCTACTCTGGGAGTACTCCCATTGAAATCAAGTACTGAGAAAGATTCCATTCAGTGTGAGTAAGGCAGTACAATACAGCCTTATTTTCCCAGTGGATCAGTTTAACAATCTGCAAAGCAGATACACCCTGTCTCACAAGACAGTTAGCAGACTGAGTCGATTAATGTTTGTAAAATGCTTCGAGATCCGTGAATGAAAAGTGCTATACATAGTAATATTATTGGGTGGCACCCTTTCCCCATTGAACCCAGTGGCAAAGTCCCCATGACTTCAGTAGACCCAAGATTTCACTCTATTACATGTAACGATAGTTACACAATTAACTATCCTTGTCAGTTTTATTAATATAACTGATTTGTTGCTTTAAAAGAGATTCTTTTCATGGAGGTGTTTTATGAACAGTAGTGTGGAGAAGGAAACGTTTTACTTTGAATGGCTGCATTTAAAAATATTTTTTAAAATTCCTTTTTCTGTTGCTCTTTATAGTGTGTTCTTTCATAAACATATCCTGTAAAGACACCAGCTAAATCCGCTGGGCTCTGAACTTCCCCACTTGGAACCAGGATGGAAGGGAGCCAGTGAAGAGCTAATTTGGGAGATCTGGAAAAGGGGAATTGTTGCAAGGGAAGTGACTGCAAATAAATGTTCCTGGGTGAACTAACAAATTTATCACAGAAAAATTAAAAATAGATGATCACCCCTGAACCTCTCGGCTTCCCGCTTCCCTTTTACTGCAAAGGGAGTCAGTGGCTCCTTCATGTGCCTCTTAGCTGCTGGTCACCTTTCTGTTCAGAGACCTGCACTCACATACACCCAGATACCTCTGGGCAGATTTTTACCCATGAGAGAGAAAAGTTCCCTAGATATTTTCTTTCTGGTCATCTGGGACAAACAGATGGACAGACACACACACCCTCTCCTTCAACGTAGCCTTTTCTTCCTTTCTTCTTATTCTGACACTGACTGCCAAAATGCAGTAGTCAGACAAGAACAATCAACAAAATCCTTGGATCTCCGTTTACAAGTTTGCTGAATGTACGAACATAACCAACTTCATATAAATACTAGTGCAGAGAAAATGCTCTCATTCGGTGAGAGGCCTCGGCTGATAACCCACCTGTTTCTTGTTGAGGGACAAATTCATCCCAAACCCAATTAAATGGATTAATTTGTCCCTTAACTATATCATCACTGATTTGATGGAAGCCATTACATTGAGTGACTTTTTCTCTTTCGCCCCTTTAAGAACCTACTACTTTGGCCACAGCACTAATGCCAAACATTACTATAAATGTCTAAGGCCAAGAAAGTTATTCTTAAAGAAGAATTATTAAATTCTAATCTTACTTAATCCTGTATAAACATTTGGGGAAGAAAAATATGCTTTAATCTGGTGTTGGACCTACTTTTTTGGTAAAAAGTCTGTAAATAATTCAGTTTCCAGATGCTAAGGATTATTGAGGCTTTATGATCGGACTAAGGAAAATAAGAACAAAGATGTGTTTCATTTAGTGCATGGTTGCGTGTGTTTTGAAATAGAGAATTTGAAGATGAAGTAGCACCGCCTCCCCTCTGACTCTGACATATAAAAGAGACGTCTTCCATTCACTCCACCTGCCTAGGGTGCTTTGAAATGCAAGCCTTGTTCCAGCAGAGGCAGCATCTGGGACTTATCTATGCTGTAGCACTTTGTCCATAAATAAAGTAGTTTCAGTTGCGCCCCCAGCTACTGCTTTTGACAACAACCTTGTTCAGCCACTCAGACAGAATCTTGCTGAGCAGCTCTGGATTTTATTCGTCTCTTCCATACAACCATTTCCCTGAAATCCATTGCTGCAACCTGCCTTGATACTATCAATAGCTGACCAACCCAGAGTGAAGAATACAGGAAAACCTGCTCTGATTTCTGGCCCAAAGTTAATGAGTATAATTCTGTTACCTCTTTATTTCTGCTGAGCAGCCTGTTTGTGTTGGTCTCCTGATATCCTAGTGGACAGCTCCCAGGCTATTAGGTCTTGGAGTTCTGGCATCATCCTGCCTACCCAGAGTTCTGTTGCTGCTGGAACATAAGCATGGCCATACTGGGTCAGACCAAAGGTCCATCTAGCCCAGTATCCTGTCTGCCGACAGTGGCCAATACCAGATGCCCCAAAGGGAGGGAACATAACAGGTAATCCTCACATGATCCCTCTCCAATCACCTGTTTAAAAGACAAACAGAGGCTAGGGACACCGTTCCTACCCATCCTGGCGAATAGCCATTGATGGACCCAACCTCAATGAATCTATCTAGATCTTTTTTTGAACCCTGGTAAAGTCCTAGTCTTCACCACATCCTCTGGCAAGGAGTTCCACAGGTTGACTGTGCACTGAATGAAGAAAAACTTCCTTTTGTTTGTTTTAAACCTGCTGCCTATTAATTTAATTTGGTGACCCCTAGTTGTTATATTGTGGAAATAAGTCGATAACTTTTATTGGAACACTGCATGTTACATGCAGAAACTGTTCCACTGCAGTAAAAGGGAATCGCGGGTGTCTAATCTAACCAACAGTGGTAGCTACAGCTAGCACGTTTGGCTGGGCTTCCATTCAAATTCAAGGAAAACATGGCTTCAGAGACCACATTTCACGCCCATCCCTCAATAAAGAAAGTAGAATGAACCTGTCTAAAAGAAAAGTACATAAAATCATGGGCTTCTCTACTACCCAAATAGCACAAGTTGGGCATGCAAAATTACTTCATAGTACATTGCTGCATGCTAACTGGGCATGTGGACCCTTCTTCCATGCACAGTTCCCTTCTAGTGCACCTTGTCCCCTCTGAAATGGAAGTAGATCAAAATGAATTGGGAAACTGTTGGAGTGTGGCAGCAGGTTCTATGCGGCCAGTGAGTGTGTGGCAGGTTAGTGAAAGATAGGTTTATACCCTAGCTGGCTCACAGAGAAACTATTGGAATCCAAAGGCCCAATGGGTAGAATCCTAGCTCTAGTGAAAGCAAAACTCCCATTGACTTCAGGAGTTGACTAAAGGGCCAGGATTTCATCCCACATTTCTAAAATAAATGGAGATTTATTCTTCCATCATTAATGGCACAATACATGTTACCCTTCATTCTGGATTCTCCTCTCTGAGCTTTGTCTTGGAAGAGGCCTGGTGTCTTTTGTGTGTGTGTTTTGGTTTTGTTCCCACCTCCATCTCTTATCTGCAGCCTTTATTCAGCAGATTTGTACCTTCATTTTTTCTACCACTCCTCCCTGTAGTACAATCTTACAGGCTCCTGAACCAATCCACTGTGAATTCTCTTTGCTTCCACTCCCTTGTTTGCGTGTATTTATGGCCAGAAGTACTGAATGTTCTAGCTTAAGGGGTTTTTTAATTATTGAAAAATCTAATATCTTTAATTTTTTTTTTTTTAATTTTGCCTTTTCTACCCTCAAAAAAGTAAATGGATGGAGGGGGTCATTACTTTTTGTATGTGTATTTTCAGTTCAGGCCTGGAGCTCTTGCCTGATGTCCAATATGCCTTTGGATTGCCATTCTACCCACAGTATGAAGAACAATTTACTTTGGAAGAAAAGAGCCTTTCCTTAAAAATAATGCAGTATATAGGCAACTTCATAAAATCAGGGTAAGTGACTGACTTTGAAGTGTTATCTACTATTTTGGAGGGGGTCTATATTAAAAAGCACATTTGGGGTCTGATTCTGCCCGTATTCATATAGTCTCTAATCACAAGGGCAAGCTCTATATAGAGGTGTAAGGCTTTAGCCAATAGTGTTAGAAGTCTGTGGCCAAACCTGGATGCCTAAAATTAAATTCTGATTTCCACAGTCAGACACACACATAAAAATAGCCTTTTAATTGTGCTGAGCTCCCACAAATTGCATCGGAGTAAGCGGGAGCAACCAGTGACTAATTCCAGTTTTAGGCGTTTAACTTCAGGCTGCTGTGTCTGAACATCGAATCATGGAACGATAGGGACACACCAGACCACAAGGGTCATGTTGGCCTGGAGTCCTTTTTCGGAAGCATGGGAAGTAGCAGTGTCATGATGCCCTGTGACTATTCCTCGGCAGTGGTGGGGGTGGGGTGGGACGCATTTCTGTAAGTGAGAAATATTAGTGAGATGCTACTGTGGGGTCTGCAACTTTGAGAGTTTCAGAAGATTGTCTTGAGTCTGAAGCCTGCTGAGGTGGCCAGTAAACATGCTAGCTGTGATGGTGTTTGTGGGATGAATGCTTCGTCCAGTGCAAATCAATCACAGACCGCCACATGCTATCTGATGAGCATGTCTAACATTTTTGCTAGCCAGGAATGAATGTGACTCGAGGTGAAAATTCCAGTCCCTTGAGCCAGCCATTCTGCATAATACACTTTACAAACTATAAACTGGCAATGTTTATGCCATTGTTTTCTAATAATCATTTCTATTTTTTCATTCAGAAATCCAAACTATCCTTATAATTTCTCCAGAAAATTAACTGGAGCTCTGTCCCTGTGGCCCATGTTCCTACAACACAGTAATGGTGATAACTATAAGGAATTCATTGTTTCCTTGCCAAATCGTAAAGGACTGAAAAAAGCAGAATGTTCCTTCTGGTCTGATTATATCAAAGCACTCAAAGCATCTACAGGTAAGTAGACAATACAGCCAATGGAATTCAAGAAGGCAGACTTCAGCAAACTCAGGGAATTGGTAGTTAAGATCTCACTGGAAGCAAGTCTAAGAGGAGAAACAATTGAAGACGTTTTGCAGTTTTTCAGAGAGATATTATTGCAGGCCCCAGAACAAACTACCCCACTGCATAGGAAAGACAGGAAGTATAACAAGAGACCACCCTGGCTTCACCAGGACATCTTCAGTGCTCTAAAAATAAGAGTCTCCTACAAAAAAAAAATGGAAACTAGGTCAAATTACAAAAGAGAAAATAAACAAATAACACAAGTATCTAGGGACAAAATTTAAAAGTTCAAGGTGCAAAATGAGATCAAACTAGCTAGAGATATAAAGGGCAACAAGAAAACATTCTACAAATACATTAGAAGCAAGAGGAAGACCAAGGACAGGGTAGGCCCATTACTCAAAGAAGGGGGAGAAACAATAACAGAAAATGTGGAAATGGCAGAGGTGCTTAATGACTTTTTTGTTTCCGTTTTTACCGAGAAGGTTGGTAGTGATTGGATGTCCAACATAGTAAATACCAGTGAAAATGATGTAGGATCAGAGGTCCAAATAGGAAAAGAACAAGTTAAAATTACTTAGGCAAATTAGATATCGGCAAGTAACTGGGGCCTGATGAAATGCATCCTAGAACACTCATGGAGTTGACTGAGAAGAGATATGTAAACCAGTAGCGATTATCTGTGAAAAGTCATGGAAGACAGGAGACATTCCAGAGCACTGGGAAAGGGGCAAAGATCTATAAAAATGGAAATAAGGACAACCGGAGAAGTTATAGACCTACTCAGATAAACTTTCATACTGAGAAAGATAATGGAGAAAATAATTAAGCAATCAATTTGTAAGCCTCTAGAAAATAAGGTGATAAGTAATTGTCAACATGGATTTGTGAAGAACAAGTCACGTCAAACCCACCTAGTAGCCTTCTTTGAAGGGGTAAAAAACCTTGTGGGTGGGGAGAAGCAGTAGATGTGAGTAAGCTTCCCTCTAAGTTGCACAATAGCACGGCCTAGCAGCTGCTTAATGAGCCCCACCCAGCCAGGGGCTTAGGGCTCTGCTCACAGAGATGCCTGGCTGGGGGAGGGGCACTTTTCCCTCAGCGGCAGCAGCAGCTTCCTGCTGAGGACAGAGCAGTGAGTCTCTCCCAGCCGGCAGGACAATTTTCATGTTTCTGTTCTACTTTAACTGGCTCTCAAAATGGTGTGTCCAAGAAATGTCAAATTAGCGGTAATCAGTGTTTCCTCAGCCATCTCTAGAGCTTGATCCTGCAAATGCTGAGTACTCTCGTCGGGTGTCGCCATCTTCCTTAGAAGTTCGTGCTCAGCACCTTCTAGAATCAAGCCTCCAGCACCTAGAATCAGTTAAAGCTCTGGAGCTGCATGTATTGAAAGTTATTCCGGGCTGGGTTAGAAATGGCTGAGCAGGCACACAACTGAACTGCTGTCTGTAATTCCACTTCCATTACATAGAATGTGAAATAATAGATAACATTTTCACCTTGAAATAGGTGTTCCATTATGTGATCAGACCATAGTACTGGACAATGGAACATACTGCTTGTTGTTAGCATAGATTTGGAATAAATATGTCTTACTATCTTTACTTGAAGATAATGTATTGACAATCACTCTATAAATAGTGCACAGGACTATTACATTACAATCACTGCCATTGGCAACTTATGGGGAAAAGTCTGAGTCTATTTCATAATAAATGACTTGTAACCTAAGCTGTATGAATGCTTCCAAGTTTGGTTTAAAACTGGTTTCCAAATGGTGCATGTAGGAAACAGTTCAAATGGGGTCAGAGAGGGAACAAGGCATTTGGAATGGTGTGTGTTTCAATTAATTGAGTGTCTCAGGGTTGAATTTCATGGTGAGCCCACCGCTATATATTGTGTTCAAGTTCATAATCACTCCCAAGTGTTTGTACAGGGTTCCCCAAAGCCAGAAGTGAGAGGAGTAAAGGAAAGTACTATGTGGTTTTTTCCAGTGCCCATGTTGCTGACTTGAAATTAACCAGCAAATAGCAGCCATGGAATGTTTGTGGGTATTCAGATAGAGCTTCAAATTCCATCTGCACCGCAGGATCAATTCCATTAGATAATACTGTGACCCTGCACAGGAAACCTCTGTCTCTTGCACAATAGGTGGATTTGGGGGTTCTAAGACTACAGCAAAAAAGTTCACCTAAAACTTCGAGAGACAGTTTGGAGCCATACCAGAGATGTAATAAATCATGCCTAGTTTTGTGAGCAGTTCAAGCATCATTCAAGCCTAACTTGGAAAATTGCTGGGGGTTGGAATCAAACATTTTGTACTAGTTCTCCATGCACCTTTTTGTTTGATGCCTCCTTTAAAAAACAGGCTCCATTAGCATGAGGCGAGCATGTGGGTGTCAGTGCACCAGAATGTCAAGCACGTGAGGGAATGCTGGCTAAGCTATGTTGGGAAAAAAAAGCAGCAAAACCAACTGTGTGTGAGCTTTCAACTTTCTTGAGCCAAACTCCACTTCTGGCACAGGAGGATTGAGAATAGGCCACAGAATTAGTTCAAATTAAGTTTTACATTCCAGTGATGGTTACTTAAAGCATGTTAACACCTTGATAATTAATTTGAACATTAAGCAATCTGTAACTTCTGCCATGCAGTCTGCGTGTGAGCTGCTAAATGAGAATTAGCTGATGGAGAGGTTTACATCTGTATAAAAGTGTTGTTATTAAAGTGTCACCGATGAAGCAAATTGCCCTTAGCCCACTATGTTAAAATGCTGCATCAGTCAAAAAAAATATTGCATTTCTTTTAATCCTATTTATATTGTGGTTTCAGGCAGAACAGTTAATGGAGAGCAATCAGTGGAAAGCCCTCCCAGCGAAGAGCCGGGTGTAAGGTTTACTTCTGAAGACACACAGAGCCAGTCCGTGGAAGACAAGGTGGCTTACAGCAAATAGAATGTCTCGCTGTGTTTCATTGGCCATCTGTGGAAGTGTTCTGGCATACAGGCAGAGATGCTTCCATTCCTGCAGTATCTTTCCAGTCATCAAAGCGTGAATTAGATACAGCAACGTTCAGTGTAAATGTACATGGGTTATTAAGTGAAACACAGCAAAGTTGCCTGTCAGCAATTATTTTAGGCCAAAAGAAGCTGGTTTTTTTGGTGAAGCTAATGTTCAATAAAACTGCAACACACAAACAAAATCTAAGAGTCAGAATCTGTTACTTGTACCTCTGACTAGACAGTGAAAAGAAACCAGGTTCACCTCAGTTCAACGCTCTCCTTGGCACACAGCCAGGGGTGGCCCATGAGCCTAGGCAGAGTAGGCAGTTGCCTAGAGCGCCACCGGCCCGGATGCTCGATGATGACATCACAGTCATTGACGGCTGAGCAGGCGGGGGCGCCGATCGCACCTTCTGCCTAGGGCACCAGCTGCCGCAGCCGGCCTTGGGCCACTCCTGCACACAGCACTTGGTTGTTCTATTAGAAAAACAACAAATAGAAGTTTATCTCACAGACTTATAGATTATAAGGACAGAAGGGACCATGATGATCTCCTAATCTGACCTGCTTGCATATTGCAGGCCACGGAACCTCACCCGCCTATTCCTGTACTAGACCCCTAACCTCTGGCTGAGTTACTAAAGTCCTCAAATCAGGATTTAAAAAAGACTCAGAGAATCCATCAGTTACTCTTGTTTAAGCCTTTAACTGACGCATGCCCCATGCTGTAGAGGCAGACAGAAAAACCTCAGGGTCTTTGCCAATCTAACCCAGGCAAAAATCCTTCCCAACCCCAAATATGGTGATCAGTTGGATCCAGAACATGTCAGCAAGACCCACCAGCCAAACACCTGGGAAGGAATTCTCTGTGGTAACTCAGAGCCCTCCCCATTTAATGTTCCATCACCTGCCATTGGGGATATTTGTTGCTGGCAGTTGCAGATTAGCCATATGCCCATGACAGAGATTCAAAAATAAAAGCAAGTAGGAGGACTGGAAACATGCTTATAGATAGCCTGGAGCCTACGCGTATGAACAAATCGCTTTCCTGTCTGATGAGGTAGTTCTCACCCAGTCAGTCCCTGGCTTGTCCAGCAGAAAGACCTGAGATCCACTTTTGGTGAGACATTCCTGCTGGCAGAGTGTTGCCCCATAATGGATGCTGCCTTGAGCCCTTCTTTCTCCCATTATACAGTTACAGACTTTTTGTCTCTCTTCATAAGCTGGGTATTGTGCTAACTTCAGTTCAGCCCCATAGTCGCTCTAAGATCTTTGACCTGAGCTCTTTTGTGCCTGTCCCTTGTGTAGACCAGCAACCCTCAGCTGGGCTGGATTGAAAGATGTCAGTTGTTCTAACTTTGGATTGAGTTAGCACTGTGAACCACCTCATCCTTGGAGACCAATTTCACTTCCAGAAGCTTTGGAACATTGTGCTCTAAATATCACATAACTCTTAAAAGGATGTCTGTACCTGTATCTGACAACAACCATAACAACTAGCGTGTTCTCAGCTTTAGACAAAGACCACACATAGTACCTTTCAGTGAAATACCATGAAGATGGCAATCCCAAGAGAAACATGCTTCTCTGGGCATGGCCAGGCAAGTCGCTGGGCATAGACTCGTGACTTTGTACTGCCTCTCTGTAACCACCAGAGGATGCTTGGATCATAGAATAGAATAGAGATCCAAGAAGAATGACATGATACAAGCATTGCCAGGGTGTGTTATATGTGGGAATCAAGAGGTATGCACACAGAGATTCATAGATTCCAAGGCCGGAAGGCACAATTGTGATAATTCAGTCTGAGCTACTGTATAGTAACGGCTGTAGAACGTCCCCCAAACAATTCCTCAAGCATATCTTTTCGTAAAAGATCTGACTGTGATTTAAAAATGTGATGGAAAATCTATCCCAACCCTGCAGTAAGATGTTTCAAAGGCTATTGACTCTCACTGATCAAAAAAATGGGTTCCTTCAGAGCTGGAGCTCCAGCCCATGCCAGAATGTCTACACAGCCACTTTTCGTGCTGTCATGCTAGCCCAAGTTTGTTGAGTATCTGCCATGGGAAGTGAGGGGTGGGGGATGGTTTGCCATATACATGATCCCCATGGATGTTACAGTGTAGCTCATTACTGTAATCAGTGGCAGAGTGTGCAGCATAATCTATTGCTTCACAGGAGTGACAGCGATCATCTGATTTCAATTTGAAATCTAAGTTACTGATGGGAGACTAAAACATGACACAAATGTGACCAAAACAGGAACACGTACAACTTACCAAAAGTGAAAACTTCCTGGAAACTTACTCACCAAAAATTCACCTCTCAGTTGACCCCCAAATATGAGAAATGTAATCTGCAGAGTGTATATCACAGACTAGTGATAGAAATGTAGCCGTGTTATTCTGGGATAGCTGAAGCAAAATGCAGGACAATGTAGCACTTTAAAGACTAACAAGATGGTTTATTAGATAATCATCTAATAAACCATCTTGTTAGTCTTTAAAGTTCTATCACAGACTAGTTATCCAGGCTCCTGATAAATGAGACTGGGCTGTATCTGCATTTTAACTTTTTGACTGTTGTGGCAGCGATACATTTGTATAGAAGATGCTAGGCAACAGTAAAGCATATTGAGGAAAATTCTATTCCCTAAAGCCAGCAAAGGTGCTGATTTCTTTCCCTGGGCCAAATGGCTGCACTGTAGCTGCACTCCAGCCGTTGTACTGTATTAGAGGCATAGCCTTTGTATCCTTTCTAACGGATATAGCAGACACTTACAGAATAGTAACTGTGGAGTTTTGCATGACTGCTCTCCCATTATTCCTGCTCCTCCTCACAGACAACCTTCAAAGCCATGGATCCCCCTCCTGGTTCTCATCTGTTCTTTTGAACAAGGAGCCTAAGAAAGATTTAAGATTCAGGCAATGAGAGAACCTAATTTTTAAAAAGTTAAAGATCAACCAACCACTGGATTTTTTTTTTTACATTTCCGGGGCACTGATTTTCTCCAGATCCCAGGGTGCCCTGCTCCTGGAATATACCCACTTGATTCCTCCTTAGCAACACCCAGTTGTGCTGATATGAGCTCCACCTCCCAGTTTGCTAGTGACTTCAGGTCAGGCAGTAAAGGAATTTCAAGGAAAAGACCTTGCCACACTAACAGTGTTAGAACTCGGCAAACCTTAGATGAAATGTGATGTGCAACTATGGAGAGTTAAAGACAGTTTAAGTGTTTCAGCAGAGCCGCTGCCAAACCGCTTACTCAGAAGTTTAGCAGCCTGGCTGTATAGTCGGTGCGGAAAATAGCACGCTGCACGGCAGGGAGCTTGACTCATTATGAAAGCTCCTATGTGTTAGTTTTAAGCACATCTCCCCTCTTTTATGGACGCTGTTTCTCAAGCACTCTCTCATGCTAAAAGATGGCATAGGAAGCACCTGGGACGATTCCTAAAAGGTACCATCACTCAGCACTCTCTAGTAAGGGACAAAACAACAAAGTTGTGATACTGTGTCCTTGAGATTAGTGGATCTAATCCTGCCACGCTTGGATGTGCCTGAAAGCTACGAGTGTGACTAAGGAATTTGTACATTTGATCCATATAAAATTGAGAGATCTGGGCATCTTAATCTCCTGAGGCTTTAAAACTCTCACTTGTAGCTGGGCGGTGCCCTATGTAAGCTGAATCGGAGGGTGTCACTGCAGTTCTTCCTAGGCAAGTGGCTACACTATTGTGATAGGCATTAACTGGTATTCCTGTTGGTCTGTACAGAGAAAGCTAAACTATTTTACTCCTCCAAGTATTAGCACTGGCAGGCGGAGGGAGTGGATCTCTGTCTGCTTTGTGGACAGTGCATTTCATGACCTAAAGTATTTGTATAAATAGGTCATTCAAATGGTGCTACTGCATAGTTCTATACAGTGGACCAGATCTCTAACTGGCACAAATGGTCATAGTGAAATATGCACTGAAATATCTGTATAATGGGCACATGATAATTGAGCACTGTAATACGCTACTGAACCAGATGTAGGCACGGGAGCTAGGGGTATAGATGGTGCAGCAGCATATACCCAGGTTATATGCAGGGCTCCACTCCTGGCCCCACACCCTGTAATCGCTGCTGCTGGCCCCGCACCCAGGGCTCTGCTCCAAGCCCTGCACTCAGGACTTTTGGCTGCCAGGCCTACACCTGGGTTCCACACCTGCTCCCAGCTGTGGCCCCAGCCTCCGCCCCCTTCCTCCTGTCTGTTTTAAGCACAGACAGAGCTTTCCTCCCAGAGCCACGGCCCTGCTCCTGGTCCCAGTTCAGCGTGGGGCAGGAGGCGTGGACAAGTATAAGATGGGGGTGCGACACTCTAAAAAGTGTTCCAGCATCACTGGAGCTGAGCATGTGGAGATTTGGCTTCTGTTCCAGCCTATGGATGTAACTGGGCACAATTTTCAGCCATCAACTTGGCAAATCACTGCATTTCCCTGTGATTAAAGTTCCACAGCTGAAAAGTGGGGCTAGAGATACTTTCCCTCCATTGGAAAGACTGTTTCAGCACCTCTAGGATCCTTTAGCAGCAGTTTGTGGCGCGGACCAGTTTTGCTTGAATACAGAGATTGCAGGAGAGCAACTTACCCAGTCACTTCCTCCCAATGGAAGTTAAATTCTACCATGTCTCCCACCTGCTTAGGCAAGGAACATGTAGGAAGTAGTGGAGTGCAAACTACAGAATGGAGGACAATCAGCTTCTTCTTTGCACTTTGAAGGACAACTGAGCCCTTGAGATAGGAGGGTCCTGAAACATTTTCTCCCCCGTTCGTGGGGTTTTGCGTCCTTGTATAAAAACAGCACCAAAGCTTATGCCCTAATAAATCTGTAAGTTTCTAAGGTGTCATAGGACTCCTCGTTGTTTTTGCAGATTCAGACTAACACGGTTACCCCTCTGAGACTCTTCTCCTTATCGAAATAAATTGGATAGCACCTTTCGGATGCAAGGGCTTTGATAACTGTAAGAACCTGTTATGGCACAGTACTAACGGCGCTGTGCAAATACTCTGGTGAGCTAATCTGTGCTCCTGGAGCAGCAAGTGCAGGGAGTGTTTCTTTTTTTTGCAATAAGCCCAGCACCAAATACATCTCCAGTTTCAAAGCAGAAGTGCATGTTGGGGAGAAACAACGCCAAACGTAATCTCAGAAGAATGAAGTAAAAAGCTTTGGTCCATAGATCTTTCATCACCTGACTAAACTGTCCCCTCAAATATACATGCACAAGCCTGTGCAGGCAGAGGCAGAATTTCCTCTTCCAAGCCCATATGACTGATGTAAAACAAATAGTGGCATGTTTTCCCCAAATCTCTTTAATAGCACTTTGCACTCAGTTGTCATGAGAAGTGACTAAATGAGGGACAAAACATCATGACCAAGACCCAGGCAGTCATGCCTAGTGATCAGAGTGGAAGTCACAGCTCAGGCAGGTTGGGTACCAGCGAATCAGAGACCAAGACAGGTCAGATGTAGCCACTGATTTTTGTTTATTGTTCATTTATTGTGTGATAATAATTAACACGGTTTGTCATTAATAATCATATGTTAAACAGAGTCAAGCTGTAGAACTATTCGGCTATGTCTAGACTGGCATGATTTTCCGTAAATGCTTTTAACAGAAAAGTTTTTCTGTTAAAAGCATTTGTGTAAAAGAGCATCTAGATTGGCACGGACGCTTTTCCGCAAAAAGTGCTTTTGTGAAAAAGCGTCCGTGCCAATCTAGACGTGGTTTTGCGCAAGAAAGCCCTGATCGCCATTTTCGCCATTGGGGCTTTTTTGCGCAAAACAGTTTTTAGCTGTCTACACTGGCCCTCTTGCGCAAATTTGTTCCTCTTGGTTTCTGAGGACAGGACAAGGAGTAATGGGCTTAAAGTGCAGCAGGGGAGGTTTAGATTGGACATTAGGAAAAAATTCCTAACTGTCAGGGTGGTCAAACATTGGAATAAATTGCCAAGGGAGGTGGTGGAATCTCCCTCTCTGGAGATATTTAAGAACAGGTTAGATAGACATCTGTCAGGGATGGTGTAGACGGAGCTTGGTCCTGCCTTGAGGGCGGGGGGCTGGACTCGATGACCTCTCGTCCCTTCCAGTCCTATGATTCTATAAAAAACATTTCCAGAAAAGGGCTTTTGCCCGAACGGGAATGTCAAAGCATTTGCACAAGAAGCACTGATTTTAGACAGTAGAACGTCAGTGCTTTTGCGCAAAATCAAGTGGCCAGTGTAGACAGCTGGCAAGATTTTGCGCTGGAAAAACTTGCCAGTCTAGTCACAGCCTACAAGTATAAGATTGATCAGCATGTTGCAGGAATAATCATGTATTAGGTGCCTAAGAAAGTAGGGCTAAAACACAAGGCACGTAGGCTACGACCTGCAAAATTTTAGTTAGCTATTTTAGGCCTAGGAGAAAAGAAGTGCTGGTGTAAGGGTAGGTCTACACTTGCACCCTCTTTCGAGAGAGGGATGCAAATGAAGACATTTGAAATTGCAAATAAAACCGGGATTTAAATATCCCGCGCTTCATTTGCATATTTGCGTTATGGAGCTATTTCGAAATAACAGACACTGTTAAGACTCAGTTATTTCGAGAGAAAACCCTTCTCTCAAAATAACCCTTATTCCTTATACAATAAGGTATACCAGTTATTTCGAGAGAAGGGTTTTCTCTCGAAATAACCGTGTCTTAACAGCGTCTGTTATTTCGAAATAGCGCCATAACGCAAATATGCAAATGAAGCACGGGATATTTAAATCCTGGCTTCATTTGCATCCCTCTCTCAAAAGAGGGTACAAGTGTAGACGTATTCTAGGTGACTAAAGAGAATAGCCTGATACCCTGATTATGGCGAAAGATGTACCAATGGGTAATAGTGTGAAAAATAAAGAGTAATTTTAAGTTTACAAGATACCTGGTAATCACGTTTTTCTAACACCTGCCCTAATTGCAGAAATGCTATTGAGGTACAGTCAGAACTACATTTTAAAAGAGGATGCCCAGATTAGGAAAACTAAGCTCCCTATAGGAAAGTTCAGCAGGCACTATCCCACTACTAATGATCAATCCATGAAACTGTCTACACTGCTTCCCTTTTCTGCAAGAGGAAATGCAAATGGAGTGCTCATTTGCATATATCACGCTCTCATTTGCATTTCCTCCTGGGATCCCTTTTGCGCAAGGGGTTTTTGCACAAAAAAGAGCTGTGTAGAGGGCTCCTTTTTGCGCAAAAAACCCCCCTTTTGATCAAGAGCCATTTCTTCCTCATTTTTGTGCAAAAACCTCGTGCGCAAAAGGGATCCGAGGAGGAAATGCAAATGAGAGTGTGACATATGCAAATGAGTGCTCCATTTGCATTTCCTCTTGCGGAAAAGGGGAGCAGTGTAGATGTAGCCTGAGAGTACCGTCAGCCCCTAACACTGTTGTGCAGGATGTCAATGTAACTATATCTGTAACTTGTGCATAGGCCTGCCTAAAATGTCTATATGCTTGAGTAATCCTAACTTTCATTGTAACTTTAATCAAACCTGTATCAAAGACTTGGCCTTGTATTTGTGGTTGTAAGTGTGGCCACCACCCTTGATCTTTGTGTTCCTAGAGACTCTAAATCTGAAGCAAGTAGCAGAGATGACTCTCTTGTTCTGTTAAGCTTGTAAGTGAAATGACCAGAGCTGAACCTACAGGGATGTAACACCACATTACAAAATTCACTTTAAATAAAATAAAAGGCTACATGGGAGTCTGGCAGCAGTGGGCAGGCAGAGTCCAATTCCTGGGAGGTGAGAGTCCAAGATAAGCCAGAGAAAAAACTAGGAGGCAGGCAGGGTTAGAAGCTGAAGTCTGGAATCTCTCACAAGGTCCAAAGCAAGACAGTCAAGCAGCCTATATTGTTGCTCAGCCAACTCCCTAGCATGACTTCCGGGCTTAAGGACTGGTGCCAACCAACCAATGGGCTGCAAGGAGCTGCCATTCAGGCCCTGCTGGATGGTACTTCCTGCTGGGCCCAACCTCCCATGGAAGCTCATCCTCAGCCTGCTGTGGTCCCGCCCCAGTGGTCCCGCCTCTGATCTCTGCAGGTTCTTACACAAAGCCTTTGAAAACTCACCACCAGTAGATTAGCTCCAAGCCTTCATCATGACACCACTCAGGTCAATGGCATTACATTGATTGACACCCATGGAATTGAGAGTGTTGATGAAGTAGGACGTTTGACTGCGCTGATGTGTCATCAAAGCCCTCCTTCTCAGAGCAGCTGTCCCTTTACGAAGGCCTTTGTCGCACAAAAACCTCCTCCTGAAATCCAGTTCCCTGTCTGAACCTCATGTTCCCTTTATGCGAGTTTTGGTCTGATAAACATAGAGCTCCCAGGCTATATTTAGCTCCCAATAAGGCTCTGTATGACGTAGACTAGGACTCGCTGGTTTAAATTCTCCTCCTTATGCCTCCTGGAAGACTGGCGAACTGCAGCGGTCTGAGTAGAAAGCTATATTTAGAACCTGACGCCCCCTGATAATTGGCCAAAGTTTTGCCATGGATTTCAGCAGGTGCTGGGGTAGGCCTATTTAACCTATTACCTATTTTTTTTTAATTGACCAGCTTTTCCTTTGTGTTATGTTTGGCTTCACATGCGTGTTTGCTCCCCAGAGTTGGAGAAAACAGTTTTTGGCAGCCAAAGTGCCTGATGGTCACTTTTTGCAAGAGCAGCACAGCCCAAGCACAGAACTCACCCTGGAGGTTGTGCTGCTGTAGATTGTGCAGCTTGGCTGAGCTCCGCCAATGTTCTGAGTTACACTCCAGGAGCTGCCAAGTTCCAGGCAGCACTTGGTTGATATCCCTCAGAGTGTACGCAAAGCTTTCCTGACGTAGTCCATCTCTCCTAATAGTAATATGTGGTGCTTCCATCTCTAGGGGGTCTCAAAGCCAAGATGACAGCAGCAGCTCAATGCTGCCTATCTGGCCCTTTTAAGGCTTTTTAAATGGAGCCCCATACACTTAACTATTTTTAAAATCATAACCTTATAACATTATTTTCAAATTTCTGGCCTTACATTTCTTTTCTTGTGGTGCAGTTTTTACTGTCCCCATTAATCAGTGTGCTTCCCTGCTGTGCCCAGGCCTGAGAAGACAAAAGTCTTTTGCAGACTCTTTTTTTCTTCCCACCTCCCAGTGAGCACTTGGCTCTTAGCTCAAGCTGTAGAGACTTAGGGTTGGTTTATGCTGGGAACTTATTTCAGCAGAGCAAGATTCTCAAGATGTGAAAAATCCACGCCCCTGAGAGAGGTAGCTATACCAGCCTACTCCCTGGTGTAGGCAGAGTTAGGCTGATGAGAATATTTCCACTCACTATCTCTCCTCTCTCTGGGAAGTGGATTAACTACAGGTTGAACCTCTCTAGTCCGGCAACCTCCGGACCTGACCAGTGCCAAACCAGAGAATTTGCCAGACCATAGTAGGTTAACATTGTCTAGCAGCATTACCAATACTTCATTGCTTACTGGGCTCTTAGAAGAGGTTTAGGGGTAACTTAGAGCTAAATAACAGCACAGAATATTGAGAGCCAGGACTGGTGGCTGTAAAACAAACTTTATGGGACCGTGGGAAACTTAGGGTACGTCTAGACTACATGCCTCTGGCGACAGAGGCATGTAGATTAGGCTACCCGACAGAGTAAAATGAAGCAGCGATTTAAATAATCGCCGCTTCATTTAAATTTACATGGCTGCCGCGTTGAGCCGACAAACAGCTGATCAGCTGTTTGTCGGCTCAGCGCGATAGTCTGGACGCTCTCCTGCCGACATCAATGGGAGTTGTCGACAACCCAGGTATGCCTCCTGGGATGAGGCATACCTGGGTTGTCGACAACTCCCTTTGATGTCGGCAGGGGAGCGTCCAGACTATCGCGCTGAGCCGACAAACAGCTGATCAGCTGTTTGTCGGCTCAACGCGGCAGCCATGTAAATTTAAATGAAGCGGCGATTATTTAAATCGCTGCTTCATTTTACTCTGTCGGGTAGCCTAATCTACATGCCTCTGTCGCCAGAGGCATGTAGTCTAGACGTACCCTTAGATGCACCCATGTCAAGTGGGCATCGGGCTAACTAGAATCATGCCGGACCACAGATGTTGCCGGACCAGAGAGTGCTGGATTAAAGAGGTTCTATCTGTACATTGATGAGAGAACCCCTCCTGTCACTGTAATGTCTACACTGAAGAACCACAACAGTGCAGCTAATCTGCTGAAGCATTTTCAGTGTAGACATACCCATATTTCTATAGCTTTGGAGGCTACCATGTCAATCCTGGTGCTGGTCAAGATGGTGGCCTCCATACACTCTTTCTCTCCCTCAGTTCCAGCTGTGTTTCCTCCTACCATTTTCTCTCTTCCCAGACTCTTCCCTCCCCCCCGCTTCTGCCCAGTCCATGATCGACTTTCCCACCACACTGAGTCATTGACGACAAAGGCAGGCGGTAGGGTAGGGGCTGTCCATAAATTAAATATGCAGATAGAGTTATGCATGATAGTTTCAGTGTTACAAAGGGTGGATAAGTCTTGAAAATTGCCAAAAAGGTGTCACATAATTTATAGACAGCCCCATGTAAGCAACTTATCCATGTAATAAGAAGCAATAACCAGTAGACAGTGCACTGATGCTGCGTTCGCTGTCCTTCAGGCCGGGTGTAACCTAAAAACGGTTTGCAGGGAGAGTTGTAACAGCAAAACCTGCTAATGTAGATGCTTTTGCCAGTATAGTTCATACCGGTTCCCTGAGAGTAAGCTCTGGTGAAAAGCCCTTTTATGTTGCTCTAACTCTGTCCATACTAGTTGCTAAAAAATAAAATCACCCGCAGCCGACGTTGCTACGCCAGTAAAAGTTTCTAGTGTAACCTTGGCCTCGGTCCCTGCAGTGGGTTCCTGTCTTAGGGTATGTCTACATTGCATTCCTCCTTCAAGAGAGAAATGCAAATGCTGACAAACGAAATTACAAATGAAGCATGGATTTTTATTTCCCGTGCTTCATTTGCATAACGGTTGCCGGCTGGTTCGAAATAACCCTGTTGTTTTTTTTCTTGAAATACGAGGAATGCAATGTAGACATACCCTTAGTGGGTGAGGGTCAACAGGCCTGGTTGGATGGCTTCACGCTTGCACTCCCCTGCTGAACATTAAACCTTTAGGGTACAAGCTCTTCCCCATGCTGTCCTTTTTCTCTTCTCCCTCGCAGTGCTTTCTCTCTCCAACCTTCCCTTGCTCTGCTCTGCTCTACCTTCTCCTCCCCAAGTCCTGTCCCTCCCCCAGTGTTATTCCCCTAACACAAATCACATTCTAGCCTCTTGCCCTACGGGTGGGGGCAGACTGTGCTGCTGCTGCTCTGGGTAGGGAGGCAGGCACACAGCAGCTAGAGATGACCTACACTTCTCCACTTCCCCTCTAGTGGTGCTGGCCCAGAAGGCACAAAAGGGACAATCGACCCAGCCAGAGGCGCAGTAAGAGGGGGAAGGAGTGGTACCTCGACTGCCTGGTGAGCAGCCCCGAGGAGCTGGAGTAGGGACCTATTACATGTGCAGCAGGTGTGTTTGTGAGCAATGCTTTAGCTGGGGCGTGTGACTGAACAACAGCACAAGCAGATGTGATCCTGCCACTTCAGACCACTGACACCGGGCAGGGATGCAGCCAGTGGACCGTCCGGCCTACAGAACAGAGCTGGCGTTGGCTGCAGTAGCACTGCAGGGAGAAGACGAAATTGCCACAGCTGTCCCTTCAGGAGTCTGCACAAAATCTTTGTCAGCCATTTGCAATTGCGTTCTGAGCTTCTGCCTTTGGCCGCTGTCCCATGGGTCATGAAGTTTCACCCACAGTTGATGATGATTTTGAATATGAAATAGCTTGTGGGGCTGAGGGGGCAGAAATAAATGCCGGGCTGTGGAAAGGTGCTGATCGACAGAGAGGGAAAAGTGGATTAGGGGCTGGGCTCACAGCCCCGGGGAGTGACGGCCTGTATCAGGGTGGAAAATGAAGCCTGTCTATGCTACCATGAAAATGACACAATGTGGATTTTTGTCTTTACAAAAGTGCCTGAGAGGCTCCACAGATCTTTCTCATACAACAGCCACAGAACATACGTTTGTAAAAGAAAATGATACTGAGCTGCAAACCCCGCATCACGTCGGATATTGCCAGAAAAGTTTGCTGGTGCGTAAGACATTGGAGACACTGTTTGGGAATAGTTTATCCCAGTGAAATTATGACCACAGCAACCCAGCCAGAGGAGGAAGGCTTCTTGGGATTGGCCAAGCAAGTATCTCACGCTGGGAGCAGCTTGAATTTATTCAGCCCATTATTTTTTGTAAGCTGTCAAAGTAAACAGATCGTCTGGAAGAACTTGGGTCTGCTCCCAGCCCAGCCCATGGAAAGCTGAGAGCAAGACTGGGTCCTTGAGCAGGAAGGGGGAGGATGAGAGTGCAGCCATCAAGGAGGGGGAAGGAAAAGGGGCTGAACAAGAGATAGAGCCAGACAGTGGGTTACAGGCAAAGAGACTAGAACCAGGAGCATAAAAGTCAATTCAGGAGTGCATCCAGGCAAAGGCCTGCTCTGGCTTGCACAGATCCTGCTCTCTCTGAACCCGGGGAGGGTTGTGTGCAGGTCTGAGGGCCCTCAAGAGACAGAGAGTGAAAGAGGGATGAAGAAACAAGGACCTAAAAGGCTGCAAGGAGGAAGCTGAGATCACTAGCAGCAGCTGGACAGGTACAGGCCCTCGCTTGCAGAAGAGAGAGGGGCATGTGTCATCATGACTCCTTTAAACCGGTGGCCTTATTCACCCAAACAGCCCTGGCTTTGTCCTGGTTGCTGGCCACAGGAGGGATATGAGAGAGCTCTGCTAGGCATCTTTATGGGACACTCCTCTTTATGCCAAAACCTATTAGCCACAGCCCTGCCTTAGCCGAATGCCTTCCTGGGCCCTGAGCATCATCCCTGTGAGCTGCAGGCCTGCAGCAGGGATCTGATGGTGGGGGACACGGAAGAGCTTCGGATAATGTGGAGTTTCGGACTGTCAGGAGGAGGACGAGCGTGCTGCCGAATGGTGCCTGTAGCAATTCAGGGAGCCTTCTGCAGCCCATGGTCAGGGCTCCCTGTGCTGCTGCAGGGCCAGTGACATCCAATCCCTGTCGGTGCAGAGCAGGGAGGTTGAGCACCTGGTGACATGGAGCAGAGATCCCTCAGCCAGGACTGTGAGGAGGAGGAGGAGGAGGACACGCTCACAGTTGTGGGAGAGGCAACCCACTGGCTCCTGCCTTCTCAATTATCTGAACTCCTGATACAATTGGTGATCCCTTGCTACTTGGATAATTGGGAATGCACTGCACGACCATCGCCTCCCAAAGATTAACCTGAACTGCCGCTCCAGAGTGAGAAACCCCCCCATGCCAGAGCAGCCTCCAAAACTGCACGTCATGCAGCCAAGCCTTGTGACGGGACGGAATTGAATTATTGTCCTGAACCGATGCTGTTACGGTCGCGTGGGGAGACATCGAGGACTAGCTGCTCTTTGCAGTGTCTCTTCAGAGCCCGCATGTGGCTGGAGTGGCTATTTCCTGCCATTTGCTAGGATAATTTAATCTGGAGTCCAAGAGTCAGCACCTCTGGAAAACCATAGCCAGGAACCACGTCGTTAATCTTTGTGAGACGAACGTAATTCTATACGTATAGCTACGGGTAGCTCTCTATCTACTGAGAACCCCTGAAACGCGAGGCTGGAAGGGCCATCTAGTTCAATCCCCTCTGCTGAGCAAGGAGCAAGCGTGCCTAGATCATCCCTGACCGCAGTTTGTCTGCCCTGTTCCTTAAAACCTCCAATGGTAGGAATGCCACAACCTCCCTTGGAAGCCTGTTCCAGTGCTTAATTATCACACACATACAAACACATGCACACAGAGAGGGACACATGCACCCCTCCCCCCCCAAATCTCATCCTGGAAAGAGTTCTGGTACTGTAAAATATTTTTTTTTCTCTTCTTCCTTATAGGGCTTTGGCTAATAGGTCATCTGTAACGACACTGAGACCTTTTTTGTACCCAACGTTGTCCAAGTCCTCGGAAGCTGGCGGCATGGGGGTGGGACAGGACTCAGGGCAGGGCTTTGGGGATGTGAAGAGGTGGGAGTGCGGGAGTGAGAGGGTTGTGGGGGTGAGGAGAGGCTCAGGGTGGAGTGTCCCATTCGGCATAGGCCTTTTCTCTCCCCCTAACCTCCCTCTGGTCACCAGGGTCCTTCCCCTGCCATCCTATATATATATATATAAGAACATAAGAACGGCTGTACTGGGTCAGACCAAAGGTCCATCTAGCCCAGTATCCTGTCTGCTGACAGTGGCCAGCACCAGGTGCCCCAGAGAGGGTGGACCGAAGACAATGATCAAGCGATTTGTCTCCTACCATCCTTCTCCAACCTCTGACAAACAGGCCAGGAACACCATTTCTATCCCCTGGCTAATAGCCTTTTATGGACCTAACCTCCATGAAATTATCTAGCTTTTCTTTAAACTCTATTATAGTCCTGGCCTTCACAGCCTCCTCTGGCAAGGAGTTCCACAGGTTGACTACATGCTGTGTATGAAGAAGAACTTTCTTTTATTAGTTTTAAAATGATATATAAAAAGTTTTATATGATATATAAAATATGCCCCCACTGCCTTCTGTTGAATGGAATCAGAACGGTTCAAGAATATGACAGCATGCCACCCTCTATTGCCTACAGTGATTTTTTTTAGACATCATTGAAAAAGTGGTGGTTTAGTAGTAGGTTAGACTGTTAGAACCACTATTGTTGTGACAGCTACACAAGAAATTCATACCCGCCGATGGCAAATCCAATTACTGTGTAAATCACTTGTGATAGGGCTAAAACGTTTACCTTTTGGAGCCAAAACCACAGGCTTCTAGCGTGCTAGCTAATGGAACGTTGTTAGCAGTAGTATTAGGTCTTTTATCCAGGCCACTAGAGACCAATTTTCCACTTGGTCAGGTATGCAAAGCCGGCACATTACAGTAGGAATATAGAATGTGAGGACAGAAGTTTCCGAATACAGTCACCTTGTAGGACATGAAGGTCTTGGCAATCAGTCTGAAGAACTGATAATGAGTATGTCCCTTCCCCAGCATTTTTACCCCAAATGACTGATTTTATACCCCTGACTGAAACCTCCCAAATTCTATGATTCTCATGGCCCCCTTGTGAATAGTTTGCACTGTTCACTTGTACCACAAAATGTTCTTTGCAAAAAGAGCCACCAAGTGCTACAGGAATCATTCTCAAACTCCAGCATAAGGCTTGTAAAAGATGAAGCTGCTTGTACATCACCAAAGCCTATAGCTATATCATCTAAAACTGCCAGGAGAGCTTATAACTTTCTGGATTATTGTGCAGTTGTCAGATCTTTTAAAGGAAGAGCTGGCCATAAAGTTTTCTTGTATTTTCTTTGTTTCCACAAGGAATCCAGACGTTCAAATATCTGAAAACACTCTAGCCGCAGTACTGTAGCATTTAAGATTAATGCTAGGTCTATCACTGAAGAATAATGAAGTGTTGGTTTGAATGCATGATTCATGAAAGACAGAGAAAGAGAAGAGGAAGCAGGAGAGGCAGAGATAGTCTTTTATATAAATACTTGGCAGTGTGGAGAGTTTTTATGATGGAGGTGCTAGTTGTAACTGGTGAAACCAGATGTTTTCATTTTAACATGAGCTTTAAGCTTTTATTTGGTAAAAATCTCACTGCAATGACAAAACCTGAAACACAGGCTACAAACTCTGAGCACTGTTTGAATTGTGCATCGTGAAAAATAAATTGACACAGCGAATAAGAGGGGTCAAAAATTCAATGGCAGATGTTTTTAATTGCCGTGTGTCACTTTCCTTTGTTTCACTTTGAAATAAAAAATTGAAAGCACCCCGAGATCTGTCCTTTGGCCACCTGTTGTTCCTCACACGCAGAGTGCTCCAATACCAGTTCAGCATTGGCAGTGCTTGTCTACAGGGCTTTAAAACATTGTGTCGGGATGGAAAATATGTGCACTAAAGCTGAACCTGACAAATCTGCCCCGGTGTGATGAAAACCAAAGTGAGATTCTCACCAAATACCTGTTGCCCTAACAGTGACTTCCGCTGTGTAAGGCAGACTAATTTTCCATGCGCATGGAAAGTGTGACCGCAAGATGTGCTGTTCTGTTATGAATAGATATAAAAGCAGCTGAGGCCACTGTTAAGGTTTTACATTAGTGTGCAAGTCTGAGGAAGTTGGGGGTACGTATGGGCTTGAGGTGTCTGTTGAAGAGCCAACTCAAAGCCGTACGGTGTGCTAGAAGCAAAATGCAGGACAATGTAGCACTTTAAAGACTAACAAGATGGTTTATTAGATGATGAGCTTTCGTGGGCCAGACCCACTTCCTCAGATCAAATAGTGGAAGAAAGTAGTCACAACCATATATACCAAAGGATACAATTAAAAAAAATGAACAAATATGAAAAGGACAAATCACATTGCAGAACAGAAGGGGGATGCGGGGGGGTGGGAAGGGGGAGGAAGGAAGGTAAGTGTCTGTGAATTGCTGATATTAAAGGTAGGGAGAGTGGGATGTTTGTGAGTTAATGGTATTACAGGTGATAATTGGGGAAACTGTCTTGGTAATGGGTGAGAAAGTTCAAAGACTTGTTAAGTCCTTGTTGGCAAGTGTCGAATTTTAACATGAATGACAGTTCAGAGGATTCCCTTTCAAGTGCAGATGTAAAAGGTCTTTGTAGCAGAATGCAGGTGGCTAAGTCATTTAGAGAGTGTCCTTTCTGGTTAAAGTGGCAAGAAACTGTTTTCTCTTTGTGATCTTGTCTGATATCTGTTTTGTGGGCATTAATCCTTTGGCGAAGTGTCTGAGATGTTTGTCCAATGTACATAGCAGACGGACACTTTCGGCACATGATAGCATAGATTATATTTCTGGATGTGCAGGAATATGTGTTCTTGATCTTATAACTCAATTGGTTAGGTCCAATAATGGTATCAGCAGAATGAATATGTGGACAAAGCTGGCAACGGGGTTTGTTGCAAGGGAAGGTACCAGGGTTGGTATTAGTGTGGTGTGCTAGAGTGCATTATCCACAGTGTGGTGAGCAACAGGAAGGTGTTGAAGAGAATGGCATGAGTCTTTTCTCTTAACTCAGTGGTCCCCAAATTGTGAGGCATGTGTCCCTACAGGGGCACAGAGGAATATTAAAGAGGCCAGGGTGAGGTCCAGGCCAGCCCTCAGAAGGGGTTGAGAAGGAAGTGCTACCCACCCCTGCATTGCCTTCAGCTGCATGCTGGCCCTGGCCTCCGCCCGACCTGCAGTGGCACTGGTTTGGCCCCTGGCCTCTTGTTCTGCTCCCAGCGCAGGTCTGTTTCCAGCTGCAGAACCTAGCTCCTATCCCTGATCATGGCTCCACTCCCAGCCTGGCTTCCGATGGGGGCAGGAGGGGAGCAAAAAAAATAAGGGGGGATGCGGACAAAAAAGTTTGGAGACCCCTGCCTTAATTTCCTATTTCAATGCTTTGAAGCATTTAGGTGGATGGGGTGTGTCCTGATGAAACCTTAACTATCATCCAGGGTAGCTGTCATTTGCTAATTTACTTCTAAATCTTTCACCCTGGGTACGTCGACACTGCAGGGGTTTTCCGGGATACCGGAGGCACCGTGGAAAAACTCCGCCACGTCCAGGGAACGCATTTGCACGTCGCTTTTTTTTTTGGCTGAAGTACAAATGCGCTCTTTCAGAAGCCCTGTCTGCCTCATTCCATAAGGAAGATGGGATCTTCTAAAAGAGGAGGATTTTCCGAAATTTGGCCCAGTGTAGAAGGGCCAAATTTTGGGAAAAGCCTCTTCCAAAAAATTTTTTGGAAAAAGCTGTAGTGTAGACCTAGTCCCTGTGTTCTAAATCTTCATCAGGGATCCTGCCACTTTTCACTCATTACTACATTATTTGACTTCACAACTGGTACTGCCACCTATGGGCTGGAATAACACCTGGTGCACCTTCCTGCACCATACGGGAGGTTTTGAGCCATTCCCTCCTTGTAGGCCTGAATTTCATGGTTCCTGCTCCTCCATGTGCCCCAATAACCCGTCTGTACAGAACTACCTGGGACCAGCATGTCAAGGAGTGAACACGCCTTACTCTCTGGCCACTCTGCTATGTGAGCAGGCTTGGAAGAGTTACATTTTTTACATTTTTAATCAGTAAAAGTTGCTAATGTCTTTTTCATCACACACACAGAGAAACCGATGGAACCGTATTGCCACCGATAATAATCAAAATGAAGACACAGGCAAAGTAAAGAAAATGCTACTTGAGCCTTTATTCGCAGGTGGTGGAAGGCTAGTTCTTTTGTACATTGTGAGATGGGATGCTGCCAGTAGTGTGTTTTAGCAGTTGTGAAGCTTTTACTTGGTGAATCTCAGCATCTCCAGTCATTAAATAATTATTGTCTGACTCACCTTTTTTTTTTTCTGAGCAGCCCTCCCCAGCATTTTCCACAGTATAAATGTAAATCAAGAACTGTAAAAATGCTTAAACAAAACATCGGTATTAGCTATTGAAATTTAAAAGACAACAGTGGAATGCTGCCGCACCTCCACCCCCTGGGTAAGGGCCCTAAGCGGCCATGCTGTTTCTGCTCCCTGTGGGAATGGCCAGCATACAGCACTTTCCTGGCTGGCCTCTTCGTGTTGCAGACAGCTGACCATCGTTCAGCCCTCTTGCACTCCTCCGTGTGTGATTTGCTATCCTCCCAGGAAGAGGCTAAGCTGGCCATGCTGTGACATAAGGAGCAGAAGGAACTGACATACTGCCTTACTTCTACTGCCTGCTCCCCATTGCATCCTTTCTTGGCTTATTATCCACTCAGGTTAGCTAATGTTTTGCAGAGGAAGGCTGGCCCAGGGCTTAGGGCACTAGCCTCGGCTTTAGGAGACCTGGGTACAAGTCTCTGCTATGTCACAGGCTTCCTGTGTGGACTTGGGCAAGTCACTTACCCTCCCGAACAGGAGCAGCATAGTATTTCCGCAAAAGCACTGACAATCTTACATGAGATCGTCAGTGCTTTTGCGGAAATTCAAGCGGCCAGTGTAGACAGCTGGCAAGTTTTTCCGGAAAAGCGGCTGCTTTTCCGGAAAAAGTGGCCAGTCTAGACACAGCCCCCGGTTTTGTTTGCCCAGTGATTCACTAAGGAACTGACACTTCCATCAGCTCCATTAATATGGACCTCTGGGCTCTGCACCTATTGGTTGGCTGACTGCCCCCTCAAGTACCCCAGATGCTGAAAAAATTCAAGGTGCAATTAAATTCTCTCTTGCCTCTCGTCTCCAGAGGAGTGCATGTATTGACAGAGCTTAAATAGATTCTCACACACAGGCAACAGCATTTAAAGGAGTTGGTCATAGTGTCATTTGTTTCCTTTCAACTGAAAATCTCTTAAACGTCTATGGAAAACACCATGGAGAATGGCTCTTTTTAATCTCACCCGACTTACAATCACGGTTACACATGAGACTTCGCTGGAACTCACCTCTTGGCAAAGAGGCCAACATCTGAAAGGGCCATGGAGATGTATTCCTGAGGGTGGGCCCACCAAGCCCCGTTTGAGGGCTGACGGGAAGCCTGCACTGTAAATACACAACTTTTCTCTGCAGCTTTCTCTGCAGCAGGAAGAAGCGTGTGGTTTTAAAACATGTTAAGGAGCATAGTTTCAAACCCTAGTGTAGATAGAGTTGCCAACCCTCTAGGCTTGCCCAGGCGTCCCAGGCAATTAAAAATTAATCTTTCATTAAAGATTATGTCATAGGATGAAACCATCAGGAATACATCCAACCTAAACTGGCAAGCTTCAGTGTAGACAATGCAATGTAAACAGGTGCCTCCTAGTGATCTTTCCAATTTTTTCCATCCATGTGCAGAATGAGTTTTGTGATATGCAATGAGGTATGTGCACCACCAGTAGAAACACATGATACTGGCTAGGGGTACTGTGAGTGATCTGCTAATCAGCTGCATGGCATTTGAACGTCTCATGGGTGGCCACCTATGCTCACAGGTTATAGGGAACACTGATACCCACCTAGAGCTGTCCACCAACCAGATACAACATATTATTAATATAAATTGACCTATGTACACTAGGCTTTGATCACAAAGTTAACATGTTTTTAAAAATTACACCTTGTTTCCTAGTGTGAACACAGTCTCCCACACTGTCAACCCAGCTCCTTTCATCAGCCCTACATTAAAACTCCACGGCTACATCTACACTGCAGGCTTTTTGCGCAAGAACTGTTTTGTGGAAGAGTTCTTGTGCAAAAAATCTTCCACAAGAGCACATCCACACTGCCATGGGCTTTTGCGCAAGAGCATCTATGGCAGTGTGGATGCTCTCTTCCACAAGAAAGCTCTGATGGCCATTTTAACCATAGGGGCTTCCTGCGCAAGAAATTCATGTTGCCTGTGTACACTGCCCTCTTGTGGAAGAGCTCTTGCAGAAGAGGGCTTACTCCTTGTGGGGAGAGGAATAACTCTTCTGGAAGAAGCTCTGTTTTCCAATGCTGTACTGTAAATTTACTTGCGCAAAAACGCTCGTGCATTGTAGACAGCCAGCAAGCTTTCACGCAAGAATGGCTGTTCTTGCGCAAGAAGCGTGCAATGTAGACACAGCTCACAAGAATAAAGGGGAGGGTGTAACACGGTGGGACTCACCACCAGAGCACTTCCTGCTGGTCACTCTGGGAATTAGCTCTTTGGTGCTGGGTCACCCCTGTCTGACTGGTGTCACACCTGCTGTGACCTATTCTTCTCCACCTGTGTTAGGACCCCACACCCTTCCCAGACCATGCATCCTCCCTCTGGAAACTGCCCTGCCACAGTGCCCCCCGCTCTAGGGTCCTCTCCCTCTGAGAACCCCCTATTCCCACCTTGCCTCAGCGATCCACTGCCAGTCTTCATCTAGCCCCTTACCTTAGGGGCAAACTGTAGTCTGACATGGCCCTGCTGCCTCTTTGCACCCCTAGGCTGCATCTAGATTGGCATGATTTTGCAGAAATACTTTTAACAGAAAAGTTTTTCCGTTAAAAGTATTTCCGCAAAAGCACGTCTAGATTGGCACGGATGCTTTTGCGCAAAAAGTGCTTTTGTGCAAAAGCATCCATGGCCCGTCTAGACGTGATTTTGCGCAAGAAAGCCCTGCTCGTCATTTTAGCCATGGGGGCTTTTTTTGCACAAAACAGTTCTTCCCTGTCTACACTGGCCCTCTTGTGCAAGTATGCTTGCACAAAAGGGCTTTTTCCCCGAGTGGGAGCATGAAAGTATTTGCTCAAGAAGCACTGATTTTGTACATTACAAAGTCAGTGCTCTTGCACAAATTCAAGCAGCAAGTGTAGACAGCTGGCAAGTTTTTGCGCAAAAGCACTTGTTTTTGCGCAAAATCATGCCAGTCTAGACACATCCCTAGGCCCTTCTTCAGGCCCCATAGCCTGGGAGCTTACCTGTCCAGAGTTTCCCCAGCCCTGCGCTAACTATAGCCCTAGAATTCTCAGGCCTTGTCTCCAGAAGTCTTTTAGCTTTACTGGCAGCCATGTCTCTCCTGCTCCCCAGCAAGAGCGGGGATGTTCTAGCTCCTCCAGGAGCCTTTATTTTTACAGGCCTCAGCTAGGCCCTAATTGGCTCATACTGGCCACAGCTGCTGGCTCCACAGCTCCAGCCCTCTCCCAGGGCTAAGTCTTAACCCTTAAAAGGCCAGTGCGGGTCAAATGCCCCATCACAGGTTGATTGTCCTTGGGAGATTTTTTAATTTGCAGGGAAGGGAATCATGCAAGGATCACCCTGTGAAGAACTCCCTCTGTGTGTTAGAATGAGAGAGCGAGGAATCAACCTAGGGAACAGAGTATAGGGGAAAGTATGGTAGGAGGGGCATTTTACACCCAGTCTCTCTGACATGGCAATTTTCATTTCCTAGACATCACTCCTCCTTTTGGGGCTTTTTGTTTTGGAATCAAGCTTTATTTATCTTCAAGAACCAGGCATCCGTCTGCTTGACTATCCTTGGTGAGGGCAACTTAATGCACATTAGTCAGGCCTGAATTTGTGACCTAAACAAGTAGCTAATAGAGGTCAAATAAAAAACCGCAAGGAGCTTACTCAGTGTTGCCTTGCCAGGTGTTCCTTGTGCAGGGCATTCATCTGCATATTGCTTTCACAGACAAAGCGCAGTGTTTCTGCCTGTCCCAATGGCTCCTCTGTCCTCTCCCTCCACCTGGAGATGCACTTTTCCATGAGTGTTCCAGATGCTCTGTGCTACGGCACACACAGGATTCCTGGCTCGAGGCATTTGGCTGAGCCACAGCTATTAAACCTTCCTGGAAATGCAAGGGTTCCCACCTCTAAACCATGTGATCACTTTTTTTCTTTTGAAGATGAGAAAACTTGAGTTTCTGGTCGGTGAGGCTGGAAATTCCACTGAGCTCACAGAAATATATTCCTTTCTTTATCTGCTCCTACAGATACCAGAGACTACCTGCAACTTGCTGCTTTGCATGTGCCACGCATGGGGTGGTTTTTTTCTGGTGCCGTATTTGGCACTTGCCTACACAAAAATGTTTTGACTTTGACCTAGGCAAAATTCATATTTTTGCACAGAAGTGTTTTGTTTTTGAATGTTATTCGTTTCAATGTGGCTAAGATAACCTGGAATCTGGGAGCCGCACCTTCCCTTTCCTCCAAATGTTACACTGCCAAGTTCAGCAGACCACATCTTAAGACTGATCTCAAAAGCACTATCCTTCCCGTACTCTGTCCTCAGATTTTCCCTGCATCCGCTACAGGGCTTCACTCTGTGACAAAAGTAATAGAATGTAAACTTCATTTTGTGCCACCGCTAAATACATTTTATGTAAAGGAAAAAGTAAATTTGCAGAGCTAGTAAATTCCCCAATCTTCTCTACTTTCAGTGCTTTGTCTTCAGACACAGAGCTGTCATTCACAACACTGGAGTCTGTAAGGCTCTGTATGGACTATTAAATCACATTCACCCTAATAAATTCACTGACAAAGTAACTTGGGTGAATTTTGACAGCTGCAAGACGTGCTAAAGCTGACTTCAAGTGAAATTAGTACCTTTGAAAACTCCATGGAACTCTTAGGTAGTTAGAATTCTGTTTGGAATCTCACCAACCAACAATGCATTATTGCACATAAAGAGCAGCCTGACAGAGTGCTGAGAGCCAGTTGCTCTCATCAATTAAGCATCAATTAGCTCCACCAGAAAAGGCCTGCTGGAGGAGGAGGAGTATTTAATTGCCTAAGCAGAGTGGTGGTTGATGTGGTAAGGAGTTAATTATCCTGCCATCTGGGGAGGCTAGTTAAAAGCCCAGGAAAGAAATGCAAAAGAAAAATAGGCTGGCAGAGAGTATGGGAAGGCAGATTTCAGTTGGGTGAGTTTGTTTCCTTTTTTCTTCTCTCTGAAGAGCTGAGGCTACATCTACATTGGTATGATCTTGTGCAAAAACTCTTCCAGAAGAGAACGTCTACGCTACCATGTGCTCTTGCGCAAAAGCATCGGTGCCAGTGTAGATGCTCTCTTGTGCAAGAAAGCTCTGATGGCCATTTTAACCATAGGGCTTTCTTGCGCAAGAAATTCATGTTGCCTGTCTACACTGGCCTCTTGTGCAAGAACAGTTGCGCAGAGGGCTTCTTCCTGAGAGGGAGTGTCAGAGTTCTTGTGCAAGAAACACTGATTTCATACATTAGAACATCAGTGCACTTGCACAAGAACTTGAGGCTAGTGTAGACAGGCATCAAGCTTTTGCGCAAAAGCAGCTGCTTTTGCGCAAGATCGCACTAATGTAAACACAGCCTGAGAGTACTATAGTTAGTAGTGCTGCATAGTAATTGTGACAGTGACTTGGTGGTAGTATCATAGACCTGGAAGATATCTCAGGGGGTAGATATCTAAGTCTAGCCCCTTTCCCAAGGAAGGACCAATCCCAACTAAATCAACCCAACCAGGGCTTTGTCAAGCTGAGACTTAAAAACTTCTAGGGATGGATCCTCTAGGGATTCCACCACCTCGCTAGGTAACCCAGTCGGGTGCTTCACCGCCCTCTTAGTGAAATAGTTTTTCCTAATATCCAAACTAGACCTCTCCCCCTATAACTTGAGACCATTGCTCCTTGTTCTGCCATCCATCACTACTGTGAACAGCCCTTCTCCGTCCTCTTTGAACATCCTTTCAGGAAGTTGAAGCCTGCTTCAAATCCCCCCTCACTCTTCTCTTCTGAAGACTAAACAAACCCAAATCCCTCAGTCTCTCCTTATAGATCATGCGCTCCAGCCCCCTAATCACTTTGGTCCAGCGGAAGGCAACTCTCTCCAATGCATCCACATCCGTTCTATAGCGGGGGACCCAGAACTGGACACACAAAAGATGTGGCCTCACCAGAGACGAATAGAGGGGAATAATCACTTCTCTGGATCTGCTGGCAATCCTGCTCCTAATGCAATCTAATGTGTCATTAGCCTTCTTGGCTACAAGGACACACTGTTGACTCATATCCAGCTTCTCATCCACTATAATCCCCAGGTCCTTTTCTGCAGAACTGCTACTTAGCCATTCGGTCCCCAGCCTGTAACAATGCTTGGGATTCTTCCATCCCAGGTGCAGGACTCCACGCTTGACCTTGTTGAACCTCATCAGATTTCTTTTGGCCCAATCCTCTAATCTGTCTAGGTCACTCTGGAGCCTATTCCTACTCTCCAGTGTATCTACCTCTCCCCCTAGCTTAGCATCATCTGCAAACTTGCTGAGGGTGCAATCCATCCCCTCATTCAGATCATTAATAAAGATGATGAACAAAACCAGTTCAAGAACAGATCCTTGGGGCACTCCGCTAGAAACACAACTCTGAGGTGTTGCTAAGCAGGTGGTGTCCAAGACTGTGAGGGACCCCTGAGGGAGGGAGAAGTTTGCCTTGTCCCACGTAGGGGCTTATCCAGGAGCTTTCCCTCACTTGTAGTAATAGAGATACTGCTGGGAGAAGCCAGTAGTCGTTTTGGCACTGGGGGAGATGCTGCAATGAGGGGAGCACGCTGAACAGCAAAAAAGCTTCCCCAGAATCATCTGAAAGCAGGTGCAGCTGATTTGAAATCTGGGGAATCCCATTGCTGGGAGTGGCCATTGGGCACTGGGGTTGGCCTGTGTAAAATGGGCCCTTGCAGATGACGCTGCTGCAGCTTTAGCAACACTTGAAAGGAGAGCCAGTTGGGACAGAGAAATGGGGACCTTCTGCATCCTGCTTGTTGGAGGAAGTTCAAGCAGCCTACCCGGCCCTACACTATTGGTAAGGCAGCCACATTAGACATAACAGGTCTGTATGTGGAGAAATATCAACAGACAGTCCAGGTGTTCAAGGGTGACGGGTAGAAGAGGCTATGTCTTCCCTGGGTCTTAATGCTCAAACTCTCTCCTCTTCCTATCCCCTGACCCTTACTGCAGGCTCCTGCAGGAGGCTTTTGAAGCCTGGTGAGTCTTTCCCTGGAGTGGATCTAGGAACTTAAAAGTGAAAAGCCTTCCAGTTTGTCAGACCTATTAGCACAACCTGGAACCTGTGAAAGAGCCACTAAGTGGTAAAGCAGCCACATAACAGGTATGTTCCAACCTGAATTTATATTCTGTCAGTATCTGAATTTACAGATAAACAGTTGTGCATTAATGTAATAAGACTACAGGACCTTACTTTAGTTTGTTGCTTTAGCTTATAAAGTCACATCTCTAAAAATCCTTGCATAGATATATAGATATACAGTCTGAATATTTAGCTTTAAACCTGGATGTAGTTTTAAATAAATTCTTCAAAAGACAATCCTTATCTTAAAATAATTAATTACTCTAGTACAAAAAATTGCTTCCAAAATCCTTTCTGTTCCATGACATATTCCCAAAAAGAAACCAACCAGGCTATCTGCTGGTTAAAGCTGGAAGCTAAAACAGTAGGGGAGATTATGGATTCTACAATGTTGGAGCAATTCCTCCAAAGTCTCTCCAGAATACCTGAGTTTTGCTTAGGCAGCATCTGCCCTTCATGTTGGAGGTAGCGATCAAATTCCTGGAAGAGTTTGTTGAAGGTCACATACTCTTGACTGGGGATACACTCATTTAAGGGACAAGCACCTGAGACGAATGGTGGAGAGTTTATGGCAGTAAAGCCTGCAGAGAAACGGGGGGAAAAAAGAGAAAGAAATTCTTCCTGGGGTATAGTAATATTACATATTACCAGTGTAGTTGTCAGGGACACATAAAAAGAAACTGCCCTTCTATGGACTGGAGGTTGCTGAATTTTGTGGTTGGACTAGAACATGGGGAAAGGTCAAAAAGGCAAAATGCTACCTATTTCTATGGAGATGGGGAGAAAAACGGGGAAAGGGGCCTGGTGGACATTGACTCGGGATGTTCACTGGCCAGAAAGGATTTGATAAAACCACATTGAATTTAGCCAGAGGATGATTGAGTCTGGCGTGCAGCCGGGGGAAAGGACGTTCTGCCCAGTGGCCAATATTACCCTGTAAATCTGAGGGAAGTGAGCGGAAGTAGTGAACAGGTTGCCCCATCCAGTAGGGTGAGGCACAGACTAGAGACCCTTCCCATTTTTAAAAATAGGTGGTTGGGGGGGGGGGGCACAATGGAATTGAATACCATGTTATTGGAGGGGGGAAAGAAAGGGGTGTCAAAGGAGGACAACCAAGAGACCCTAGCCAGTAGATTCCAAGTCTGGAGACTGAAGAGGAAAATTATGTGTCCTGAGGAAAAACAGAATGAGAAAGAAATGGCAGAGCAGATTTTTTGAAAGTTCGAACCTATCGGAAGGAGTTGGGCATCCGGCCAGCGCCCTGAGGTGAGAAATCCAAGGGTAAGTTTTTGGAATTAGAATAACTGGAGATTATAGCTATACAGGATGACAAGATGATAAAGAGGGTGAGGAAATTAGATCCCCAAGTTGCCCTTGGTGTGAAGACTTGTAGGTTGAGACAAAATACTGAGCGGGGTTTTTTTTGTGGGGGGAGGCGGGGAAAGCAAGAGGCATCTAATGCTGTTTGTGAGGAACCCCAGAGTAGGAGATAGCCTTGTCTTGTTATAGGTGGGATTTTGAGACATGACTAAAGAGGTTAGGAACTCATCTCCAGGAAGTGAATGCTTATGAAAATCCTGCCCAAACTTTTATTGGTCTTATAGCTTTACTGTGTGTCTTGTGCACTTTTTATGCATGAATCACCATGGAATGCAGCAGAAAATATCTACATGCTCTCCCCTCTGTTCTTCGCTCCTTCCAAGCTCTCTAGATTCCCATACTGCCATCTGCCCGCCTTGTCTTGCAAAAGATCCAACCCTAGCAAAAAAAATGTTCAGCTCATCATTGGATTGGACAGATGCATCTGGAAATGTTAGATTAATCTGTTTTAACCAGCTGGGCTTCTCCTGTCCTACCAAAGAACCTCTGACAGGGTATACTGTGGTTATAGGGTCACAAAGAGTCCAGTCCCACTGCTATTGATCACGGGGAGTTTGGCCTTTGGCTTGAGGGACAGGAAGTTTGATTGAGGGCAAATATGGGGGAGGGAGAAGCCATTCAAAAGTGCAAACTTTTGGCACCAGCTGAGTAACAGTGAGCAGGAAATGACCCGGTGTGTTGTCTGAATAGGGAGATGAAGGCCGTGTTTGACCACCGCACTGGAATCAGAGCTCACACAGGTTTTGGGATACCCAGAGTGGTGTAGGACTGAGTGCCAGCCTCCAGGCATATTGTAAAAACCAGGGCAGACTTCCCACATGGATGGTGTGTTCTAGAACTAGATTTCAACAAGACAAGAATAAATGGGTTACTCCTCCTGGGTCACTAACAGCTTTATGGTGTTAGACTAACAAGATGGTTTATTAGATTATGAGCTTTTGTGAGCCAGACCCACTTCCTCAGATCAAATAGTGGAAGAAAATAGTCACAACCATATATACCAAAGGATACAATTAAAAAAATGAACACATATGAAAAGGACAAATCACATTTCAGAACAGAAAGGGGATGCGGGGGGGAGGGGGAAAGGAAGGTAAGTGTCTGTGAGCTAATGGTATTAGAGGTGATAATTGGGGAAGCTATCTTTGTAATGGGTAAGGTAGTTGGGGTCTTTGTTCAATCCCCCCCGGAGAGTGTCGAATTTTGGCATGAATGACAGTTCAGAGGATTCCCTTTCAAGTGCAGATGTAAAAGGTCTTTGTAGCAGAATGCAGGTAGTTAAGTCGTTGAGACAGTGTCCTTTCTGGTTGAAATGGCAAGGAATTGTTTTTTCTTTGTGATCCTGTCTGATATCTGTTTTGTGGGTATTAATCCTTTGGCGAAGTGTCTGAGACGTTTGTCCAATGTACATAGCAGATGGACACTTTCGGCACATGATAGCATAAATTATATTTCTGGATGCGCAGTAATATGTGTTCTTGATCTTATAACTCAATTGGTTAGGTCCAATAATGGTATCAGCAGAATGAATATGTGGACAAAGCTGGCAACGGGGTTTGTTGCAAGGGAAGGTACCAGGGTTGGTATTAGTGTGGTATGTCCTATGGTGGTTGGTAAGAATCATCTTGAGGTTCGGTGGTTGTCTATAGGAGACTATGGGTCTGTCTCCCAGAGCCTCTTGGCGTATGGTATCCTGTTCCAGTATAGGCTGTAGTTTATTGGTAATGTGTTGGACAGGTTTAAGTTGGGGGTTATAGGTGATGACAAGTGGTGTTCTGTTGTTGGTTTTCTTGGGTCTGTCTTGAAGTAGATGGTTTCTAGGTATTCATCTGGCTCTTCCAATTTGCTTTTTTATTTCTCCGGGTGGGTAGTTGAGATTTATAAATGCTTGGTAGAGATCCTGAAGCTTCTGGTCTCTGTCAGTGGGATTAGAGCAGATGCGGTTGTATCGAAGGGCTTGGCTATAGATGATGGATCGTATGGTGTGTCCTGGATGGGAGCTGGAGGCATGTACGTAACTGTATGAGTCAGTGGGTTTTCTGTAGAGAGTGGTGTCTAATTTTCCATTGTTGATTTGTACTGTGGTGTCCAGAAAGTGGACCTCTCGTGTAGAATGGTCCAGGCTGAGGTTGATGGTGGGGTGTAGGTTGTTGAAATCTCTGTGGAATATCTCCAGTGTTTCTTGGCCATGCATCCAGATCATAAAGATGTCATCGATGTAGCATAAGTATAGAAGGCGTAAAAGGGGATGGGAATTGAGGAAACATTGTTCTAGGTCAGCCATAAAGATGTTAGCATACTGTGGGGCCATGCGTGTACCCATGGCTGTGCCACTGATCTGGAGGTATAAGTTGTTCTCAAACTGGAAATAATTGTGGGTGAGAACAAAGTTACATAGGTCTGCTATCAGGTTGGCAGTTGTGTCCTCTGGGATAGTGTTTCTAATTGCTTGTAATCCGTCTTCATGTGAGATGTTGGTGTATAGAGCTTCTACATCCACGGTGGCAAGGATGGTGTTATTGGGGAGGTTATCGATGTTTTATAGTTTCCTTAGGAAGTCAGTAGTGTCTCAGAGATAGCTGGGTGTATTGGTTGCGAAGGGTTTGAGAAGAGAGTCTACATAGCTGGTTAGACCAGTAGTGAGCGTGCCAATACCAGAGATGATGGGACATCCGGGGTGTCCAGGTTTATGGATCTTGGGAAGCAGATAGAACAATCCTGGTCGGGGGTCAGAAGGTGTTTCTGTGTGGATTTGTTCCCGAGTAGCTGTGGGGAGGCTTTTAAGGAGACAGTATAGTTTCTTTTGGTATTCCGAGGTGGGATCAGAGGAGAGCAGTTTGTAAAATGTGGTGTTCGAGAGTTGTCTGGTTGCCTCCTGGTTATAGTCGGCCTTATTCATAATGACCACAGCACCCCCTTTGTCAGCTAGTTTGATTATAATGTCCAGGTTGTTTTTGAGACTCTGGATGGCATGGTGTTCAGCGCGGCTGAGATTGTGTGTCGCTTGTTGTCGTTTGCGAATAATGTTAGTCTGTGCGTTGTTGCGGAAGCTTTGTATATAGAAATCCAGATTGTAATTCTGACCGTCAGGGGGAGTCCATATAGAATTATTTTTCCTTTGGTGTTGATAGGGGGGATCTGGTAGGTCAGATTGGTGGTTTGGAAATATTCGCGGAGGCGGAGGCGGCGAAAAAAAGCCTCAAAGTCACCACAAACTTGTATCCAGTTTGTGGGGGACGTGGGGCAGAAAGAGAGACCCCGGGACAAGACAGACTCTTCTGCTGGATTGAGTTTGTAGCTGGAGAGGTTAACAATATTATCCGGTGGGTTGAGGTAGTTGCTGTTGTAGCCAGTGGTATGGAGCAGGTTAGAAAGTTTATTGTCTTTTCTTTGTTGTAGGGAATAGAAGTGTGTATAGTAGAAAGGGAATCCTCTGAACTGTCATTCATGCTAAAATTCTACACTCTCCGGGGGGGTTTGAACAAAGACCCCAACTACCTTACCCATTACAAAGATAGCTTCCCCAATTATCACCTCTAATACCATTAGCTCACAGACATCTACCTTTCCCCACCTCTAATATCATTAACTCACAGACACTTACCTTCCTTCCCCTCCCCCCCCCCCGCACCCCCCTTCTGTTCTGAAATGTGATTTGTCCTTTTCATATGTGTTCATTTTTTTAATTGTATCCTTTGGTATATATGGTTGTGACTATTTTCTTCCACTGTTTGATCTGAGGAAGTGGGTCTGGCCCACGAAAGCTCATCATCTAATAAACCATCTTGTTAGTCTTTAAAGTGCTACATAGTCCTGTATTTTGCTTCATACCCCATTTAGGTTGCTTCTAGTCCCAAGAGACAGTCACTTACCTCAGATCAATTGGTGCCCAAGATATTACACCAAAGAGAATGCCTGTATCCAGTCTTGTGATTAACTAGGAAAAAATAGTTATCTACAGGTTAAAGCAAGCAAACAGACACAAATGAGTTACCATCTACATCCTAAGCATGAGGGAGTTGATCTGTCAATTAAAGTGTCTTTTAGGTCAGATCATGGAGGCTGCCCCTGGATCTGTCGGATGTCTGTAGCCCAGTGAGAATTCAAACAGCAAGGAAATGGAAAAGTTTTCTGTGGCTGTTTCATTTCCTTCATTCAGTTGCCAAGTCTGTAGGATGAACTTTCTTGCATGTAATATTCCCGAAGTGTGATGATAGGGCCACTAACCAAACCTTTGTGTTGTGGTGGTTCTTTATGGCTCGTCTGATTTTGATAGTTCATCTAGACAGCTGGGGAGTGGGGAGGGGGAAGTTCCCGTGCCTGGGTTCACAAATTCAGAGTAAATATTGTCAAAGTTGTAAGTTATGCCTTATATATGTTTTTATAGCATGGAATGCAGACACTGCAAATGAGATTAATGCATGCTGCAATTTACAGGCACATCATAGCGCATGATCACAAAATAATTCCTATAAGGCTAATGCCTATTTTGAGCAAAATTAACATGGTCTGGTCTCCAGCTATGAGTTTTCAGTTCTTATCTAGTGCCTGCAGCCTGGTCCGGAGCTGGCATCTGGCCTGCTAGTGTCACAGCAGAGTCCTCTCAATCTCAAGTGTCAAGGTCAACAAGACAAAGGCTGGTCACAGTGGCAATTACTAATTCTTACGGAGGGAGGAAAAGCCCAAAATGTCCAGTTATTAAAATTAGATTTAAAGAAATCAAGTGGCTTTCAGGATCCTGCGAGCTGAACCAGAAGTCAGGGTTGCTTGAGCCATTCTTTGGCTCCATCTTTCTGTCAGTTAAATAGTAACTATATGTACGGGGTGGCCAAATGGGGAAGCCAACAGAGGCAGATCCAAACTAGAGCTGCACATTGAGGGATGCGTTGGCATGACAAGCTAACACTTTAACCCCTGGCCTACACTAAATCAGGCAGCTCAGCTTAAGGTATGCCATCCAGCTATGCAAAATGCATAGCTGAAATCGGTTTATCTTAAGTCACGCCACCACAGCATCTACACTACGGTAGGCCAACGGTAGTACACGGTCCCATCAACTTACTCCTCAATCTGCAAGGTGTACACAACGCTGGTGGGAGCTGCCCTTAGCATTCGATTTGGGGGTGTACGGTAGACCTGCTTGATCGAATGCTAATAGAGCGACCTCCAGACGGTTGATCTTTGCCATAGTGTAGACATGCCCTAAGAGCTTTGAAGGTTTTCCTGGTTCCGCTTGCAACCTAGGGAGCCCTGTAGACGCATGGGATCGGGGTTGGTATGGAATGAGCCAGTTTACAGCAAGGCGCGAGCTTTGTACCTTCCTATCTGTGGCAGCTCCGTTTCCTGTTTTGGGCTCTCATGAGTTATCGTTCTGAATTCTAAGAAATAGTCATGTTCCGCTGCAGCCTTCTGGCAAGAGTATTTGTTTTATCTGACTCCTCTATGTGAAAGCCAGGACCATAATCCTCCGCCTCAGGCACCTATGATATTGCCATACTAGACCTGTCCATGGGGCCCCATCTATCTCTAGTAGTGCCAAGGCCTTGTGCTTCAAAGCAGGTAGAAGACCCTCCTGCTAATTGTTCAGTGAGTTTGAGGGAGAAATTCCTCCCTCTCTCCTCAAGCAGTGTGTTTATCCCCTGAAATATACAATCAGATCATTCTGATTAGGCAAGGAAAAGTAATTACAAATGTCATAAATGGACATCGTGGCATGGTATTTGGTCTCCTGAGACCGTGAATAAGATAGGCTGGCATGTAGTACTTAAAGTGATATTTCCTTAGAAATTTAAACACAGGATTGGAATGTCAGATCATTGTATTTCAGTGATGGGCCACATTTAAAAAAAAAAACGGCATCCAAATACCATGGGTGTGGTGGTGGGGTTTTTTTTTTTTTTTTTTAAATAGTGGTAGGAGGGCAGAAGGGGGGCGGGGGAGAAACAGAGCTAGATCCAAGCATGACATATCCAAAACACCATGAAAGCAGAGAGAAATAACTCTCAGTACTTGTGTTCTGGGAAATATAGGTCCTACATCAGCAGCATACAGATAGTTCTTAGGTAAAACCTGTCTTCACAGGTTGACTTCAGAGGAGTCAGGATTTCACCCATATACTCGGACAGGTCTCATGCCTAGGGAAAGCCCAGGCTGCTGCTAGAAACACAGTAGTGCAACAGTTCATGAGCCTTAACTGAAATGGGAATAACCATTCACAAAGGGCCAGGTGCCAGTTCCTCAGAGTTTGTGGCCTTACGAGAGGCTTTTTGTTTACTGTGTGGGACTGTGGTTGTATATCAAATGCAAGTGCTCCCTTTCTCCCTCCCCCCCCCCCCCCATACTCCAAAAGTTAATGGAAAGAAATCCCATCGGCTGTGGTGTCATATTTAATCGGCTGTGCTGTTTGTATTTAAACACAACAGCAGCCAGGGCCCAGGTTGATTTCAGTCTGCAGATCTCTTCAGGGCAAATTCCTGCCTTCTAAAATGGAAGATGACCTTTGATCTCTGCAGTCACACCCTACTTTCTTAGGCCAGGTCTATACTACACCCGAAAGGTTGAATTAAAGTATGCCACTCCAGCTATGTAAATAACATAGCTGGAGTCGATGGACCTTAAGCCGAGCTTGGCACAGTCTCCACAGCAGGAGGTTGTCAGGAACAAATGCTCTCGTCAACTTCCTTCCTCCTCACAAATCAAGGAGGGTACTGGCATCAACTGGGAGTGCCCTCAGTATTCGATTTAGGAGGTCTTTCTTAGACTTGCTAAATCTAATTCCAGAAGATCTATCTCTGATGTGATAAGTCTAGACATGGCCTTAAATAACAATTGCAGTTACCAGGCAAATCGAGCTCAAGGAGGAATGGGATTGAGCCCCGAATGGATTAATATGAAGAAATGTATCTGCTGATGACTTTCGTGAAGACGGGCAGCTGTCCTCATATGCCTGGTCACTTCAGAATGCCAAGAGCAGCTTCTTACCACTGGGTTAGATCTTGTTCCAGATTCTTAGTTAAACAGAGGACTCTTTTGGTGGATTAGCTGTGAACTGTTTACTGCCACAGACAATTCTGTGTTCACATAAATCGCATTAGCACATTGCCACCAGAGGATAATTTGACATGAGTGGATTTAACTTAGGAGCACAATCCAGTAAAGCTCAGAAGACAAATTAAACAGCTGTTTCTTACCTGTAAAATATATGTAGTTGTTGTTCTGTTCCTGTAGTACCTAGCGGCACTTACATTCTAATGACATAGCAGGAACAATGCAAACCAAGCCCAGAGAAAAGTAAGGACCTTATCCTCTGAGCCCCTCTCCAATGAAATGGGCCTTTGTATAGCTCATGTTTGGCTCACACAAGATCAACTGGAAGATTACAAGAGTCAATGTTAGCTGCTAATAAAAGGCTCTGCTACCAATTCGACAGCCATTAATGATTTTCTAAAGCAACTGTATTGGAGAGAGTAGCTATAAAAGAGGTCATTTGCCCGAAGACACTAATTCATGATGATTTGGTAACCTGCTGTCCAACTGAAGCAGAATGCATCTGGATTGGAGCTGAGTGACATTACTCACACCATGCATGGTACATCAAGGGGTCAGTTATAGCTGTGTATGGAGCAGTGCTTAGTGGTACGGTCTCAGAAACACACTGGACAGCAGGCTGTGATGCTAGGTGCACAGTTTGTCCCCCTGCTTGGGTGTGAGGTGGGGGAAGGGGGGATAGATCTACCCTGTCCACTCTCTGTCATTACGAGTGTGAGAGAAATAGTGGTAGCACCTCTCTCTGCACGGCTACTTGCAGGGTGAGAACCAGCACAGAGGAGTGAGGCGTTTTTCTTACTTGCACGATTACCCAGGACAGGCCTCAATCTGGCCCAAAGCGAGACATTCCTGTTTGATTTATGGTCTCAGAAATACACAGGAGAAAACAAGTTAAACTTGTTATGAACTGAGTGGAGAATCCCAGCAGGGATAGCAGAGAAAACAACTGAGTTTCAGAACACAGAACTGTTGTCGTGTTAGTGACGGTGCACAGCGTTTTGTGTGGGTGCTGTTGCAGGGTAGCTGGTCCCTGGAGCTAGACTACATCCAGCACTCCTGGACTGGAGCAGCTGAGCCCAGTCCAGCCAATTACAGAGGGCTGGGCTTATAAAGGGCTGCTAGTGAGCAGCTGATGGAGGAAGGACTGAGGCAGGCTGAGCTCTGGGGAGGAAAAGTCATTCGGGAAAGGAGCTAACTGCTGTGTTGGGTCCCTGGAACAAAGGATTAGGATGGGGTGCGCAATAAGCAGCCTGTGGGCCTGACGTGCTTTGCCAGAGTTTCCATTTTATTTACCTGAGCATCCGCTAGCTGTGGTTCTCCCAGCCAATGGGAGCTGTGTGAATCAGTGGCCTATTCCACTTCCTACAATGGCCCTGAGTATCCCCACTATACAAATTGCTCCAGCACCCCTGCCCGGCAGGAGTGGCGGTCAAGCTTGGGGCTGAGGAGGGAGTTAACACTCACTGTTTTCTGTGTTTCTGATTATGTCTGTTCAAGAAATAAACCTGCTTGACTGAGACCGGGCATGGCAGGGCCTGTTTTGGAGCTGGGGTGAAGCACAGCTCAGTGCCTGGCACGGTGCTTTCATGATTGCCCTCACTGGTCAGGGGTTTCTGCCTTCCCTGTAACCCTGGGGCTATGTCTACACGGCAGGCTTTTTGTGCAAGAACAGCTGTTGCTCAAAAACTTGCAGAGCATCTACAGTGCACGTGCATTCTTGCCCAAGTAAATTTACAGTAAAGCATCAGAAGAGAGGGCTTCTTGTGCAAGAGCGATTCCTCTCCCCATGAGGAATAAGCCCTCTCGTGCAAGAGCTCTTGTGCAAGAAGGCAGTGTGGACAGGCAACAGGGGTTTCTTATGCAAGAAACCCGTAAGGCTAAAATGGCCATCAGAGCTTTCTTGTGCAAGAGAGTGTCCACACTGTCATGGACGCTCTTATGCAAAAGCACATCTCTTATGAAAAGCACATGGCAGTGTGGATGCACTCTTGCGCAAAACAGTTTTTGAGCAAGAAGCCTGGGGTGTAGACATAGCCTGGGTATTCCTGTGCTGGGTAGCTTTGGCACAGAGCTCTCACACCTGCAGCCGGTTCACTGCACAATGGCCACATCCTGGCTTCCCCAGACTGGTTATCCCTTGCAGGTCTAGAATCTCCCTAAAGTAGTCCCTCTCAGAAGTTATTAAATGTGCTGCCTCTAAAGAGGCAGAGCATCCATCAGCCTTGTGGTTTAGCTAAAGACCCCCGCTTCTGTTTAATACAGCATGGGGCTGGCTTTGCAATAAAACAAGAATAAGTGTCCCTGGAGAGAAGGACCTGGAAGAGAAGCTGAGGGCCAGTGAGGAAACACCACCAGAGAGTGAAGTGCTCCATTACAAGCCCCGCTGCATCTTTAGTTTCAATTTATGTATTACAGGGAAAAAAAGATAACTGCCCCAACAGCTACTGGAGAACAAAAATAGGATCCTAACATCAGAGACATGACACTGCTTCAGAGCAATGGTTCTCAAATGCTCCACTCTCCTGTAACCCTTTGAGGAGTCTAATTGGCCTTGAAGATCCCTGAGTTTTACCTCACTTAAACCGCTTGCTTACAAAATCAGATGTAAAATGCACAAGGTGTTAAAGCAAACTGTTGCTGAAAAATTGTGTATGTGCTCACTTACCATAGAATTGCAAAATAAATCAACTGGAACATAAACACTTTACTCACATTTCAGTGTAGCGTATATAGAGCAGTGAAAACAACACTTTAGTTTGCACTGACGAGACAAATAGGGAGATGAGTGGATGTAGCCATTGGAAGACCTCTGCATGCTCCCAGGGCCATGTGGGTACAGTTAACTGAGAACCACTGCTTTAGAGAGCTTCAAAAAAAAATCCAGCTGCTGTTTTGAATCTTGCAAAATGCCCTGATCTTTCAAATGGACCCTATCCCCAGATGCCAGCTTGGAAGCTGAGCAGTCATGTAAGCTCACTTCACTGGGAGAATCTCAACACATCTCAGTTAACATTATATATTAAAGTCCTCATTCAGTACAAAACTCTGCAGAGTTTCCTCCCACGGTTGTGTGGACCCTTGTGAGCCAAGGAGCTTTATTAAATTTTGCTCTGAAAGAAGATCCCACAACGTAAAATATGTCAACACCACAAGCTTCACTGTAGACGGACTGTAAACGGAGACTGTCTTGTTTGGGGAGCAGCTGTAAAATGTTTAACGATGACAGGTCCATAAAGTTACACTCCACAGACCAGCTCTTAGCCAATGCTCAGGCCCCACTTTTGACATGAGACTTTCCAACCTCCCTCTGAGAATAGTTTCCAGTGCCCTTTTCTGAGGGACGAGGCGGGAATGAGACGAGAATGCCTTGTAAATATGCCAGGGTTGGTAGCTGTGGAAGAAGAGCCTGACTTACCCATTCTGAGCTGCTCTATCTTCTCCTCAGTGGGCTTTGCTGAGTGACGCAATGAGGGGGTTAAACGAGTGCCTCTGTTGTTGGCCAATTGCCTTTACTATACGCCTTGCAAATATGTAGCCCTTGGATTACTGTGGAATGGCATTTGGTTCCTGACAAACTCTGAGTTTCCTGGATTCCTGTGAGTCTAAGGCTTCCTCTGACCCTGTCCCTTCTGAGTCAAGGCGCTGAGGAAAATATGCACAGCAAGGCCACCCACTGAGATCGAGGATGGACACAAACTGCTTAAAATTGTGCTTGGGAGTGGGGTCTGGGAGCAGGGCTTCTAAGGCGGTGTGAGGGTTCTGGCAACTAAGGAATTACAGCCCCTACTTGTCTGAATCTCTGTGCTTCAGGAAGTACCTGCAATCTCTGCCTGTGGTATGACCCAGCCTTTGTTTTATATGCACCACTTTATTAGTAGGGTACTATATGAATCTTGAAGAAGAGGTTAGAGACTAACAGCACTTAGCCATGGAAGGGACTTAGAAAGTCATGCATTCCATTTCCTGGGGCTAGCATCAGATTGGTCCCTACAGTATCTTCTCCAGTGCTTTTACCAAAGAAAGGCAGTGAGCCCTATTAACCATTCAAGCTTCTCTTACCTCTTTATGTAATGAATGATGTCCGAGAACACTCCCCTCTTCTCCCGCCATAGGTCCTCCTTGCCAAGAAGAACCTGCCTCATGCAAAAGCTCACTGGAAATCATAGAAAAATCGATACGCCTGCCAAAAGCAGGCTTCCAAACTAAGGGGTTCTCCTACCGCTTCATGACCTCAAAATATAACACTACCTTTTGAACACTGCACTTCAGATAATGCACACAAGGTGCTGCTATAGTTACTATTTGACCCAAGTTATGGGTGAAGTGCCCATTGTGCTAGTTGTAAAAACCTTGAACAAAAGAATGGTCCCTGTGCCAAAGGGCTTGCAAACAAAGGCAAGGTATGTCACACTTGTATCAGCATGATCTGATACCCATTGGAAGAAATGAAAAGATTCCCATATGGATATCATACTGAGGGAAGTACTCACTAGGTATTTTTCCTATTCTCAGCGTCTCATGACCCCTATCAAGTTTGTATTCACAACACCCCTATCAGCAGAGAAGCATCATCACTCCCATTTTGGGGAACTGAGACTGTGGGTATGTCTACATGGCAGCTGGGAGCATGCTTCTCAGGTTGGGTAGACAGAAGAACTAGCTTGCTCGAGCTAGCACTCCAACAATAGCAGGGGAACTGGTGTAACACGGGCAGAAAGAAGCTTGGGTTAACCACTTGAGATATAATCTGCCTGGATCCCCTGGATATGTACTAGAACAGTTTGCTCAAGAGCACATGGTGATCATGTAGCAGACACAGTCAGTCCATGGAGCATATGTCCCCAGCCAATGCCTACCCAAAAGACTATCCTCTTTCCTCCCATTATCTAGTCAGTGAAACAACCAAAAAGGGTCCACATAAATCTGCTAAATAACTTCCGCTCTTTCTCTTTTCTCCATTGATATTAAAAAATGTCACTACAAAAACAAGTCACATAAAATGCAGGGTTCAAATAGCATAAAGAGTCTGGTTTTAAACCCGTGGGATTAATCAAACGTAAAGCATTCCAATTAAATCTGTGTTTAACTGACTTTCAATGCCAGTGTATTGAGGAGTTCTGGAAATCTAGCATGATCGCTTTGTAAGTGTGGGGTTCACTGGATGCCCGTGTTCTAATTTTTCCTTATTGTCGCTAGTTACAGCCAGCCTCTCCATGAACATAGGATTTGTGGTTTCATCCTATGCTCTTGTTCCAAGAGAAGCGAGAGGGCTCAAATAGCACTAGATGCTTCTTGCAGACAATAAGAGGGAAGAAATGTGTATCAAATAATATTCACATTTTATTTAGTGATCAACCAGCTGGGATTTTTGTTTTACCCTTGAAGGTTTGAAGGGATTTCTAGGGTACCTTTTATAGATGTATATTCTCGAAGCAAGATGTGGCTGTTCAGTGCAAAACAAAGCAAGTTATTTGGACACATTAAACATGGGTGTAGGGGGTCTCATTTTAGGCATGCAAACTGAAAATGTTGGCCCTGAATGCTTTTGCAGAAACAGAGTAAGGGCAAAATCCTCCTCTCAAGGCCATTAGGTCTGGACACCACCAAGGCGGTAGATCTTATGGTAAGATTTTGCACTCGTTGTTGAGATCACTGTGACTCTGGACTCCGGTGCAAGTCAGCGTGTGATTCTGCAATGAGGGGAGGCAGAGGAGAGGGCAAGTATATTGCTAAACAGGGACAGTTAACATGGTTCCAAATTCTGAGCCGAATGGAGCAATGTAATAGTGGGAGATTCCAGGAGTAAAGTATGAAGGGGCCTGTGAGCAAAGTATAAACAGGATCAAGAGATTCTGAGTGGATGCCATAATGTTTACAGTTTCTAGACGGAACTTCCAATAGACACTTTGTTCCAATGACGCTGTGCCAAGTCCTATTTACAGAAACTCTGAGCATGGTCAATCTGCATCCATGAGTTTAGATTTCCTATACACACACTGTCTCTATAATCCATTTGAAAAACGATGGAACGGTGTTTCTAACACTTTCCTAAAGAGTTCACAGGGCAGCTGGGGACACTTGGCTTTCCAAGGAACAGCCAGGAGTTGATTTATGGAAGAGGTGGATGTGTAGCCAAGAAATAATTCTCCCTTCTCTAAACTTATTGTTTCTAGGCCTCAATGTTCAATAACTTCCCTGCCAGAGTATTACATTTTCCCTCCTCTCTTCTCCTTATCTGTCTTCATTGCATTTGCACATGTTAAATACAAGAACAATGAGAAGTCCTGTGGCACCTTATAGACTAACAGATTTATTGGAGCATAAACTTTCGTGGGCAAAGACCCACTTTGTCAGATGCATCTTTGCCCACGAAAGCTTATGCTCCAATAATTCTGTTTGTCTATAAGATGCCACAGGACTTCTCGTTGTTCTTGCAGATTCAGACTAACACAGCTACCCCTCTGATACATGTTAAATACAGTGTGCTCTGATACTATGATATATTTGACCTTGACCTACAGCTATTACTATAGGGGAACTGGTAGTGACTCCTGTACTTAGAAGCGCCAATGCATCTATTGTTTGCTGCAGGACTTAGAAATAGGGCTGGAAGAAAGCCCTGGGACCAGAGAAGTGCCTTTTCTTTATGCTAGGAAATTCCATTCAAGTTTAGCTAAGATATAAGCACTTAAAATAACCATTTCCCTTCCCGCATTTGTGTTCCATAAGGAAGCTCTGGCAACAAGAAGACAAATGTTCTGATAATCTGGGTCTGCCCTGCTGTCTCAGTCACAGGAGCACACTGGAAATAATTGGGAGCCACCGGGCAGCTGTAGTTGCAAAGGGGGAGAAAGAACTAGGCCAGGCTGGCTCTCCTTGTCAATTCCCATACATCTGATTGCACACTTTTCTAGCCCTCAACCCTCTACTCTGCTAGGGATAACAGCTGTTTTCTGCAGTCAGCGAACATTAGTCCAACTGCTCAAGTGGCAGCAGTCTGTTCTGTAGCAGTGGCGCTTCGGACCATGCTGATGCATGATGGGGGGCTGTGTGTGTGAGAGAGGGTTGTGTATATCAGAATTTTTTCCTTGACCATAACCCTAGGCATTGGCATATACAAATCCTATCTGAAAAAAGTTATTTAGGTTGCAAATCAAGCACTAAATAGGTAAAAACACTAGCTTTGTGGTTATCCATACAATCTGAGTTTGGCCCTTATGCATATTCATTATGACATCATTTTTTTCAATTATACACCATCACATGCTGTTTTTCTCTCTGGATCCCTGCTTCATTCAGTGCCGAGCAGGGATGCATGAGGGGACAGAATTAAACTGTCATGGGCAAGTACCAATCTGACACTTCCTAGATTTCAAAGGCTTGATTTGTCACCTAGATGACTTACTTTAGTGTAGTTGTTTATAATCAGATGTTAAAGAAACAGGCATCCCAGGAGTGGCTGGGGTAATTGGACCACTTCATTGATGATGCATGTTTACCTCAAACCCTCAACACAATGTTCCGAATGGCAATGATTTGGGACCAGTCACACTCCTATCACGACTTTCGATAAACTCTTATTTAGCAAAGTTAACTCCCATACCATGAATATTAATAAGCAGATGATTAATACAATTATACCTGCCCTGTTTATTTTTAGTTAAATCAGTTTTACATACTTGTCTTAATCAGAAGCTTATGGTGGTGGATGGGAGGGGGGAGCTCTGACCCTGAAAGTATTTTTACAGAGCAAGTGTGAAGACAAAACAAAACAGTGTTCAATGCAACTATCTCCCTAGGCTGCAATGACAAGGGGGAAAAAATATGCTCAAAGGACAATGCCTGCTCTGGCTGGACCCCATACTGCTATTGTATTTTTCCCCCCAGATCCCTATTAATTTTTACATATCCCAACAATAACTATTTATATTACATTAGTACCTTGAGGCCCCATTATACAAATTACTGCATAGACACTCAATGAGAGGCAGTTCATGCCCCCACAAAGTTGTCAGTAGAAACAGATAAAGGTGGGCAGAGAAAGAGAAATGAAGTGACCTCCTGAAGGTCACATGGGAAGTCAGTGTGGACAGAATTCGGGTCTCCCCATGTTCTATGCACTGGCCCACGTAACCTCTGACATCTTTAAGTGGCCTCTTGTTACCTCATAAGAATGGCCATCCTGGTCAGACCAAAGGTCCATCAAGCCCAGTATCCTTACAGGAAAAACAGAATCCGTAACAATGTTATAGGTCTATTACTAGACAGAGATGAGAACGCTAGTAATAATAATGCAGAAAAGCTGGTAACATTATTAATGATGCAGTACAGACAGAAGAGTTCAATAACTATTTTTTTTCTACATTTGGAAAGTAATAGGGTGATAGATGGACATAATGAAGTACTTTCTAGTCTGTGTAATTAGGAAGGATGTGAAATACCATTTTTAAATCAGTGGGCCTGGATAATTTGAACCCAGAGTTTCAAAAGAGGAGACTAAGGAGATTTCTGGCCCATTGATATTAATTTTTAATAAATATTGGAATACCAAGGAAATTTCAGAACACTCAGAGTACTAATATTATGCTAGTAATCAAAGGAAGAAGCAAGATGACCCAGGTTAATTTTAGTTCAGTTATCTTATGAACCTTGCGTAAAATAATGGAAAAGCTGATATGGGATGATATCACTAAAGAATGGGAATATAATGGAAATACAATTGCCAAGGAATTCTTATGTGGAAAACATCTTACCAAACAAACCTCTGTGTGTGTGTGTGTGTGTGTGTGTGTGTGTGTGTGTGTGTGTGTGTGTGTGTGTGTGTGTGAGAGAGAGAGAGAGAAGTTTTTTATAAAGGCAACTTCATAGATACACATACGCTGTATCTAGACTGGCATGATTTTGCGGAAATACTTTTAACGGAAAAGTTTTTCCGTTAAAAGTATTTCCGCAAAAGCGCGTCTAGATTGGCTTGGATGCTTTTGCGCAAAAAGTGCTTTTGCGCAAAAGCATCCGTGGCCAGTCTAGACGTGATTTTGTGCAAGAAAGCTCCGATCGCCATTTTAGCCATCAGGGCTTTTTTGCGCAAAACAGTTCTTCCCTGTCTACACTGGCCCTCTTGCGCAAGTATTTTTGTGCAAGAGGGCTTTTTCCCGAGCAGGAGTGTGAAAGTATTTGCTCAAGAAGCACTGATTTTGTACATTACAAAGTCAGTGCTCTTGCGCAAATTCAAGCGGCCAGTGTAGACAGCTGGCAAGTTTTTGCACAAAAGCAGCTGCTTTTGCACAAAATCTTGCCAGTCTAGACGCACCCTTAGGCTTTTGTAAGGTATTAGAGCAGTAGTGTTAAGTCAGTTTTTAAAAAAGCACTATACACTATTGTTAGAGAAAAGAAACTGCCCCCCCCTCCCCCAGTAAAAAAGTTTGGCCAGGCCACTCTTGTTCTGCAGTACTTCTTGAGAGAAACCGGCCGCACCCTTCCTGCATACCATTGCCTTTAGAAAAAGGAAAGGTGTGAAAAGGGCAAAATAGCCTCAGACTCTCCCACCCGTCACCTTGGCGTGAGAACTGCGGGGCTTACCTGGTCGCATGAAACCTGCACAGTTTCGGCCCAACCCCTGGGACACAGACCCCCTACTTGGTGACCATTGGGCCGTATATGGTAATATGCAAGCACGGGAAAGTGATGTGCAGATTTGGGGATAAATACCCATGGCACAGTTCGCTCTAGGAGGTCTTTGCAACACACGTACCACCGTGCGTGTGCCTTCTCGTATACTTCAAAGCGCTGCCGGCCTGATCAACTGACCAGCCACCTCCCCCGACTCTCGGGCGTAACCAAGGCCTTCGCAACCGAACCGATATCTGTGAAATGTTCCATGTGCTGTGTAAGTTGATTTTTTTCTTGTTGTATAAGCTTAGTGTTGTAGTTATTTTGGGGTAGTACATAAGAGTTTGTAGTTATCACTGTTATTTAATTACTGTAGCTGGATATTTTAAGATTAGAGACTATTCCCCTTGCCATTCCCATCCTTATATCTCTGACACGTTTTACTAGAAGCCATAGAATAAATATAATAAATACTGTAAATCCATTATTAACACGGTCTATTAAAAATCATAGAATAAATACTATAAATTCACCATTGTCATAAATAAATATTTTTTATTTGATAAAACTGTCCACCTGGTTCTGTCCTTCCCCCCTTGGGTATTTATCATTGGATCTGTGATTCTCGCGACAACTATCAATAAAGTGCACATTCAATGGATTTTGAAACTGGCTACCTACCTCTCAGAAAGCAATAGTCAATAGGGACTCATCATCTAGAGATGGATGATTGGCCTATTCTGTTCAATATTTTCATCCAGGATCTGGAAGTAAATATAAAACCACTGCTTATCAAAATTGGCAGAGTTAAAAAATTGTGAGGGCAGGTCATTTGCTAAATTAGACCCATTCCAACAAAATACATTTTAATACAGTCAGATGCATGGTCATGCATCTAGGTTCAAAGATACCAAGTAAAACCTACAAAATGTGGGACTGAATCCTGGAAAGCAGTGACTCTGAGAAGGATTTAGGGACCATGTGGACAAACAACTGAACATGAGCTCCCAGTACAATGCGGTGGCAAAATGGGCTAATGTGCTACTTGAATGTATAAAGAGAGGAGCAGTGAGTAGAAACAGGGTGATGGGATTTTAAACTCTCTATATCAGGGGTGGGGAACCTTTTTTTGGGTTGAGGGCTGCTCACTCACACAAAAAAAATCAGTCAGGGGCCACACACAAGTGAGAAGCTCCCCCTCCCCCCCCCCCCCCAAGAAGACAAACTCACTGACGTGGCCCCTGACTGAGAAGGAGAAAGACTCCTCACATTCCCCTTGCGCGGCACAGCCTAGCAGGCCTTGTGTGGTCCACTCTTACAGTAGGCACAGGCTCCCCAATGCTGGCAGGGGGAGCCGTGGGCCTTGCGGGCCATATCCAGGCAAACTGGGGGCTGCATCTGGCCCCCAGGCCTGCGGTTCCCCACCCCTTCTCTATATAATGCTTTGGAGAGATGGATACCAGAACACTATGTCCAGATCCGGTGACCTACATTTTATAAAAGCTATTGAAAACCTGGAGTGGATGCAGAGAAGAGCCACAAATATGATCAATGCCTTTTAGTGAGACTTAAAGAGCAAAATCTGTTCAGCTTAGCAGAAAGCTGACTTCACTATAGTGTAAAAGTGGAAGGAAGGAAATGCCATGTCCTAAACTAAAGAGCTCTCTACCCTAGTGAGGGAAGGTTTAAGAAAAAGCTGGAAGTTAAAACCAGATAAAGTCGGATTAGAAATAAGGCACGCACTTTTATTAATGAGGGCGTTTAACCATAGGTATAATCAGGGAAAGGGATGCATTCTCCAGCTCTTGGATGGCTGTGTGCAAGATCTTCTTTAGACAAACACAAGTTCTTTAAGTCAAACTACATGGTTCCTTGTGGCCTTAAAATCTGTGCATGTGGTTGCGGTTAATTTAAAAGTTTGAGACAGGAGGGGGAGTTCTCAACACACCAACCAAAGAAGGGGAAGCTGTCTCTCTGTTCCCCCTCCCCGTTCTTCTTCCCGACTCTCCCTTACTTTGACTCTGGCAACCACGCACAGAAAATAACAGCCACCTTGGTCCCTGTCTACACTAGTGCTCTCACCATTGCTACTGTGGACAAAGTTCATCCAGTGATAAAAGTTCTCACTTTGGCTATTGGAAAAATCCAAGTTATGTGGCTGTAGGATCAGATTCTATGCCTGCACCAAGGTGTAGCCTTATGGAAGATGATGAGATTCTGTAAGTCAAAGGTCTCTTCCCTCAAGCTGATAGTCAGAGCCTTAATGAGAACACTCATCACAATAGTCAGAACCTTAGAAAGAATGTTTCAATTGTCATTTTTTCATATGCCTGCATAAGCCACCGGTAAGCCCCATGCTCATTTAGGCTGCAGTTCAGCAAATCACTTGAGCAAATTCTCAAGTCCCAATGCAGGGGCTGGACTTGATGACCTCTCAAGGTCCCTTTCAGTGCTAGGATTCTGTATAGACACAAGCTTGTGCTGAGCAAAGTACTTTGCAGAATGGGGGCCTTACATCTTACAGATGATTCATGATGTCATCTTTGTTGTTAGATGAAAAGTGTTAAAAAGGGAACTTTTTAGTCCAGTAGATCTCTGCATGTCAGCTGTTTCTTTCCCACTCCTCTTTTAATCTGGATGTTTTATTTAGCCTAGGGAATGACACTCCAGGTTCTTGCCAAAAGCATGACAATATGGTGATGTAATGCAGTTTCTTTTCTGTGGTTTTAATGTGCTAACGCATCTGCTATGCAGTCATGCCACTTTTGTGGGGGCCTGACTATACATTAATCCTTCCGATGCTGGAAGTGTTATTTTGCTTGTGCTGGGATCCAAGTTCTTACTCCATCTTTAAAGCAGTGTTTCGCTAACCTCATGATTACTAGGCTACACGAGAGGAACTGCTGTAAGGAATGATGAGGGTTTATGGTCACTAATACCAAAACAATCATCCTGTCCAATGTGGCAACCAAACTGAAAGCAAAGTAGGTGTGTGGTTTCTCACCTCTGACTGTGGCAAGTATCTGATACTCCAGTAAAAGACCAACCTTCTTCTCCTCGCCCTCCCCCCCCCCCAATCACATCAATTGTGCAATGAAGGAAATGTGTGTTAATGAAGGAAAATTTCTTCTTTAGCCTTTTGCAGACAATCAGCTCATGTCCTGAAAAAAAAAGAGCTAGATAGATTCATGGAGGTTAGGTCCATCAATGGCTATTAGCCAGGATGGGTAAGAATGGTGTTCCTGGCCTTTTTTGTTTGGAAATGGATGACAGGGGATGGATCACACGAGGATTACCTGTTGTGTTCCCCCTCTCTGAGGAATCTGGCATAGACTACTGTTGGCAGACAGGATACTGGGCTAGATGGGCCATTGGTCTGACTCAGTATGGCCATTCTGATGTCCTGAAATGAGTGATGTTATTGCCTTCATTAATTTGCATATCTGCAAACACATACTGAGTGTAAAAGTAATGGTAGAGATAGACAGAAGATGCACTTATAGGCTGTGTCCAGACTCAGGGGTTTTTTCGGGAAAAGTAGCCTTTTCCCGAAAAAACTTCCCCTGCGTCCAGACTCAAGCCGCGTTCTTTCGAAATTATTTCGAAAGAACGCGGCTTTTCTTTCGATGGCGGTAAACCTCAATTTACGAGGAAGAACGCCTTCCTTCGAAAGTTCCTCTTTCGAAGGAAGGCGTTCTTCAATGTAAAGAGGCCATCTTCGAAAGAGAGCATCCAGACTCGCTGGGTGCTCTCTTTCGAAAAAGCGGATTTCCTCTATCGAAAGATCCGCCTGCAGTCTAGACGCGATCTTTCGAAAGATGCTCTTTCGAAAGATGCTTTCGAAAGAGCATCTTTCGAAAGAAGCCTGCAGTCTAGACATAGCCATACTGTGCAATAGTGTGTGCATCTTTAGTCACTATTGTATCTGTAATATGTACATATCTTGTTGTGTAAAGCCAACTTTATTACTTAAATCCCAATCCTGTATTGGAATTCTGCTCTCATTTACTGTTGTATTGTTGTAAATGTAATGGAATTAGCCTGGGTTTACTCTGGTATAGCTTAGGACAGAACTGAGGCCCTACATTAGAGAGTGTTCACCCCTTCGTAACTTTCTGGGCTCTATTCCCATGTTTTGATCTGCAGGGTGGCCCTGGACAAGTCACATCACTGCTCTGTGCCCTAGTGTCCCCATCTGTAAAATGGGAATAATGACACTTCCCCCTCCTTTGGAAAGGGCTCTGAGATCTATGGGGGTAAAGAGCTAGTATTTTAGCCTTCTAGTTCACAACTAGAGTTTCCCCGTTTCAGGGTACAGGCGGTCCCCGACTTACGAACGCATTGACATACGACCATCCGCACTTACAACCAACCTCCCATTAAGTGCATTACAGCCGATCCCCAACTTATGAATGCGCAATCTGTGTTTATGAACAGCACTGTCCCATTTAAATGAATGGGGTCCGACTTATGAACAGATCGAGCTATGACCAAGTAACTCATTCATAAGTTGGGGACTATCTGTATAGAGAAATTTCAGTGAATACTCTTTTGATCCTACGGTCCTCCTCTTCCATGGTGCAAGGTGGTATGCCGATAGGACAGGGCCTGACACCGCATTAAGACAAAGCCCAGGCATTTTAAAAATAAGACAAGCTCAGACAATGGTAGTTGTCAAAACCAAAAAAGATGTGTCAATGGCTCTAAATCCCTACTGGCTAAATCCTGCCCTCACAGGCATTATGCATGGGATCAGGAATGACAGCAGATCCTTCCTCTGCTGTAAGAATCCTGCTGTCCAAGGTGGGATTTCATCAGTGACGTTTTGGGGTGAATGTTGCTCCTGCTGAATATTGCAGCAAGGTCCACCCTGACCAACACATGAAGTTGTGATGGACACATTCCTCAATGGGCATTAGGAGAATGAGGCTTAGGAACACCAACTTCTTCTCTAGCAGTGCAGACGAAGGAAGGATTTAGCCCTAATTAACTACTGTGGCAATTTTTTTCACACATTTTAAATGGCGCTAACAGTTGGCTTCTAGTTCGTACATACACCCAGTTTTGCAACAGACATTTTCCAAGAGCCTCAGCTCACATAGCAGGTGTGAGCAGAGAAGGCTGCAGGTGCAAATCATTTGCATACTACGTTTTTTATGTATTTTGTGCAAACAATATTTGCTGGCCAGATGCATCAGTGTGTTCTTACTACTTTGTGCTGCCCTGGTGATACAAAGCAATTGCAGCTTAACGGGTGACTTAAACAATTTCTTTTCACCAGAGGAGTGCAGTGTAGACAGTACATAAAGATGCTTATGGGCATGCTTGCTCAAAACACTCACAAATGGATTTTGCAAGTGGAAATGCTTCTAGGAGTGAATAGTTTACACAAATGATTAAACACACAAAGCTACTACCAGTACTCCAATGCTGCATCTTTTGATGGCCATGGAAACAGTCGACTGCACTAGAAAATTTTTTGACTTGTAAATTTTCCAGATAATTTGCCAAATGTCTCACTTTTGACTAAAGATGGGTAAATAAATGGTGTGGGACACACAGACTCCCATATGTGCAGTTTAAGGGATAAGCCCCGGAACAAATTATGTCATCAGGGCTAAGTTTGGAGGCCTATATGGCCATTACAGCCTCTTGTTCCATCTGGTATTTGGATCTTACATTTTGTAGCCAGCCAGGATCAGGAAAAGTTCATGCAAGCAAAACATTTATTATATACTTCATTGTAATAGCTCATAATAAATAACTTACCTTTGCAGCTCTTAGGAGCAGGAAAATATACTGTAATTGCCTACCCCTTTAGTAACCCAAAGTAGCTCAGAAGCACTGATGGGAACTGTGGACGTATAGCAGAAGTGCAGACTTTGGGCACATTGGTGAATTCTGATTCATTGTAGATGCCACCACTTCTGTGAAACAGCTGTGAGATGCCACCACTTCTGTGAAACAGCTGTGAGCTGGGAAAGCATGCTGCATGTTGGTATGCAAACGAGATCCCCAATTGCCCCACTCTGCTTCAGAATGCCCGTGGCTGCAATTTGCATGAGAATTGGATTCCTTGGGAGATGGAGTGGTAAAAGAGCATGGCTAATGGGATGCAGAGTGACTGACAGGTGAACTTATCCCGTTAGCTGTGCTGGCATAACGGCACAACCATTTGGACAGTGCACCTCCTTTGCCAGCCCAGAAGACGGCTGTGTGTTGTTCAAGACGTGATTTTGCCCTTTGACTTACCTGGAGAAGCAGGAGCCTTGCAATATTTTCTTGTCACTTGTGAAGGTGAGGTGGAATGGGTAATGGGACAAAGGTCCTCAAACCTGCAAGCTAGGGGTGAAATCTAGTCTGGGCTGGTAGCAGCTGGAAGCTATTAATCTGACAGCTCTTTGATGGCCTATGAACAATGTGCAAGTGGCTTGTGTTCAGTTGCTGTTGGACAAGGAGCCAGTCTGTGAAAGCCACCCTCATAACAAGCAGCCTTGTTGGCCGTTTCAGCAGCAGGGCTAAGAATTGAATGGAGACTGTTCTCTTCTCTTAGGATATGTCTACATGGGCAGCTTCAGCTGATCTGCCAGCTGTGACCCTTCCTGAACAAGCATGACTTGGCCACAGTGATTCATGCTCTTGTTACATCCGGACTGGCTTACTGTAATGCGCTTTATGTGGGGTTGCCTCTGAAGAGCTTTCGGAAATTTCAGCTGGTCCAGAATGCGGCTGCTCATGTTTTAACTCATACTCATTATATGGAGCACATTATGCTGAAGCTGCACTGGCTTTCCGGGAACAACTTAAGTTCCTGGTTATAGCCTATAAATCCCTAAATGGGTTAGGTCCAGGGTATCTGAAGGACCGGTCTTCTCCCATATGAATCTGCCTGGGGACTGAGGTCAGCTGGGGATGCTCTGCTCCATGTTTCTCCACTTGTGGAGATAAGATTAACATCTACACGGAACAGGGCCTTCTCCACTTTTGCTCCCAAGCTCTGGAATTCTCTCCCTGGGAATATTCGCCTGGCGCCAACGTTAGCACAGTTTCGGTGCCAGGCAAAAGCCATCCTTTTTACTTGTACTTTTATTGGTGTTTAAGTCTGTGTGTGCATGTGTCCCTCCTCTCAAGATGCCTTAGCGGATTTTATGTCCCCCTGGGATCTTGTATTTTAGTTTTATTTATATATATATATATATATTTATATATATATTTATATTGTGTGTTAGAAATTTTGTAAGCCGCCTCAAATATTTTAAATAGAGAGGTGGGGTAAAAATATTTTAAATAAATAAAATAAATAATTTCCAGCTGGAGGTGTAATTTCCAGCATGGGTGGACATACACACACTAGCTTTGGCCAGACTCATGTGATAAAAATAGCCATGTCGCTCCGACAGCGTGGGTGGCAGCAAGGCTAGCTGGTCCATGTACAATCCTCTCTCAGATGCAGGGTATGTAGGTGGGGCGACCAGCCTGTCTTGCTACCTATGCAGCTACAGCTACACTGCTATTTTTAGCACAAAGCTAGGGCAGGTATGTCTACCCGAGCTAGAAATTACACCTCCAGCTGCATTGTAGCTGTAGTCATAGAAGTGGCTCGGGGAAGGTTTAAGGCCCATTAAGTGCAGTATGGGAATAGTAGCACTGCATGACTAGAAAGCTGAGATTCCTTGGGAGCCACATGCAGCAGCTTTCATGTGCACTGAGCAGTTCTTCTCCTTTAAGTGTGAAGTGTGCACAGTTAGATCAGCGATAGGTATGCTCAGGGATTCCCTGCCTGACAAGCAGGGAGAGGCAAGCAGCACATTGTAGCAGGCTGAATGGAATACACCGAATGAAACTTCATGGGAATAAAAAAGAGCCAAAGGCATCGAAGTACGCAGCGGGGTCTTTTCAGCACAGCTGTTGTTGCTATTGCAGTAGTGGTTAAAGCCCTGATAAAGAATTGGGGTCCCATCAGGGGGGCTGACAGACTTGCTGGGCCCCTGGGCAAGGTGGAGGGGCGGTTCTGTGCTCCCAGAAGGGATGTGTCCTTGAGCAGAAGGGATGGGGCTCAGTCCTCAGTGCCACCCAGAGTCTGCTGGGCCAAGCTCTTTGCAGCACTCACAGCACATGATTTAAAGGGCTCAGGGCTCCAGCTGAGGAAGCAGTGGGCTCCAGAGCAGCTTCCCCCTTTGCCCACACTCCCGTCAGTGGGCTTGTGTCCCATTGTGCTGGGCCCTGTACAAATAGATAGCAGTTCCTGGCCAAAAGAGCTTAATGTCTTTACATGTGGCATGATAGCAACAAGTGGCTAAAACATCCAGGTGGAATGATCCAAATTAATGGAAGAAGTTAGTGTCAGCAGAGTGGGTGGTGGGTAAGGTACATTTTAAATAAGGATTTGAAAGGGGATGAGGTAACAGCTTTGCAGACATTTTAGGGAACCATATTTGATTCCTTCCTCCTTGAGTGTTACAGTAAAGGAGTCATGTCTGGCTTCTTGGCAGTTATTTGATTGACACAAGAGATGTCTACATTCAGAATGCTGGGGACCTGTCACAGTGCAATCAGCACTTGCACAGACTGCAAATTTACTTTTTTATCTTCCTTTTCATGACCTTTTAAAGCAAAAAAAGATAAGGACAAATTCAAGCATCATGCCTCCTCATTAGATCTGGAGCCCCAGACTTTCAACATTGGAATGCTTCAGCTCCAGGACTAGCTATGTGAGGTAGTAGCGGTAGAAGGCTGTTATCTCAGAAATGGGGAAGAAGAATGCTGGGTCTGCAACTTCTGAAGGTTGTGAGTGAGGCAGGCATTTCGCTTCTGCATGAATTTGGTGCCTGAGAAGAGGAGAGGCTATAAACATTGGCAAGGAACAAGCATGGGGTAGGCAGGGGCTCAGACCCTTGACGGCCCTTCTCGATGTGTTTTACCTGAGCCCTCCTCTGCGATGTTCTAGGAATCCCATCTCTTTGGACAGAATTTCTTTTGTGCTGAATCCTGTGCTGGGTTAAGGAGATAGATTGCCATCTGCTAGGAGATACTCATGACTTTTGAGATAATTAAAGGGAAGTGGACTGAGGCCAAGTCTCCATTAGTCAAATAGGAGAACTGTTGCCAGACCCAGTGACACAGATTTTTCCCTTCCTGTAAGAAGAAAAGCATTTACAAATTTGATCTCTTGGGGCTGGAGACGTCACTCCCAGCCTCTGTGTAACTGACCATTGCTTGCTCTTGCCTACGTGGAGAAATCTGCTTGTGGGCTTAGCTGACCTTCCTTCTGAGTGACTTCTGCTCATGGCACGATTCCAATTTCTCTTTCTGCCCCATCATCCCCTCAGATTGAAAATAAATGCAAGGACCTTGTGCTCCCTTCGGCTTCAAAGTGCTGGTGGGAGGGAAGGGAAGGAAAAAATACTCCCAACAGGAAACGTGGGGCTTCCTTGACCTGCACCTCTTACTCCCTGAGAGACTGTGGAAACCCCTCTTCCTGGGGCAGGCTCCACATTTTAAGGAGGAGGTAGGTAGGCCTGGAGGCGTTAGGTCTGGAGAGCAGCCAGCCAGCCTGTGGTTCTAAGCACTCTAGCCAAGGAGACTTTCAGCTGTGTGCTGTTGCTCTCTCAAGCCGTATTTCTTCCACCACACACACCTACTTGAGCGGCAGCATGGACTAGGGAATAGGATGATCCACTCGGATTCTGGAGATCTGGGATTCTCACTGGCACTGTCAGCGACCTGACGGGAGACCATGAACATGTCACCTGACTTCTCCAGGCCTCTGTTTCCTTCCCTCATGCTTCGATTGTCTCTTACTGTGTGTTTATACAGCACCTAGCACAGCCGTGGGCAGCCTAGACTAGTGAGTGGGCTGCATGCGTGGCCCTCCGTCTTCGTGGGCCACAAGATTGCTCTTAGAGCTGCCTGTGCATTCTGACAGCAATTTAAAGGGCCTGGGGCTCCCGCCGCCATTGCTGCCGTAGTAACAGCAGCAGTAGCCAGAAGCCCCAGGCCTGGGGGTAACTGCCACCTTTGCCCCTCCCCCATCTGTCGATGGGCCTGAGTGTCTAAATGCCTTTGAGGATCAGGGGCCTAGTTTCTGTTTCAGTTCCCCATCTGTACTGTAGGGATATTCCTTCCTCTTTCATGCCCTGTTTTTGTCCTATCTGCTCAGGTTTGTTTTCTCTTTGTGGGCAGGGAGTATCTTAGCCTGCATGTGCACAACGCTACAACAACAGGGCCTTTGCCATAGGTGGGGCTTCAAGGTGCTACTGCAATCCAAGTAAATAGTTCTATCCCTTGTGTGGTTGACGTGAATTCTGGCGGCAAAACCAATGCATGTTCCCTGTCAAGTGTCTCTTATTCTTGCATTTTTAAAAGCGCTCAAGGAATAACGTGCTGACTCTGCACGGCTGCATTAAAATCACGTTTGGCAACCAGAGCGGTTTGCATGTGTGTGAATGTTGCTTTTTTTCCTCCTCAAAAGTCTCTGCATGAAAATGGAGGCTTTTCTTTGCTTCTACAGCCAGAACTAAATTCAACATGCGTATTAATGGGGCGGGGAGGGGCTATTAAAGAAAGATGAGGAGGATTAGAGGGTGTTTTGATGTTTTGTTCACATCAGAGCACTGCACTGGGGGCAGAGAGACTAAATAGAAGTTGCCAGAACTAGAAGGTAGAGCTGGAACAATGAATTGTAGTGCATTTTGGAAGGGCACATACGTAGGGAAAGGAAGGAGCCCTGAATAGTCACATTTAAGACTGAGGCTGAATATCTCTGGCTTACTCTTCTAGTTCCATTGATGAATTCAATAGGAAGCCAATAGGAATGTTGCTTACATTCCCCTGTATTATGTGTGGCTACAAAACTTTGTGTATTGTCCCTTTACATTTCTAAGAACTCTCTTAATTTGCTGAAAGAAGCCATTTTATTCTTCTCAAAGTTGCTGTAACCTTTCTGAGGAAACATACATACTGTACTATTTCTCCTGCAGATTTTGCATTTCTTACTTATTTTCCTTAATACGCATAATAAACAGAATAAAACAAGTCATTTTAGATAAAGGACACGTGTTCTTTTTTAATAGAAAACCACAACATTAGTAATAATGATACCTAGCTCTTACTTAGGGCTTTTCCTCAGACCACCAAGTGTTTTACAAAATAGCAGTATCCCTATTTTATAGGTAGGAAAATTGAGGCACGGAGAGGCAACATGACTTGCCCAAGGTCATTGACAGTGGCAGAGTCCCAGTTCAGGCTCAATCCCCTAGGCCACAGTGCTTTACTTTAAACTCTGTGAGATCAGAGTTTGCTTTTTCTTTTTCTTCCAGCCCTAGTTTTTCTATTGCGACAGAAGATCCACCCCACACAAACCCTGAGTGGATTAATGTGGACCAGGAGGGACCAATTAACTTTATGTGCTGCTCATAGAAAGGAACCAGGGATTGATGGGGCCTAACGGCTGATGAAACCCAGGAGGGATAGGAAATGAGAGCAGGAAGGGGCTGCAGAGAGGAGGTCTGTGGTCACTCTCTAGTGTGGAAGGGAGTTGGCCAGAAACGGAGAAGATCCAGGGAAGAGAGTGAGCCCCGAGACCCAAACTAGCCTGGTGCTGCCTTGCCTTTGACTGGACTGGGAGACTTACAACAGCTGTTGAGGGGCGATGTAGCTGAGGGGAGCAGAGAGGATAGAGATGGGATATAGAGCCCTGGAAAGCAGCAACAGGGTCTGATACTTAGAGTAGCAGGTGGGCTCAGGTCCCCTACCAGCTACTGGGAAGTGGTAACATCTGGACAGCTTTACTGGTAGTACTTTGTTAGCTTGGAAAGGGAGGGACTGCATAGTGACCTGGCCAGAGGGATGAGTCATGATGAGGGGAAGCCCTGATCCAGAGAGAGAGAGGAGCTACAGTATGAGCAACTGACAGAAAGTGGCACCAGATGGGGGTAGGAGCTGATTCCCAGACTTAGCCTCGGAGGGCACATCTGCATAACAGGGCTAAAGCCAAAATAAGCTACGCAACTTGAGCTACGTCAATTGCATAGCTAGAGTGCAAATAGCTTAATTTGGTTTTTGGAGCTGTCTGCATAGCAGGAAGTCTGAGAGCGCACTCTTCCTCTGACTTCCCTTACTCCTCATGAGTGAAATGAGGGGGTATGTCTAGATTACATGCCTCTGCCAACAGAGGCATGTAAAATAGGCTACCCGATATAGTCAATGAAGCCGGGATTTAAATATCCCTGGCGTCATTAAAATAAAAATGGCCGCCACGCTTTGCTGGCTCAGCTGATCGTCGGCACAGCGCGCGAGTCAAGACATGGATTGGTCAACAAGGGAAGCCTTTGTCAACCTCTCCCTTATGCCTCGTGAAATGCTTCCCTTGTCGACCAATCCATGTCTTGATTTGCGCGCTGTGCCGACGATCAGCTGAGCCGGCACAGCATGGTGGCCATTTTTATTTTAATGAAGCCGGGGATATTTAAATCCCGGCTTTATTGACTATGTCGGGTAGCCTATTTTACATGCCTCTGTCGGCAGAGGCATGTAATCTAGATATACTCAGGGTTACAGAAGTCTGACTGAGAAGTCTTTGAGCTCGTCATTATTTTGACATTGTCAAAATAACTGCTTGTAGAGTAGATGAGGACTATGTGATTTCAAAAGAACGTCAGTTATTCTGAAATAATGATGCTGTGTAGACATAGCCAGAAGGCCCACCTGCAGTGAGAGGAACCTTTCACATAATTTTTCTTATACTGAAGGCATTTTTAAATAAAACTACACAGGATATAAAATGACCTTTGTAGCTACACTGAATTACAGTGCAACTCTCATTTGGTCCCAGCTGCATCTGTGACAATCTTACCATGCAATACTGGGAATCCCTTGAAAACACTGTCTGACTCTGATTGCATCTGAGGTAAGCCAGGAGCAACTGCGCCACAGCCTATGGACTTCTGCCTGTGTGGATGAGATAGTGGTAGTGTGGGACTAGAATCCAGTCCAAAGCACATTCCTGTGTTAGAGGCTGGGATAAAATAGCAAATGAACTAACGAATTCTGTGGTTGCTGTTCTACAAAATGACTTCTACCAGGGGATGTGTGTTGCACATTCCTGAAGATGACCTCACCCACATTGGGTACCTTGGAATTTCTTCCTCAAGGAGAGCAGGGTTCTGCAGGATGACAGCATCGTTGTGGAGAGGACTGGCCCAGCTTTGGGAATGTGTGTCCATGTGTGTGTTCATTCCTCAGGCTTCCAGCTGAAGACACTCCATTAGTCAAGATTTTCCCCTACCCTTTTGTATGACAAGAGACACAATTTCACAGAAGACAAACCCAAAACTTAATTCCCTTTCCTCGCATCCCCCGTCTGCCTGGTGTATTGAGCTATTTGTGAGGAGGAATAATGGACCCTAGCTTTAAATGTTCTAAATCAGTGATGTGCCACTGACTTCAGTCAGGCTATGCCCTTGTATGCCAGCTGAGGATCTGATAATATTTATTAGCCTAGAACCACAGGATTAGAAAGAACACAAGGGCCATCTAGTCTAACCCCCCTTTTTTGATTAGTAACTATTTGGCATTTTAATTGGAATACGTCAGAGTTTTTTGTTTATTGGGGTTTTTTTCCTGCATGAAATAATCAAAATGGAGGGCCTAATGTTCTGGATTCATACATGTGCAAGGCTCCTGATGTCACTGGAGTTGCTCCTGATTCTCTCCAGCATCTGTAAGAAGAGAATTGGCTCATGACGGGGTAGGATGACTGATTCTAAGGCTGCGTGGCCTGTGGCCTTGCAGTGGTAGGGAGGTGAGGTAGCAACTCAGATGAGCTGCAAGATGGAGCTGGAACAACGTTCAGGTCTTCTGCAGGACATACCGTAGCTTTCCAGAAAATAGCGGCACGTAAGCAATGGATGTGGCAAAAAAAGGGGGGGGGGCATTTTATCAACAAAACCAAGCTTTGAGGCACTGTTAGACATAACAAAGCATTAACGGGCAATGGGTAACATCCTTGCCCCATAGGAGTCCTTGATAAAATGCCCATATGGCTTCCATAGAATCAGTCACTTGGAAATGGCATGGGACCTGGAGATGTGGAACGGAAGACCATTCAACCTGGAATAACACAGTTCAATGCACAGTGAACCTGGGGAACTCCTTGCCAGAGGATGTCAAAAGCTACGAATGTGTAACACGGGTAACACAGGAGGATCTCTTGATGATTACCAGTTCTGTTCATTCTCTCTCGGGCACTTGACACTGGCCAGAGATACAAATTAACAAATGAGACTGGAGAATGAAACTCAGGATGAATGTCCAGAGATGACTAGAATGACCAAATGCCCTGGAAAACCCAGGGCCCTGTGTCTGGGGCCTGTTCTAACCAACTGGTTACAATGACCATAAAATGGCAGGTATAAAACAGGGATCAGATCACTGCTTGAAATAAATGAAATGACACCAGCATCTATCTGTGTGGAAGATCAGACTCAACCCTTCCTATGCATTCACACATGGGTAATAGTGCAGGCCAATACTCCCATTGAACTTGGCCAATGGTCTCCCATGTATGTGTGCAGGATGGAAGACCAGAACACCTCTCTGCCTCTCAAACAAAAAATAACCAAAATTTGTTTTAAAAGCATTTTAAATTGGGGCCGTGTGTGTGTGTGTGCGTGCGTGTGTGTGAATTTACTGCAACCGGTGAGACTGTGTTACGGATGCCTATCTCCTTCCCACCCATCCTGCAAGCCTGTGAAAGCCATTCACATAATGATTGATAAAAGCTGAGCTTTTAAACCCTGGGTTTAAAATAATAGCTTGATGCACCACTGCATTGTAACTTTCCCTTTAAGAATTCTCTGGCTAAAGGCAATATAGTGAAATGTAGGAGGTGGGGACAAAAAAAAAAAAAAAAGACGACGTGAAGGCAGGGAAAGTTTCTACAGAGGAAAAATGCAGGGTTTGTCCTTTGCCCTGACGTCAGATCTGTCTTTAATAAAATCCCTGAAGAGCCAAGAGAAAAAGGCAGATCTGCCGGAGGTAGGCTGCCAGTTAAGGATTCCTCTTCATTCCTAAAGTGGTGTTTCTGTTCAAAACGGCTCTTAATCTGGGTTCAATCAATGTATTTAATCCTGGTTTCCAGTGATGAGGTGGCTTCTGCCCTGGCTCCTAGCAGCAAGCAACATTTTGCAGGTGAGTCGGCAAACAGGAGGACAGAAATGTCTTCTGCAAATTATTATGTGTAGGACTTTTAAGTGTTCATAAATTGGTGCATGCTGGAAAAGGCAAGAGCCACCCAATCTCGAATGGGCAGCTAGGATCAGAGTGTGTCAGGGTGAGGTGAGGCAGGAGGGGAAATATCTAAAGAACCTATTTGCACCTCTGACCCTAACCTTTCACCACCCCCAAAATTAGGACCAGTTTTCAAGGATCGAAAAACAGCAACAAATGCAAATTGCTCAACCCTTCTGCACAGAGTGAATAAATTCCTGTCTGACAGCTTACATGTGCCAGTGGAACATCACTGTGGGAACTGGATCAGTTAGCAGCCAGCTGGGAGCTAAGATTTAGCGGAAAGTGAGTCTGAGGGAATCAAGAGCAAAACGGGTGCATGCCAAGAGAGGTCCAGCAGCAGCATTTGAGGAACAGCCTGCTGAGTAATTCAACAGGTCAGAACGCACCACACGTGGCAGCAGCTCCTAGCAGTGCAGGAGAGATACTGATCAAGGGAGGCAGGCCCTGCTGGAGGAGTGTGGGGATGGAAGGAGAGCGGCTAGCAGAGATCAAATGAGTTTGCAGAGCAGTGTAAAATGTTTAAAGGCACAAGCGTCCAGCCTGTGCTTCACACAAGCTTCCCAGCTGGCAATGAGAGAGATGGACAGTGATTGAGGGAATGAGATGGCTTTGCTCAGCAGCTCTTTCTATTTACAGGTGTGCACAGAGGAGGGGGCCTGGATAAAACTCTCTGTGTATTTCTGGCTCCGATCCCTCCGGATGTTGGGTTGGTTTTTTAAGCATCTGTAGATGCAGAGTGAGGACAACCTGCACAGGCATGCTCCCTCCCCTCCTGTAGCTGTTTGTGCTTTTTCTCTGAAAATGATGGGGTTCCTTTTGCATGTTTGTGGTGGCTGCTGTATAATCCCCCAAGTGAGTGGGTGGTTAGGCGCAATTGTGGATAGAAAGGTGAAAATTAAGGCTCCCAGACACAGAGTTAATGGGCTCAGTACTCACCCATCTCTTGGGAGGGGGAGAGAAGAGCAGTATTTAGGCATGTTGATGCCACAACCATCATGCTGTCTCTTCATTTCCATCACTCAGAAGAACAGGACCTAGAACCTTGGTGCAGGAAGGGAGGGAATTTGGAGCTTGCAGGGAATCTGTAGAGGAGCCGTGAAAAGGCGAAGGGACAGGGAATGGAGGTTTGGGTTGAGTAACTTTTTATGAAACTGTCACGCCGAAGTGCTGTTGCTGCTCCGAAAATCAGCCCCTCAGATATAAGCGCTTTCTTCTGTGGGGGAATAACCGTACCCCACTTGGTGCATTTGGAATTGGGTTCGATCTTCCAGTCTAGTAATACAGAATTGGGGGTTGGGAGAGCAGCGCGTTACTTAGTGGAAGATACAGAAATGAAGGCTGGTGAGCTGCAAGTGGCTCTTGACTGTGCCTCCTGTCGTTCTTTGCAGCACATGACATTCAAGTTATGAACCAATCAGGATGCTGTTACTAATGTTCTATGTTATCAGCTTGCACTAAGTTATTAACTTATTTGCTGTGAGAATAATACAGAGCTAAAAATGAAATATTTCCCGTCACACTACTGAAATATAATTAGTACTACAGGAAATGAAAAAATGACTTCACACTCCTGTGGCGCCTTGGGTAATGCGGACCTCTACTTTGGCTCCTGAAACAGGGGAATCCGAGTATCACTGATCTAGTGTGTTCAATGTACCGGTGTGAGACCAGATACCAAGGTGATAAGCATGGTATAAATTGATAGATAGGAGGCCCATCTTACAAAAAATTCTACTTGCCTATTTATCTAGGAGCATGTCTACACTACGATACTATTTCAAAATAACTAAAATCAATTTAATAACTCCCAAAATAACAATCAAAATAGTCGCGAGGAGTCCTGTGGCACCTTATAGACTAACTGAAGTGTAGGAGCATAAGCTTTCATGGGCAAAAACCACTTCGTCAGATGCATGTGGGTCTTTGCCCATGAAAGCTTATGCTCCTACACTTCAGTTAGTCTATAAGGTGCCATAGGACTCCTCGCCGCTTTTGCAGATTCAGACTAACACGGCTACCCCTCTGAATCAAAATAGTGTGTCTACACTAGGGTGAAGCCTCGCTATTTGTCCAATGTGGGCTCCATTAATGTAGACGAGCTATCTTGACTTAAAGCCCCAGGATGCACTGGGGAGTAATTAGTTTGAATTACTCTGGGCACTAGTTATTTCAAAATAGTGGCACTGGAGCATCCATAGTTCAGCTATTTTGAAATTAGTGTTATTCCCTGAGGAAAGCAGAAGTACACATTTCTAAATAAGCAGCCTGTTATTTCGAAATAATGGGCTTGGTGGTGTGGACGCTCTGCTTATTGTTTTGACCTAAGGGGGGATATTTTGAAATAAAGCCCTTGTGTAGACCAGGACTAAGAGAAGTAACTTGTTCTGATGAGCAAGAGACATAACATGAATGGGCATTTTCCCTCTCCATTCTCATAGTAGGTGTAGGTGAGGACTATACGTTTTCAATCTCTTAGAATCTACTTTCTTGATGTTGAAAGGGCCTGTATGAAATAATCCAAGACAACATGAGTCTGGGGGCAGGTTGGTGATGAACGTGTGAATGCTGACAGTGTATTTGCATCTGATTAGCCCACAACGTTAAAGCCAGTCCCTGGCTAGGAGACCTTTCATTCAAGTCCCTCCTCCTTCACTCAGATCCAGGCAGGTGGGCCCTTGTGCCTGTGGGGAGTTCCGCTATAACCTTTGGGGCACTATGTGGCCCTGATTGCAGGATTGGGCCCCAAAAAGAGAGACCCATCAAAGATGAGGAAATCCAGAGTGGCGAGGGCTTCCTTTTAATCGTACTACTTCCATAGTGAGTTTGGTTCTTGGGAGCTCCCTCCACAGAGAAGGCCTTGAATGAAAAAGGAATGGGGGTTGACGGGCAAGGAAGATATTAATGTGTATAGAGGGCAACCTGGCATAATGTAGGGAGTGTAGTGGGACTCCCAACACTCCATCGCTGACAAGGCACAAGAAATGGGAGGGGACTAGATGGTTTTGCAGGACTATTAACTGTGGTGCAGTGTTTAAAGAGGGGTCCATGGAGGTCTTCCGAGAGGAACGGGACGTGGTCAGATCAGGTTAGGGAAGCAGCTAATGGTGACAGTTGGGCAGACTGGAGATGGTGGGGGTGAGCTGATGTGCAGAGCAGTGGTATGTAAACACAGGAGAAAGCACATGCTGATGTGGGGTTGCAATAAAGTTCTGATTGGTACAGGCTTGGGATGACTGCACTACCCACAGGCCAGAAAGGCTGCCCTCAATGAATGCAAAGGAAGTCCTCACACCACACCACCCTGGATGTCCGTACATTGTTACCAGTAACTGTCAAGGCACATAAAGCAAGTAAGTCCTGGCCCCAAGACACCTCCATATAAGTCCCTGGGCCTGCAGGGCAAACCACTGCATCCACATGCAGCAGCCGATTGATTTCACCGGCATTGTTCCCAAGCACAGAAGACTGTCCATAGGCCTCACTTGTTGCCTCAAAAGGAAAGAGCAGGGTGCCCTGGATCAGCCAAAGGTGAGCATGGCTTTTGCTTTTAGTCTTCCTAATCAGACGGCATTTGTCTGCTTGCTTTGGGCAATGCGGGGAAGTGTGTTTAAGGAGGACTGGCATAGCCTGCATGTTGCGTGTAAAGCCCAGTGGATGTATTCTGTAAATGTATCCCATTCTGCTCCGTCTTATTAGTGTTTTGGTGAGGTCTTAAGCATTTTAATGGGAATAACTTCCCCCTTCCACTTCTAAGACCAGCCTCTCTCAGTAATTGGAGTACAACTGTATAGGGAGAGAGAAAATCGACTGCCTTTAGAACTTCTAAGATATTTTTCTAGACCAGTGGTTCTCAAACTTTTTAGCCTGCAGCCCACCCTGCTCAACACAGATCTTCCTGTGGACTACCAGCCGACCACCCATAATGACAAACTAGATGCAGGGGTAGGGGTCTGGGTGGGAGGGGTGTGTGAGAAGGGTGGGGGTTAAGGGTCTGGGCAAGAGGGGAACGGGGGATGCTTAGCTGCTCCATGCATCTGATGCTCCCATTGGCTGGGATTCTGGCCAATGGGAGCAGCAGGGAAAGCCTCCAGGCAAGCAGATTCCTGTGCTGCCATTCCACCAGCCAGGGGGAGGGGAAGCAGCAGCGCGTGGAGCTGCTTCCTTCCTCAACAAGCCAGATCTGGCCCACACGGCGGGTGGCTCCCCCTCTGCAGCGGGGGAAGCTATTGCTGGTGCTCCAAACTCATGGGTTTTGTGTATGGAACTGGAGCACCAGCATGGACTCCCTGCTGTGGGGTAAAGGGGAAAGCTCCAAGCCCGCGACCTACCCGCAGGACAGTCCGTGGACCACCCTTGGAGAACCACTGTTCTAGACATACGGTAAAACTTCAGAAAGTACCATAGCTATGTAGCCTCCCAGGTCCCATTTACTTTCATTGAAACTGATGCATGTAATAGGGGTCTGTCGCTTTTTGAAAGTGGGACTTATCATGGTGGGACTTTGAAGTATGATAACTTGAGCCTTTTCAGTGCTGGAAGCAAGTGCTGTGGTCCCTGGGACACCAAGAGCCCACCTTTTTTCCCACGTCTAGCCCTGGTGGGACATGAGATTTGAATTTTGTCATTCCTCCAGGGTGGACTATTTCCTGTCTTGGGCCCAGAGCAGAGTAATGTTGGGGAGGGGACGGGTTCCATGCATATGGAGAAATAAAGCAATCAACATTGGGGGAGGGGGCAGGGCGGAAGCTCTCTGACATTGCTCAGAGGGTTGGAATGTTAGAAGGGAGCTTGCTGGAGATGTTTAGTGGTTGGTGAGCAATTGTGTGTGATTCTTGCAGTTGATTGTATGCATGCCCCCACCATGTCAACAGCAGGGGGCTGTGCGCTTGGACTTCCTTTCTTAAATCCCATTGGTAAATGGGTCCCACAGCAAAGAGTAATTGGTGCTATTGCCTCCTAAACACTCAGGCATTTATACAAGCTGCAACAACAATGGACTATTTGGGGTCATTGTCACTTATAACGGATGTGGACAGCTGAAACAGCACCCAGCAAACAATAGCTCTGTGGTTTTTGTGGGGAGCAGGATTGAGTGTGTCAATATAGCTATGAAAAATCTCTCTTCATTATCTCTAGATCTTCATAATCTTTGCCACTGATCTGAGCTATGGGCTGCCTTAGAACGGTGGGTGGGATGGCTTGAGAAGAGTAAAGTGTAGCTTTTCCTTCTCTCTTTTCTTTATATGATTTACCACCACAGGTTTGGGTCCAAAACTTTTCATTTGTAAAATATTTGGAATCGGTGGCTGGAAAAACGGATTGTAATTTCTTGGACTCTTTCTCCAAAGGAAACCACATTTTGACCAATCTTGAACCAAAAAAAAAAAAAAAAAGGATTCTTTTTCCACTGGCAATTTGTCTAATATTTTAAACATTTCATGATTTCCAGGTATTTGGCAAAACACAGATGTTAGGAGTAGAACTTGGGTTTGGTCACCAATAATGTTGTATTTGGAGCTTACAACCTGCTAGTTCCTGGGGCATGGATAATCCTGTGGAGTGGATATTCAAAGTGAGGACAGTTTGACTTGCCACATTCACTCCATTGATATTTTGTCAAGGACCATCAGTTTGTGGTAGGGGCTGTACCTATGATCTACGTCCTGTTTATTGCTTTGGATTTAGGCTCTGTCTAAGCTACAGCCTGTGTCAGGGGTCATTTATGTCACTCTGGTGTGAATACGTCACACCCCTGAGTGATAGATGTTACATTGACATAAGCACCAGTGTGGCCAGAGCCAGGAGGCTGACAGAATAGCTGGGCCCTGAGCAGTGTGGGAGAGGGGCCGGCTCTGTGCTCCCAGAAGGGCAGAACCTCAGGCTGAAGGAATGGGATGGGGGCAACCACATCCCAGCACCACCTGGACTGCACTGTACCCTCCCTCCCGCCAGCCCTGTGAGCCAAAGCACATTGCGCAGGGTTCTGGAACGTGGCACTGCTGTGCAGTAGCAGCACTGGGAGCCCCAAGCCCTTTAGAATTGCAGGCCCCCTGGACAATATCCTCTTTTCCCCCAGTAATGGGGTTTATAATGCAGGTCTCCTGAGAGACTCCCCCCTGCTGCTTTAGAGTACAGCTGGCTCCCTGCCCCCACACTCCCTGGGGGTTTAACTTAAAAGTAAAAATGAAGGGTCTGAGTGGTAACCCAGCAAGGGTTGACTGATAAAGCTCTCCTGTTAGATGGGACTTATGAGCCATTGCTGCAATACCCTGGGGTGACTTCGCTCCTTGCTAGTTCTGTCCCAGGTGTGGGGGAGGGAGAGAGCCCTTGTGTGTGTTAACTGTCCGTATGAGTCTAGAGGGGCTGGGATTGCTGAGCCTAGAATGGCTGCCAAAGATAAGTGCCATTAAGAATAAGCTTTGCAACAAAACCCAAATACTGAATTTTGAATACGTGGGTTGTGAGCACATTGCAGCCCTGTGTGGTCATTTGTACATCAGTCCCCCCTCTTAATAGCTCCCTACATTAGTTCGCAAGACAGCTACTCTTCTGTTAGTCTGGGTCTGTGTCAGCCGACGGTCAGGGCAGTGAGTGGTGTGTGTGTGTGCGCTATACACCCGAGACTTCAACTGCTGAGACCGGGGTCCCTTGCAGCGGGCAACCTGGAGGAGGTTGACGGGCGCCCCAATAAGTTTACAGGGAGAGCTTATTACACTTCAGATTTTAGCTGCTAGAATCTGTGATTCCTTCGCAGCGGGCAGCCTGGGGGAGGCTGAGGAGTGCCCCCAACGGATCTGCCACCTGGGAGTGACACAAATCCAAACGCCCAAGCTCTCCCTATATCTGTCCCTTAAGACCGGCTGAAGTTCTTTTAAATTGTGCCTGGTTCTGTTACAGCAACTGAAGGAGTCAGGTTAAAGCTTAAACAGTTACTATTTTATTGTTACAGGGTAAACTTAGTTGTTAAATGCTACTGCTGTGTTACAGATAACACAGCCGCTACAAAGGACAGGACAGAAATTACACTAATAAGTCATTTATAGGTACCATGAAACCCCTTTGATTCTCTGAGATCTTATTAAATGCATGCAAATAGACACACAGCAGGTATATATTCTCACCTCTGCGTTCCAGACTTGGCGTGGCCAGCGTCTTTCTCTCAATCCCTCGGGAAGAAGTAGGGCGAGGTTGGGCGTCCCACAGACCTCGGGAGACAGTCAATACATGCCAGCAGGTATAGATGATTGGAGCTCAAATGGGGTGGGCTACTAAACCCTCTTTATACCCCTTGGGTCACATAGGCTTCTTCCTGGTCTCAAGTGGCCAATTAGGAAAAATGGCTTTGAACACCAAGTTTCCCACAAAGGGTGCAAAGCATAATTCACACCTGGGAAAATGCATACAATGGGCACCTCTGGTATATAATGGGCAAAGATTCCTCTTCTGGGACAGTGCAGGCATGTCAATTACTGGTACTAGCCATCAGGGCGACGGGAGGCCCCGGGTCGTCAGCTAGCCCATTTACTGTCTGGTTTCTGTTTATGGTAGAGTCAGGGACAGGCAGCACTCCTGCGTTCCCAGGGCATCAAAGGCTGACTGCCTTTGTCTTGCTCTCTGGGGGAGGGGGGGAAACAAGATGGGGTTCATGTCTGGCTACAGTCTGTCATTATAGGTAACCTAGGGTACATCTAGACTACACGCGTCTTTTGAAAAAAGCTTTTTCGAAAGAATCTTTCAAAAAAGCTTCTCTTGAAAGATATCATCTAGACCAGCGGTTCTCAAACTTTTTGGGCTCCGGAGCCCTTTATATGCGTAAAAATTTATGCGGAGCCCCAGCGGTCCACTGATTGTATGTGTTGTACCTATCGATGTTTCCAGTTTGTCAACCTCACGGAGCCCCTGGAGATGTCTCATGAAGCCCTCGGGCTCCGCAGAGCACAGTTTGAGAAACACTGGTCTAGACAGCTACAACTTTTTTCAAAAGAGCGATCCACTTTTTTGAAAGAGAGCACCCAGGCAATCTGGATGCTCTCTTTGCAGTCAAGAACACCTTTTTTTGAAAGAGCTCTTTCAAAAAAAAAAAGGCATTCTTCCTCGTAAAATGAGGCTTACCGCTGTTGAAAAAACTGCCGTGTTCTTTCGATTTAATTTTGAAAGAACGCAGCAGCAGTCTAAATGCAGGCCACTTTTTTTTTTTTTTTAAACCAACCCTGAAGTCTAGACATAGCCCTAGAAGGAGAATGAAAATGGGAGATGAATGGGGGAGGAAGCCTATAGTTCACGTCCCATAAGATGTCTTGTGGCAAGGCCAAGAAGAGACTCCAGAGGTTTGTGCAAAAACCTACAGGATCTTGAGTGCATCCGGGATGGAGTCAGCATAGCACCTGATGTCTCCCAGTGCTGCCCTGAGCTGCATGCAGCCAGAAGAGTCCATGTGCCTGGTTTTTAACCTAAGAGCTTTATCGTTTTGGAAAAGTCATAAGAGAAAATGATTTACACCCATTCAGTGACTGGGGGGCGGGGGGGTATATGGCCGACTAATCCAGTGCAATTTATGGTCAAGTGTTCAAAGTTTATAGCACCTGGAATGCTTTGACTCATTTATTGTGTCAAACTTCTGCTCCCGCCTTTCACTGAATGATGACAAGTATTTTAGATCAGGTTTGTCTTCATTTTCTTGGAAGCCATACATCTCAGACTAAGAAACCAGACTGGACAAGAATTATTGACTTTGTTCCCCCAACTACAGAAATCTATAACGATCAAACTAACTTTACCCAGATACTCAGTTAGGGTACATCTAGACTACATGGCTCTGTCGACATTTCACGAGGCATACCGGAGCGGTCAACAAAGGCTTCTCTTGTCGACCGCACAGCGTCTAGACTGCTGCGCTGTGCCAGATCAGCTGATCGTTGGCACAGCGTGGTGGCCATTTTTATTTTAATGAAGCAGGGATTATTTAAATCCCCGCTTCTTTGACTATGCCAAGTAAACCACTTTACATGGCTATGTCGACGGAGCCATGTAGTCTCGACGTACCCTTATATTTAAATGTAAAAGACTACTGCATACTGTATTTACCGAATTTAATAAATTACTTACACACAGAAACCTGTTTGGGGAACATTTTAACTTGCCCGGGCACTCATGAATGGATCTCAAAGTTTCCCTATTATTACAAGCCAATTTTAAAAAAACCATCTTGAAAGGGAAGCTGTAGAACTTAATTTCATTTACAAGTTTGATACCTATAATAGATGTTTAAGTAAAGACCTTAACTGGATTATCTGCTACATTCCATGTCCTAATGACATAAAAATCCAAACACCAGGTACCTAAGAGTACCTAGAACCCACTCCATCAGCTTCATTTAGCATCAACACTCTTGACTATTCTCTTCCCATTTTTTTCTCCTTTCCTTTCCCTCCCCTTCCATCCTCTTTCTCTGCTATTTATTTGGAACCTGGATCCCTTAAACCCTATTCGTCTGAAGTAGTGGGTTGTGCCCACGAAAGCTCATGATACCACCTACATTTTTTGTTAGTCTTTAAGGTGCTGCAGGACTATTCATTGTTCCAGTTTGTTTGTTTTTCAATTACAGACTAACACAGCTACCCTACTGAAATGTCACATGTTGTTATGTTTAAAAAAAATGTTCCTTGTTATCAGGACTGTTACAATCCAAACAGACTAAACAATTTTGACATACATTGCACTGAATGACTCAGAAGGATGCTCTAGATTAAAATGTAGCAACTTTTTAATGAGTTATGTGTGTGAGACAGCATTTTTCCCTTTCTAGCAATTGCACCATCAAATCAGACTCCATTTTCTGTTTTGTGTAAAGTCTCGATTCCTTTATGTTCTATACCATGTTTTCAAATACAAGTGCTCCTTTCATGGTCTCACAAAACTCCATTCTCAGTAAAAAGGGGGGCCCAGAACATAGGGAGGTTGGGGAACTGCTCAGATGTCTCCTTCACCTTAAATGGTGGAGTAGTCTACATTTACTGCAGGAGAATCAGAATTGGAAAACCAGTGTCGCTGAAATGTTCTAAGAGGCCTTTGCTTTTGGCATTATTACAGCCATGATATACTAGGTTGTCACATATTTATTAAAATACTAGAAGATTTACCCAGGCTTGCTTGGGTACTTAACTCAATTTATCTTTTCAAATAAAAAGAAAATGTACATGATTTATTGACATGATTCTATTTTTTCAAAAAAAGTTATTTTTATGAAGTTAATTTTAGTAAAAATTTTAAATGAGAATTCCACTTTTTTCCTTCATCCCTATAAACTCTTATTTGCTATGTTTTAACAAAAAAAAGGGCTATAATCAATTTTAGTTTCCAATAGCATGGTTTTCTAGTCTTAAAATCTTACGCATTGATTTTTAGCTGTGCCAAAACAGAGCACTACTACAAATTTCTCCATTTTATCTCTTTTCTTTAAGCTTTATTGAGAAGCAATTCTATTCCAGATTCATTCTATTTTTCTGGTTCATCTTTGTTCAGTCTTTTTCAACATTTGCTTGGATATGTCAATGTTGATGGGTGTACTTGATTTGGTGATTCTCTTTTTTATGAGAAGCAATCCCATTCCAAACACATCCCATTTTTGCTGGCACAGCCAAACCCTTACGTTGCTTTACGTTATTATAAGAGAAAGCTGTATACCAAATTTGGTGGTTCTATCTCTTACCTCTTAGGAAAAGTTCTTGATCAAACAGACAAACTCTCTAAATTTATATAGTAGATTGGCTATTTTGAGTGAGATGGTAACTTCTTGTTCTGAGTCTGTCTTTAAATCCTCTTAAAATCCTGCTGGATATAAACTATAATTAATTAGTTATCTTGAGTTTATATTGTCATTGGCAAAAACAGATTTGCTACAGCACTGAGTTTTCTACACTCTCTAGGCTGACTTTTTGGTTTGATAAACTGGCAGAAAAATCAGAATTCATATGGGAAAAATTAAGTGCTGTCAAGAAAGCTGGTACATATGCTTGGCTGGCTGTGGGGGGGGGGGGGGGGCGGGGAGAGGTCCAGGTTTGACAGAGTAACAGCTGTGGAATTTTAGCTGCTGCAAGGAAGGTCTACAATACAACATTTCAGCCAGTGCTACAGTGCTTAGTCTTCCAACGTACTACACTTTAAACTTAGTGGTTTCCACTTTTATGAGTTAAGTGGTGGAAAATCAGCTAGGAAAATATCCCTATTCCATTAATCAGAGTTTGGCCATTAACAGGTGAGATATAGGCACTGCCAGCAAACTTCCTGGAAATGAACAACAGCTTGAATCTGTCTGGTCCAGCGAGATCCATGGTACAGCATGATTTTAGTTAGCCAAATATCTATTTACCATCGGTGTGGCCAAGTTTCCCGTGGTCCCATAAAATTTGTTTACAGCAACCAGTCCTGACTTTCAGCATTCCGTGCTGTTGTTTAGCTCTAATTTACCTTTAACTATCTTCTAAAAGCCCAGTAAGCAGTGGAAGTGTTGCTAATACTGTTAAATAATATTGACCCCCCCACCGTGGTTCAGCAAATTCTCTGGTTTGGCATTGGTCAGGTCCTGAGGATGCGGGACGGAGAGGTTCAACCTGTACTTGTTATTGAGGGTTTGGATAGTCACCCAAAGCCAGATCATATGAGGGGTACGGGAACAACAGGTGTTGGGCATACACCAGGCTGCCCCTATCCCTCATCTTGAAATAGTTTCCATCATATAGAAGGTTTACAGTTTGGTTCGATGGCTTTCACCTCCATACCCCCTATAAATTTTTTCCAGTGCCATGGCTCACTGGATCATAACTCAGTCTCTGGGCATGGCATAGACAGACCCTGCATACATGGAAAGACGTCTGTTCAGCCATTTTTGTAGCAGCATCTTCCTCCTCTTCACTCTTGAAAGACCCAGAAACCTTCAGGGAAAGTCCTGTGTAATTGAATCTAGAATGACATCCCTGCTGTTCAGAGCTCTAGGATGATTTAAGAAGCTCATTCTCTATTAGTTTTCACTGGCTTTTAGAGCAATACCCTGCATGTTCTATAGGGTTTTTTCTATGGGTCTGTGGGCATGAGAAATTGGTGCGCAGGCAGTGAAAGGGGATTTTTTCTTTGTGCCTCACCCAAACAAAAAATAATCCCCGAGTCTGTATCTAATTCTTGCAGCAGTCTCCCCTCCACAGTGAGCTGGGAAATTCCCAGCTGTTCCACCAGGCTGTTGAATTCTTGCCCATCTCTAAGTTCAAGGACGCCTCTGAACCTAGAATGACCTCTGAGTCTGTGATGTGTACATGATACACATCTAGGTTCAGATTCAGCTAGGAAAATTTCTTCTTTTCTCAGGTGAGCTGTTTGTTGAGAAGAGATGTTGAAAAAGGCCTCTATGTCAACCTAAAATGTAGCCGAGTGCGTTTCAGCAAAGTCACCATTCATTACTTCATTTTGGTCGTGTGTGTTTTGCGGTGGATCAGAATCCTTTCCGTGATGTCATTCTGACATGCAAAGCTCTGTGTTCTTGCTGAGTGAAGCTGAAGCATTTCATTAGACTAATGAAAGGAACATGCAGGCTTTACAATCAAAATCTCTCTTGATTTTCCCCTAAAACCTTGTCTATGCTAGAAAGTTGTGCCACTTTATATGTACTGGGATCGTTAAAGCAATTCAAACCCCCACCCCAGTGTGAACTCCATTGGTATCAGTAGAAAGGTGTTTATGCTGGCATTTTATTTCCATATGGGAAGGGCAATGCAATATACAGGTATAACCATATCCTCCACAGGAGTTGTACTGGTATAAATACTTCAATAGAAGGTCGCACCCCTCAACATAGTTATATTTGTACAATTTTTGTGGGAAACTCAAGCCTTAGCCTATAAAATTGTGATGAGCATCCTAAGCTAGTGAGTGGGTCGCATAAATGGTCCTCCATGTCAGTGTCGTAACCAACACCGTCTCCCAGGATAGGGCAGTTTTGCTAAATGTGCTTGTGTATGTAGAATTTGTGGGTTGTGCCAATTGAACCATAGCAGGGCTTTGATCGGATGCAGAGAGAGCAAACGGTTTTCACTATCAGCGTTGTGTGCAGTCAACACACTCCTCACTTCGCGTGCCCTTGCTTCGTGTGTATCGCTTTAGTAATACCAGATAGGAAAAAAACTATGTGGACAGAAACCAACAAAATCTGTTTACTGTTGCCCACATGCTGAGTCGCCAATGTCTCTCAAGCTACACATAGAACTCAGATGGCCACATGTGGCCCACAGACCCCAGGTTATCCACGGCTACTGTAAATTGTTAGCTGGGAAGAAACAATTCAGCATTTTGTTGTTCCTACCTCAATACTGCCCCCGTGTGTTTAAATGTTGTACAATCAAATATTGACTGTACTGGTAGATAGACACTCTATTTATAATTGTGGCTGCAACATGAAATGCTGTTGGCTACAGACAGCCATAGCCAATTATACAATACAGTGCCGTGTTCAGAAAGAAAAATCTCAGTCACACAAACACTGAGCAGTTTTACTAGGCCAGGACAAAAGAATAGGCAGCCAGCGTGGCTTGACTGTTCCTTGGGGAAAGTTTGAGAGTACATGATGTGCCAGTGTAATAGTCAGGAGGCCTTTGTTCACCGCATAGTTAATCTATGTGACCCACCGGTCCACGTAACACCAGGTCCTCACCTGCTGTAAATCAACACTGGTTCTTTGAACTCAGTGGAACTCTTCCTGGCCCTTGGGTTTTATGCCATGAGCATCACCATAACATCTGAGTACCTCCTGTACTGGGAGAGGACTTCATCCCAAACCTTTGACCCCTGCTGGCATTCCTGCCTCAGTACCGCCCCCTTGTGTTTAGATATTGTGCAGACTAGGGGAGCACATGTTTAACAGGAAATGGACTAAAACACCCCTGCTTCACACCAAAAAAAACCCATTTCACACAACCACTAGGGTGTAAACTTTTTGTTGTTGCCAATTTGTGTTGGCTTTGAACCAGTGTTGTGGTGCTGAAAGCTCTAATCCCTTCACCATTCAGACTCTCCTATGCTGCTTGTTTACAAGATGCAAAAAAGAAAGCATCTTTGTCATTGTTCTGCACATAATGTATGTGAGGATTAACTGAGTGGCTCTATTTTCTACCACTAGTAGAACTCAGCAACCTAGCGTATTGATTATGTGTGGGAGGAAGGCTGGTCCTGTGGGTAAGGCATAAGAGTGAGAAATCTAGGTTCTGTAACAGACATCTTATCAGACTTCACCTCTCTGTGCGTTGGTTTCCCCATTTGTAAAATAGGGATATTTAAACATCCTCCTTCAAAGTTAAGAATGACAAACCCAGAAAATGTTTATAAAGTGATTTGAATGCCCCCAATGAGAAAGCACTAATAAAAATATTAAGCATTTTGGTATATATTAGTCGCTTTTTCAGATCATTCAGGCACAGACCCCTAGAAGGCAAATATCCTCCTTGTCTAGCTTGAACTTCATTTTGGTGCCCTCGCCTTCTTATTACAGGCTGATATCTGGCATGTTTTTATTTATACACCACACTTCAGTTCTGTTTCCATTGGTTTCATTGGTAGTGGGATCAGGTCTCCAGTGCTGTTTGTAACTTTCCAACTTTGTTCCTTTGCCATGAATTTATTGCAGCGGGTGTAACTAGTTTCCATTGCATTTAATCAGAAAGCAACAGTGTTGTCCCAGAAGCTGTAGATTAGCCTTTGAATCGTATGCAGTTTTGCTTTTTCCCCTCAATGTGTCAACTTTCATTTGTTTGGAAGCCCACAGAAATAGGATCCAAATTCAAAACAGCTCTGGAATAGGGTTTGTCCTGTGCCTTTGGATCTGAAAGCGAAGGATGGCTTGACAGCCTCATTTGGCCTCTGCTTAGTCCCCTCTTTCCCAGTGTCTGAGTGTGTTCCTCTGCTGTTTCTGTGCCAGCTATTCAGGAACAGACTGTTCTGTCTCCCCATTGACTCTTCACCTACTTCATTTATTTATTTCTTTTTATTATATAACTCCACGCCCTCTACAACCACCAAACCGATGATCATTGCCCCACACGGAGGCTCACTACTGAGTCTTGACTGTTGAGGGCAGGGGGAATAGTATCATGTTGACCCTTGCACTGGGAATTTGGAGAGAGCTGTGTGAATGGCCTGGATTTGGAGACTGTGATTCTGTCTCAGCAGTGATGGGGGAGCTTTGACCTTTAAGCACCACAATTACTTACTGGGAAAGTGTGTCTGCTCTTTGCTGGCAGGATAATAATCTGGATTTACATAGGATGTTAGCAAACCTTGTTTAATCTTCATGGCAAATACAGAAGGTAGCTTTTCTTAATGGCCAAATCCTGCTTATCTTACTCAGTGAATTAGATTCGGTGGGGCTACCTGCCAGGGTTGCCAATCTTCCAGGATTGTCCTGGAGTCTCTAAGAATTAAAGATGGTTTGTGATGAAACCTCCCAAGCTGGCAGCTGTGCTACTTGCCTAGGCTACAGCTCAAAATCTGGCCAACAGGCTACAGCTCAAAATCTGTCTTAAAGATGCATAAACTGAGGCAAGGAGAGGTTGTTTTGTCGAAGGGCGCACTACAAAGTGGGAATACGGCAGCAGTGAAAGTAACTTAACATTTCTTACAGGTACAGTCCTGTTGCAACCCGGGCCCCTGTCAGCACTTTCAGTAGCTCCCTTCTGGCTTTTGCTGCAGCTCAGCCAGCTCTTGCCGGAGCTGCACACCAGCGCATACCTGCTTACTGTCACCTCCAGACTCCTACTCTCTCCTCATTCAGATACCAACATCTGTTGTTGTGCACAATGACTGTGCACTCAGCTAACAGGGGGGGTCAGATCCTACTCCCATGAAGGCAAACACAAAACTCCCCTGATTTGTAATGACTTTGAAATCTCAAATTGTGACCATGAGAGAGAGGTAATATTTTTAACTTGTTAAAATTAATCTAATTTTAATATTGATCCTTTTGAAAAACAATTTCTTCTCCTGGCAAGGGTGGATGGGAAATAGATTCAAAGTGCCACGCAACAGAGAGTGAAAACCCAAAGTCGATGCTGCCTTCGTGATAAATCCAACAGCAGCCTAGTACGTCTCTTGCCTTTCCCTAAAATTTTCCTGGAATGTGTCAGCTTTAAAGGAACAGGGAGTAATTACCCTCTGTACAATTATACAAGGAGCATTACTTATGATTGGACCACCAAGTAATTTCCAACAGAAAAGCTGAAGTTTTTACTTTAACAGCTGGTGAATTGCATATAAGGATAACCTGAATGTAGATAATCTTTTTGGGAAGTTAATGGAAGCTCATTGCAGGGAGTAAATATCAAAACAAGACATTGGGTGGAGCTGGGCAGAGGGGGACAGATCAGAGTCTTAAGGAGTTTTGGTAAAGGGTGAGAGGGGTAACTTTTATTTTGAATAAGATTTTTGTTTGATTTGTGTAACGCTGACAGATGGCACTGAACCTGGAGCCTCTACAGCTTGAGCTAAAAGCCAGCTGGCTCTCAGCTAAGGCTGTAAAGGACATGCATTCTTTTTCTCAGTAAGTGGTCTAAGTGCCATGGGATGGGACAGTGAACTACATCCAGAAGGTGTATGGGTTACACAGACTCTACCCGTGGCATAGTATTAGCATGTCTGACTCTAATCCAAATCTTCCATAGTGCACCAAAACAACATTCATCCTGTAAGGAGCTGAGCGACCTTTTCCCTTCTCCTTCCTGGGAAATGGGAAACATTCAAACGGCACCTTACAGAATGTGATGGGGAGCCAACAGAGGAGTACTAGGTCTCTAGCTGCTGCTAGTGCTGGGCCCCTGGTGTCCAGTGCCAGGCCAGTAAATTCCCATAGTGGCTTTGCCTGACGGCTACAATGATTTTTTTTCTTAGTTAAGATCTAGAAAACAGAATCCAGCGCTGGTGAATAGAGGCCAAAAGCCACAACTCTGACCCTTGCCCTCCACCCCCTCAGGGCAGCCTCCAGCACAGCCAGTATTGCTGCTAAGTTTCCTGTTGAATATCTCTGTTTTAAATCTCCATAGCTCATATTTTTAAAGGGAGAAAGTCAAAGACAATTTAAAAAACATGGTTTGGACTCCAGAATCCATCTTCCTGTTGATACAGCTGTATGAGTTCCACCTAATATCTTAACAGTCGTACAGTAGACCAGAAAAAGGGAGGCTAAGTTCTTCATTTCTTTTGTGTTTGCTCCTTTCCTGTTCTGGGACACTCTCGATAAAGTGACTTTTTCTCTGTGTCCCTGCTTCATCCATCTCTTCCCTTAAGCCTTTTGATGAAAATTGCAGCAACTCTCATTCGCTGGTGTCCTGTTACATTTTTCCTCCAGTAATTTAAATGAAATTAAATTAAATCCCATTTGCTCTTCAAACAATTCACTCCTGGGTGGGAGCAGGGAGCTATTTAAGTTGATCTGAAGTCATGTGAGAGCTTAGACCATATTTTGAGGGCTTAAGGATGCATGGTCATAGGCTGATCTTATCAAGGCATGAGTTTCCTGCAAAAAGGGGCTCTAAGGGGCTGAATATTTCATAGCCCTTCATCATACTAAAGGGAATGCATTATGGCTGTTAAGCCCTGGGACTGGGCTGTAGATATTGGGTATGGGTCAAATAGGAAAGAACTGGAAAATGAGCAGGAAATGTGGCCGTTTCCATGCCAACTCTGTAGGCAGGAGGTTACCAAAGTTCACAGGGGAAAGAATGAAGTTGGGTTGGATTTGTCGGGCTTGGGTCTAAGTCTGGCCTAAAAATTAGGTCCAAGCAGACTTCTGTATGGCTGTGCCTGGTTCCATGGATGATCCTACTGCCACCAGAGTGTCCACACACACTTTGTGTGCAGACCTGCCATAGTCAGCTTGAGCATCTTATTAGAACCTACCAGTCACACTCTGCTGTTGCTATAGAGCTATGAGTGGCCACCATAACCTGGAAGGAACTTGGTGTTTCCCACACTGGATGGGTGTTCCTAGTGCACAAAATGTTGGAATTCCTCATGGGAGATAGGAGACCTACCTTCTGTCTAGAGCTGCCCTTGGTCAGTCTACTTCTCTTCAAGTCAATGGAGCACTTTTGCAAATCAAACCCCACACAGGTGAACTTGCAGGGTACTAAATGTTGCATCCAACAGTGGTGTCCATATATAAATTGTGAGCAAGGGGTTTACTTGTTTGGCATGTGACCAGCATTGCTGCACATACCAAACTTTTTTAAATAGCTCAGTGAGTCTTACTTTTTCCCAGTATGAGCTTCAGATCTACTCATAAAAGGTAATCCATAAGAGCTGGATATTATTATTAGGAGTGTGGTAGGCACCTCCTCTCCACTTCAAAGAAGGAGGAGTTGCCTTCTCTCACACTAGTTGTTTCATAGTGTTCTTATGTCCATAACTGTATCACAGACATTAATGATCCCTATCATCATAATAGCTAAGAACCTCACAGGCTTCAAAGAATTGGTTCTCCCAACTCCTCGGTCAGGTAGGGCCGTGCCTTTATCCCCATAGTACAGACGGGGCACTGAGGCACAGCAAGACTGACCTGCTGAAGGTCACACAGGAAGTCTGTGACAGAGTCTGAACATGACCCTGGATTTCCTGAATCCCAAGCTAGCTTCTATCCTACCTCTCTGCCTGAGATGGCAAGGCTATGTCTACACTGCATGATTATTTTGGAATAAGCTATTCTGGAAGAAATACTCCGAAATAGCTTATTTCAAAATAGCACGTCTACACTACAGGGAAGCCTGGAAATTAGTCCAAAGCAAGTTCCCCTAATGTGGATGCACTACCTTGACTTAGAGTCCCAGGAAGCACTGGGGAGTAATTACTTTGAATGGCCTGGTGAAGTAGCTATTTCTTAATATCAGCGATGGAGCATCCACAATACTGCTATTTTGAAATAACTATTTCAGAAGAGGCGTTATTCCTTGTGGAATAAGGTTTACAAATGCCAAAATAAGCTGCCCGTTATTTTGAAATTATTTGGAAATAACGGGCTTGCTGTGTAGTCACTAGCATCGTTATTTCGGAATATCAGATGCTATTACGAAATAACGCTGCTATGTAGGTGCACCCCAAAGGATTCCTAAGAGAGTATTTATGTGATTAATTTTTATTTCTGTACTGTCACTGATAGTCCACTACTGGCCAAAGTGTTGGGATCCTTTGTCTTCAAATATAGAGAAAGTCTTTTTGTTTCTGCTCTGTATTGTGGAATATTTTGGAGCTTTCTTACTAATTAAAGGGTTAGCTCCACTTTTTCCCCATAAGCTGTTCACTTGTGTGGCCACTCAAGACAGATCCAGATGCCACCCAACTGATTAGCAGAACACCCAGAAAATATGTTTCTACTCGTGGTGCACATTTGCACATGACGGGGTGCACATAGAAAAATTTATTCTGCGGATGGATGGAAAAAAATCCGCACATGTATGGAAAAGATCAGAGGGAATATTGTATCTGACTTAATTAATATTGAAGACTAGAATATTTATCCGGGTCCTAAACTCCATTTTTGGTGTTTTGGGAAAATAAAATGAAAATGTCCATGCTTCATTTAAATCATTGCTCTGGGATGAGGGACTCAGTGGGCAGTCTGCCCCAGGGAGAGAGGACTACCTCAGCTCTCTCTCACTGCAGCAGCTTGGGGCCAGGCAAGAAACCCCTCTCCATGGCCACTGCAGTTCCAGTGGGCACAGCCAGGGGACAGGTGCATGTGTTCTAGCTGGGGCAGGTCCAGGTCAGCCAGAGTGAGGAATGCAGTAAACTGTGCACTTTCCCCTCGCTCCCTGGAGAAGGGAAACAGACGTTCCCATCCAAATCTGGGATGAGGGAGACTTCAAACCCTCCCCCGCTGGCCCTAAAATGTGGCCGGGGAGTGGGATGCTCAGGGCTCGGCCAGTCCTGGTTGGGTGGAGAAGACACCCCCAATTAAACACTTTCACTTGTCTGGTGAGTCTGTCTCTTTTCTGTGTAGTTTTGAGAAGCAATCCCATTCCAGGCATATCCCGTTTTTCTGACACCACAAACCCTGGCCTTGCTTTAAGTTATGGTAAGAGGAAGCTGCGTACCAACTTTGGAGGTCCTAGCTCTTACAGTTGAGGAGGAGTTCTTGAACAGAAAGACACAGACAGACAAACTTTCTGAAATACATAGTAGATAACCCAAACTCCTGTGCTTGTGTCCCTACTGGTAGGCAGTGCGCGAGGTGCACCCCTCACAACTGTACAGAGTAGAGGCTGTGTACTGAGCCCCAGTGATGTGGATAGTTCTTTCAAACTTTTCCATTTGAGACTGTGTTTTCCCTTGTCCACCCTCTGTGAAGACAATGCTGGGGGCTGCTGCTTTGACAAAGTCATGGGGAGGATGCCTCGGAGCAGACAGGAAGAGAAATATCTTCCTGACTCTTTCGGCTAAGGAGCTGCTGTGGCTCACCTGTGTGAAGGGGGAAAGGAAGGGAAACCTGAGAAGAACTGCACTGGGGAGCAAAGGGAGAGATGGTGGTGGTGGTTGTGGGACTGGAGCAGTGGTTCTCAGACTCTGGGCAGGACACCAAAGTGGTCACTACCCTGATTTAGTGGGGTCATCAGGGCTGGCATTAGACTGGCTGAGCCTCACAGCTTGGCCCTGAAGCCCTGGGCAACATGGCTCAGTCTTTGACTATAGCCCTGTGTGGAAGGGCTCAGTCTGCAAGCCCTGCAGTGGGGTTTGGGCTTTGGCCTGCCCCCTGGCTCCTGTGGCCTCAGGGTTCAGCACAGTCACGTAGTAATTTTTTGTCATTAGAAGGGGGTCACAGTGCATTGAAGTTTGAGGACTAGTCTAGTCTAGAGCCACGCATAGGAGGTCTCCGGCTGCCTGTACTTCTGTTCTCCTCCCTCTTGCCAGTGCAGTGGCAGCTAACACCTGGACATCGAGCGCAATGCTCAGCACAGAGCGCATATGTGATCCTAGGATGTATAAACAGGGGACTATCAAGTAGAAGCAGAGAGTTGGCATTATCTCTGTGTGCAACATGAGTTAGTAAAGCTGAGATGAACTGCCTCAGCTCCTCCCCCCCATCAGTTTTATAATCAAAAGTGAATTTTTTAAGGTTTTCTCACCCAAATGAAAACAGCAACAAAAGAACATGCTTCCCATGGGCATTTTCAAAACAAAAAGTCAATCCAAAATGACGTGCTGGAACGGTTCCTTTCAGAAATGTTAAAACGAAAGACTTTTGACATGTGGGGAAAAAAAATCAGGGGTTTTTGGCTGAAACTAGTCACTGCAGTTGAGCCTAGTCTGCCACCCCCACTCTTAGTTCTGCCCTTCTCTGCCATATGTTGCAATGCCTCTGATAATGAAGAGCTGAATTTTTGACAGCCAGAAAGTGCATTGCAGAACTGTAAATGTGAGATTAATTGAGCCATTTCTACATAGCCTAGTTAGCACCGAAAACCCCATTGACTGCAGTGGATGCCAGGAGTGCACCACATGTATGTGCAGTAGAAATTATGACCTTTTATGTAACACAGGAAAACTAGACAGGCCTTTGCATGGGAAATATTCATGGGCCATTGTGTGTCTCTCATGTCTCCGTATTTATTTGTTGGCCAGTTCGGAATTCATTTCACCCTATAAATCGGCAGATTTTTATTAGCACCAGTATTTGGTATGCTTGTGTTTTAACCATGTGGTTAATGTATCAGGATGCTGTTTATACCTGGCTCAACTAAATCCCCGTATTCCTCTCAACGCATGTGGGAAAGATAGAGGACTCCGCTCATATAAAACAACAGTGTGTCTGTGTGGTCTTCATTAGAACTGAACATCACTGACTAGTTGTGGGAGTAGTTTAGAGAACAGGGAGGTGGTTTTTTTGCATTGGCTCACCTTGCTACTCTTAATGCATTTTATGTGCTGTCCCAGAAGCACCCAGATGTCCCAATCAGATTCAACGCCCCCATTGTGTTAACAGGTCAGAGAACTCATTAACTTTCATAAGAGGCAGACTTTTTTTTTTCCTTCTCTCACAGATCTTGGAGCTTCAGTGAGTTATAAGCTGGGGGTGATTTCATAGGGTATCAGATGTAGTATGAGGACTGGAGAGCGTACATCTTGCATAATGGAAAGTGGAAATTTATTTTCTTATACCAACGATTAAACAAATTGTGCTGCAGAACATTGTGTGATCCAAAGGCTTTGCCATTCCAAACTTTCCCCTCATGCCCTTTCTCAACTGAGTTTTGACTGAGGGACAGCCTATAATGACATTCAAAAGTTTCACAGAGAAAACGGAGTTTAGCATTCTTTCCCCACTGTCAGAGCTGTGTATTGACCGTTATTCTTTCCATCTGTCACTTTTGCAAAATGGTGGCCCCACGGGGACTAGCAAAAGGAACAGGTGGGCTTTCTTAGATGCTCCTGTAACACCAACAGGCAGATTTGACCCTGGGACCTCTGGAGTTTAGTGCATGAGTCTCTACCACATTAGTTAACAGCCGGCTGTCTAGTAACTAAGGCAGTAAAGCAAATCCATGATTCTCTCTGTAAGTGGTCTCAGTGCCAGGAGATGGGACTCACCAGAAGGTGTGTGGGTTACACTCTCATTACTCAGACATGTCAGAGGCTTTAATGAAAGATCAGTCCTGGAGCCGCCTTCCAGTGAGAGTAGTAGAGGCAAGAAGGATAGATAGTTTTAAAAAGGAGTCTGGTCCTTTTATGGACAGGATTATACAGCATGTCTACCTATGATAGCAGAGGCTAGACTTATTGACCCAGCAGATTTCTTCCAGTCCTACCTTCTTATGTTAGGAAGCGCCTATGGTTAAGGCATTGGATTGGTATCTGAGAGATCTAGATAAAGAGCCTGGATCTACCATGGACTTCCTGTCACAGGGATCCATTCATTTGGTACCTCTATGCCACTGTTCCCCCACCTACCAGGTCAAAGAGACATTAAGTGAGTGTCCCACAGCAACAGGAAGTCCATGGTAGAACCAGGGATAACTCTTCCCTCTCCCTCCCTTTGTCTGTCTCGTCTATTAACATTTTGGGCCAGCACCTGTCTTTTACTACATGCCCATACAATGCCTAGCACAATGGATGCTGAGGTTGGTTAGCCTCAAAGCATCCCTCCCAATCACCCCCTTAGGGTTACAAAACCCGTCTGTAAATAGCTTTAAAGTGTTGTCTGAGCAGAGGAAACTTTAGATAGCACCATTTTCAGGAAAAAAAAATATCCGTCTGTATGATTTTAACTCACATGACTTCCACTATCGTATGTATGGATGCACCTCAAGCAACCAGCAAGAAATGCATAAATCCCAATACATTTTGATAACAGCCTCTCTTAGTAAGGCCATTTTAGTTTGAAAAACTAGGAACAGATAAACTCTGTGGAGGGAAGTAGAATCACATGGGAGGTGGTTTCCAGTTAGTCATGACAGCCACATTAAAGTTAATGGGCTAGTTTCAAAATCAACTATGTTTGGATCTTGTTTTAATTTCTAACTTGTTCTAGCAGCAATTCAGTGTTTCCATAGCTGTCTTGCCAGTGTGGGTAGGAGGAATATTTAGACTGGTTTGATTTCTCATGCACCTGGTGAAAGTGAGAGCAGAATCTGGTGCAATGAGGTTTTGAATAATAACCGGCACAGCAGATGTCTAAGTGCGTTAATTCCACAACTGTACTGTGGAAGGAATAAGCAATGGAGCAAAAAGATAGGGGCACAGGATATGTCTTACCTCACCCAGTGCTTGCACTAACATTTTCAGTGGAACCTCAGATTAGAAAATCTATCCAGTTTCCATTGACTTGTGCTCTTTTATGTTTTCATGCGTCAAAGGCAAACAACTCAGCAAATTGTATACTTCACGTTCTACAGTGTGCTGCACCCTTCTAATAGCAAAGATCAGTCTCACACAGGGCTTTGTATTTCTGTTTTAACTCTTTATTTTGGCATGTACTAAAACATGGTGATTAAAACATGTAATCAAATCTAGCAGCAGAGGTTTTAAGATGTAATGGTTTGGCCTCTGTATCCTTGTAGTACAACAGAAGGCTTGTTGTTGTGTGATCTAGCAGCACAGCCTGTTGAGTAGTTGTATCACCAGAGAAACCAACGACGCCTGTTTTCAAAGAAACGATTAAAGCAGCATCTACTTCATGCTATGGCTTTCTCTGTACTGTTTTACAGGCCGCTGAATCTTCAGTGGGTTCTTCTAAAGTAGCATATGCACAGGGCTTTACAGAAATTGGTTTGTGAACTAGAAACACTCAGCACATCTCTGAAAGCTGTAGGGAAAAGAGATACCTGTGGCACTAAGACAGGAAAATGTGCAATCAGAAGGAATTTAGGACATGGAACCTTATGGAACCTGAGTAGAAAGTACAGTGGAAAGGGGGCAACCTATACTGACTACTCATTTTCTACTGTCACAACATAGAAATGAACCACCTTGTTAGTCCAAAATGACTGTTTTTCCCATAGCAACACAATCGTTTTGTTCTCTTAGGGCTTGATGCAAATCCCAAAATTCCTTTAGAAGAATCATTTTCTCTCTCTCTCTCTCTGTTACTAGATATTTGTATATGACTTGTGAAGGGATTTTTAATGACAGAATTATATGCATTTTTTCCTTCTTGGAAGGTCTAATTTGGTCCATGTATTCCATTGCCTAGCATTCTCAGTGCTTGGAAGTATTTCATGCTTTTCAGCCTACATTCTTTCTTTGCTTAGTGTAATCCATCACTCCCACTTATACAGCCTTTTAACACCCTACTTGCTTCCTCTCTCTCCTTGAGTTGTCTCCTTCCAAGTTGAGGTAGGCAGAACTGCATAGTCATTCCAGAGCCAAGGAATGCATACTGTATAAATAACTTTTAATCTTACTCATCAATTTATCCCCTCTCCCCCAGCTAATCAAGCACTTTGGTTTTCACTAACGCCTTCCTGTTTGTCAGTGGGCCTGATTTGAATTCACAGTAAGGCTTCTGTACTTCATTTACATACAATTACATAGAACCGTAGAACGCTAGAACTGAAAGGAACCTCGACAGGTAATCGAGTCCAGTCCCCTGCTCTCTTGATAGGACTGAACACCCTCAGGGAACCTCTTTTGGGTCAGGGGCCACTGACCCACAGAAAAATCAGTCGGGGGCTGCACACAAGTGAGAAGCAAAAAAAAACCCCAATCGCCCCTCACTGATGTGGCCCCCAGCTGAGGAGAAAGACACTTTCTACATTCTCCCCACACACCAGAGCCAAGCAGGGCCCAGGTTAGTAGATTTTGTGTGCTCCAGCCCTATAGTGGGGCAGTGGACGGGGGAGAGGGAGCTGGAGCACCCGCAGAGGCTCCCCAATGCTGGAGAGCCTCGGTGGCCAGATCCAGGCAAGCCGGGGCCACATCCGGCCCCTGGGCCTTAGGTTTCCCACCCGTGCTCTAGACCATCCCTGATAGATGTCTATCTAACCTGCTCTTAAATATCTCCAGTGATGGAGATTCCGCAACCTCCCAAGGCAACTTATTCTGGTGTTTGACCACCCTGATGGTTGGGAAGTTTTTCCTAATGCCCAATCTAAACCTTCCGTGCTGCAATTTAAGCCCCAATGCTTCTCATCCTAATTGCTGTCTGGAGTGGCTCACTCACTCATTGCTGCTTGAGGCCCCTTTACATCGCCAGGGCTGGGTAAATGAGAATATCTTTGCAATGGCTTACAGGCGGACTGTATGTGATGCATTACCAATACTGGCTGCAGGAGCACAGTCTTCTCCACTGCCCTCCACCTTGAATAGTATCTTCGACCTGGGCACAGTGAACAATTCTGGATTTGGTAGCATGTTTTAGGATCTTTGCCCTGGTGTATGTGGTTCCAAAAAGTGCAATACAATGGTGAATCTAGCCCATTGTCTCTATGGACATTTGCCTGTCTAATCCTTTTATGGGATGTAGACACAATCTGCAATCACTCGTCTCCTCTGCCTCTGTTTCGCTGGATCCCGTGTGTTGCTGATGTTGTTCTAATAGCCTCAGGTGCCAGCTGGATGTTGGTTTAACTTTCGGCTTCCACGTTTCTGTGATGAAAACGGCTTTCATCTCGGGAATGCGGCCAGACTACACCCAGGTCAGATGTTGGAGCTGTTGTCAGAGTCCACGTGGATGCCTGTGGTTTGTCTTGTTTCAGACACGTTCATGCTGTTTTACAGCTCTCTTTGCACACACCAGCACGAGCAGTCAGCTGCTTTGAGAGACGGCTGCCACAACTTTGCCTGGTGCAGGATGGAATGAGCCATAGAACTTCAGGTTGGGTCAGATTCCGAGTTAGTTTCAGAGCCTCTTGATGTGCAATCTTATCTGGGTTCAGAGCCGCCGATAGGGGATGGAGGCGGAATGGGAGCAATTGCCCTGGAGCCTGGCAATTCACAGTTGAAACCCCTTAGCCCCTTTGAATGTGGCTCTGAAGACTGGGGAGGGGGCAATGCCATACTCCAGGTGGCATTGAGGGCTGGCTATCCTGTCCCCACCCCTTCCACCCAACACCCCACCCCTTCCGGCACACACCTTACCCGGGGGCCCACAGAAGGTGTCGGGGCCCCCCCTGTCTGGATTACAGATATTTTGCTGACCTGCATGTCCTTTTCATCCCCCTCCTCACTTTCTCCAGCTATAACATATCTCCACTTCACTGATGCTTGAGTTACAGGTACCAAAACATGCTACGTTTAATGGAACTGAATATCACCTGCCCTCTGTGGTCCAGCAAAGGTTCCACTGTAGACTCCCAGCTCCCCTGCTGCAGCTTCTCTTGGTGCAGACACTCATCTCTTTTCCTTCTGACCAGGATATTTCTAGGCTGCTTAGCCCCCTGACTGAACTCTGATATCCTGGCCAAAGACTGGCTTTTTTGCCTCCTCTTCTGGGATAATACACATGGCTACTGCCATAGTTAAACTATACCATTATTTCTAAGCAAGCACATTTTTTTCTGAAGGTAAAAGCATTGCAGAAAAATAATAGCAAAAGAATACAAGAGCCTACCTGCATCTAATAAACTTAGCAGAGATCATCTTTGGGTGATGATGAGTCTTTCAAACACCACACACAGGTTTTTCCTGTGGTCAGAGTCACTCATTTCTCCATTCTGGGCCTTTGCAGATGTCATGACCAGGCAAGCAGCCAGATTATAGTTTCTGCACAAGGCAAAGCTTAAAGGATTCTGTTCACTTGCATTCCTTTCACTCCAAGTATTGCCTGGGGAGGAAATCCACTTCACATACATTGTCCCTCAAAGACCTTTGATGTTCTTAATGCTTCCCAGTGGTTGCATTGATCACCTCTCCTACAGAAGCTCCACTCAATTCGGCGATGCTGGCAGACCAAGTGTCAGATCGTGCCAGGTCCCCCAGGCCTCACTGGACACTGACAAATGCACAGCTGGAAACTAGTCTGCCTTATGTGTGTTAGTGTTAATACAGATATTATTTATAAGAATGTGTTTAGATGTTATGAAATGCTAGTAGGATGCCATGGATTAAATCTTACAACATGTGTACCCCATGTTATAAGGTAATATGTAAGTGCTCTGTAGCTAAGTGTTTGCTCTAAAAATGTCAACCCCTACACACAGGATCAAAGCATTACCAAGTGTGAAATACTAGCTTACTACAAGCAGATTTATTAACTTAGAAAAAGAAATGAAACTTGCTTATAAGATTAAATCAGGGAAACACACAGACACAAATGAGTTACACTTTTAGGTTTCAAAAAGTAATAGAAACTGCCATAATGTGCAAGCTCTCTATGTTCTTTAGGGCTCACACAAACTAAACTCCATTCATCTGAAGAGTGGGCTGTACCCACGAAAGCTTATGATATCATCTATATGTTTTGTTAGTCTTTAAGGTGCTGCTAGACTCTTTGTTGTTTTTGAAGGTTTTACAAACTAAACTGTCAGGGATCCCTAGCTTATGTCTAGAAAGCTTCCCCTCTTCCTGAAATCCATGAGCATAAGGATAACAACTTCTTCTTGACAGGGATTTTTATTACCTTCCCTAGCCTTCAAGCTGTGATGTTTTTCTTCATCATGGCTGTGGGGGTAGCTATCAACAGTAACTTTTGTCCGCCCATGTTCTACATTGATTTGTCTTTCATGTATAGGCTTCCTTTTGTTAGGGCTAAAGACGATACTGCTTGCATGTTTAAAACAATGAATTCCTAAAATACTTACTCCATGAAAGCTTAACGTTCTTCTGTAAGGTTTGTCCAGGATATTGTCATATCTGTCATACCGAGCTGGTTTCCCTCTGGAGCTCCCAGCTCAGAAGTGTAGCTGCTTTTCAGTCAGAAGTTGCAGGCTCCTTTTGGTTTTTACTAGTTGTGCATCTTTTTCCTGGAGGCATCTTTGGCATGGGGATAAAGAGGAAGGCAGTCAATTAAACTGCAGTTGTGCTTTATGGAAGAACACACCTGCCCCCTATTCCAAAGAGAACTTATAATTAGTAATAGCTTAATACCGAAATAGTTTTGTTTCCCTTTATTAGCCTCGCAGACCGCTTGTGTTCTTTCCTGTTATTGTCTGACTTACAAGAGTTGCCATTGCTGGTTTTAAGGCACGTTTTCCACCTTCTGCCTTTGTGCTGTTAGCTTAAAGCAGAGAATTTCAGGGTCTTTGTGGTAGACTCACATTTGGCCTATTGCTGTATCTCTCATTCTGCATAGAAATTATACCTTCAATAAGGCATTCCACAAGATTGCAATTGAACATAATTGATGGGGGAGACTTTGGACAGTTTGGGGCTCCTCCATCGAAGGGCGGGGGAGAGCTTTTGGCTATGGCCATGGGGGGAAGCATGGGCAAAGAAGTGGAGCCAGGGCTACCCTCCCCAAAGAGGGCTCCACCCACCACCCAATGTTGCCAGGATAATGTGTAATATCCTAAATCAGTCAGTCTCCCAGAAATGTCTCTCTGAATAGGTTCTTAGATGGCACCTATCATTGTAATAGCTGAGACCTCACAGTCTTACATTGTTATTTATCCTGCGTCACTGTGAAATAGGGAAGTACTATCTCCATTTTACCTCTGGGAAACTGAAGCGCACACAGGGATTAAGTGACATGCCCAGGGTTGCAGAGGAAGACTAATAGGGAGGTCAATTAGTGCAGTTCCTGAGTAGCTGAACAACAGCAAAGTTTAGCACTGTTTAGCATAGCACACTTCATTAGGGATCTCAAAGCAAATGAAAGATGTAACCAAACTAAGGCCCCCTCCCTCCAGCCCACCAGTATTATTTCCATTTTACAGGTGAAAAAAGAAAGGCACAAGAAGACTCGCCTGAGGTCACATAACTAGTCTGCAGCAAAGATTAAAGTGAAAATTAGATTTCTTAACTCCCTGTCATGTGTTTTAGCCACAAGAACATCCTTCCAGCAGTTTTTCTGATGTTGAATAAGATAATAGACCGTTACTAGGCAACTTTATATATTGCATTAGGAGGGTGATTGGGGAGGTCAGACGTGTTTTTTCTGTCTGCATTAAATCATGAAATTTTAAAAATCTGTTGCTTTTCACAAGGTTTTCTTTTCTTGCTCACAAAAGACCTAATACAGTAGCTGTACTTTGTCTTACCTTATGAATTAAGTGTATTGTGCAATTTAACAGAAAGGATTGCTCTACTGTGTTCTGCAAGACGGGTCCTGCAGAACTCATTCAAGGCCAAATAGCTGATATCTTGTTGGTTGCTGTGGTCTAGACATCACAGGAATGGACACAATCTATATTCCTCTTTAACCAAGACTGTTCATGGTGGTGTTTTGGAGATCTGTAACCTGACAGTCTATTCAAAGACTGGAGATGGAAGGACTCTTTGAGACTGTGCTCATCAGTATCTGGATTATTAAGCCACTCAGAAAATGAGAGCAAGCTCCCTGCTCTGTGCATAGCCATCTTCACCATGTTCCTATCTACCATATAGTTTAGAAATGTGCATCTGTCTGTCCATCTGTGAGCCCATTTGGTCAAGAAATCCTCCTAACAAGTAAGAGCTAGGACCACCAAATTTGGCATGCGGCTGCCTCTTATCCTGATTTACAGCAAGGTCAGGATTTGGTTGTGCTAGGAAAATGGGATGTGCTTGGAATGGGATTGTTTTCCATAACACAGACAGGGAGCAAGCTCCACCTCCCTTCCCCCACCCCGATATAGCTGTTGGTAGGAGCCTGGGGTTCCCCTCCCTCCCCACTCTTGTGCAGCTCCTGCTAGGGACTGGGGCTTCCCTCCCCTCTCCCCCAAGGCTCTTAGGGTATGTCTAGACTGCATCCCTCTGTCGGCAGAGGGATGCAGATTAGGCAGGTCGACATTGCAAATGAGGCAGGGATTTAAATATCCCGTGCCTAATTTGCATAAAAATGGCTGCCGCATTTTGCTGACTCCGCACTTTGTCCGCAAAAAGCAGCCGTCTAGAGGGGGATCTGTCGAGAAAGAAAGCCTTTTTCAACAGATCCTGTAAACCTCCTTGCAAGAGGCATAAGGGATCGGTCAAAAAAGGCTTTCTTTCTCGACAGCTCCCCCTCTAGACTGCCGCTTTTGCCAACAAAGTGCTTAGTCCACAAAACGCGGTGGCCATTTTTATGCAAATTAGGCACGGGATATTTAAATCCCTGCCTCATTTGCAATGTCGACCTGCCTAATCTGCATCCCTCTGCCGACAAAGGGATGCAGTCTAGACTTATGCTTACTGAACCCAACCACCCCCTGCTCTGAGCCCACCCTCCCCACACCCAACCTCTTTCCCTGACTCCTGCATCCCGCCCCCCCTGCCCTGAGCCCCATCATTTAAATAATGCATGTACATTTTCCTTTTAATTAAAAACAACCCCCCCCCCCCAAGACTGACTCACCATTGCTACAATTAAGGAGCCAAGCAACACCAAGTACGTCTGCTTGCAAAGCAACATGGGGTCAAATCAGGAAATAAAAGTTGAAATAAACTGAACAGCGGTGGAAACATGGAGAGAGATTAAAATTCCTACTAGATGTTGTCTTGATGATTTACTGCCTAACAGACAGATCTTGAGGAATAACTCCTCTGACTCACTGAAACTGGAGCGGGGTAATGACTGAAATACAAAGGGGAAAGTAAATGAAGCGCATAGATACTGTGCAAAGGGTCTCCAGGCAGTAATGAACTGGTGTGGTGCAGTTCTGGAACTGGAAGGAGTGAAACCCAGCATCTGCCACTGACTCATTCATCAGCTTCTTATTTCTGGCAGGTTTAAGGTGGGCCAACTTGGATTGCCAAATGGCCCCAAAGTGTGTGCTGCTCTCCACATTTAATATGTGAGTCACTCATCCCTACTGGAGACTTTTCTCTACTACTTCTCAGACTTTCCCAAATGATTTGTTTTCTGTCAGACATCTTATTAATAAACCATGCAAAGCAAATCTCTTATCCCTGTAATTTTACCAGATGAGCTTACAAATGGACAAACAGAACAAAGGAAGAGATAGAAACTTCCATCTTCTTATAGCACATAAAATATTTAATCTCAGATGCACATTAGCAGTGTCCTTTGTGTGGCTGTCCACATGTCACAGAATTTTAGGTGACCCTAGTCTAAGAAAATGCTGTTCTTTATTGGGAAAACCTGCAGGAGGCATCTCTTTTCCTTTCCATTGGCCAAGTTCTTTCTGTCTAAACAATTTGAACAATATGCAAGGGTACTTTTCTGGGAAAATATGAAAGAATTCTGAGGCCACGGTGCTTGTGCCAGTATAAGCAATATTTTTGGCAAAGAGCTGAACATACGTAATCCAGGCTTTTTAAATAGATGAACTCCAGTAGGGATAAATACTTCCCTATATTAGCATGCATTCTTCACACCGATATCTTTCCCAGCTCATGCACTTCAAAATTAATTGAGTGTTACTATCAAATCCATGGAAATGTTAATGACTGGACTGATAAGTGATTTTATTTTCTTGGCCTAGTGAGAATTACATTTCAGTAAAGACCGGTGCTGTTTCTTCTCTTCACCCCTTCTGCTTAGCACTGTGTACAGTGCTTCCTGTTGCCATGTGAAGTCAGATAACTCTCTATGACTGTTCCCTACCTATTGGGTAAGTCACTTTGGGAATCTTCCAATTTACAGACTGTTGAGGAGGGTCTAGAGTTTCATGATCCCTTTGCATAAAATCCTCAGCCTCTCAAATTGGTGGGACATATTCTTTATATCTGAGATCTCTTGAGAGCTTGTTGTTTCTGATGCTTGTGCATGTGTAGCAAGCAAACTGTCCTGCATTCAGTGTTGCCTGCAGTTGGATTGTGCCAAATAGCTGAGGAGGGCTGGCAATTAGTTCTGTGGTTAACAACAGCTAGTCACCAGTTGTGCTGATGCCACTGGCTGTCTTGTTGACTAATCATAGAATCATAGAATACTAACATTGGAAGGGACCTAGAGAGGTCATCGAGTCCAGTCCCCTGCCCTCACAGCAGGACTCAGCACCGTCTAGATCATCCCTGATAGATGTCTATCTAATCTGCTCTTAACTATCTTCAGTGATGGAAATTCCACAACCTTCCTAGGCAACTTATTCCAGTGTTTATCCACCCTAACAGGAAGTTTTTTCCTAGGGTATGTCTAGACTACATGCCTCTGTCACCAGAGGCATGTAAATTAGACTACCCAACATAGTCAATGAAGCCGGGATTTAAATATCCCCGGCTTCATTAAAATAAAAATGGCTGCCGCGCTGTGCCGGCTCAGTTGATCGTCGGCACAGCGCGGCAGTCAAGACGTGGATTGGTCGACAGGGAACGCCTTTGTCAACTGCTCCCTTATGCCTCGTGGAAGGTGCCTAGAGAGGCTCCTTCCTCCTGAGACCCTGCCCTTTCCTGGGGCAGAGCCGGCCAGTGACCACTACTCACAGTTCCTGGAGTGCCACCCTGCAAAAATGATTGCCCACCCCGGTCCAGAGGGACCTGGCAAATTAGAGGAACGGGCCAAAAGAAATCTGAAGAGGTTCAACAAGGGCAAGTACAGAATCCTGCACTTGGGACGGAAGAATCTCAAGCATTGTTACAGGCTGGGGACCGAATGGCTAAGGTGCAGTTCTGCAAAAAAGGACCTGGGGATTACAGTGGCTGAGAACCTGGATATGAGTCAACAGTGTGCCCTTGTAGCCAAGAAGGATAACAGCATATTGGGGTGCATTAGGAGGAGCATTGCCAGCAGATCTAGAGAAGTAATGATTCCCATTTATTCAGCACTGATGAGGCCACATCTGAACTACTGCATCCAGTTCTGGGGCCCCCATTACAGAAAGGATATGGACACATTGGAGAAATCCCAGCAGAGGGCAACAAAAATAATTAGAGGGCTGGAGCACGTGATTCACGAGGAGAGGCTGAGGGATTAGGGCTTATTTAGTCTGCAGAAGAGAAGAATGAGGGAGGATTTAATAGCAGCGTTTAACAACCTGAAAAGTAGTTCCAAAGAGGATGGAAAGAGGCTGTTCACAGTGGTGATGCATGACAGAACAAGGAGCAATGATATCAAGTTGCAGTGGGAGAAGATCTAGGTTAGATATTAGGAAAAACTATTTCATTAGGAGGGTAATGAAGCACTGCAATGGGTTATCTAGTGAGTGGTAGAATCTCTATGCCTAGAGATCTTTAAGTCCTGGCTTGCCAAAGCCCTGGCTATGTTGGCTTAATTAGAATTGGTCCTTCTTTTAGCAGGATTTGGAATCAATGACCTCCTGAGGTCTCTCCTAACCCTATGATTCTATGTAAGCTCTTTGGGGGAGAGACTGTTTTGGAGTGCTGGTCCAAGACTGGGGACGCTTGTTGATACAAATAATGAATAACATTCGGCTCTAGGTCGCACTTCAGCAGACACCATTGTGCATTAAGAGCCAGATCCAATGCCTGCTGAAGTGGGCCAGCAGGTCCTGCTTCCTTTGAGGTCAAAAGTAATGGTCCCGTTACAGAACTGCAGCCCGCCTCGGCTCCCCAGGGCCAGGGTATGTCTACACCGCAGTGTTATTTTGAAGTAACAGAGCACCTCCACACAGCAAGCCCTTCTTTCAAAATAATTTCTAGCTGGAAGACTTCTTACTCTGACTCCTGTCACCCTCATTTCACAAGGGGTAAGGGAAGTGGAAGGAAGAGTGCTCTTCCTTCGACTTCCTGCTGTATAGACGGTGCCAAAAGCTGAAGTAAGCTATTTCGACTTCAGCTACGCAATTGACACAGCTTAATTTGACGTTTGCCCTGCTGTGTAGATGTGCCCCTAGAAGCCCTTCTGCTACAGCCACAGAAAGACGTGGTCATGCCTTTTCTCCTAGCTGCAGCTCCCGCCTGCTTCCTCTCTGCAATACTGGTCAGCCTACCTTGCTGCTTAGCTCACAGGCCCTCCCAACACCTCCAAAACCTTGCGAACCACTAGGGTTGCCAGATGGTTTCAACAAAAATTCCAGACACACTTGACATGACATCATGATCTACACGACATCTTATTTAGAAAATACCGGACAGTTCTATTTTCTCATTTATATTTTCTCCATTTGTTTCCTAAACAGAAAGCTCAGATACTGGACTGTCTATTCAAAACTGGACACCTGGCAACCCTACGAACTATAGAAATGTTCCTTTTCCTCTTCTGCCTGGCACCCCATTTTCTGTATATAATCACGGAATACAGCCTTGTCTGTACCCCTTCTGAGTATACTCCCAGCCTGCTGACAGGAAGTACAGTCATTTGCCTGGAAACTAGTGAGCATTAAGGATTAAGAGTCCATAATAAGATCACTATAGACTTCAGCATAGCCAACAAGGCCCAAATTCCCTATAGTATTTGATTAAGTGCTTACTGAATTCACTGGGATTTAGATGCCTAAATACCTGGGAGGCTTTTGGGCCTGAGTGGTTTGGCCTGGTGTTGCTGTCAGAGTAATAGAGCCCCCGTCGCCATAAAAAGGCTGCATGGGTAGCACATGCCATGACCTGACAGTCTCTTCTTCAACAGTGTACCACAAAGGAGCCAGCCTTGTGTAAGTGTGGCCAGTTTAGGGTTTTCCTTGCTAAATTTAGCGACTTATTATTTAATATTTCTCGTGACGAAATCAGTGCCAAAGCAACCAACGACAAATCTAGCACCTTCCACTGCTGACCACAGTGACGCTCCAAGAGAGGAGTCACCAATAGTCACAAAGTCAATTCCATGCTCTTCTAACTGCGTGATTCTGCGGCGGCCCTGAGCGGGGAGCCACAGTGTCCAGACCAGAGGCAGAAAACCCGCAGAGCTGGGGGAGGCCTGAGCAGTGGCCAGAGACATAGATCCACAGGCACAACCTGGCTCAAAGTTGCTGTGGGCTCCAGTGGATGAAGAACTCAGTAGGGAAGGAGAAGGCCAGGCGGGGATGGTTTGGTCAGGTGCACGCAGCAGAGCCGGAGCAAAGGAGATTGCATCTCAGCCCCTGTCTCCCAAACCCTGGGAGAATCCGTGCCTTGTGCGTACCATGCAGCCTTCCAGTGAGTGCGGCCTCTTCTCCTGATAATCCCTCAGACTCTGCCCCCTCCCGCTCCAATAGTGGGGAGACTCTGTTAGATGGACCCTGCCCTGCCCCCAACCCTGCTTCATCTCCCACCACCCCCACTGGAGAGAGGCACCCCTCGCTCAGAATGGAGAAAGATTCCCCTCATATGTGATAGGCACTTCCTATTGCAGTTCTCTCGAATGTTCCCTCCTGTCAGTTACATAGCGACATCTAGTGACTCTTCAGGGTTTCTCTGATAACTTCTTGCTTGTGGAGTTGGCTTCAGGACGTGCAGGGGGAGCATCCTGTAACGATGTGTCGCTGTCCAGTTTATCTTTCTCTCTTTTGACCCCACTGACGTGCCCGGAGGCATTCAGATAAGAATGTGAAGGGAGCTCTTTGGTTTCTGCCCAATTGATGTAAACTGGCCAGGTGATATCTGCTTCATGGAACCCTAATTAGTGTCGTCTTCATCAAGCGTGGAATAGGTCTGTTGTAAACCCTGATGCAGCAGGTCAACTGTGGGCGTGTTATAGACATGCCTTTGGCCACACCCTTCATCACAGGTGAAGCTGATGAGTTCTGATTAAAAACTTGGATCAGGGTGGAGGTTTGATGGCTATTTTGTTTTAGTTTTGACATTCAGCACTATTTCCTGTTTTCAAATCATTCTTGGTCAGATTTTAACTGGTCCTCCCATATTCATTATTTCAGCTGATTACATTTACACAAACATATTTTGAATTCTAGAGGTTTGCAACCAGTTTGCAATTATTATTGAGTAGAGTTGTCACTATTTTAATTCATCAGATAAGTGACATGGTATTTCTTCTGCTTCTGCAAATGTCAATAGTGCAGAAGTAACACAAATGGCAATGATATAGCTACTAGCAATGTTCCCTCTAATCTTTTCCATACATGTACAGATTTTTTCCATCCATGCGTGGAACAAATTTTTCTATGTGCACTGAGGCATGTGTGAATGTGCACCACCAATAGAAACAAAAAAACCTAGCTGTGGATCTTCAGCTGGGTGGCATTTGAATCTCTCCTGAGTAGCCATATAAGTGCACAGCTTATAGAGAACATTGGCTACTAGATATAGTAGGAACCACAAGATCTACTGGAGAGGCCCTTAGCAATATTCTTCTACTAAATTATTTTTCCCTACCTAGCACAGATTTTCATGAAGTTTCACCCACACAAATACAAACGTGCAAAAAAATAGGACAAGTCAGTGTCAGATGTGAATGTGCATATTTTAAAAAGGGGCTTAAAGCTGTCTAGTTTTCTGAGATCTGTAACTTCTCCTGTTTTGAATAATGACATAAGCGCCTTGCAAATAGAGATTGGAAGTGGAAATCTAAATCTTCAGTTCTAAATTTTGGTAGGGGAGGAAAGGATTCTGGGTTATGTGCTACCAGGCTTTTCATCCTGTTCTGGGCTGACCCTGCAACCTTTGTATATTAATACCAGTCTTCATGGCTAAATAATCAAGAGCTCCAGGTGCTTTGTTTCTTTTTATTTTTTCTGTGTGCTGTTTCAGTTCTTGGTTTAGATCAAGCCAGATTTTCACTGATTCTGTGACAATGGGGTGCTCAACCATTGGATAAACTGCATATTCCTAGAAACCATTCTTCATTTATTTGCTTTTGCAGCTTTACTATTTGTATTGCCTATCTGTGAAGTTCCTCACTGTGGAACAGGGGTGGTGTGTGGTAATCAAAGCCCTCCTCATATTCAAAGGGCAAACCTCAACTACTTTTGATAGCTGGGTGCTCAGGTGTTCCTGAAGTGCACCAAGTATTCCTGGGGAATTTGCCCAGATGCTGAAGGCTGCTGGTGGAGATGGACAAGTTTTGAACCTCGGCATGGACTTAAGGACTTAGTCTGGACTCCTTTCCCTGCAGGGTTTAAACAGCTGTTGCCTTGGCACAGATGGATTGGAGAGAAGCCTCCATATCCCCAAGCCACTATCAAATTTAGGGTAGTTGTGGCCACTTGCAGCCTGAGGAGGGAGGTTGATGCTCTAGTCACGGTAATGGGTGAGATTTCAGGTGTATCATGTTATCAAGTAGTTTGAGTGGTCAGTCTGGTTTAACACTCCAAGAAGCCACCTCTTTGCAGAGGGGCCAAGTCAGGGCAGCTTTAGGAACATGCAAATCTGTGAATACAAAAGATGCTGTTTCGGCCTCTCTGAATCATGAAGACTTGGCTTGTAGCTGCTGTGTCACATTCCTGCTGGTTCAATGAAACCTTCTGCACATATATTTTGGGATTTTTCATACCACTAGGTGGAAGCAGTAGAAAAGGGATAGCATAGAACCTCAGAGTTACGAGCACCCGAGTTAAGAACTGACCCACGCTTCATTTGGATCTGGAAGTGCACAATCAAGTAGCAGCAGAGAGGGCGGAGGGATGGCAAGTGCAGTACGTACAATACTGTGTTTGAATGTGAGCTACTTTTTTAAAAAGGAAAGACGCATTTTTCACTCGCCTTGCTGCCTTGAACGATTTGAAATCACATGCTTATTTTCTTCATGCTTAGGACAGTAAGTTTGGAGGAATACAGAGTGGTTCAAAGGGGCTCAGGTTTCCCAGCCACCACAGCTGCAGCAGGGTCCCAAACCCCGGACCCTTTAAATCGCTATAACTCACACTCCACACAGGCCTGAGGGCTGGAGGGAGCATCCAATCCAGGCTGCCCTGGCCCTGCACCTGGCCCTTCCTCCCGAAGCCTCGTGCCTTCTGTGGGCACAGAGCCAGCCCCCCAACACACTCTGCCTGGGGCCCCACGGAAGCTGTCAGTCCCTTTCTCACTGCTGCCCTGCTGGCTGTCGGTCACCCCTGCTGCCATCCACTTCTTTGCTGTGACTTCCGCCCATCCGTCTCCAGAGCGCTCAACTCTTAGGAATCAGGATAGAAAAAACACAAGGCAAGCACAATTAGCAGAACCTTAATAGTGCCGAGTTAGCTCTGTTCTTTGAATAGTGTGTGTGTCGCCCTGTATTAGCTCTCCCACCATTTAATACAAACATGGCTAGAGTTGGGTGACAAATTAAGTTGATTACAATGGGCAAAATACCACTCCAGCTACTGAATATCTAACCCAAGCAGGAGCAAACTGTATTTACACAGACACACCCAGGGCCAATCCCCGCTTCTTGCTAGCTGTAAAGGAAGCATTCCTTCAGATCCTGCTTACAATAGCAACTGTTTCAATGACAAAGGAACAGCATACATGGCATGAGCTTTATGAGCAGAGTTGCCTGCTCTGTTGGTTGTTTAATGGTTGATTTAAGTTGCCCAATTAGCGCTCTGTCCCAGGATCAGACCCAATTTACCAGAGTTGCTGCTTTTTGGCATCCCTCTAGGGGCTCAGCAGTGTCAAGAAAGCTCACAGAAGACCTCTTGTAGCTGTCAACGTTTTATTGTTACAATTAGTCCTGACAGTAAAACAAGCCAAGCAAGTAAAGTGGGATAATATAACACTGGAAGCACAACTGGCACCGATATCTGTACATATGTGCTCCACCCATAGGGAGAGCTCTAAAGGTGGAGTCAGATCCTAGTCTGACTGACATGTTGGTGAAGAACTCCAATGGCTGTGCTGGGGACCAGATGTTTTTATAGGCCTTGATGTCCCCCATACCTATGGCATAGCTCTTCCCTCCTTCACCATATCTTAACTTGCTCACCCTTATCATGTTGGGCTGTCCTTATGGTATAGGTTAACATATTGTTTATTTTGTGCTTATTATATTCCACTCCAGAACTACTCTAAACTGGTACAATCTGCCGCCTTGTAGTTTCCTATCAGCAGTTTGCAACACTTGTGATTGTTACAAAGCAATAAACCAACTCTTACTCCATCCTGTGACTTAAAGTCACCGTTGGTTCATTTCCCTGTGCTAACTTGTTGAGCAGCTATTCCTGCTCAGGCTATAAGGCCTTATGAGCTATGCTTATAGAGGGGCTACACTGGCAGGTCTCTTGAGTTCCATAACTTTTATCTTCTTCTAATTCCTACTGCACAGGCCACAGGTTGGGAAGCTCTACCTATGCTTTGCAAAACTGACAGGTGGCTCTAACAACCTCCTCCTGTTAGTGCAACAAACTTCTGGCTGGTAGGGATGTAAAATCCCATTTAATCAGTGAACCAGGTAAACATTACGTTTAACCATTTAAACAGGAACCCATGGGTAGGGGGCTGCTCCAGCCGGGCCAGGCCAACTGCACTGCACTGTGGGTAAACCAGGAGCTGTTCCAGCCTGGCCTGACTGGAGCATCCCTGGCCCACAGCATAGCGCAGCTGGGCTGGAGCACTCCCCAGCTCATGGAACAGTGGGGCAGGCCTTGCTGGGCTGAGGTATTCCCCAGTCTGCAGTGTGGTGCAGTGGACCTGGGGAGGGGGGCTGCTGCAGTCCAGCCAAGCCACCAGTTAACCAGTAAGCACCACCCAGTTAACCACTGACATCCCTAATAGGTGGTTATTAATATTTACATCCTGAGGTGCAAAGCAGGAGTGGGGTATGCAGATGTGATTTGAGCAGAGCACTATCAAGCTTAGTCCAGATTCCTGGATCCTAGTCTCAGCTCTGTCGTAACAGTGAATAATCTAGGGCAAGTCATGCTGACTTTTCCCCATCTGCAAAATGGAGATAAAAAATGTGCCTTCCTTCAGTTGTATTACAAGGCTGAGTTACTGAACATAATAAAGTGTTTAGACCTCTCCCCCTCAAAGGGGCTACACATATAGGTTGAGATCTTTGGCGTTCCCCACTCTACACTAGCAGAGAATTTTCCCCAGTAGGTAAAAAGTATTAATGTTCGTTAGGTTAAACAGCCCACCCTTGTTAACGTGATCTAAAGGCACTGCAGATTGTTATAGCTCATTGGTCTCCCCTGTGACGCAGGGTTTGGTTTAGGCTTATCTCTAGAAAAAAAAATATGAAAGAAGAATGCTTTAAGAGTGAGATCTTGCACCCTGGAGCCAAGTGAGTGAATAAACTTGTTTTAAAAGGCCATCACAACTGAAAGCAAAATGATTGATTTATACTGCAGTAAACGTGGGACTTTGCTACTGAAAAAAGAAGCCTAGAGATTCCTTTATATTTGGTATAAAACCCTCCTGTTATTGCTGTGAGTGGCTTGAAAAGTAATTTCCACTGCCTTTAACCTCTGAATTTTCACATCAAACGCTATTAATTAGCTTCATTAACATGAGTTCTACAATTGACAGGTAACTGCTTTTGCTGTGCATAGAATCCTAGCGTTGGAAGAAACTTCAAGAAGGCATCAAGTCCAGCCCCCTGCTAAAAGCAGGACCAATCCCAACTAAATCATGCCAGCCAGGGCTTTGTCTAGCTAGGACATAAAAACCTCTAGAGATGGAGATTCCATCACTTCTCAAGAGAACCCATTCCAGTGCTTCTCCACTCTCCCACTGAAATAGTTTTTTCCTAATATCCAACCTAGATCTCCCCCACTGCAACTTGGACCATTGTTCTTTGTTCTGCCATTCGTCACTACTGAAAACAGCCTCCCTCCATCCTCTTTAGAACCGCCTGCCGGTAGTCGAATCCCCCCTCACTCTTCTCTTCTGTAGATTAAATAAGCTCAAATCGCTCAGCCTCTCCTCATAAATCACATGCTCCCATCCACTAGTCATTTTTGTTGCCTTCTGCTGGGATTGTGTCCACATTCTTTCTGTAATGGGGGCCCTGGAATTGGATGCAAGACTCAAGATATAGCCTCATCAGTACTGAATAAAGGAAGATAATCACTTCGCTAGATCTGCTGGCAATGTTCCTACTAATGCACCTCAATATGCCATTAGCCTTCTTGGCTACAGGGACACACTGTTGACTCATATCCAGCTTCTCATCCACTTTAATCCCTTGGATTCTGTCATTTCCACTCCAATTCATCTGATGAATTGGGTTTTATCCACAAAAGCTCATGCTCTTATGTATTTGTTAGTTTCTAAAGTGTCACAGGACTACTTGTTGTTTTTAAAGCAATATATATATATACAGTAATTTCAGCCCAATTACCCAGATTTTAAGGGTGTCAAAAACAAAACTAACTTATAGTAACAATGCTTCCCAGGGAACTAATAAATTATAATGCCAGTATGCAAGACATGCCACTGAACTGTTGCCATCTACTTTATTCCTTTGAGCAAGAATTGTACATAAAAATACTTGGCCATTATAAACACTGAGATTGTGGCCATGTTATACTATCATTTATCATCTTCTCTTTCTTCCGTCCTGGAATGAGTACATATTAAATAGATGGCTGTTGTTGGCTGGAGTTGTGTTATTCTCTGCAGGTGCAAAAGGCAATTCATTTTGGAGCTTGCCAAAAGGAGTCATGAGTGACCTTAATAGAGAATTATCAGCCATAACAGGGTGAGAGGCGCCTTGTGTTTTTCTTACATGAGTACAGGCTGGTAACTTGGAAGGAATGAAATCAGAAGTTGTCATCGATAACTAGCGGAGAAATATTTTCTCCTGTGCATCCAAGATGGCCTATTTGCAGATTGGAGAGTAATCATGCAAAATAATTACCAAAAGCTGAAAAATGGTTCCAAAATGCAAATTGCTTTTGGCACTTTATGGGTTCCACAATATACTTGACAATGACCTCAGTCCTTTGGGTCTTTGGAGTAAATCTTATCCCGTAGCATGCTTTTGTGAATCTCTCTGTACCCCAGTCTTATGGACACCGTGTGTATTTATGTTCTAATGAAGCAATTTCTTAAAGCTTGACTAGCATCTGAAATTGTGCTTTGTTTTTTTAAATTAACACATGACAATGAATGAAAGTCCAGACCACCATGTTACCTGTTGAGTGACAGGAGTTCAGTCTGTGGAGCTGTTTATAAAATGTCATTAGCTACAGGATCTAGCCACTGCAGTTGTTATTGTGCCAATGTCTACATAAAGAAACCCACCCCTCCACTGTGGGGCATCCTTTAGGTTCCAAGATGCTCCAGCGAAGGGTTATTGAATAAATGCTTACATGTGTTATAGATAATTTGCCTGACTGGGCTAGAGGCTGAGTTCCTCTCTGGTCCCCACAGCTGGTTCTTCCACAGGAAGATGGAGGTGTATTGTGGATAGTGTGAGGAAGATACCTGTACTGTTGTTTGACATCAGTCTCCAGAGAGACAAGGTGGGGGAGGGAATATCTTTTATTGGACCAACTTCTGCTATTCATAAAGACAAGCTTTAGAACTACAGAGAACTCTTCTTCGGGGTGGGGAAGTTACAAACATCTCAGGAATGGAGGTTGCTCGTGACTGTAACTCTGAAAAGTTGCTTTCCCTTTTTTTTTTTTTTTTAGTAGTTTACATTTAACACAGTACTCTACTGGTGTTGGCTTTTTTTTAAATCTCCACTGCTGCCCGATTGTATACTTTGAGTTCCAAATACATTGTGTGGTTGACTGGTTAGTTAATAACTCTTGTAAGCTTTCTGCCAGGGTATGTCTACACTAGAAAGTTAGTTCGAACTAACGGACGTTAGTTCGAACTAACTTTCCTATGCGCTACACTAGCGCTCCGCTAGTTCGAATTTGAATCGAACTAGCGGAGCGCTTAGTTCGAACTAGGTAAACCTCATTTTACGAGGACTAACGCCTAGTTCGAACTAGCTAGTTCGAACTAAGGGCTGTGTAGCCCTTTAGTTCGAACTAGTGGGAGGCTAGCCCTCCCCAGGTTTCCCTGGTGGCCACTCTGGCCAACACCAGGGAAACTCTATGCCCCCCTCCCGGCCCCGGACCCCTTAAAGGGGCACGGGCTGGCTACGGTGCCCGTGCCAGGTGCAAGCCTGCCAGCACCCAGCTAGCAGACCCTGCACCTGGCACGGCACAGAGCCACCCACCCGATGCCCCCCAGCCCACCCCCTCTTGCCGGGACCAGGCTGGCGGCTCCCGGGAGCTTCCCCTGGACTGCAAGAGGCGGGCACCTTCCTGGGCTAGTGCGGACATCGTGGACCTCGTCCACGATCTCCGCACTAGGCACAGGAAAGTGGCCGTCTAGGGCAGGAGAGCTGCCAGCCTGGCCACCCAGGACCAGGTGTGCATGAAAATCAAGGGGGTCCACTGAGACCCCCGACACTGAGCCCTGAGCTTACAATGGCCGTCCTGGGTCAGACCAAAGGTCCATCTAGCCCAGTAGCCTGTCTGCCAACAGCGGCCAACCCTAGGGACCCTGGAGGGGATGGACCGAAGACAATGACCAAGCCATTTGTCTCGTGCCATCCCTCTCCAGCCTTCCACAAACTTTGGGCAGGGATACCACTCCTACCCTCTGGCTAATAGGACTCCATGGACCCAACCTCCATCACTTGATCTCACTTCCCTTTAAACTCTGTTCTAGTTGTAGCCTTCACAGCCTCCTGCAGCAAGGAGTTCCACAGGTTAACTATTTGCTTTGTCAACAACAACAACTTTCTCTTACTAGTTTGAAGCCTGCTACCCATTCCTTTCCTTTGGTGTCCTCTAGTCCTTCTTTATGGGAACTCATGAAGAACTTTTCTGAATGCACCCTCTCCACCCAACCCCTGCTTTTAGAGACCTCTATCCTGTCCCCCCTCCGTCTCCTCTTTTCTAAGCTGAACAGTCCCAGTCTCTGTAGCCTCTCTTCATCTGGGACCTGTTCCCAACCCCTGATCATGTTAGTTGCCCTCCCCTCTCCCAGCCTTTCTCTTCCCCTCTCCCACCTCCTTTTCCCAGTCTCCCCCAGTTTTTTTCAATAAAGACAGAGTCAATGTTGGAAGAAACGTTATCTTTATTTTGTACATCAATAAGAAGGGGGGCTAAGGAAGGGTAAGTGGAAGGAGGTGAGGGAGGAATGGGGTACGAGCCCCCGATGGGGAGGACTGGGCTGGCTCTGCGGGCTTCTGGGGGTGGAAGCTCTCCTGCAGCCCCCCAATTACTCCCTCTCCCCAGATGGCAGCCTGCGGCAAGTGCAGCCGGGCTGATGGCCGAGTGCTGTGATGTGCCCAGTGTGGGCACTCAGGGCACTCCAAGCCAGAACTTCTTTGCAAGCGGGGCACCCCTTAGAACTGTGTGTCCGGGGTGGGGGTCGGGACCCTTTAAGCGCAGCCCTCGGCTAGCCTGAGACAGTATCTCCATGCTCTAAGTCCTCCTTTTATGCCCTGCCGGCACTGCTTCCAGCCATCATTAAGCCCTGTTCAGAGTCCACTCAATGTGGACTTACTAGTTCGAACTAGCAAAACGCTAGTTCGAACTAGTTTTTAGTTCTAGATGCGTTAGTTCGAACTAGCTTAGTTCGAATTAACTAATTCGAACTAAGTTAGTTCGAACTAGCGCTGTAGTGTAGACGTACCCCCTGATCTTAAGCAAATCACTTCAATCTCTCTGCCTTGACTCCTTCTCCATAAAACGGGGGTGTTAATAATGCTTCAGTAACTCTCAACTTTGTTGTGAAGATAAATTAAGGTCTGTGAGGTCTTGATGTAGCTCATACTAATGCAAGATGGCTCTGGCTAGACCAGAAATAGAGCTTTAGTCTGCTAATGTCTCTGTTTTGGCCCTAGTGATGGAATTCCACAGCAGTCCAATTCTCCAAGTGAGACACAATTCCCCTGGTCAGGTCTTAGATTCCTAGAGTTTAAGACCATTTAATGTTGACCACTGTGTAACACCAGGCCACAGAATGTCACCCATTCATGCAACAAGATGTTCTTTGAGCTCTGAAGGAAATTCTGCATAATCTGTATTTTGCCGATGGCATCTGAGCAAACTACCTGTGCTTTAGCTCCACATCTGATGCCAGGAACCACTACAGTTATTTCCTGTCCCAAGAATGGCCAGAAACAATACTGGCCCTATGTGCTATCCGTTGTCAGCAATGGGCATTTTTAATGCCCAGCTGTGAGGGACAATGAAAGGGAGTGTGTGTGCTCAAATTGTAAAATAAAAATGATCTATGAATTAAAAACAGAAGAATGATGGTTTGAGGGGTTTATTTGTTTTCATCTTTGCTACTTATGTTGCTTGATCTGTAGTTTCCTAGCTGCACAAGCTGAAACCTGTATCAGCCAATCTGTTTGCTTGCTCTTGCTTACACCAGTCACTGCAAATGCATTTGCTTATAGAGTTGTGCCATGATAATGCACTCATAGGATTGCTGTACATTTTCTTTTTATGTCTGGATTTGCTCTTTAAGTAGTTCTAATGATTAACAACAAAGTAAATAGACTTCTCTCGTTTGGTGATTGCTCGCTGCACACATTGAAATTATGCAGTGGGAAGGGGCAATACTGAAATAAAGGGCCTGCTTTTTTTCATTTTTGCTTTGATGTCACTCTGGTGTATTTTATATTTTATTTACATGGGTTTAAAGTAATTTATACTAACTTTAAGAGCAGAGCAGCCTAAAGGGCTCTCCATAGAAACAGGACATGGGCCAAAGCAAATACACTGCATATATTGACAGTGATTAGTGATATGTTAACTGTATCTACAATAGATTTGTAAGTGTATTTAATAAATCCTGAAATCACAAACAGGCCATATTAGGGTCAGACCAAAGGTCCATCTAGCCCAGTATCCTGTCTTCTGACCATGGCCAATGCCAGGTGCCCCAGAAAAATAAGAGACCAAGTACTCATCTGAAACTCCTGGGAGCTCCTATGAGGACAGGCTGGCTTCCTGAGATCCCTGCCTGGTCTCATTTTACAGTAAGACTCCAAATTGCCTCTTGTACAGTATTTGAAGATTTCTGTCTCCAATTCTGACCAGCTGGGAGAAGGGCATTGGTTAGGGATTTCAGATAAGCCAGGGCTTCTTAACCTTCAGATCATGAAGAGGCCTCAGGAGGTCACAACCTGTTTGCCCTTCCCCAATTGCTAAAAGGAGCAATGGCTCAGCTGGGAAGGGTAGGAGAAGGGTCTCAGTATGGAAAAGTCTGAGCATCGTTCTGCTAAGGGCATCCAGGATGGGTGCCTCTCCAGACTGCTGGCCCACTATCCCAGGCTGCTGATGGAGATTACTCAACAAAAGGGAGATGGACGCTCTTCAGATGAAGTCCCCTTCCATAGTGCTTTGCTGTGGTCCCTTCATTCCTTCTGGGTCACTTTGGGTCACTTGAAATGGGTTAACTGGTGGATAAACATTTCCAAGCTCTTCCAGACAGGACTGAGAGTCTTGTTTGTTCATTTGTAGGCCATCTCCCCGGACTCAGCCACCATGCCCCCTGCTGTCACCCTGGTGACTGAGGGCTACACACGGACTCAGTACTGTAAGTGGCCATGCGAGTGTCCCAAGTCGCCGCCACGGTGTCCAGCAGGGGTCAGCCTGATCACCGACGGCTGTGAGTGCTGCAAGGCATGTGCCAAACAGATCGGAGAGAACTGCACGGAGGCAGATACCTGTGACTTCCACAGGGGCTTGTACTGTGACTACAGTGGAGACAGACCTAGGTACGAAATAGGAGTATGTGCACGTAAGTGATGTACATATATTTTTGGCTTAGATACACCGCATCGGCAGCTCCCGTTGCTCTGAATGTCCCTGGGATTTGTCTATGAACATAGTTTCGGTAACCGGGTTTGGTTCTTTAAAGGATTTGAAACTACAGATAGAGGAATACTTCTTTTTAGGGTCAAACAAAGATTTTTTATTTTTTCTATTTACTTTATAATTAATTTTCTATTTAAATCAATTCACTATTTTTGATTCTTTTAAGACAATATAATATACAAAGAAAAAGTAGAAAAACAGTACAGTAAAAAAACAAGAAATAATAATTTCTCCTACAGATATACCCTCCTGATTTACCTTTAAACAATTTATGGAGTTAACAATTATATAATACTCACGTTAAGAAAGATAGAAGCATTGCTTAGATTCAGGAGATATTCTTTTCTTTATGTTTTTCCTTTCTTTGGATTTTTCGTTGCAACTTACGACTGGTGTTCATTCCCCTTTCGGAGTTTATTTGTTCCCCTTTCGGAGCTTATGTGCGGCAGCGAGATTCAGCGCCAGGGAGGGAGCCCTGGTTGATCAGACCTGGCTTTTTGGATTCACAACCCGTCCGCTCGTGGTCTGTTTCAGCTAACTTTATATACCCTTTTTCGGTATTTTGGTACTCCTCCACTCGCCTGACAATTGCTGACATTAGAATTTTGTTGTCTCATTCTGCCCTTACAAAAAACTTTCGTCTGCTCCATTTGGGATAATCAGCACTTTTGTTGCATACTGCTGTCTGAGTTACTTACTTCCCTAAAAGCGGGGTTATTGTTGGTCAACCAATCAAATTTTGTTTTTATTTTTATCTCCTGTATCTGACAATGCTGCCTTTCCTTTACACTTACAATTAAACTGGTGCTCATTTGACATATTCTAGGTAGGCCTCAACACATCCCTTTCACACATAGTCATAAAAATGCAGGACTGGAAGTGTCCTCAATGGGTCATCTAATTGCGTGCCCTACCTGCAAGGCTGGATGACATAATAATTAGACTAGCCCATTCCTGACAGGTGTGTGTCTAACCTGCTCTTAAAAACTTCCAAAGGCAGAGATTCTACAGCCTGGCTAGGAATCAGTTCCAGAGCTTAACAACCTTGACAGTTAGGAAATTTTTCTTAATGTCCAATTTAAACCTCCCTTGCTTCTTGTCCTATTCTCAGAGGTTAACGAGAACAATTTTTCATGCTCCTTCTTGCAACAACCTTTAGTGTACTTGAAAACTGTTATCCTTGTCCTAGCTCAGTCTTCCCTTTGCCAGACTAAGCAAACCCCGTTTTTTTCAATCTTTTCTCCCAGGTCATGTTTTCTAGTCCTTTAATGCTTTTTTTTTTCCTGTCCTCGTCTGGACTTTCTCCAATGTGTCCACCTTTCCTGAAGTGTGGTGCCCATGTAACCCACACACTTAGGCTATGTGTACACTACAGCGTTTTTGCGGGAAAATGGCCACTTTTCCACAAAAACTCGCAGAGCGTCCACACCTCAAAAAAGATATTTTGGCCTTGGAAAAGGGTTCAGAAAAGGGCAACTAAAATGATTAGGGGTTTGGAACGGGTCCCATATGAGGAGAGGTTAAAGCGACTGGGACTTTTCAGTTTAGAAAAGAGGAGACCGAGGGGGGATATGATAGAGGTCTATAAAATCATGAGTGGTGTAGAGAGGGCTGATAAAGAGAAGTTATTTATTAGTTCCTATAATAGAAGAACTAGAGGACACCAAATGAAATTAATGGGTAGCAGGTTTAAAACTAATAAAAGAAAGTTCTTCACACAGCGTGTAGTCAACCTGTGGAACTCCTTGCCAGAGGAGGCTGTGAAGGTTAGGACTATAATAGAGTTTAAAGAGAAGTTAGATAATTTCATGGAGGTTAGGTCCATAAAAGGCTATTAGCCAGGGGATAAAATGGTGTCCTTGGCCTCTGTTTGTCAGAGGCTGGAGAGGGATGGCAGGAGACAAATCGCTTGATCATTATCTTCGGTCCACCCTCTCTGGGGCACCTGGTGCTGGCCACTGTTGGCAGATAGGCTACTGGGCTAGATGGACCTTTGGTCTGACCCAGTACAGTCGTTCTTATGTTCTTATATGTTCTTATGATTGATGCTTGCCTTTTTTCCCCATCATTGTTACACTGTTGATTCATTTTTAACGTGTGATCCACTATGACCCCGAGTTGCCTTCCCAGAGCACTTCTTTCCAAGCAGTACTCCTTCCTTTGCAGTAGCATTGTTGCTCGCTGCAATTTTCTGGATCCTTATGATAGTGTGTTTGGATGCTTATTTGTAAAGAGAACTTGAAACTTTAAGAAAAACTCAGTGGATGCATGGGTGACTCCTGGCAGATGCAGCGAGGAATAAAATACATTGTTCAGACCTGAGAAGGAATCTGTCACATCCCTGGTACCTAAAAGGGGAGTTACCTGACTAGGGATAATAAGGCCTGAAATAATAAGGATCTGCTTTGCTCTGGAGCACAGTGGTGGGGAGTTCCCAATGAAAGAAATTTGTTGTTCTGAGGACCATTTATGATTTTCATGGTGTGTGTTCATTCTCTCTCTCTCTCGCTCTCTGTCTCTCTCTGTGTCTCTTCCTTTTAGAAATTGTGGGTGTGGGTTGTGTCCTTAATGGAATCCGGTATAAGAATGGAGAGACCTTCCAGCCCAATTGCAAGTACAACTGCACATGCATTAATGGAGCAGTGGGCTGTATGACACTTTGCACCAATTCACGTCCTCCCCTCATCTGGTGCTCGAACCCAAAGCAAGTCAAGATTGTAGGCCAGTGCTGTGAGCAGTGGATCTGTGATGACTCAAAGAAGATCAGGAAGACATCGCCGCGACACATCTCGTCTGCAGGTAGAGTGTGTGTGTGTGATGGGGATCGCCTTGGCCAGCATGGGGAATTGTCACAGCTAACAGGGCAGTCTCTGCAGCCTGCCCAAAAAATTTTGTCCAATAGCTGGTAGCTGCAGTGAAATCCGATCCTCTGTGACTCAGACAGAGTGAGAGACCTAACAGCCCCTGCTGTGTTCACACCCGGCAGCGGGTTTATGCAAAATTCCCAAGTGCTACTGACAACCGTGTTAACCACTGCAAATGAGGGGGGTAGGGAAGACTGCAGTGTGGACTCCCCCCTGCAAATCACCCTTGTGACTCCGTATTCTGCTGCTGACCAATGCAGCAGTGTAGAGGTGCCACACACCTAGTGCACTGCCACATCACCGTATCTGACCAACTTTGGGACTTATGGCACAACCAGCCATAAAAGGTAGGATTGCAGGCGCCCCAGCTAAAGCATGTTAGCTGAGAAAATAGGCAGAGAGGTGACAGCAGAAAGCCACCTTAAGTGCTGATAATGCCTCAAAGTCTTTAGTCTATTTATCCTCATAACACCTGGTGAGTTAGGGTAGTGTCATTCTCCCCATTTCACAGATGGTGAACTGAGGCACAGAAGTTAAGGGACTTGCTCAAGGTCATACAGGAAGTCCGTGGTGAAGCAAGGACTGGAATCCAGGTTTGCTATGACCTAGACTAGTGTCCTAACTACTGGGAAACCCTTCATGTTCATCAAACATCCGTGAACCCCAGCAAAGTGTGGCTAAGGTTCTGGATGGGTCTCCTGATCTGGGTTCAAATCCTTGCTCTGTCTTTGTGTGACCTTAGACAAGAAATTTAGTTCTCTGAATAGAGCCTGTGTCTGTCTTGTCTATTTAGAACATACATTCTTCAGGGCAGGGTCTGTTTCTTACTCTGTACAGCATCAAGGCCAATGGGACTTCTCTCTTCCTTGGGACCTCTAGGCTGTGCTGTATTACAGATAAGGCCAGCTAAAGTTCTGCAAACTGCCTGAAGGTCTGAGTTAAAGGCAGTGAATACATTAAACCCTGAACCCAGACTGATGGGGCCAAAATGCAAGTGCCGCCTAAGTTCTCTGGGGAATATTCCCTCACCCTATTTAGAAATGAAAGGCTCTGGGAACTGCAGCCCTCCACAAAGACCATGTATGGACCATTCCCTAAGGAAATGAGTCAGCTGGACAGTACAGAAATATGCCTTTCTCTCATCTCCTCTCATTCTGACACTGAGTGGTGCGAGGTTCTATTGTTAATTATTTGTATTGTGATGGCATGTGGGAGCCCCTGTCTAGGACCAGGCCGCCATGGTGCTAGACACTATACAGACAAAGAAGGCAACCTCTGTCCCAAAGGGAAGGGTACCACAACCATACAAGAGACAAATGCCATAGGGCGATAAAGTTCTGAAACAGAGTGGAGCAGAAAAACAGAGCCATTTTCATTGGATTTCATTATTATTCAATGTATCTGCCCAGCAGTTAGAACGAGCAAGCATGTTTGTGTGGTAAAATAATGTCCTCTGGGTTTGGTCTGTAGCTTACAAAGGAGAGAATGAATCCTGGCAGAAGAACTGCATCATTCACACCTCCCCCTGGAGCCTCTGCTCGAAAACCTGTGGGATGGGGATCTCAACACGCATTTCCAATGACAACCACCAGTGCAGGTTCATGAAAGAGAGTCGCCTCTGTAACATGCGGCCCTGTGAGGTGGATATAACCAAACACATTAAGGTGGGTCCATTTCACAGCTTGACTTTTCGTTCACTCGTTGGCTGCCCCTGCCGGCCCAGGTGCAGGGAACCATAGAGCTACATGTTGGAGAGAGTGATAAGTTAGCTCTTCTGACAATGAATGAGATGGAGAATAAGGAGACACTGACTTAGTTTGTCTGCACTTGCATCCTCTTTCCAGAGAGGGATGCAAGTGCAGCTGAGCGAAATTGCAAATGAAGCGTGGATTTGAATTTCCCGTGCTTCATTTGCATAGTTGCATTATGGTGCTATTTCAAAATAGCACGACTTCGAAAAAAGAAACGCTGTCTAGACTAAGTTATTTCGAAAGAAAATCCTTCTTCCGAAATAACCCTTAATCCTCCTACAATGAGGTTTACCAGTTATTTTGGAAGAAGGGTTTCTTTCGAAATAACTGCATCTACACAGCGTTTGTTATTTCGAAATAGGGTATTTCAAAATAGCAGCAGTCTGCGATTATTCAAATGAAGTGCAGGAAATTCAAATCCGTGCTTCATTTGCCATTTCACTCAGCTGCATTTGCATCCCTCTCTCGAAAGAGGGTGAAAGTGTCGACATACCCTTACTGATTAGCATTTTCAGCCTGTGGACTAGATGCACTCTGGCTGATGCAGATAGGTGTGATTTCTCCTCTCTGGACCACTAGGGTCCCTATTCTTTCATTGCAGGACATAAATAACAGGATGATTACTTTAATTTCTGTCAGGAGCTCCCTATAGGTGACAGCAGCATGCCAGTTGCTCCCTCAGATGTGCCCATGGCTGTGCTAGTAGAAAGGCCATCAGGAATGTGGTGTGTGCTCTCTGTGGGTGTCAACCAAAGGTCCATCTAGTGCAGTATCTTGTTTTCCAACAGTAGCCAACTCCAGATACCCCAGAGGAAGTGAACAGAACAGATAATCATCAAGTGATTCCATCCCTGTAACCCATTTCCAGCCTCTGAAAACACAGGCTAGAGACACCATTCCTACCTCTCCTGACTAATAGCCATTGATGGCTCTAACCTCCATGAATTTATCTAGTTCTTTTTTGAACCCTGTTAAAGTCCTGGTCTTCACCACATCCTCTGGCAAAGAGTTCCACAGGTTGACTGTGCACACATGAAGAAAAACTTCCTTTTGTTGGTTTTAAACCTGCTACCTGTTAATTTCATTTGGTGACCCCTAATTCTTATGATATGAGAACAAGTAAATAACTTTTCCTTATTCATTTTTTCCATACCAGTCATGATTTTATAGACCTCTATCATATCCCCCCTTTTCCAAGCTGAAAAGTCCAAGTCTTTTTAACCTCTCTTTGTGTGGAACCTATTCCAAACCCCTAATCATTTTTGTTGCCCTTTTCTGAACCTTTTCCAATGCCAATATATCCTTTTTGACATGAGGCAACCACATCTGTATGCAGTATTCAAGATGTGGGTGTACCATGGTTTTATATAGAGGCAGTAAGATAGTTTCTGTCTTATTCTCTATCCCCTTTTAAACGATTTCTCACATTCTGTATTTAACAATATGTATTTTTTCCTTGAGAAATGTTGCAAAAAGCGTGCATCTGTTGCCAAGTGCCTACATTCATATGCTGAAATGAGGGTTTTTGCAGGACTTAAAAGGCTGCAGGGTCTCTACATCAGGGCAGTATTTTATACAGCAATGCTAACCTCACACGGCAGGTGAGGACTGCTAATTATAGCCGATTGAAATTTATCTGTAGAGGAAATGTTCCCATTACATTTTATCAAACACTAGCTTTTTCATGGGAAAAGATAACTTGACTTAACTTTTCAATTATTTTCTGTGGGAAAATTTGAAATGAAACAGATGCTTGTTTAATTTTGACTCAACATTTGTTTTTCAAAAGCTGAAAACGTTTCAAAATGAAGAGTGTTGAGGTGTTGGGTTTCTTTTATCATAGAATCATAGAGCTGGAAGAGACCTCAGGAAGTCATCAAGTCCAGCCCCCTACCCAATCCTAACTATGTCTCTTCGGCTGTGTCTAGACTGGCAAGTTTTTCCACAAAATCATCTGATTTTGCGGAAAAACTTGCCAGCTGTCTACACTGGCCGTTTGAATTTCCGCAAAAGCACTGATGAGCTGATGTAAGATTGTCAGTGTTCTTGTGGAAATACTGTGCTGCTCCTGTTCAGGCAAAAGCCCTCTTGCGCAAATCATTTGCGCAAGAGGGCAAGTGTAAACAGCACATTACTGTTTTCCGCAAAAAAGCCCCAATCGCAAAAATGGTGATCAGGGCTTTTTTGTGGAAAACTGCTTCTAGATTTTGCGGAAAAGCGTCCTGCCAATCTAGACGCGATTTTTCCGAAAATGCTTTTAACGGAAAACGTTTCCATTAAAAGCATTTCCGGAAAATCATGCCAGTGTAGATGTAGCCTTCATGTTTTCTTTTTCCTACTCAAATTTTTCAACATCTCCATCTTTGGAAATGCGGCTGAGAAGCAAAAGGAGAGAGAGGGAGGGAGAAGAGGAGGGGAACTGGGAGAAAGTGGGAGGAGGAGAAAGGAAAAAACAGTTACTCTTTCGAAGTGGAAGAATTTTGGAAAAGTAGAGAGGAAAAATAAAGGGGGGAAATGAAAAAGTATGGGGGGTGGGGAATGCACCCTAGACATTATTTATTTTGTCATGTTCTGGAGAGCAAGAGGGAGGGAAAAGACATTTTAATTTGGATTTTTTATACATAATTTGGAAAAAAAACTTTGAAATGAAACCTTGTTTTGAATCTTGTGAAGCTGAAGCCGTTTGGAAATGTTGCCATTTTTTACTGTGTTCCATTTCTTGACCATCTTTGTGGCCATTCTCAGAGAAGAGCTACCTGCTTGGGGCAAAGCAGTATCAGAGTACCATGCAGTAAAAATTAATCTGCTTCCCTTTCTGTCCTCTCTCCTGTTCTAGCCTGGGAAGAAATGCTTGGCCGTGTATAGAGCAGATGAACCAATGAACTACACCATATCAGGCTGTGTGAGCAAAAGCACATACAGGCCGAAATACTGTGGTGTCTGTACAGACAACAGGTGTTGCAACCCATACAAGTCGAAGACTATTGAAGTGAGGTTCGAGTGCCCGGATGAAACGGGATTTTCCTGGAAAATCATGTGGATCAATGCCTGCTTTTGCAGCCTGACTTGCAAGAATCCCAATGACATCTTCGCTGACTTGGCACATTACCATGATTACTCTGAAATAGCAAACTGAAGTGGTGGAAGGCTGGCGTGAGCTACTGCTCTGATTTTACAGAGGTTTTAAAATAGGCAAATCTTTCATCCAGTGCCAAAGTAACATTTGTTTCCCAAAGTCAAGATTAAGTCTTGTTTTGTTTCTCACTATTTTTAGAGACTTTGAAGCAGGCAGGATTTTCCGCTATAGCAAACTTCCGTCCATTAATGAACGCCAGGGTTCCAGTTCGTTATTAGCACCCAGCTGATCAAATGTCTCTATTGAGTCATGTTGCTCAGATACCATGACAGAAATGACATGCCTGTTGGCTGTTGTGCACCATGGATGGTGAGCATGTTAAAAGAGCATCAAAGAAATGCATTGTGCCAGCAGTTTAATGCCCGAAAAGGATTTAGATTCCAGAAAAATTAGCACACATTATTTCAGCAATGATGTAACTGCACTGTTGCTATCAGTGGCTTAGGCATGGGCATAGACAAGGTTCATGTACTGTCATTCTTTGAGCTGCAAAATAGGTATTGATTTTTCTTGTGTCAGTAAGGCCACAATGTCATGTCCTTTATTAAGATTCTGGGTCAAATTTTGGTCTCGGTTATAACAATGTTAGGGCACATCTAAACTACGATTTTTTTTTTCAAAAGAGAGAATGCAAATTCTATGGGAATTTGCATATCTTCTTCTGATCTCGATTTTGAAAGAGGATCTTTCAAAAGTGAAAATAGTCTGGACACGTTTTTTTCAGGGAAAAACCGCGTAAACCTCATTTTTTAAGGAAGAGCGGTTTTTTTCTAAAAAGGTTTTTTTTTTTTTCCCCCAAAAACCCATGCCCAGACTACTTTCACTTTTGAAAGCTCCTCTTTCGAAAGTGAGATCGGAAGAAGATATGTAAATTCCCACAGAATTTGCATTCCCTCTTTCGAAAACAAAACATAGTCCACACATAGCCTTAGTCTGGAATCACTCACTACACTCATCACTGTAGCTGAGATCAGCCCGGAAAATGTCACGTGCTACCATTCTCTATGGTAAAATCCATGGGCAGAGCTTAAGGGGAAGAAACTTTCTGCAGAACTCTCCTCATGTTGTTCCACTTGGCTGGATGCAAGCTTCCCCATGCAATAAACCCACAAGGCTGGCCCAGATCTCTCGGGGATTTCTAGGAATTGAGGCCAGGAACTTTCTTCTAGAATTCCTGTACTGCTGCTGCAGCTCAGAACCCAGTCCCTGGAACTTTGGCAATGCCACTGCATGGACCCCAAGCAGATCTCCACCACAGGACAGTTCTCCAGCAAAGATAATGTAGACCCAGACTTCCCTGTTGTTTCCAGGTAAGCGCAGCAGGCCTGGAGCAGGAAAGTTGTGCCTCTCTTCTTCCCCATTCATTCAGATCTATAAGGAAAGGATAAAACACAAAGAATGGTGCCAAGGAGGTAGTTCAGAGCATGCTGCCCTGCCCTGTACTGTTACAAGAGGCAGTGTTACACACTTCTCACCCTGCTCTCATTTCCACTAGAGCCCCTTGATGCAGATGTGTGTAAATATAATTGGTACCACTTTACGGTTCCAGCAGCATGTAAAAATGACTTAATTTATGGGAACATCTGGCTCATCCCATTATTATCCACACCACTGATGAGAATACATGAGTGGAGTGGAAAATTTGGGGGCCCAGGCTTTATAGCTGCATTGGCTGTTCCTTGCAAATTTAAAATAAAAAAAATCTATTTACAATTTTACAGAAGGGGTGTTGACCAAATTCTGGATGAGAGAAAAAAAGACCAGTCACTCATGTCTCAGGCAGCAATGTCTGTCACTGGCCCATGGTCTAGACTACAGGAGAACATAGAAAAAGCCACACTCGGTTAGACCAAAGGTCCATCTAGCCCAGTATCCTGTCTGCTGACAGTGGCCAATACCAGATGCCCCAGACGGAGGGAACACAACAGGTAATCCTCACACGATCCCTGTCCTATTACCCATTTCCAGACAAACAGAGGCTAGTACAAACAGAGGTTTTGTACATTAATGTACTTAATCTCCATGAATCTATCTAGCGCTTTTTTGAACCCTAGTCTTCATCACATCCTCTGGCAAGGAGTTTCAGAGGTTGACTGTACACTGAATGAAGAAGCTTTTGTTTGTTTTAAAGCTGCTGCCTGTTAATTTCATTTGGTGACCCCTAGTTCTTATATTGAGGGAATAAGTAAAGAACTTTTCCTTATTCACTTTTTCCATATCAGTCATTATTTTATAGACTTTTATCATATCCCACCTTAGGCTCCACTTTTCTAAGCTGAAAAGTCCCAGTCTTTAGTTTCTGTTCATATCGGACCCATTCCAAACCCCTAATCATTTTTGTTGCCCTTTCTGACCCTTTTCCAATACTAATATATCTTTTTTGAGATGAGGCAACCACATCTGTACGCAGTATTCAAGATGTGGGCATACCATAGTTTTATATACAGGCAATAAGAAGTTCTCTGTCTTATTCTCTATCCCTTTTTTAATAATTCCTAACATTCTATTTACTTTTTTGACTGCCGCTGCACACTGAGTGGATGTTTTCAGACTTGACCTCCCATTCTAAGATAACAGGGAATTTAGCGGACTCTTGTATATTGCATCAGGTCATTTCTTTTGCATTGATTTTTCAGTCTCTCCACATCAGCTATAAATGATAGAGTGTGAATAGGATGTGGGAGTTTAGCCATAGGGGAAAAAACTCATTTTTACTATGCCAAATCTATAATTCCTACCAGTGGTGTCCAGTCCTGTGTAAAGAATAGTTTATAACTAGAAATAAATTGCACTTAGGGGAGAAAAAAAACCCTGTGAACACAAATTAAAATTGGGGTGAAATATTGCACTTGGAAAGACATTCAGAGCAGAGATTTTTCTGGGACTCTAAGCATCTCAATTCAAAAGCACACCACTGTAAACTTTCTTTCTCACTGTTGTGCTGCCCTGCTGTAACCCTTTTATAACCCTTCTTCTGGGGAACTCTCACTATTGCCTCCTACTGTTTTCTCCAGCTCCTTATCCACAGCACCAAGATTATTAAAGCTATTATTTCCACTGGTTAGAGTTCCTTATAACTTGTCTGCATTTGAAGAGGTAACTTCCAAGGGCCAGATTTTTTTAAAACATATTTAGGTGTCTAATTCACAATGAAATTAATGGGAGCTAGGCAGCTCACTACCTTTAATCAAACTCTGGCACCAAACCCATTGCAAATCCAAGCCAGAGTGGTTGGGGGCAGATCCTGCAGCCGAAGATGAACTATAACAAACTACACTCGCTGAGGTGCTGCTACCGGCATTTTACTTACTACTGGGATAAATCCTGCTGCACTTTTATCTAACCCTTATTCTGAAAAACTCTCATTGCCCCACAATAGGCGTTCTGCTGGGGTAAAGAATTAAGACGTGTATCAAAAGGGGAGGGTTAGCACTGATCTCTATTCTCCTTAGCCATCAGTTGTGCCTTGATTTATAGACCTCTCTGAGACCTGGACTAGCCTAGAAAATTGTTGGCTTGAGTATGCCGTTCAGGCTGTGAAAAATCCCCACCTCTGTGCTGTGTAATGCTGCCCTAACCCCCCTCTGCCCCAGTATTAGGTTGACAACAGAATCAATCCGTTCTTCCAGACCTATGGGGGCGGGGTTAGATTCTCGATACTGAAGAGAGAACCCCTCCCAACAGCATGGCAGTGTTTGTAGCAGTACTGCTGTGTTGCTGAGGCATTTCTAGTGTCGCTCTGGGTCTCTGATCCCAGAAATAAAGCCAGCTTGTACCTGACTCTTGCATGGGAGCGCTAATTGGGGAGCAACTGCAAAGCACTATGCCTCTCCCCTCCTCAGACCTTTCCTTGGCTCCTGGAGGTTTCATGGTGGAGGGATGTCAGGCTACGTCTACCCTGCAGACATCCCTCCAGTATCCTGAAATAGCTATTCCGCATCCTAACAGCAAGCCTGTTATTTCAAAATATAACCGATGTGCTATTCCGACATCCCTGTGAGCCTCATTCTATGAGGAGTAAGGGACGTTTCGGAATAGCACGTTTTCGAAATAAGTGCTGTGTAGACAGCGCCAAATTATGAAATAAGCTATTTCAAAACTGACTCAAAATAAGCTATGCCGTTTGCATAGTTAAAATTGTGTAGCTTATTTTGAGCTACGAGTGCAGTGTAGACACACCCTCAGAATCCTAGACTTCAGTGACCACAAGTACTGCTGTATGGGGGAGATGGTGGACAGGGGTGAGTTGTGCAGCTCATCCCAAGTCGGTGCTCATGATCCTTGGGTAGCGCACACACATGATCATGCATTTTTCCACTTATAACTCCATGCTGCCCCCTGAATGATTTATAGTACTATAACAGAGGGGCCAGAGCCATGAGGTGGAGCCTGGATTCCAAAGGAGAGGGGTTCATGTGTGGGCTTTGGAGTCATCTCTCACGCTACCTGTGCCTGAGTTATGCAGTGAATTGCGGGCGCTAAACCTCCCCAAACTTCCCGTTTTCTGCTTCAGGCTAATCTATAAAACCATGTACATACCCTTTGGTACTTGTCTGTGGCTATGTAGATACTCACATATAGTGCACTATATTTTCATAGACACAGTGGCAAAGAGAGAGACTAGGCAACATCGTCAAAGGACATAACCAGAATCACGCTGTAGGCTCATTGGTTTAACTTTTTTTACTGTCTGTCTAAACATTAGAGCTGCCCTAAGGATGTGTTGGCTGTGGACTGTTTACCTCAGTGGTTGAAAGAAGCTATTATGAACTGATATGCAGTTGGCATCTCCAGGCTGTTCTCAAGTGATGTGACTGCCAAACAGCTTTTGTCAAGACACGTCCACGTTTCATTTGTACCAGAGCCCCATCTGAGAGACCGACAGTGGGAGCAAGTTAATTCCATTTGTGGTATGAGATGGAACCCTTCTAATACAGTTTTGAGAAAAAGTTAACCTGGTGGTTCAGAGACTGTGGACATCTAAGTTCACTTTCTGCCTCTGCCACTAGCGTCCTTTGACAAGTCTCTTAATCTCTCTGTGCCTTAGTTCCCCCATCTGTGAAATAGGGACAATAAGAATCTTATTCTCCATGCTTTGGCTAATTAATTTAGCCTGTTAAGTGCTTTGAGGAAGTTCTGGCTCTTGCTTTCTGTTTACACAGGGCCCTAGCACAATGGGCCAGCTGATCTCTGCAGGTACTGTGAGGTGTTACAGTAAAACAAGTAATACAACAATAATGCAGGGAGAAAAATGCCAATCTCTGGACAGGTGCTAGAATTCTTTTGGTGCTATGTTTTACAGCAAAGGTAAAATACTCTGCTGGGAAAGGGCAAAGAGAAGGCCTTTTTTTTTTTTGGCCCATGCCCTGTTTACTCCATGCACATCATTTCATGGTCGTTCATGTACTTGTATGAGGAGAAGTGTGTGTGGAATTGGAGGATCTGTGCTTGCTGCCTTCAGCAGCAAAACTCTGGTTGGGTTTGTTTTTTGTTTTTCGTTGAGGTCAGTAAATTGTGATGGCTCGCTTTACCTCCATCAGGCCTGAAGGCACAAACCTCAGAGGTTTGAAACCATTTAAATAATAGGTACACCTGATGCACAATTTAAAGTACCAAATATATAACTTAAACGAGGTGCCTTTGCACTGAGTCAATTGTAACTTAAAAATACGAAGAAATGTATATTAACCTGTAACCCCTGCTTGCAGGAAGTGGTACCCTGTCTCCCTCTAGTGGTGGCTAGGACCCCCTAGAACTTCACAAACGTGCTGCAACCTTGGCTAACGGATGTGTCCTTTAGCATCATAGGTCCCAGGTTTGATCGCCAATGTCCGTGCAGGGGGTGGTGTTACATAAAATGCAAGTATGTTGCACTCTATTTGTAATTGTTGGTAATGTAATTACGAGTATTATATTATCTAGGGAGTGCGGGATGCTACAGAACTCAAATACTATGCAATATTTTAAATTAAGCCACTAATTCTCTCCTCCTCCTCCCCCGCGTTTTTGGTTTTGTTTTGGAAGACAAAACAGTGTAAGGTGCTTTAAGAAGAGCAGCATATTAAAACGATGGGCCGTGTTTATAAATGAAATGTAAGCACAGCCTTCTCCATACGCATATATAATTTCAAACTGTGATTTCATTATTTATATAACTTCCAGAGCTGTGTTTGTAAATATCATTTTCTGGGGTACTTAGCAATGTATTGGGAAGATGCAATTGGCTGGGATCAAGAAGCCCTTGAGTTACGCTCGACCTGTAAATGTGGGACTTGATTGTTAAATATGGATGTAGGTTTTCCCAGCTGAAATGCTACAGCTATGCTTCTGAGGGAATAAAGAACTGCAAAACAATGAATGAATACACAACTGCTTTCTTTTTTAGAAGCTTCTAGAAAATGTGTGTGTGAATCTCTGTGTGTGTGTGTGTGTGTGTGTGTGTGTGTGTGTGCGCGCGCGCGCGCACGCGCGACCACACACATCAATTATCGTCTTCCCTGCTTTTTCGTGCCTCTTAACTGGCAGGGCCCAAATGTGAGATGTCATGTGTGAATGTTGCCAAAATCTCTAAAATGAAAGATACACAAAAATTATTCATGGAGGAAACTAAAAATGCAGTGGGATCCATTCCTTTAGCGCAACACCCTTCATCAGCCAACTAACCTTTGATTTGTGTCAATCTGTCCCCTCCCTTGTACGCTACCTCCCTCTGGGCCAGGACAAGCCTAAGTGGATAGTTTGGGCTCCATACTGCCTTTCACCACTTCCTATTAGAGGGTGCAGAAGGGCTTTTCCTCACTAGGGAGGAACCACTTGCAATTCCATGATTAGGCCTCAGTTGTGCGCTAAGTCAGAACTAGCATCAAGCACGGCCACTATCAGACCGAGTGTATGTACAGCGCTAGCACAGTGAGGGCCGGTGCTACGCCTGGGGCTCCTGGGTGACACTGCAATCCAAACAAGAGACTGAAGTGTTTTATTTCTTACAACAAGCTGCACAGGGTCACACCGTTTGCTGCTTTCCCAGGCATAGTAACCACAGGCAGCGTGCCCAGCCATGCCTGGCTCTCAGCCACTTTCACTATTGTTCCTGTTACTATGAGGGTCTCAGCCAATTTGTCCTTCAGCTTCTCAGACAAGAGGAGAAAGAGCTGCCCATAGCTTTCTCCTCCCAGGCATGTGGCAGCCTCCAAGGTGTGCACCCTCCATTTGCCAGACACCAGCTTTTTGTTTCACTGGTTGTAGCTGCACCTGATTACATAGATGACAGTGCCCCCCCCCCGCCCCCCCAACCCTCGACTCTGGGCTGAGAGATCCCCTCCTGCAAAGGGGAGACACTCATGTAACATTTTATGCAGGTGATAAGGCGCCACTGGACTAAAAGAGGAGCAGGTGCCTTCCCTTTCCTTATTGCTTTGTAGCCTCCTTTCCTAATCTTCCAATCACTTCCTCCTTGCCCAGTCATTTTCCCTTATGTTGCTCCACAATCTCCTGGCCCACAGCTGCTCCCCTACACAGATCGCCTCCAGATTTTCCTTCCCTCCCTTCCTCCATCAAACAGGCACCTCCTTTAGTTTCCTTCTCTGTCCCATGTTCTCCTTGCCCCCCCAGACTCTATCTTCCTATTTTCCTGGCACTGCCCACCCGGTCCCAGCCACGCCCCTCCAGCTCTCTCATGTCCACACATTTCCTTGAACACTCCAGCCTCAGATTTCTTGCTAAGGGGGGTGCGTGGGCATGTACTCTCCCCACAGGCTCTCATGCTGTCAGTTGACAGGGGAGTTGCAGCCACAAGCTCCTGCTAAATGTAATTTTCATCTCCCCAGCCCTCACTTCCTCCTTGCCATGTTGCTGCGGTGGCTGATGCGGTGTTGCCAAACCCAGGGCGCGGGGTTTCACTGATTGCATGGAACAAGTAGCCCAAAATGTGTCAAATATCAGTGAGGCCACATTTTTGCAATTTGAAAAGAACTTGCCACGGTTGGCCACGCTGTGCAGCTGCCACCACTCATGCAACGAGGCTGCTTCTGAGTTTCTACCAGAACCCCTCCTCCCCAATGACTGCCTGCCCATCCAAATGGCTACATCCTGCAGCCCAGGCGATGGCAACCCCACCTCACTTTGCCATGCCCAGAGGGCCTCGAGCCAGCAGGATATGTACCACATGGCTTCTACTGTTCAAAGGCAGTAGACATGGCGATGCACCCTCATGGTGTTGCATACATAAGGCCACCAGGTAGCAGCAACAAGCCAGGGACTGGGAAACAACAGGGAGCTAGGTAAAATGTCACACACAAGTGGTACCCCTCCAATCAACTCTCCACTTCAAGATGGGTTAGGGACAGGGCATTTTAAAAGTCGCCCAGTCAGCAAACATTCCCAGAGGTTGGCAGCTCTGGACTGCAGCTTGGGATTGCCCTGGGCCTCCTGCATTGCTACTTCCTAGCTAGCAACAGCACCACACCTCAAAACGACCTTGCCCCAAATACCACACCCCATTGCCACCACAAACAAAGGAGGGGGATGGTGGATCTCTGGAGAGCATTTCTCAGCTACCTGTATGTGGGGGGGGGGGGGGGGAGGGGAAGAATCGCAGACCATAAAATGGGGAGACCCACTAGCCTAGAGGCTGCATTGAAGATAATGTAGTGATCTATCCCTGCTCCATCCCTTAGGCTCTGGCTGAGCTGGGCTCAAGCTGAGGCAAGGGCTTTATCACCTGCCACCCTGAACTCTCAAAAGATGCAGAGGGGAGGGAAGCTTCCTTGACCAAAGACTTAACACCTCTCCTCCGTAGGCCAATTGGCTCGGGGCAGGTTAGACAGCCCTGTACCCACAGAAACTGACAGGTTGTGCAGCAACTAAAGAAATGGTTTGGTGCGTTTCCTAATGTGGGGCATGGTTGTGCACATGCTGAATTGTTTAACTATTAGCCATATGGGTCACTCATCACCAAACCTAGATGCAGCTCACTGGAAATGTCATAGCCACATGATAAAACCTTGCCTCTTGTAGAAACAACAGCTGGTCTGCTATGTAGGGCCAGATCTGAAGAGAAAATGTTAGTAACACTGTGCTAGATGGTGCCAGGAAAGCAGAATGCACATGAGACACGGCCAGGTTGTAACCTATAGGTGCCCAAGTGAATGTTGCATGACAGACCAGCAGAAAGCAGAATGTGCTAAAACCATGTCAAAACTAGGGGGCTGTGTCTAGACTGGCCAGTTTTTCTGGAAAATCAGCCACTTTTCTGGAAAAACTTGCCAGCTGTCTACACTGGTCGCTTGAATTTCTGCAAAAGCACTGACTTCCTACTGTAAGAAATCAGTGCTTTTTGTGGAAATACTATGTTGCTCCTGTTCAGGCAAAAGTCCCTTTTGCGCAAAGCTTTTCCGCAAAAGGGCCATTGTAGACAGCTCAGATTTGTTTTCTGCAAAAAAGCCCCGTTCGCGAAAATGGTGATTGGGGCTTTTTTGCGGAAAAGCGTCCGTGCTAATCTAGATGTGCTTTTCCGCAAAAAGTGCTTTTGTAGAAAAGCGTCCGTGCCAATCTAGACGCTCTGTTCCGAAAATGCTTTTAATGGAAAACTTTTCTGTTAAAAGCATTTCCGGAAAATCATGCCAATCTAGACGCAGCCGGGATGTAAGAGACTAATCAACTAACCGATAAGCAGAAGCTTAACAGCTAGTCAACTAGTGAGGGGACTAGTTGTTTCCTCTCCTTTCTGCCTCTAACAGAGAGAGGCAGCAAAGGGGAGGAAGGCGCGCAGGAGCCGGAACTGGAGGGAGCTGCTCTGCTGAGATTCTGCTTTTGAAATGTACAAGAGCTGCAGTGGGGCTCTTATATATTTCAAAAGGAAGCCCCATGCAGGGCTTCCGCTTTAGCAAGAGCCCAATAGGGCTCTTGCTACAGTGTAATGGTGGAGGAGTCCTTATAGACTAATCGAATAGTCGATGGAAACCCCACCGACTATTCAATTAGTTAATCTAAACTTTACATCCGTAGGCTAAACGCTGCAACAGCTGCTTGCTGCCAGCGCACCACTGGACAGACATGAAACGGATTCCAAACAGCAGAGAGAAAAATAAGCAGCTTAACTGAAAAGTGCTGCTTCTGCTCAGCCCATCACTTGCAGCAACAGGTGACAGTCGATTAAAAAAAGTCATAGCTAGGTTATTTATCTGCAACTGGAGCTCTCCAGCTAGTTGGCCTGCAGTAACACATACACTAGAACTGCTCACATGCCCCACTGTGTCAACAGAGCCAGGGAGCAGCTCATGCCCTCTTATTACATTTAGGACAGAGGGGAAAATGTGACAGTAGGTTCTGCCCCATCCAGAGGGGAAGCCCTCAGAAGGGGCAGGAGCAACAGTCACCTCCAGATTTCAGTGAGATTACCACTCCCTTCCTGAGTGCAGCAGGCTCTTATGTCCAAGCTACCCCTGCTGGCTACTAGTGATCCCTCTCATGTGCCCCCTCAGGACAGTACCTGGGAACTGGCAGCATGACTGATGTCAGTAAGCCCATCAGCAGTGTTTCTTAAACTTTTTAAGACCGAGGCACACCAAATAATTTTTTTATGAGGAACACCAAGGATTTTTTGTTGAGCCAAAAAAAAAAGTTGCCTGCCCCTTTAAGGGTGGCCATTTTGAACTCTGTTCTCCACAGCACACTGGTGTGCTGCGGAACACAGTTTAAGAAACACTGCCCATCAGACAGCATTCTCCAGTAGCAGGCATGGAATGATTGAGGGAATTGGGGTGTATCTAAAGTTTTACTGCTACTCTTCAGGGAAGCTCCTACCCTTTGGCTCCTGATGCACAGCCCAGTTCATTCCTTTCTTACACAGGCTTCTAGTCCTGAAAAGGCCATTGGCAGCTGGCCAGGAAGCATGGAGCACTAAGTAAATTAATAGGAAACCTCGGTAGAGGAGTAGCTAGCCTAATCTCGGGGCAACACAGCATGGGTTTTGGATGCATTTCAAAATCTTTGTTAAGGCCGTGACTTGCAGCTCAGCAGGGCTACGTCTACACTGGCATGATTTTCCAGAAATGCTTTTAATGGAAAACTTTTCAGTTAAAAGCATTTTCGGAAAATCGCATCTAGATTGGTAGGATGCTTTTCCGTAAAAGCACTTTTTGCGGAAAAGCGTCCATGGCCAATCTAGATGCGGTTTTGCGCAAAAAAGCCCCGATTGCCATTTTAGCCATCAGGGCTTTTTTGCCAAAACAGTACTGTGCTGTTTATACTGGCCCTCTTGTGCAAATGATTTGCGCAAGAGGGCTTTTGCCCGAACAGGAGCACCACAGTATTTCCACAAGAACTCTGATGATCTTACATGAGATCGTCAGTGTTCTTGCGGAAATTCAAGTGGCCAGTGTAGACAGCTGGCAAGTTTTTCCGCAAAATCAAATGATTTTGTGGAAAAACTTGCCAGTCTAGACACAGCCCAGATGTGTTCTCTATTGGCTGTAGGTGGAATTAAGAAAGGCAAGTCATTTGAAGACACCTGGGCTACATCTAGACTGGCATGATTTTCCAGAAATGCTTTTAACGGAAAAGTTTGCCGTTAAAAGCATTTTCGGAAAAGAGCGTCTAGATTGGCAGGACGCTTTTCCGCAAAAGCACTTTTTGCGGAAAAGCGTCCATGGCCAATCTAGACGCGCTTTTCCGCCAAAAAGACCCGATTGCCATTTTCGCGATTGGGGCTTTTTTGCGGAAAACAGTACTGTGCTATCTACACTGGCCCTTTTGTGCAAAAGTCTTTCGGAAAAAGACTTTTGCCTGAACGGGAGCAACATAGTATTTCCAGAAAAGCACTGACGATTTTACATGAGATCGTCAGTGCTTTTCCAGAAATTCAAGCGGCCAGTGTACACAGCTGGCAAGTTTTTCTGGAAAAGCGGCTGATTTTCCGGAAAAACTTGCCAGTCTAGACACAGCCCTGGGGAATTATGTCTCCCCCTTTTATGCATCACTTTAATCTCAGCTGGCTACATATCATCCCTTTCTTAGAGCCAGATCTTTACACTTAGGGCCCCAAAACCTCTTGCAGTTTATCACAGAGAAAATTCAGACCTTTCTCAGGCAAAAGTCAGACCCATCCCCCCCACTGATTTACCACAAAAGCCTTCTAGAAAATTTCACAGAGTAAGGCACCCGGTAGTTAATTCCTCATTTGAGGAGACTGTGGTTTCAGATGGTTAGTAGATCTGATTTAAGAAGTAACAAAGTTATTTTTGAAAGGCCAATCCCACAATTTGTTAATCAGATGCAAGTCACATTTTCCCAGTAACTTAAGCTTTTCTGAAGCTCTAGGAAACACCTCCACATACTTATATATGTGTAATTGCAGTGTCAAGCCATATAGTTATTAGAAAAAAATCTATAGATAGCATTGGCTAATGTGCCTATTTTAAAACAGTCTACCAGCCCCAGGAGTAATGCCTGAGACAAGCACTTTAGTAATGTAGTATGACTGATAGCGAGTATGTTTTTGTGATAGATAAATTCTGCTGCAGCTTAGCAAGAGTCTGGTGGCCAAGATTTAGGCCATGTTTACACTAGGAAACTCTTGAAATTTGTAAATTTGACTTAACTTCCAATTTAACAAATTCAAACTAGCATGTCTACACTATAGTGAAGCCTGAAAATTAGTCGAAGGCAGGCTCCATTACTGTGGATGCACTTACCTCAGACTTAGAGCCCCTGGAAGCACTAGGGAGTAATTATTTTTAAATTAGCATTAATGTAGATGCTCCAGTGCCGCTATTTTGAAATAACTATTTTGGAATTAGCGTTATGCCTGACAAAAAACAGGAGTACAGATTCCAAATTCTGTGGTCTGTTTTTTTAAAGTAATGGGCTTCGTAGTGTGGATGCCCCACTCAAATTCAACCTTGGGGGATGCTATTTCCAAATAAAGTCCTAGTGTAGACCAGGGCTTGGAAAAATTATCAGGGATTTTGTATGCAGGAGGCAGGTCTCTTTAAGGCATGTTCACTTGGGCATCCAAAATTAGAGATCTTCCAAAATCTTGATTCTTCCATTTAGATGTACATATTGAATGAAATCAGTCCTAGCAACACAATTTGTGAAGTACGGAGGTGAAAGAACAATCCCGTACATTGCTACACAGACTTGACTGAGAGCGTCAGAAGTTACTTAAGAACTATGGGGATAAATAAAGTATGTTGATTGAGGTTTTGATCAATACCTAACATGAGATCTGAGTGCTAACTCATGCTAAAAATTCTTCAGTAGCAACAAGTCTAGTTCTTTATGTAAGTCAGCACTGCTCCTTGCCAAATGAGCACTATTGTTGCAGAGTTCTATTCATCAGAGGCCCTGAGCAATAGGTCTCTTTAGTGCAATAGGAATCGGATAACTTTCTACTTGTCTTGAAGTTAAGCAGTTTATTTTTGTTTCAATAGGCAGACCATAGCCCCTGGTTGGAGTGGAGTGTTTACCCATTCCTGCACAAGTTCAAAGAAGGGCACACGTATTCCCGTCTTTTATAGGATGGGTTGGCACACAATTCACACTCAGGTTTTTATAGATTAAAAACACAAAGCCAGCTTTTAGGTGTGTCTACATAGCAAAGTTATTTCAGAATAACGGCTGTTATTCCGAAATAACTATCCAAGCATCTACAAAACAATTTTGAAATAACAGACGGCTTATTCCAACTTCTGTAAAACTCATTCTACAAAGAATAATACCTATTCTGAAATAAGGCATGAATAGACGCTCCACTTCTGCTATTTCAAAATAGCCCCTTACAGAGGCCATTGTAAGTTACTCCTCCTGGGGCTCTAAATTAAGATAACACATCTACATTAGGAAAGCCTGCCTTGGACTAATTTTGAGGCTTCCCTGCAGTGTAGACATGCTCTTTTGAAATAAGCTATTTTGGAATAACTATTCTGGGATAGCTTATGCTGAAATAACTGTGCAGTATATATGTACCCTTACAGGCCAGTGTCCCCTGTAAAGTGTTTGAGCACCCTCCTCCCCAGGAGACCCAATGCCACCTAGTGTCTCCCACAAACAGCAGCATGTGTTTCTATTGGTGCACACAGAATTTATTCCATATATGGATGGAAAAAAAATCAAGGGACCATTGTTAGGGTCCATGCTCTCTAATCACTGCTCTGTGAAATTCTGGTATTGGACTGAATAACTATTTTTAATTTTTTACACTTAGACCAGGGGAGGAAAAAAAAGGGACCAAAATAGAGTCAAAGCAAAGCTGAAAATCCATCTATTGAAAATCCTGATCCCTTAAATCACTCCCACTGTAAGGACAGTTGATTTATCCAACGCATACTTACTAAGCTCTCTTTATCCACCACACACATCTGTGCCCTTGTTCTGTTAGTCTAATTCAGTTCTCTACAGAGCCTGCACAGATTGAACTTGATCAAGATTTCCCCAGCTCTCCTGTGTCAAACACTCCAACATATTGGTTCTGAATGCCACTGCCAACTATAGCTCTCATGGGATGCTCCTCAATGGAGTGTGAAGGTCATGGCTGTCGCAGGCTCCATGCGATTTTTATTCTGGGGCGGGGGTTGGCATTGTAAAATGAAAGTTCTGCAAAAACTTTAAAAATGACAGATAGTCCTGCAGTACACACACACACACACACACACACATTGTATGCCTGTAATGAATCACACAATTCTGATCAGTTTTAAAACTGAGTTGGGTGCAGATTGGCACAAGAACAGATCTAGGTTTTGGTTTTACAAGCAGCTGTATTTGAGATGTTTTGGACAGGTTTGCTGCAAGACAGATCATAATCCTCTCTCCCCTTCCCCATTTCTGCAGGAATCATAGGACTGGAAGGGACCTCGAGAGGTCATCGAGTCCAGCCCCCCGCCCTCAAGGCAGGACCAAGGAATAGGACAAAGAGCTCTAAAGGATACCAAGTTCAGATTCCTGTACTGTACTCCACTCCCAACTGTACTCCTAGGGCACATCTACACTGCAGAGCAAAAGTCAAATTGAGATACGTAACTTCAGCTATGTCAATTCCGTAGCTGAAGTCGAAATGGCACCAAAGGACGAATTAAGCTTTCTACACAGCAGGAAGTCAAAGGAAGAACACTCTTCCATCGACTTCCCTTCCTCATGAAATGAGAGTTACAGGAGGCGGAGTAAGTCCTCCATCTCAACATTTTGAAATGATAGCTTGCTATGTAGACCCATTTATTCCAAAATAACACTGGTGTGTAGACATACCTGTAAGGCAGTGGTCTCCAACCTTTTTACGCCCAAGATCACGTTTTAAATGTCAGACTAAGCCAAGATCTACCGCCCCATCGTTCCCCCAAGACCCCACCCCTTCCTTGAAGCCCCACCCTCTCTGTTCTCCTCCTCCTCCTCCTCTCCATCACTTGCTATCCCCAGCCCTTACACACTCTCAGGGTACATACAGCTACACTGCTGCTTTTTTTCAATTCTTCTAGGAAGAGGTTTTTCCAACATTTGGCTTGTCTAGACTGGGCCAAATGTCAGAAGAACCCCCTTCTTTTGGAAGCCCCCTTATTCCTCATGGAACAAGGAATACAGGGGTTACTGAAAGAGCATGTTTGCTCTTCTGCTTAAAAAAAAAGCAGAAGAACTTCTGTGTCCAGGGACATGTTTGTTTTTCCAGGATACCTCTTTAATCCCAGAAAAACTTCTGCTGTCTAGCTGTACCCTCACTGGGTTGAGACAAGATATATGGGCTCTGGGGTGGGAATGAGGGATTTGGATGTGGGAAGGGATGAAAGGTGCAAGCTCTGAGAGGGAATTTGGATGCAGGAGGAGGTGGAGAAGGGGACACTGGCTCAGGGAGGGTGCTCCAGGCTAGGGAGTGTTGGGGTCAGGTGGAGAATTAAGGTACTGAGCAAGCCACAGGCTTGTGGATGTGAAGATGCAGTTTGGGTTGGGGTATGTGAGGGGCTCAGGGCAGGGAGGTTGGAAGTATTCCAGGCTCAGGACACAGATTTGCAGTGTGGGGATGGAGCAGAAGTGTTGTGGCAGAAGACTGAGGATGTGGGGGTGCAGGAGTTTGGGGATGTGAAAGGCTTAGGTCAGGGGGGTTCCAGTGTATGATTGGCTCAGATCTAGGGTTGGGAGGTGAGGTGGTGCAGGAGTGTTATGATGCTGCAGCCAGATGGGGGCTTGGCCCCCATTGGGGGTTTGTTGGCCAGGCTTCATTTTTAAATAAAATATTATGTTAAACACATAGCTGCGTCTAGATTGGCCTGATTATCCGGAAATGCTTTTAACGGAAAAGTTTTCCGTTAAACGCATTTTCGGAACAGAGTGTCTAGATTTGCGGAAAAGCGTCCGTGCCTATCTAGATGCACTTTTCCGCAAAAAAGCCCCGATAATGAAAATGGCTTTTTGCGGAAAACAAATCTGAACTGTCTACACTGGCCCATTTGCAGAAAAGCTTTGCGCAAAAGGGACTTTTGCCTGAACAGGAGCAGAATATTTCTTAAAGTAGGAAGTCAGTGCTTTTGCAGAAATTCAAGCTGCCAGTGTAGACAGCTGGCAAGTTTTTCCAGAAAAACTGGCCAGTCTAGACAGCCAAAAAGTTTCAGCATTGTCTTTATGAGAAGGGCAGGGAACCTGTTTTGAGTCAGGGATCACTGACCCACAGAAAAGTCAGTTGTGGCCCCACCAGTGACATGCAAAAAAATGACTCCTCCAACCCCGTCCCCAGCATCACTAATGTGGTCCCAACTGTCCTAGTGGGAGCAGGGGACATGGTCCTGGGGAAGGGTGCTAGAGGTTGCTGGGGCAGGGTGCCAGGACAGGGAGTCCCTGGCACTGCATCCCCCCCAGGACTCCTACCTCCTTCTCCCCCCCCACCCACACACACAGAAGAGGGAAGCCCCAGCACACATCTCTTCCCAGGACTCTACCCCCCCTCCACAGAGAGAAGCCCTGCCTCCCTCCCCCTCCAGAGAAGGGAAGCCCCAGCATGCGCCTCCTCTGGGGACTCCCACCCCCCCTTCTCCCCTCTGCACAGCAAGTCCCCAGAACCCCACAGACCTGGGTCTGGTACTGCACCAGCTGTTTGAGGGAGGGGGAGCAGCCAGCACACTTCCTGAAACTCCAGAAGTGGTGTGCAGATGTCGGACTTCCACCCCACAGGAAGCCGGCACTACCTCCATTGTCGCTAGAGGTACGTAATGGGGCTTCTTGGGGGTGGGGAGAAATGGGGGGCCCTGAAAGCCTTGCGATCGACTGGTTGAGCAGTCCCGATCGACGGGTTGGTGACCATAGAATCATAGAACTGGAAGGGACCTCGAGAGGTCATCGAGTCCAGCCCCCCGCCCTCAAGGCAGGACCAAGCTCCGTCTACACCATCCCTGACATGTCTGTCTAACCTGTTCTTAAATATCTCCAGAGAGGGAGATTCCACCACCTCCCTTGGCAATTTATTCCAATATTTGACCACCCTGACAGTTAGGAATTTTTTCATAATGTCCAATCTAAACCTCCCCTGCTGCACTTTAAGCCCATTACTCCTTGTCCTGTCCTCAGAAACCAAGAGGAACAAATTTTCTCCTTCCTCCTTGTGACACCCTTTTAGATATTTGAAAACCGCTATCATGTCCCCCCCTTAATCTTTTTTCCAAACTAAACAAGCCCAGTTCATGAAGCCTGGCTTCATAGGTCATGTTCTCTAAACCTTTAATCATTCTTGTCGCTCTTCTCTGTACCCTTTCCAATTTCTCCACATCTTTCTTGAAGTGTGGCGCCCAGAACTGGACACAGTACTCCAGCTGAGGCCTAACTAGTGCAGAGTAGAGCAGCAGAATGACTTCACGAGTTTTGCTTACAACACGAGTTTTGCTTACCATGGCTGTAGGGAGTGGAATACAGTATAGAGGCCTAAGGAAACTACATGGTCAATGTATAAAATGGGGATAAAAGCTCCCTCCCTCAAGCGTGTTGTGGAAGTCAACTTCTGCAGAACACTGGGTCACAGGATCCCACATTTTGTATTAGAAATTGAGAGTATTAATTATGGTTTGGTTCTAGTTTAAAGACCCCATTATGCCTACACATGGGCAAAAAAATCCCTGTACTCAACAGCTTAGTGACAATGGACAAGAGGATATAATACGTAATAGGGCTGGGCAGGCTGAAGGTGGAGACAAAAGGAGTCCTAAGAGGATTGGTGAAGTGAAAGGGAAGAAGTGGCATGGAAGGAGAAGTGTGATCTCACTGATCCTGCCTTTCATGTAATCACTTTTCCAGATCCTATCAGTTAGAAAGAACCTTCTGCTCACTCTTCCTCTAGGATCTTCATCTGTTCCTCCTTCCCCTTCAGTCCATTGGGGAAAGGGGAGAGAGGTCTTAGACTAGAGGTATCTTAAGCCTCCCATCCCCACCCCAGTATAAGGAAGTACACTGTGAAATAGGTGACCATGTTTTCCCTTAAAGGGAAAATGGACATCACACAAGGCTAACATGAGGCCCCTGCCCTCCTCACCCCCCCAGACTGGAGTTGGACCAAGCACTCTTCTCTCCACCCCATATGCAGGACTAGGCCCCTTCCTACCCACCCACCTGAGGCACCAGGGCTGAGCTGCTCTCCCAAGTCTACCCTCTTTCCCTGCCTGTGCAGTATTGGGGTTGCTGGCCACTCCCCCTTCACACTCCTCTATGCCCTGCCAGGGATTGCAGCCACAATTTTGCAAGAAGTTAGGATAGCTGGGATAGAGTTTAAAAACAGGATGTGTAGTCCACCCTGCTGTGCAGGGATACTACAAACAGAATGTTTTACTGGGCACCTTTAGAAAGTGGATACATTGCAGTGTATTTGCAAGAGCATAGTATGCCAGCTACAAAGAATATTTAGATAGCAGGTAGGGTCAGCTTAGCCTGAGAGTTGAGGCATGTGAAAAGGCTATCAAGTGCAATCAAAGATTTCTGTGCTTGGGATACAGGATTAAGACACAAGACACTGCAAAGTTACAAATTTATTTGTTTTGAAATAAATACAAACAGTTCATCAAGAAAACTTTTGATAGACTTTACACAACAGCTTTAGTCTCTTTAATATGTCTGTTCGTCCTACCAACGATCAGGGAAATTCTGCACAAGAGTGTAAGTCAACATGGAGTAACCTTAATTAAGTTGTATTCTTCTGAAACAAGGAGAATTATCCAAAATATTTAGGTATTAACACTTGCTATTTAACTACGCAGTAATATCTTACTTATTAGCTACACAAGAATTGTGATGTAGCAAATATGTATCAAAGCAAGTGAAAGACTGATCTCAGTATGTATGGAAGAAAAGCTGAAGAATGCTATGAAAACCTGTGGGTGGTAGAAAGTGCCATACCCACTTACTTCTAATAGAAGAGATTTCCCAGGCCATCAATTAGGTTACAATGTGATGCACGATCACACACTGCTAAGTTTACAGTCATTAAATATTGTGTTTCTCAATTATAAAGTTATCCCTCCCACTATGTAGAATATACTTCTCAGCACCAGCAACTTCAAAATCAGAGGTTTTAGGAGCTAGTGATTAGCGGCAGTTGAGTGTACAGTAATTACAAGCCATCCTTCAGTTTTTCATCTTTCCTCAACAATTAACAGCTGCATCTGGCTTTGTTTATAGAACTGAGTTTTATAGAATTATGTTGAATACTCAAAAAACCTCAAACTCCAAAGATTAAAAGTCACCCAATGAAGTAAAACTGCTTTCAATGACCCGTCATTGTACAGCTACTTTTAAGTGTTACAGCTATGCTACCAAGTTTTGCTGTGTTGTGAGCTCTTTGGTTCAAAATCTTGCCAAAGAGAAAAAGCTTATTTGCTTATAAAAATTAAACCTGGTCTTAACTTGGCTAAGCAAATCTCAGGATCAAAGGAAGGAGGAGAAGATAGGAACGGAATCTCAAAAAATGCAAATACAAAAAGTTTTTATTTTATTAGCATATTATTGTACTTAGGAAAAACAGGCTCAAATATTAATTAGAAGGCCTATAAATGCACAAGTTCGATTTTTCCTATTATTTGAAATTAAACTATATACACTTTTGAGTTGAACACCAGCTTCAACATGAGCTGTACCATGTTTGTTTTTGAAGTCACCTATAATGCACTGCTTTCTCCCCTCCAAAAAAAAAAAAAGTTTTTTTTTTTTTTTTTAAATCATGTACCAAACTGGGTAACTTTATTTAGCCAAAGATAAAACAAGAAGTGGGCATATCAGTTCAAAACATTGACCAGGATGCTAGGTGAGTCTGGTTTGTCTGATGTATTCACAGCCATATTAGCTTTTGGCAAACATCCCTTAAAGTTTTGGCATCAGTTGGAGGAGAGCACAATAGCAGCAGCCATCCATATTGAGCAATACAAAAAAATAGAGCAATTGAGATGTTTGCTTTCTTTGGTCCCTGTCAAACTCTGAACAGAGTTAGTTTTACTGAAAAGCTTGAGATTAAATACCAGTTGTGTTGCCATACACAGTGGGCAACCATTAAAACTTTTACAGTTTCAAACTACATCCAGATTTTTTTTTAAAACGATATTTAACAGGAAACTTCCATGGATTTGGGGCTAGGTTGTTCAGCATTGCTTGCAGAGTTAGGAGTGAGCTCAATGCGTGTGTCTGTGTGAGTGCGATTCCTGGACCCATCACCAGTATGGGATCTGCTCCTGGCACCCTCACCGGTATGGGACCTGCTTCTTGTTCCTTCCCCAGTGTGGGATCTGCTCCTCTGTCCGTCCAAGGATGTGGTGCTGGAACCAGATGCTGTACGGGACCTCATAAGCCTGGTCATACTAGCTGAAGGCACTGAAAGAAAAGTCCTTTGTTAGTGGATTTGTTTAGTACAATTCATTGTGATTGAGAATTGAAGGCAAGTGCTTGTTTTCAGGCTGACAGACACACTTGTGCACATGCTTAGCTTCACACATGTAAAGAGTCCCACTGTTCATGATGCATGAAGTTAAACTGTACATTAGTACTACTGTACATGTAGGAAATGTGTTATGAATTGATCAAACAGAACTACTGAATTTGTTAGCAAGGCATTTAAAAAAAAAACCTGCCTTTCAATTCACGAGTGTATAAAGCAGAGTAGTAATTTTACCCTAACAACTGACATTGGCTACTTTAACTCTACACTTCAAGTTAAATTGCAATAACCAGCAGTGGCAGTTAAGGGAACGTGCAATTTCTAGAGGTAAATAATTTTAGACTCATATTACAGGTATTACTCATGTCACAGCAGAGCTAATGCTGTATACAGAAGATGCTAACTCAAACATTCACAGGAAGCTTAAGTTTTCCCCTTCACATTTTAAAAATTCAGTTTAAATATCTAGGCATTGTAAAAATACAGGGGACATGCATGCAAGCCAAATACCAAAGGTCTGCTGTGCAACTTGGTTGTGCATGTATTTTTAAAAATGTCTTTTTTTAAAAATATAAACTGGGCGCACACATGGACAGTCTCATAACAATTTGGCCTTTATACTGGCAGGTCAGAGGTTTGCAAGTTTGCATATGCCTGCTAGTGTGCCACATGCTGACCTACAACTGCATGCTCCATTTTAGTCTGGCTTTAAAATACTGTCCCAAATTATTCAAGAGATTCAAGTCTCCAATCCATGAGGCAAAAAAAATGAAGGGAAATAAAGAGCAGTAAAAAGATTCTCAATAGTTCATGTTGTAACTCTCTCACAAATACTATGCAATAGTTCACAGAATACAGTACAGTAGAGTCAACTTAGTTCTGTTAATCTCTGGAGATTTTATATAATAGAATGAAATATTTTCATACTAGGTCTTCTGGTTGGAATGGACCACTTCATTTGTGGGCATCTTTATAAAATTGTGCATCCAAATAAGCCTAAGAGCATTTCTTTATGGTGAGGCCCACTTGTTCCAATGAACTAGTACAGTAGAATCTACAGCTTGAACCTGCTATTAGACCATGTGTACATCTCAGTTGGCACCAAGGCAATTTATTACCAGTTAAATACATACAATGTACACAGTTCAGTCATACTGAGAGAGCAGGTACAAGATAGAACTGCAGCAACTCATAACTCTACATATAATCCCATCGGCACCAATATCACTGATTGGATCAAAAGCTCACATGCCACTCTGCTATGGTCCACAAACCCTTCTTTCCTTTACAGAAAGTAAATATTCTAACCCTTTTCTCTGAAAAGCTAGATTATAACCTAATCTATTAGAACACTACACAATTTACTCTAGCTAGTCATTTTCTTTTAATAAAGTAATACTTACTGTATCCCATTCCCTGAATGAAATATTTGAAAGCTTCTGCAAGCTTTGCAGGCTGTAAAAGGAAATGGAAGCTTATTGAATACAGTAATCACAGTACATGCTGTCTTATTCTCTCCTCTGGTTCTATTGAGTAGTGTCAGACATGTTAAAAATAAGTACACAACAGAAAATTCCCCAGTTCAGATTTTGTTCTCCTCCCACATTATATACCTACTATACATGAACATTCATGTGTAGCATGACTGAATAAACAATTTTCCAACTGACCTGAACCAGTCTCAAGTTTTGCTAACTCTGTTACTATAGCAGGAGGTTCAAAGTAACATTTGCCTCACAAAGCACCAAAGACTGTTTATGGAGGGCTGGTAACCATTATAGCAGTTTCTAGAACAATTCTAACTGAAGTTTTGGTGTGTTCTGCATTGAAAAGTTTTTCCTCAAATTTAGTAAGATTAGGCAAGCATAATTTAATAGACTGGTTTTGTCCTTGAACTGCTGCACTCACATGCACAAGAATATTTTCCTCTGATATCAGGCAAAACAATTAACTCAAGTAATAAAACAGAGGTGACAATTTAAATTGAACTTATGCAGGATTGTACTTTGCAGTACAGGCAACATCTTCTTTTATACCCCAAATCTACAGAATGACGACTTTTGTGGTTTACCTACATCACCAGGAAGAGCATAATAAGCTCTATGTTGTTATTCAACTTTCTTACTTAAGACTTTGCCATTCTAAACAAATTTTAAGAAGGTTAAATAAAAAGGGTATCTTTCTAGCACCCTTCTCTATCACTGATCACATTATACACTGTATGCAATGCTCATCTTTTTTCAGTTTAGTGGTTTAGAAATTCCAGTTTCTTCAGAGCAACAACATTTCATGCTTATATCTCCATTTGGCTCAAACTATAACAAAATATACACCCTACAAGTTAATGTATAGTTCACCTGTTTTAGTGAAGAGGCACTAGAAATACTATAGCGTACATAACCTGTTGCATTAGGAATCTTGGAATTTATGTCTAAATGTGTTTCAAAACATTGTTCATTTTGCTAAGATAGATCAGTGCATTTAAGAACAGACTAGTTATTTCCTGTCTCCCACCCTGAACTATAAACACAAAAAAAAACTAAACCACTTGACTTAATGATCCTCCATAAGCAGTAATCCACATTAATTTAGTGGTAAGCATGTTTCTACATTCCCCACTCCAGTTCAGGCTTGATTGGCAGAAATAACATCCCGTCCTAATCTTAATTTTGTGCTTGGCTGGCCTTTAGAGAAGAGAGATCAGGTGACTGAATGCCAACATTATTCATGAATAATCACTAGTCACTTGGCTTAACATTTGGAAACAAAGAATACCCTTCAGAATAGAGCCCATTTGGCACAATCGACAAAAACAGACTAGTGTAACAAGTCTGAAGAGCAGCCATGTTAGTCCATAACTTTAAACGAACAAGTAATCTTGTGTCACCTTAAAAACTAACAAAAATATGTATAGTAGGAACTTTTGAGGGCAAAACACACTTATTCAGATGAGCTTGAGTGGTTTGCCCACGAAAGCGCATGATTGATATTAATATCAATCTTACCTGGGAAACTTGAGGGAGACCACCACAGTCTGCCATCTACAAGAAAGTAAACAAAGGTAGGTCAGCATAAATGGTGGAACAGGAGTTCCTTTGAGTGCCAAGATCGTACCAAAGAAATACATTCAAGGTTCAGGTATGTGTCACTTCAAAGCACTTGAGGGAGACTTTTATTCTCATTGCAGATAGGAAAGCTTGAGTAGCAGGAAATATAAGGTTTTTAATAAAAAACAGTTACTCATTTTTGGTAACTGTTCGAGATGTGTTGCTTATATCTATTTCAATTAGGTGTGAACATGCTGCATACATAGCAGCCAGGAAATTTTCACTCTAGCTGCTATCCACCAGAACCCAATGGACTAGCACTGATGCAACGTCTTATGTATGAGACTGCCAACCCAACTGCCCCTCTGATCCTTCTTGCTGGCTACTCTGATAGTAGGGAAGCAGAAGGGGTATATGAAACAGATGAGAGCAACATGTTTTGAAGAACAGTTACAAAAGGTGAGTAACCATTTTTTCTTCAAGTGCCTGCTCATATCTATTCCAATTAGGTGACTCACAAACTTTACCCATGAGTAGGGGGTCAGAGTCAGAGGACCATGGAACTTGATTTGAGGACCGCAGAACCAAAGATCACATTCGGTCTTGAATGTTGCGCCAAAGGAGGTAGTTATGAAGGTATGCAAAGACCACATTGTGGCTCTGCAGATTTCCTGGAATACTACGTGAGCCAGGAAAGCCAACCAAGAAGCTTGTGCTCACATAGAAAGCATCAGGAGACGCAGCGGGAAGACCATGGGCCAGATCATAATACATGTGGACACGATCCAAGGAGGGATTTCCTGGGGTGAGATTGGCAGTCCTTTCACAATCTGCCACACCACAAAAAGCTATGAGGACTGCAAAAGGGCTTTTGTCTGGCTGATGTAGAAAGCGAGTGCGCAGTCTTTGTTCATGTGAGTTTTGGTGGGGTTAATGGTAGAACACATGGAGAAAAACATCCTGCCCAGTGTGGAAACGAGAAGGCTTTCAAAAGAAATGCCAGGTGATATCAAATCTGAACCTTGTCCTTACGGAAGGCTGTGTATGGGAGTTCTGGCATCAGGACATGAAGTTCTGATATCCAAACAGAAGTGATTGCAACTGGAAAGGCCACTTTCCATGAGAGGTAAAGCAGCGAACATGGGGGGGGAAGGGTGAGAGGGGAGACCCATGAGTGCAGAAAGGACCAGACTGAGGTCCTAAGCAGGGTCAGGACACCAAGCCAGAGGGTGAAGTTTGTCCATACCTTGGGGAGAGCCTACCTAGGGAGCTTGAGCAGCCAGACTCTCAGATGGAAAGCTGAGATTCCACTGGGGCACTTTAAGGGTATGTATAGACTGCATCCCTTTGTCAGCAGAGAGATGCAGATTAGTCAGGTTGACACTGCAAATGAGGCAGGGATTTAAATATCCTGCGCCTAATTTGTATAAAAATGGCCACTGCGTTTTATCGGCTCAGCGCTTTGTCAGCAAAAAGTGGCAGTCTAGAGGGGGATCTGTTGAGAAAGAAAGCCTTTTTCGACAGATCCTATAAACCTCCTTGCAGGAGGCTTCCTGCAGTGCTGAGGTGGAGGGGGAGGCGGTGGAAGCAGTATAACAGGATCTGATGTTGGAACTCTGAGCCACGTGCACAGGAGGGCCCGCTGGCAAAGGCTGTGCCCTGTGCATAGCCTATGTCTGTGTCAGGGCCTGAGCCGTTGACAGAGGTGATGCCATCCCCTCGAAGCTGGCACCGAGACTTCGGCATGGTGCTATCTGGAATCCTGTTCCCTCACCAACCCCGATGCTGGAGATGAAGTCAGTTCAATAAGGTCTCTTGTGATCTCAAAGGTATCCAACATCAAGGGTTCTGAAAGGTCCTCCACTGGGTGGGATCCCAGCATGGGTTGGACTACTGCCAACCCAACCTCAACGGGCTGTGTGCTCAGCCCACTGGTGCCACGTGCCCCGTCTGAGGGTGTACTGCCAACACATGCCTTAACTGAGACCTGCCCCTGCCAGGTCTCCATTTCTTTTGAGGCACTGAGGATTGATACCAGTATCGAGGTCTCTGCAGAGCCAGGGAAGCGCACACAAGTGGCTAGGTGCCGCGTACACCAAAGCCAGTGAACTCTGGGTTGTCGGTGTCAGGTCCAGTGCTGGGCAAAGAGCCGCCTCCATTAGGAGAATCTTCAGGCAGGACTCCACTTGGTACATGGCCTGAAGTCCCTGCAGATCTTGCAGGATTCTGACACATGGGCTTTGCGGGGATCCCCACAGGGCATACGCTTCGGGCACATGACACAGGGTGTGAAGCCTCAGGGCACAGGCATGTCCCGCTGCACATGATGGGGACGCAAAGTGAGCCCCGGTGCTGAAGTCAACTACCAACACAAACTACAGGAGAAAGAACAATTAACCAGAAAACACTAACCTACAGAATAGGAGAACTGCTAAGAGGTGCTTGCAAAGCATGTTCCAATAACCGTCTCAAGAGGTAAGAAGGAACTGAAGGGGTGGAGGGCCAGCAGGGGTATATATTAGCCAATATAGCAGTTCAACTCCTGGGGGGGCTCCCCTGCTGGAGCAATGGGTATTGCTAATGGAAAAAACTTCTGACACTGCGTGCACACCTACACAGAATGGACATGAGAAATCACTCTAAGAATTTATGATTGGGGAGAAAAGAGAACAGGATCAAATACAGGGAAATATTAAAAGCATTTCTGACTCCGAGCTATGCTGGAAAAGCAGCCCATAGTAAAAGAAAAAGGCTGCCGTATATGTAATGTTCTGATTTTCATGCACTGCCATATTTATTCTAGTTATCGCAACTTGTTTTCATGTTGCAGGAAGACCAGAATCTGCAAATAAAGTGAATGAGTTTACTTTTGCTGAAACTTTAAAGTTTCAAACATGAGTTCAACACCTACTGTATCAGTTGCAAAAGGTTTAAGTCAAGGTTCAGGAGTAATTAACCTGCATACCCGTTAAAGGAATTGGTCTAGAATCAAGATATCAAATCAGCATTCAAGTTGAATATATCAGACAGTGCAAGACTGGTACAGACACCTTGGAAACACTATCTAGCTCAGAAGTGGACACTATTTTTTGGTGAGGAGCCACTCCAAGATTTTGGAACATGCTCAGGGCCTCACTTTTCTGAGGAGATGCGGGGTCTAGGATGGAGGTGGATTACAGAAAGGTACATGGGGTAAGGGACTGGGGTGCAAGGGTGTGTGAGGTCAGAGGCAGTATGGGTGAAGGAGGAAGTTGTAACCTAGGTGAGCGATTGGGGTCAGGGAGGGAGTATAGGTGCAGGAGAGGATTCTGGTTTGGGAGGGAGTTGTGACCTGGGACAGAGGGGCGCAGAGTAAGGATGTTAAGGACTAACTGATAAGCAAATGCTTATTGAATAGTCAGTTGACTAGTCGATTCTCCCCCCTCTGCTGCCTCTATCATATATAAAGTACCCTACTCTGGAGCCATCATACAGTCAGCAAAGGGGGGGGGGGGGGAGAAAGGGGGTACTTCAAAGGGGCAGTGCCACATGAGGCCAGGGGTCAGCTCCGTGCAGCGCTGCTTTGAAACACCACAAAGCAGCAGTGCAGCATGGAGCCCACGGCTCGCTGCCTGCCTGCTGCAGCCCCAGACAACTTGAAAATGGACGCAACTCTCTGCTCTAGAAGGGAGGGGAAGGGAGAAGAGGTTTGTGTTGCCCATGTCTCTCACATTGTTTCCAGCCAACAGGAGCGGAGAGATTGGCTGGGGTCAGTTCCTATTGGCCAGTTTTTTCCAGCCAATGGGAGCTGAGGACTGGGAAGGAGGCAGGGAGATCACAGGAAGCTTACCTTTCCCTCCAGAGCATAGAGGCACTCTGAGCAGTCTTGAGTTTAAAACAGCGGTTACTGCGTGCCTGAGGGTCCCAGCAGGGGGGCCTGCAAGCTGGATCCAGTGGTTTGGCGGGCCAGATCTGGGCCACAAGAGATATCTTGTCCACCCTGATCTAGCTAATAGTTTGCCCGTGTGCCAGTCAGAACAATGCAAGTAGAATGTCTGCAGTTCAGTACTCCTTTAAGAATGTCTACAATGCATGTTGGGGTGGGTTTTCCCAATGCACATACACATCTGCACCACCTCTCCAAGCTAGTGCAAATAAAAATAGCAACATAACCATGGTAGCGCAGGAAGTGGTAGTGGCTGCATTACTGAGCCATGCCAAGTGCAAACCCACTGACAACCAGCATTTAGCTTTCTGCTAACTTCAGAGAGGCCGTGAATAGGTGTATACAAGCAGGCAAATCCTATCCCTAACTTGCAGTGCAGATAGTCTAAGACAACTGGGGACTCATCTACGTTGATATGTAGTTGGGAACTTCCGGGGTACAAATTGCAACACACACAAGAGTGCTGCTCTGTAATATTAACACACACTAGGTAATGTTCAGTTCACATGCTCAGTGCTCGCACAGGGGAATGACAGCATAAGACTTTGGATTACAGGCATGTGAATTACTGTACTCAAACTGTGGGATAGGGTATACTGAGCCTGAAACTTGTGCAGGACACGAAGCAGAATCTCAGCTCTTTACACGGGGCAACTCAGCTATCCTAGACATTGGCCTGTGATATTATCATGCTACTTGCTGTGGTCTTGGGTCCAAAATGTTTGTGGATACCTGGCCTGCTCTCAGAAAAAGAACAAAGCAATTGTACTATCTACATAACTGCTATTAGGGACCAGAACAAAGCTATTAAATCCAAATTTTAGGCTTCTGAGCATCAGCTACATCATTTTAATCTGGTAGGTCATTCCTTCAGTCAAAATTAAACAATATCTGTTTAGGATTTTGCACATTTGTCCCCATTCTCCTGTCTCAAGCCCTGTTAAAGTTTCAGGTTTGTACTGTTTTGCCAATCCAAAAATGACCATTCAACAGGTCAAAGCCCACGTCTAATAAATTTCACAATTGATTGAAGCCTGTTTTGTATATATGTATAATATTAGAATAGTTTTCATTTTACCTCTGATCTAGTTTGGCCTTGACAAGGCAATTAAGAGAAAGTTGTTTATTAATCACTTGTGATTAAACAGATTTGACAATGTCTGGCTACTGAAATCCAGCAGGAAATATAGTTACTATTATTCCTTTGATGCAAACAATTATTAGCAGGAACCTGACTAGCTTGTATTGCAGCAGCATTTTACATGGACAATACAGTTTATTTCACTAAAACTACCTCAATCCTGCCAAGTGCCAGTTTTAAAAATGCATTAGATAAATTAACAGCCAATATCATCCTCTGAATGTTTAGTTCAGGGTTTCAACCCCTGAAGTTCTGTATGTTCATGAAAAAATTTATACCTTAAAGCCATTTTTGTCTGCAAGTTTAAAGTACCGTGTACATGTGTCATATGTAACTAAAATGGTCTTGAATTTATGATCAGAAACTGAAAAGTATGTTTCTTATTCCTATTACCTTCAAGAGTGTGGTCTTTGTTGGGTCCAATTTAGAGTTGCACTCAACCTGTATGGAAAAAATAAAGAGTTAGCATCATATTATCATCTTTGAGACCATTATTTTGAGCTAATTAGTTCTTCACTATTCTCTTATTTACTATTTCTTAATTTTATTAATACCTTGTTCTTTGAAAGGGTTTGGTATACTCTAAAGATTACATTAAAAGCCTGGGAGGGGGTGTTAATGTAAAATATATTATTCAAGTTTCGCAATAATTGTCTATTATTCCCACATGTTTAACGAGTCCATTAGCAAAGAATTTGGAGAGTTATGTGCTTCAAACATTGTATGACATGATATACAGGATTTGTTGCAACTGATGGGCATGTGGTAGAATCCAGATGGTAAGCGGCCATATGGACAAGGAGTGTACATCCCAATTAAGGAACATTTGAAGTCATTCAGCCATCTAAGGCTAGCTACATCTACCAAAGTGACATGCTACTTCCAGAGTAAGCCAAAGAAAAACAAGCTGAGAACATGTTACAATACTGGCTATAGAAGAGAATATGAAGGAAAAACTTCAGTTCAGTTTTCCTCAACCAGCTCCTCATATGCCTAGCAGACCACTGTGGCTACTGTTCTATGGAGAGTTGCTATTAATGTTATCCAGACAAAGGCCTAGAAAGCTAAGAAGAGTGACAACTCTGTCGTGAAACATCTGAAAGGAAAAAGAGTAACAAATACAGAGGGTCAACAGCAGGAATCTTTCCTATTTGGGCTGTGACTTCTAAAATGCTAGCATAATTTCCTAGTTCACATATTAATACAAAGGAAAAGAATCTTCTTTAACCATGAAAGTCTGACTATACCTACCACAGCATCAACAGCAGGAGAACTGTCACCAACCACCAACAGTGAAGGGCATCTGCAGAGCAAAGAGGTACAAGATGGTGGTTTGATCTATGCTTTTCTATTCCTCAGGCCTAGCTTTTGCCAACTTCCTCTTTACTATGAATCAAAGGATCCTGACTCGGTTAAGTGAGTAGAAGCAAGGGATAGCATCTATTGTCCCAAAGATGTAACTCACTAGTTTTATTATTCCTGGAATCCTCTATACATCATTGACCAGCCATCATTTTCTTTACTTATCCCCTAGATTCTTATGCAGCGCTCCTTTTTCTAAAACAATTATCAATGAAATGGTTATTTTTGAAAAGGGTGGTATGAACTTGATAACAGAATTTACAAGCTTCTTGAAAGATAACTGTTTAATTTTCTTACTAGCTAATGAGCAAATTGTGTTTTCTTGTATTCTTTCAAAGTAAATAAGCTTTGGAAGAGCACTTACGCTTTTATTTCTCGCACATTTATATTTTTAATGTGCAAACCGCAAGGGTTTTTTGTTTGTTTTTGTAAGCAGAATAGGCTCCAAATTAAACCAATTATGTGCACTTTAAGCAAAGCAGCTTAAACCCTTTCAATTCAGGTTGCAGTCCATCATGGTTAAAAGTGAAAGCATTATCATCTTCTCCACTATTGAATCTCCACTTGGAAGTACTTTTGCATCATGGCCATGCTTGTGTTGTCACAAATCACAAGGGAAGCAAGAACTTAGATCTCTTTGCTCCTCCTTTTATGTTTTCAACAGAATTAGCAAAGAGGTCAGAAAACAGTCTTCACATTTTGAGAGTCACTTTGCATCTAACTCGCTAAGGGACTTCAACTTTAGAAGGCAGAACAAACTCTAAGAAAGTCCATGATGTGCAACAAGTTTTCAATCCCAAACGCCATAGATTTTGTACCCATAAGCAGCAGCATGTTTTAAGTCTATTGGAGGTTATTTTAATTACAAGCCTGGGAAATGTATTCAAGTCCTCAAAGTTATAGTACAATTTAGAGTATTTTGAATATACCCTCAGATCACACTATAACAGAGGACTTTAATACAACAACACTCAGATAGATCGACTAAATTAGTGTTTGATGTGCCACAGGGAGACACATTCAAGAGCAGTTTGTGAGCATCAAATTTATTAACCAATCAGGATGCTTTTATTATACTATTAAGCAAATGTAATTGGTAAGACTACTTGGCCATTTTATATAGCTATATCTCCTGTAATGCTGTTTAAAACAGGAATATCTAGTATTCTAATATCAATTCACACCCCTTTGTCTCTTGAGTAATACTGGTCACTAATTTGGCTCCTGACCCAATGAGGTCTGAGTTAAGGACCTAAAATCCCAGTGAATCAGTTAACTAGTTAAAGTGAGGTCAACCTAATATTTAACTACCGTAATTTAGCAAATATACTCCGCACTCGAATATATCCCATGTTTTTTTCTATTTCAGTAAAAAAAAAATCTTGCATACCCCACACACGAATATAACCCACGGGGTATACAAGACTTTTCTGTGCCGGAGGTATATTTACTGTGCGGCGGAGGGGAGGGGGGGAGGGCACGGGGTTAGCCACTCACTGCCCCAGGTTCCAGCACAGCTGCCAGCCTCCGGGCAGGGGAGCGCTCATCCCACAGGTTCCTCCGCAGGAAGGGGCAGGGGAGCAGGACCCACCAGCCTCCGGGCAGGGGAGCGCTCACCGCCTGGTTCCTGTGCAGCTACAGAAGGGGCAGAGGGATGAGCACTCCCCCACTCGGAGGCTGGTAGCCAGGAACCAGGGGATGAGCGCTCCCCGGCCCCTTCCTGCGGCTTCGCAGGAACCGGGGGAAATGAGTGCTTCCCCGCCCGGAGGCTGCGCAGCCACAGGAAGAGGCGACTCACTACCTGGTAAGTAAAAAAAATTCTGTATCCCCTGCACCCAAGTACACCCCGCTGGTTATATTAGCTAAATTACAGTAACTAAGTGGAATCCCAGGCTGGAGATTGATTGACTTTGACTCTCTCCCCCTCCCCCCAAATTAGAGCAGCCCCTGTCCGCTGTGGGCCTGGAATAGCCCCCTGCCCATGGCAGGTGGGGAGCTGCGCCTGCCCCCATCAGTTACCTGGAACTGGTATGCATTATCCATTTGTGGTGATGCTTACCGGTTAACATTTCACATCCCTACTCTGCATATCACTGCTCTAAAAACAGGCCCCGTCAAAAGCTTCCATGCCATTCATAGTTATTCAAACCTAGCACAGATTTACATTTTTCCAATTCATACAAACCAGTAATACTTACTGCAGAGTAACAACATTTATTCCAGGAACAGGTCGCTCAATCTCAAGATCTCTTCGACTGAATATTGAGAGAAAAAGCTTTATTGATACACTGGAATTCAGGTATTTATATCGGGGTAGGGAACCTAAGGCCCAGGGATCAGATACAGCCCCCAACTTGCCTGGATCTAGCCCCCAAGGCTCTCCCTCCCCGCATCAGGGAGCCTGAGTTGGTGCTCCAGTCCCCTCCCCCCTTCCCCACTAGAGCACACAACATCTACTAGCCTGGGCACCCCAAGGCTCTGGTGTATGAGGGGAATATAGAGAATGCTACCTCAGGGAGGGTTAAGGGGTTTTTTTTGTTTGTTTTTTTTGATGGCCCCCAACTGATTTTTCTGTGAGTCAGTGCCTCCCCTCGCCCCCCCCCCCCCCCCCCCCCGACCCAAAAAACGTTCCCTACCCCTGATTTATATGAACATCTACACAAGTTCCTTGGAGAAAAAGTATATAATTAAATGAAAGATTTAGATTTGTAGTTTTAATTTAACCAGCCACTGAAGTTAAAAATGACACTGTAGGCAGAGTCTTAAGATGACTGTTTGATAGAGTTAGGATTTCTAATACAGTTTTGCTCCACTGTTAGGGAGCATCTCTGCTGTATAAATGGTATTTGGTGTTTTTTTGGGTAATTGTTTTAACATGTTACATTCCACAGACTAAATGGAAAACAAAAAATATTACCTGTTGTACGAGTTGACAAAGAGATGAAGATTGGTTTGATTCATATCATTGACAATATGTTGGCGATAAGTATGGATCATATCATGATTGTTATGAATCTCTTCCTAGATTAAAACATAGTGTCATTTAGTATTAAGGTACTACTATGATAAATTGCATTGTAGCATTGCTTAATTACAGGGCATCCCTGCTATAAGTCGCCCCGGTATACATTGGTTCCACACTAGCATCATTGACACTTGTGGGAACTGTTTCATTTTATTTCCTCTCATTCCCTGCTCTTCCATCATGCAAGAAAGGACCAATTTGTGCAAACGGAATTCAGCTGCAGGAAAAAAAATTCTCCGCTTTACATCCTTTCGCTATACGTCCACTCTTCTGGACGTATAGTGGGGATGCCCTATACAAAGTAAATTAGACATATTAAAAACCCAACATCCTTTGAGAAGCTGGTTCCTCATTTCTGTTCTCAGACCATTGGTACCAATATCTACTTTTTGGGGCTGAAGTACTGCAAATTTTCTGGAATTCAGTTCCAGACTTACATGTGTTGATGTATGGTTTTATTAATTCAAGAAACTTAATCTTAAGATATTGCATGATTTGCAGTTTCCTTGTACAGTGTGGATGATCACCTGAAATCTACATCCTTTTTACAAACAAAGGATGCAAAGAAGAGTCACTGAAGACATGCAGAGCATTAAGGAACTACAGTTAAAACTGCTAAGACCCATTAAGAGCTAGACTGTTAAGAGTGCATTGGGTGAAACAAAACAAAAAAAACCCCAAAAAGTAGTAATGAGACCAAAATGGACATTCATTTTGAACATATACAAAACTGAGCTCAATCTTGCAAGAAAAAGTAGTAAAGTTTTAACGTCTTCAAAACTGCACTATATTTGAAAGTTAGTTTAATACTTTCTTGCTTGTATATAGCAAGACAGAGTATTTGATAAAATGCAGGCACAAAAGCGCTTCATTTGTACAGTAACTTTTTCCAGATTTATGACTTACTATGGTTCCAAAATACAGGAGAGCTCATAAGAAGCTAACACAAAAAGCTGTATTATACTATCAATTCTGCTTAAATATCATTGAGTCATCATGTTCTAACAATCAAATTAATTTCTTTGCCATAAGTGTATGCAGTATATGAAAGGCTACATACAAAATGTCAATGATAGGGCAAGCTGCACTTGAAAACCATTTTAATTTAAAATGTTTCTAACAGTTTGTGGTTCAGACAGAACTCAACTTTTGTGCTTTGTTTTCGATATTTTAAAATGGCACAAAAGTGCCAAGTTTCCAATGTCTGAGGGATGATACATTAGCATTGACAGGCTCAGTGCGTACACTTGTAATCCCAATATGTGGGAGACTGACACTGGCAAATCACTTGAGCTCAGGTTTTGGGCTGCAATGTGTTATACAGATGGGGTACCTAGTGCTACAGAGCCTGGCCACAGGTGCCTGAATGAACATACATGACGTGTTGGATTTAACCAAAAAAACCCGTAATCGATCAAGGTGACATCAGCATTCCCGATTAGAGCCTCAGCTTACCTTCCCAAAAAGATGTGAAATGACCATATCTGGCAGGGCATGCGCCCATCCTGAAATCTAAACAATGAGAGTTAAATGCGACATATTAAATGGCTTAATCAAAAAGGAGGATTTGTTAGCTAAAAGTAGATCTCTGCTTTCCCACGGTTAGGTCAGATATTTATACTAGTTAATAGCAATCATGTTCGAAGGCACTGCTAGAGCAAGTAGTAGGAACTAGGGATGTAAACGACTAGTCAAGTAGTCACTACAGGCAGTCCCTGGGTTATGTGGATCCGACTTATGTCGGATCCCTCCATACGAACAGGGTTTTTCTCGCCGCGGAGGAGGCGGGCGACGGGACCACCCAGACGCGCCGCGGTCCCGTTGCCTGCGTCCTCCACGGTGAGAAAAGCTGCTCCGCGTCTACCTGGTCTGCTGGGGGGGCCCGCTGGGGGAGACACGGAGCAAAGCCGCGTCTCCCTGATCTGCTGGGGTTGGGGGGGGGGGGGGGGGGGGCAGCTAGTACTAGAGAAAAACTACATTCAATTTTTAAACAGTTTGGTTTTTAACCTTTGAGTGAATCAGATGAGAGGACGCCAACAGCTCCCACATGGGCCATGTGGCAGTGAGAAGGAACTTGTAATGTGGTCACTTCACCCCACACTTTATCATCTTGATCAAAACTATGAAGTGAAAAGTGAAGAATGTATGTGGTATGGGCCAGTGGACGCTATTTTCAAATTCTCTAGCACTGGGCACATGGTGTGCACAGAAACCTCCCAGTGGAATATAGATAGGGATGATCACTTGGGGAAAGAAAAAAAAAGCTACATGCTGCTCTTGCTTGTACAATAAAGTTGATTAGCTGAGCTTACATTTGAAAATAGTTCTCTTCCCTCAGCAAAATCTCTGACAGTAAATTGGCAACTACAATAGAATGACACTACTGGGTACAGCTATTTTATCAATCCTGAAGGAAGTACTCTAGTTAAGTTCAAAAATTGAAAAAAGTAATTCCCCTTTAATATTTCAGCTACAATTTTAGTGAGGGAATACACACCGGAAAAGGCTTTGGCTAAACTTTGATGTGTCACTTTAAGAGCCCATTGTTCAAGTGAAAACCTTCACATGCAATCTTGAAGTTATTTATTTTAAACCAAGATTTTCTTTTACCTTAGTCGCTGCCCAGTCCATCCATCCTTCAGCACAAGGGTTTATATTTATGAGAACTAGCCCTTCCACCATTTCTGGATTGTTCAGCTGTAATTTAAGACATGACATGAACATGTAAGTAGCCAAATACATATTGTAAAACAGACTAACAGTAAAGTTTAAATTGGAGGGATAATCATTTTTGGGGAAGGCATTGGGAAGTCTAATTTTATGGTGTGAAAGATATGCAGCGAACTTGTGTCTTTACTCAAAAGTAATTTGGCTGGACAACTTTGGCAATGTTTAACTTCTCCACCTTAAATGTAAGGCAGACAATTCCAAACAACCACCCACAAAAATTAACTGGATAGAGCCCCAGGCTCAGAACAGATTTGATCTTTTGAATTAGCCATTCTTTAAAAAACTTGACTGCTTAAATAAGTGGGTATGGCAGGACAGAAGTATTTGCATAGACTACAGATGTCATGTAGATTAGCTTCAAGGCTTAAGAAAGCTCCATGAAACTTACAGCAAACCTAGTTAAGATGTAGGCACCAGCTCCAGTTCCCATTCCAATAACACTTTTCAGCCTACACAGAGCAGTTATGTGCAACAAAATGAAAGAGAAAGTGTCAGTAAAAGTGCACTGAAACAAACAAGTCCATCCAATCAGTTTTTCCCTTTTAGGTCACACCTACTACATGACAATTCATGTTTATTACAGAGCAGGTCTGCACTTTGTATAAACTGTCAAAACTGCATTGATTTCAATGGGGCTTCAATTATTTACACCATTGACAGATCTGTTCCTAGCAGTTAGCAAAGTAACTCAGTGCTCTCTTGGGTTTCAGCTAAAGAGTTATTCATGGGACCTTTGTCCATCTGTATTCCAGTGGAGTGCCAGTAACAGTTTTTTTTTTTTTTTTTTTTTTTTTAAATACACACACTATAGCTCACCAAGTATGTTTTTCTCATTTGTTCTTATTCTGGAAGGAGGTCAGCTGCCCGGAACACCAAGGTAATCTTTCTAGATACCTAGTGCCAAAACTTCTGAGCTTAATTTTAAAGAGCCTCTTATGACTACTGGACAACAGCTCAATCCCTCCCTCCCCCCAGTAGTGAAAGAGAAAAAGGCTGTTATGCCAGTTAACAAGCAACAAGTTACCAGAATACCCTAAATTTGTCTTACAAATTACTTTATCTCTTATAGGTATATGTTGAACAGTACCTATTTCAGTTCAAGGCAAAGTAAAGTATTTACAGCAATGGAGTCTTATTTTTTTAAAGTACAAAATATCAGCACAAGACAAACACCTTCGCAAAAATAAAGCATACAATCATATATATAGTTGCCCAGTATCTGTGCGTCTAACGCTGACGTACACGGCCACGCTCCATGGCCATGTACGTTAGCACCCTGCCCCCCTTCCCCTTCCGCCGTGGCACTCTGCGCCGCTCAGCTGGGCCCCAGCTGGAGGGGAAGGGGCGCTGATGTACACTGCCAGGGGCCGCGGCCATGTACATCACCGCCCCTCCTTTCCCTCCCCCGCTGGGCCCCGGCTGAGGGGCGCAGCACTCAGCCCAGCCGCCATGGCTGAGAGGGGAAGGGGGGCAGGCTGCTGACATACACAGCCAGGGGGTGGGGCCGTGTACAACACCGCCCCCTTTTCCCTCCTGCTGTAGCACTCAACTGAGTGCTGCGCCCCTCCGCCAGGGGAGTCAGCAGCGCAAGGGGCCATTTGGGCTCCCCCATGGCGGATGCGTAAGGGGGGGGCGGTGATGTACACAGCCCCACACCGTGGCTGTGTACATCACTGCCCCGCCCCCCTCCCTCGCGGCAGCCCAGCTGAACAGGCAGCACTCAGCTGAGCACCACGGCGGGAGGGACGGGGAAGACGGGGCAGGGAGAGATGGAGGGGAGAGAGAGGCAGGAGGAGGAAGAGAAGAGAAAGGGAGTGTGACAGGCAGGAGGGGGAGAAGAGAAAGAAAGACGGAGAGAGAGGCAGAGGAGAGCTGGGGGGCGGGAGGAGGCAGTAGGAGGAGAGCGAGCACGAGTGAGAGCGCTCAGGAGAGACGACTTGAAAATCCCATCTTATGACAGGCTAATTGGCTAGTACCTTAATAACAACAACAGCCACCTGACAAAACTGATGTAATATAGTCAGGGATATTAAGTGGAAAACCACAATGTGTATGTTTGATAAACATTTATCAGAATCCACATTAGTACAAGATACTGAAGCACTGAACATTCCTAGCATCTATCTTCTCAGATAGAGACAATATAAACTATTGACATATTAAATCACATTACATTTAAGAAAACTTTACCACCTTTGTGGTAGGGATAGAATAAGACAAAAGCAATTCTACCCAAGCTTCTGAAATAAACAGTCTACACTAGGAACAATTTAAACTAAAAAGTCTAGCCATTCACAAATCTGAACAAGCAATAACTGAATAAAACTTCTCAAAACAAGTAAGCGTCAAAATTATTTAGGAAAAAAAGACAAGTGCAATGTAGGGAGTAAGGCAGAAATAAGAGTATGAAGAACAGTGAAACTTCCTAAAAAATTAGAAAAACTAAAAAGCAGAATATGAACATGAGTTTACAAGCTGGACATTCTCCCACAAATCAGGTGATCTAGCTTATCTCTTCAGTACACCACATGCTGAAAGAACTGTCAGAACTGCACCAAGACTGAAATGGAGGCTGACATGATGAGTAAACAACTGTACTCACCCAAACTGTTTTAGTATCCCAGGGAGCATTTCAGCAAGCTGATCCATGGAGGGATACATATATCTACAGAAAAAAAGGTATAGATAAAATTTGGTAATTATCCATAGCAGCAGGCTTTCGTACAGTGGAGCAGAGTGGGACATTTAAGACTGAAGTTAAAAAAAATGCAGGTGTTACATCTACAACATTTTGTACTTCTGGTTCAATTCAGGCAAGGATCTGAAAGTGCTTTTACAAACAAATATTAAGCAGCCTCTGCACTGGTACAATGGAGAAGTCATCATTTGTAAATAGGGTAGAGTGATACCTTTGGGGCAGGGGGAAGAGGACTTGACATTTGTTTTCATTCCAATATGGAATCAAAGCCATGAGATTTTGCAACACACAACTTGGTAGCAAGGACATGGGAAACCCAAGTTCACATCCCTGCTCTGCCTGATTTGGAGCAAAGACACATCCCAGGCAAGCAATGTTCCCTGAAAGCCAAGCAGTTGAATGGCCGCCCAGGAGAGATTCAGGTTTATTCAGCTGATTAGCTGAGCGCCCACAGCATGTGTTTATTGGTGGTGCACATCTGCACATAAAATTTATTTCTCAAATGGATAGAAAAAATTATAGGGAACACTGGAAGCAAGTGTGTTAATCACGAGGCTACAGTAACCATCCTTCAACTTTGTAGTTGCAGCCATTCCACATTGTGGAAAATTAAGTACTCCTTGGGACTTACTGTTAGGACACATCTGGGCGCAGGAATTAAGTAGAAGCAGGATTTAATCCTGGACATCCCACATATCAGATGAATTTCTAAACACGAGGTTACTATGTATTCTAGGATGAGTCTCTCCTCCCTCCAACATCCCAACAGATGTGTTTTTGCAAAACATCGCAACGTCAACAAACTAAATATTTTTCTATTTAAAAAAAAAAAATGCAGTCTAGTCAAAAAAAGCTGACTACCAAATCTAAAGGTAGCTGATGTGCCGAATACCATTAGTGGTGGCAGGAGCTGTTATATCTACAGCTCTTGATTCGGTCTTGCTTACATGCTTCCGCAACAAGGAAACTAGTGCTTCAATTCTATGATGAAACAAATGCCCTTTTTAGAACTGAAATATAAGTTTTCTGCCAGGCATTCACATATCAAATTAATCTAACTATATGAGAGCACATGCACACTTTTTACAGGGCTCATTTACTGGGCTCAGTTTTCAGTCCTGCCAGTACTTTCCCATCTTGCAGAAGTGCTGCAAATTTTAATATTTGTGGCAGAAAGTACTTCTAAACACTTGCAGTGAAACTCCCCTATTGCCTCCTCCTCTCTCTCTCTCATAAGCAGGGCTCGACAAATAATACAATCTACTCGCTCGTGGTGAGTAGATTGTAACCTGGAAGAGCCGGGTTCAGGTGATCTACGCATGTGTAGAACGATCTGTGCATGCGCAGATCGCTGGGCAGCACAGCTGGCAAGCGGGGCTCGCTGCGGTTCGGCGAGCCCTGCTCATAAGCATGTTTCTTAAATGTCAGCAGGCAATGAACGGCCTATCAGTGAAGTTGCTCCTGGAGCATTACTCTGGCTGCATGGTTGCAATGTCACTGAAATGTGATCCACCATACCTCTGTACAGGAAAAGCAGACGGGCCAAATTTTAATATTACAAACTGGCCCATGAGGTTGCAATGCCACTCAAATATGGACAAGTTGCCTGAAACACAGGGACAACTAAACCAAATAGTGCTGTGACCTGGCATACAAAGCATTCCTGTATGGCAGCATGCAGGTGAGTCCACAGAACTATATCCCTGGTGGCACTGGCTCATGCCCCAATTAAGAGAGGGAAGACTTGCTGGCTGAGGGAGAACGGGGTCTCTGCAGGAGCAGGGACCAGGATGTGGTCTCTAGTAGGGAGGCAGATGCTAGATTTTGCCACCTAACCCCTCGAGCAAGAAATATCTGAACTGATACCATCCCAATCTCCACCCACTGTGGGCTACAATGTTAGCTTTTTTTTAGTAGTAGTATTTTGAAGTATTTCTACCAATATAATTTAAGAACATATGCTCAGGAGACAAACTAGCATTGGTGAAATATCTAATCCAGTGATCCTGACAGATTCAAGTGATATTCCCAATGGGCAACTCAAAGTGACAGCAAGCATCAAAAACAGATACTCCACCACACGAACAAATTGCATCTGTTTCCTAAACACTGTTGGCTGTGGTATGTGTAGGCATATTTCTTTGGCCAAACAGACCCTAAGAATTTTTGCAGCAATATCAGTTAGCATAATTTTTTTTAGGGGACCATATTTCTAAACTGGCAAAAGCACTAGTGTAGATATAGTTGAACCGGTGGGAACCAGTGTTCCCTCTGGATTTTCCATCCATGAGAAGAGTAAGTTTTGTCTTGTGCACCAATATTGAAGTTATGTGTGTTTGTTTGGATATGTGCAACCATTGCACCCACCAATTACTAACAAATATATATCACACCCACCCACCCAAATAGAAAGAGCAGACTAAAAATAACATCCCTATTTCCAGTGTCTTGTTCTACCCACTAAACCAGTGGTCTCCAACCTTTTTACACCTAAGATCACTTTTTAAATGACAGACCAAGCCAAGATCTACCTCCCCACCCCTTCCTTGAAGCCCTGCCCTCTCTATTCTCCTTCTTTCCATCACTTGCTATCCCCAATCCTTATACTGCTACTTTAAAAAAAAAATTCCGACCATTCCTCGCAGCTACTCACCTGTGCTGTTGCTCGGTGAGTAGCTGCTCCTCAAATGAGGAAATCTAATGTAAATGTACTGCGTAGGCACGCAGTTCAGAGAGGGCTCAAGAGCTATTCTTAGAGCCTCCGAGATCTACCGGTAGATCGCCATCTACTGGTTGGTGACCATGGCACTAAACCATACTCTCTCCACTTCTCCCTGAAACAGTGCCCCTTAAGGAATGCACTTTAGAATGGTATAATGAAAGGCCATTCTTTCTAGGCAATTTAAATATTGCTTTTAGCCATCTTGATTACTTAGCAGGCTTGATTCTATTCTGATTTTAAAGCTTTTCTGTTTGTAAAAATGCAAGTCTTATAAAAAACAATCACTCGCAAACCAGGTCTGTAATCTAAATCTTAACATGGGATTTCTGAATTTAAATTCAGTAATATTCATGAAGGGAAGTTCCCTGTGAGCCCCTGGCACAGCAGGTCAGTGCTCGCCTCTCCCCGCCCACGGGCTGCCCTACACCCCACACTAGGGATGTTAAATTTAGTTTAATCAATTAATCGACTAGTCAATAAGTGGGGGAGCCTCAGCAGGCTTAGCTGCCGACTCCGGGAACTAACTCCGCTGCGGCTCTGCCTTTTAAATGTATTAAGAGTCGGGAGGGACCCAGCGTGAGCTGAGACAGATGATTCCTGGCTTGTGCCTGGTCACCACTACCCCCTGCCTCCTCTCTCTCTCCCTCCTCCCTCCCCCCCCCCCGCAGAGACAGTGCTGGGGGGTGGGGTGGGAGGGAATCAGCTTTTAAGGGCAATCCAATCTTATTTGGCCAAAACATTGCATATATACTTTGGTCAAGATGATCCTTTTAGATGTCAGCAGGCTTTATTAGTACAAAGACTTACATTGAGCAGGATACACAAAGGATTTCCAGCAGGGCTACAAGACCATACTCAGAAGTTAACAGCTTAAGATGTATAAGGCATCCTATTACGGAACTATTTTTGTTAATATTGAACAAATTGGATTTTCTATTTAGCACTAGCTACAGGACTATAATGGATTTCTATGTAGCACTAGCATTTTAGTTTATCAACTCTTCACTAGTACTTCTGCTGTTTTACCCCTTAAAAAGTAATTGATCTCAGATTTTGTGGAGTACTTAAAACAATGTAGGTATTTAACACACTGTATATACTCTAAGATTTCATTTTATGTTTGTGCTTTGGATAGATATAGCTATGAGGGAACAAGATATAGCTCTACTGCAACTGTAAGAATAAGGAGCTAGAAAGCATTCTTTAGAGATGAAATTAGTCAATCCATAATTTAAAGTGACCAAAGCAGATTCCTTCAAGAGCTACCTTGGGAGTGTTGTCTCATTACAGTTCTAAGAAAAAAAACAGTGTATTTGAGGACCCAGATTTTGATCTCACCTGATTACTGAAGTGGAGAGTCTAAAAGCATAATGGAGTTCAGAACATACAAAAGGTTTCCACACTTGTTTAAATAAAATTGCACATCAAGGATATTTTTTGATCAATTAATAAGACAACCCTGCAAGCACCAGCTCCAACTCACCCAGCTGGGAAAGATGCAGCTCCATCGTGTTGACCTGGTGCATCCACATGACAGACTGCAAAGTGGTGTGTTATTTCCTGCATATCTTCAAAGTTGAAGAGGGGGTTGAAGCAGGTTTTGTCTTTAAGAAAGAGGGAGGGGGAGAGGGAAGAAAGAATGTAATGGTCATTACATTAGAAGGAATGTTTATATAATCTAGCGATTACAAAAAATTGCAATTTGAGAGTTTGTATAATGTTAGTCTATGTTTATTTGCCAAGATCTAATTTCAGTAACTTGCAATATGGTTCAAGTATCAGAGGGGTAGCCATGTTAGTCTGAATCTGCAAAAGCGGCGAGGAGTCCTGTGGCACCTTATAGACTAACTGAAGTGTTGGAGCATAAGCTTTCGTGGGCAAAGACCCACTTCGTCAGATGCATCTGACGAAGTGGGTCTTTGCCCACGAAAGCTTATGATCCAATATGGTTCAACAAGCTCCACTTTGTTACATTCTTGTGGAACTGGCAACTCTATTGCTAAGGGGATTAACAAAATGCAGCTTTAAAGTAATAAAGCAAGTTAATACCATTTAAATGCTTTGAGACAGAAAACTGAACAGTTTCTCCTGGAAATTTTTCCATTTAAGTAGTTAACATTCTGGGAATGGTGGTCAAAATTCCTGGCAGACCAAAAATCAAGGAAATGCCCTCGACATGAAAGAGAAACTAGGAAGTATTTATCCCAGGATTTCGCTTTTAAGGCAGCTTCCATTTTACTTGGCTTTGGTCAGAGTTAGAAAATGAAAAAAGCAAAAAGAAGCAAATCTGAAGAGGTGGAGCTGACATGCAAATCTTTTTTGTAGTGTTTGTCTGTCTCCTATTATAGCTACAAGCAGAATATGTTTAAAATGAAAAAAAGTTTGACAAGAATATTTTCAAGCAGATTAGGTCCAAAATTTAGGCTTATTTTGAAAAAATGAGAAGGTCATTTAAGTTTTCAGAAGCTTTTTACATTCAGAAGGAAATAAACCTGAACATTTGCCCTATTGCACGAAGGTAAGACCCAGACAGTAAAAACCTATTTACAACGTTCAACATGAAAAGCAATTCACAAATTAGGCAAATGAACCACAAATGCATAATTTTTACATTTTTCTATTGTTACTTACTTTAACAAAGTTAAACATTGTTATGCTACACACCCCATTAATATCACCTATAAGAGTATTTTAATATAATGTGATAAAATAGAACTTTAATAGCAACACCAGGTTTTCCTTCCCCCCTACAAATAAATCTTATAATCAACAATTGTGAAAGCCCAGAGACCTATACCTAATCCATGGAAAAAACAAAATGAAGTATACGGAAGCTTCTATCACACCACTGAAGAAATAAGTTACAGTATGCTTGCTGATGGAAAAAGTAAACTCTTCAGGGCAGGGACTGTGACTTTCTATGTGTTTACATAGCATGTAGCACAATGGACCCCTAATCCTAATTATGATAGACCTCTGGAGGGCACTAAGGAAAGAAATGCTACTTGTGGAATGACAGTGGCCAAAACCCATTTGGTATTAGATCTTGACTCTTTGTAGCATTGGAATGAATGAATTGCAGCTTGCAGCTGTACAAGATTATGCTATGCAGCACTGAGAGGAAAGCTTCACACTTTACACTGACACCAGTTAATTGTCTACAGATTTATTTTGGTTTTAATGTAGAGAGTTCTAGACACCTTGACACACTAAGGGAATGTTTAGACTACATGCCTCTGCCGACAGAGGCATGTAAAATAGTCTACTCCACATGGTCAATGAAGCAGGGATTTAAATTTCCCCGGCTTCATTAAAATAAAAATGGCCACCACACTGTGCTTAGCTGATTGTCGGCACAGCGCGGCAGTCAAGACTCGGATCGGTCGACAGGGGAAGCCTTTGTCGACCGCTCCTGTAAGCCTTGTTTCATGAGGCATAAGGGAGCAGTCGACAAAGGCTTCCCCTGTCGACCGATCCACATCTTGACTGCCGTGCTGTGCCAACAATCAGCTGAGCCAGCACAGAGCAGGAGCCATTTTTATTTTAATGAAGCCAGGGATATTTAAATCCCCGCTTTACTGACTATGTCGAGTAGCCTATTTTACATGCCTCTGTCGGCAGAGGCATGCAGTCTAGACATACCCATAGCTACTACAGAAAAACCCTCAACAACTAAGACAATCATTCAAAAAGCAATCTTCTACATATATCTTTCCACCCTTTTGTCATTTGGCAAAACATACGCTTTGCCTTCTTCAAAGTGCCCATTAAACACGTTGCAGCAGCTCACTTGAAAGGTTCCCAGGTATAGTCTATTTGGCACAGAGCTTTCACATGTTGTCTAGATTTAATTTATATATAGAGTATAAATCCTTGTATCAAGGAAAAAAATCTACTTAGAACTCAAGCCATTTAGTGCCTTAAAAGGGTATTAAGGAAGTCATGTATATTAGAGACAAGAATAGCTCCACACATGCTTGATGCCCTTTATCTCAGTAGAAAGCATGTCACAAGGCAACACTTTCTACGCAGTAGATCTGCCTGCATTCCGCCTCATCACCCTTTTCCAGCCTGACAGCTAAGTAGCTCATGTCTACCTTCAAGAATTAACTTGGGCCCTGGCTCATCAATACGTCCATGTTGGTTTGTTGCATAAAATGGCTCACAATGAAGTATGGGATGCAGCAAAGAACAATAGGGAGCAACCTGCTCCGTGCAGCAGTTTACTGATCTGCCACACCAGGATCCTAATTTTACACCCAAAGAGGATGTGCTGCAAAGGCTATAAATTAAAGAACCACAAAGTGACTAGCTGTTGCAGCTTGCCATCAGGGTGATGTTGCATGAAAGATCACACTTACGATTCAATCCAATATCATGGTAGGTTAAGATGGCAGGCCTGTTTCCTTTGGGAGTCCCATACATAGTAACATGGACAGAACCATGCAGAGTCTCAACATCTTGCTCCTGCAAATAAGAAACAAAATCAATTACTTATTTAAATGCTCCACTAAAACATCACCAGATCTTCTGAATCATTCACATCCAGTAGAATTCAAACATTCAACGTGAAAGGAAAAACCTCAAGAAACTCACAGAAATATTAAGACTCATGATACAGACACCAAGCTCACGGTCATTTTTATTTTATGGGACAGACGTGTGTCTATAGATGTGTTTTAAATATCAGACTGAATATGATAAGGGGAAGGGGCATAAAATTTGCTGCTCCTGTAGGCCAAATTATTGCATACATGGAAGGCCTCTGATAGGGGCCTATCTTTCTCATTAAGCAGATATCAGTAGCTGTAGAAGTTGTGGCTCAACCATGTCCTAATGCCCAACATCTGCATGGATTAAAAAAAATAAGTTTGAAGTTTGCCAACTGATCTCTTTTCTACACTTTACCCTTAAGACCATGCATATTAAATTCTCAACTAAGTCTTATGAGAATAAGTCATAAGCTTTATGTTGTAAGTATCCAAAAAAAAGTGGTGGGAGTATAGAAATTTGTGAAATATTTTATTCACACTAATGGTCTACAGCATAACCAACTTAATGCTTACCTACTGATATGGACTTGAAAACATCATGAATATGTAGTATAAGTCATTCAATCTCCCTACACCTATGCAGTTAATATCAACTACAAGGGGGTAGGAATTAGGGATGTGAACGTTTAACTGGTTAGCATCACCCTTATCAGATAACACTTACCAGTTACAGTAAGCCAGATTATAGTTAACCAGCAGGGGATAGAGCAGTCCTCTATCTGCTTCTGGCAGAGGGCTGCTCCAGCCCTTCTGGACCCACCGTGGGCAGAGCACGCTCCATGTGGGATGGACCAACCCCTGCCCACAGTGTGCCCTGCCCAGCATGCCAAAGCCAAGGGTGCTCCAGCATGGCTGGAGCAGCCCCAGCCCTTGGAGGAAGGGGGGCACTCCAGTCCAGACAGGCTGGAGAAGCTCTCCTGCTTACCCCCATTTAATCAGTTAAGTGATTAATTGGGAGGAATGCAAGCCAAAATAGAGAAATAACTTCACTAGATACTTAACCTAAATACATTCAGGTAGGTAGAGCCTGATAAAACTTCAGATATTTAAGGAACTACCTGAAACAATCTCCAAGAACTCCGAGAATAAGCAAGGCTTGCATAGAGACAGAGAAGAGCAAACACAGAACTCTTAAAAAGGGTAACAAAGACCTGAGAAATTAAAGACCAGTCAGATTAATTTTGATACCGAGAAAGATACTGGAACAAGTTACTAGGTAAGAGGGGTGTTAAATTTCGATTAATCAGCTAATTGAGTAGTCAATGTATTTCCATCGACTACTCAAATAGTCGGGGAGGGGGGGTGCTTGCTATCCTGCAGTGCCTCTGCCTTTGAAATATACAAGAGCCATAGGTGCTTCTTGTACATTTCAAATGGAGAAGTGCAGCAGTCGTGACCCATGTGAACAGGGACTGTCGGTCTCCACTCGTGCGGGTTCCCCCACTGTGCCTCCCCTGCCCATCCCCCGCAGAGATGGCGCTGAGAGCAACTGGCTTTTAAGTCAGCTCCCGCAACACAAGTTCCTGCTCTCCGCCCTCCCTGCTTGGAGCCTTTGATACAGAGGCAGCAAGGGAGGGGGAGCAACTAGTTGAGTAGTGACTCGACTACCCGATAAGCCTAGGCTTATCAGGTAGTCAACTAGACACTTACATCCCTGCTAGGCAATCAGTTTATAAGCATCTAGGGAATATTAGCATTAAGGAATAGCCAACAACTAATGCCAAACCAACCTACTTTGCTTTTTTGACAGCATTACTGGCTTAATGGATGGGGAAGTGGAGACATTTTTATTTTAATCAAGGCTTTTGACAGTCCCACCATAATATTCCCATATGTGAAGTAGGAATCTAGATGAAATTATGAGGTTGGTGCACAACTGGTTGTAAGACTACTCCAATAATAGTTATCAATTGCTTACTGTCCCAACTGCGAGGACACATCTACTAACATCCAACAGAGGTCAGTCCTAGGTCTGGTACTATTGAATATTTTCATTAATGACTTGATTAATGGAATGGAATGTATGATTATAAAAACTGCTAGTGACACAAACCTAAATGGTATTGCAAGCACTTTTGAGGACAGACTAGAAGTCAAAATTATCTTGACAAATTGGTGTGAAATCAACAGGATACAATTCATTAAAAACAAGTGCAAAGTACTTGACTTAAGAAAGAAAAAATAGTTAAATCCACAATTACAACATGGGGATAAGTGCTAAGGGAGGATGACTGCTGAGAAGACTGCAGGACTATAATGGATTTCATATTGATTAAGAGTCAGCAACGTGATTCAGTTTGCCTTTAAGACATCAGCAGTAATGGTCTTACTCTGCTCTACAGATCTGCTTAACTCTGTACAATTCTGGATGCCACACTTAAAAATGTGGACAAACTGAGTTCAGAGAGGAGAAAGAAAAAAAAAAAAGAAGAAAGGTTTAGCAAACCTGATCTATAAAGGCTGAAAAGCTATGCATGCCTTTTTTAAACCTCCCGCCCCCCCAGAATGTTATAAAGCAGTGGTTCCCAAACTTTTTGGCATCATGCCCCCTTTCTGATTTTTGAGAAACCCTCACGCTCCTCCCTCCCCCCCCCCCCCAACAGCAGCAAAACTCCTCCCCCCTCAACAAAAGGAACTGACCAAATCCGAAAAACAAAAATAGCAGCAAAACTTTGGGGAGTTGGGGGGATTAATGGAAGGGGCTGGATCACCTCATGCCCCCCCACCCCAGAATTTCTTGGGAACCCATGTTATAAAGGGACCCGACAACCCATCACATACATTAAGGGCTATTATCAATAAGAATGATCAGTGGTTCTCCTTCATCACGACGGGAGGTAAGAAATAAGATAGCCATGCTGGGTCAATGACAGTGGCCAATGCTGGATGCCCCAGAGGAAATAAACATAACATGTAATCAGGTGATCTATCCATAGTCACTCCTTCCCAACCACTGGTAAACAAAGGCGAGGAACACTATCCCTGCTGATCGTGGCTAATAGCCATTGATGGACCTATCCTCCATGAATTTATCTAGGTTTTTTTTTTTTTTTTTTTTAAACCGTGTTATATTTGTGGCCTTCACAACTTCTGTCAAAGGGTTCTAAGTGTTGACCATGTTGTGTGGAAAAAATAAATAAATTCATTTTGTTTAACCTGCTACCTATTAATTTCATTTAGTGACCTCTAGTTCTTGTATTAAAGTGGTGCTATTTATTCCTTCTCACTTTTTCTACACCAGTTATGATTTTATAAGACTCCATGTACATTTCCCCCCACTGGGGACCAGGGTCAGATTAAGGAGGGGGAGCTAACCGGGCAGCTGCCCGGGGCGCCAACCTATGAAGGGCGCTGGATTAAAGTGGTAAGGGGCGCCATGCGCCTGGGGCCGCGCATGTGCCATGCACCCGCAGCAAGGTTGCATATGCACTGCGTGCCTGCTGCCCAGGGCATAACTATGGCTCGGTCCGGCACTGCTGGGGACTCTTGTACATTTCAAAGCTGGCATGCCCACCTGCAGACTGGAGACAGCAGGACTTCTCACTGGCCCTGGGCTGCACTTGGAGTTCCTCATTCCGCCTTTGAAATGTACAAGCACCCCAGCAATGCTATCCCATCACTGTACTATAGTATACAGGCCCTCAATGTTTTGGCACCTGACCACCTCCAGGTATGCAAGGCATGCCCTTTAAAGCACAACTCTTTTAAAAAGGAATATTTTCGAAGTAGCTTTGTTTCTCTCAAATGAAAGAGGAATTGTCACAGTAAGAGAACAGCCTAGAGTATCTTATGTATTTGATGTATATGTAATACAAACACAAAGAAATTAATATATACCCATGCCTTTGCAGTATTTTACTCAAATATTAGGTAAAAAATAAACCTTCCCCTTTAATTCATAACTCAGTTATTTGTTATTAAATTCAACAGTACACCTGACAGCTAAAGTTATAAGCAGAATTGACAAATTTTGGCATTAAGTTTCTCTTTTTAGTTGCATTCATGCACATTTTTGGGTAAATCTGCACCAAAAATGCCCAGACCAGACCACAAACACCACCAAGTGAGCTTGGCTAACACTATCTGAGCAATGTTCAATGTCACACTAACATTCAGTATCAAAAGTCTTTGTACACCTCTCCATTCTCAATACTTGCTGCATTATTTATTAGGTAAGCAGTGTCTGCCACATCCAGCACCATTTTTTAGACACAACAGCGTGATATAAATCCAAAAATTCACAGGCAGAAACAAGTAGCAGCTTTTAGTTTGACTCTAGAAAACTGGGTCATGAACACAAGCTACTATTTCTCTGTGTAAGCTCACTGCTCCCATAATGCTCCAGATTTAAACAAACAAACAAAAAAAAACCACCCCACTAAAATGAACTAATTCAGGAGAACATCAATCTTAAATAGGATTTGTGTACGGGCTGACCCGAAGAAATACCTATTCAATACAGTTTAGATAACTACCAATGGGGAAAATGTAACTCTACTGTACATAATACAAAACATATCTGTTGAAGAAAAAGCCACTTAAATACAGCTAAGCCAAATTAATTTTTGGATGCTTGTTAAATGTCACTTACACTGGTAGTAGAACTCCAAACCAAACTACTTCAGATAAGAAAGTTCAAAAGCTTTTATCTCAAAGTATCTAATTCTACAGTGGGGTGACATGGGAGCCATACCCATATTTTTTTCTGAAAAGTAGAGTTTGAAGAAGCTTCTACTAAAACTTGGAAGGCATGTAAAGGCTTTAAAATAGCACTTTTTCTTCCAATGGGAATAAGGGCTACTTCGTTATACCATGACACATTAATTAATTAGTTTTTGTACCTCAAGCCTGAATTCTATCAACATCTGTCAGACTTGTAATTTACTGGAAATTAAGCAGTTGTCACACTAAAAATAAATTACATATACACGAACTACATAAAATATTCTAGGCTTTTCTCTTCCTGTGTAACCAATCCTTTTTAGTGTTACACACATGCATATGACTGTATAGAAAATAAGCCACAAACTATAACATTTATGGACTTAGCACATGTGAATACCAGGAAGGAGATATGCTATTTAGAATATTGTAGACCATGATAAGCTCACATATCCATTCTCTCTCTAAAATAGAAAATGGTTGTAGGGTATGAGATACTTACTACTTGGTGGCTGCTGTAAATATTCTCTCCAGTGGCAATCACTAGCCTCCCTTCATAAGCATCTACATTTAGAACTTAAATATTTTTTCTCATTTCATCTATTTGATAGAAAGATCTTTAGACTTAAGTTATACAAAGGCACTGAAATTTAACCCGTACAACCCACTGACCCTTCACTCTTCCTGTTCATCCAATCTAGCATGTGTCTTAACTTCAACCGCCAATATCAAATTATTTCTGGTTAAATCACATTTAGGATACAGAAACAAAAGGTTCTAACAGCTGATGTGAATAAGACTGCTTCTTTAACAAACGGTGTGATTCTTCAGTCTTATTAAGAGAAGACATGGATTTTAAGTGGTTTAAGGCTACTTTCCCAACAAGAGTTTAATCGAGAGTTCCAGAAATTCTCATATCCCTGGCCAAATCAAACCAGTTTCCTTAATTATGTAAAGCTAACTATTTCACATCTCCACTGATCCCATTACAGATCCAGAGACCTGTCTGTATGATGTGGAGGATGGAGTGTTTTAAACTACAGAGCACCAAAAACAGATGGCAGCACATCCCAATCAACGTCAACGTTATATTAAGAGGCTCTTTACTGACCGATCTGTATTAAAACTCTGTCTTGGAAAAAAAAATCCAAGGTATACTAATCCGATAGAAGGATAAAGACAAACATGCCATCTGTCCTTACATCTCTTGCTTTAAAAAAGGCACATCACTACTCAATGTCCAATAAAAAAATAAATAAATCAGAAAGTTACAGGAGAATATTCTATATAAATTCAATGAGAAAAGACGTCTTAGTTTGAAAAAATTAAAGCATTTTAAAATAGACATTTTTTTCAACTGACATTCTCTGTCTAGTCAAAGTTAGAGGAATGAAAGCAAATTTGTACATTGATAGCATGCAGAGAAGTACATTTCCTCTTCTCTAAAACTACTAAAGAAGGGGGGAGGGGGCTAAGCTGAATGTTTAATAGGCAGACCTTTGTTTATTATTTAAGCTATGTAATATGCATTCAGGACAACTGTAGGTACTAAAAATAAAATCATTTGCTTAAAACCATATATTTGGTGCTTTAACTCAAAATAGTGCTATATCAACACTATTTGAAAGCTTATATGCTTATACTTAATCCGCTATTCTTTTCAAGAGCTTTTATTCTGATGTATTTAAAATGTTCCATTCCCTCACCATGCACACTATGTTTCTCTCCTTCAAGTAGTTCTAGGGAAGCAGCTTTCCAGCTTTTATTTTTTAAGCTAAGAAAAGAGGCTTAAACATATGTAAACTGTATTCTCTTGGATGACTGAAATTAAATAGAGCATAGTTTGTAAATGTGACTTTAAATTTTCATTCTATTTCTCTATTGATTTTTTTGAAGTACTTTTACTTCTAATGTAGTACTCATTGTTTGGTTCTCTAATTGCAGGGTGATGGTGATTAAACAGTTTTCACTGATTTTTTTTTTTAAATTGTGGTGACCATCTTTATTTATGTTTAGTTGTGTAAAAGCTTGTTCAAAGTTTAAAAATAGGGTCCAAATTTCAATTGACAGGATGTGTGTTCAACTCCATGCACCTAATATGGATTTCAGTGATGTGGAGCACCAGAGTCTTCCATAGCAATTGTAGTTGATCATCTCAGAGTAAGACCATTTAGAACACATGCTATTAATACCATCTAGATGACATATTGGTACTTTGCTGCAGGCACTCTAGTTCTGGCTAGAGATAGTGTTTCTGTGTATCTTGGCAAAATAATATAACACATTTGCTAATCAGGATGTGAACTATCTCCCTTCACGAATCCATTTGGGACAACATAGCTATGGGGTAGATACAAATACTGAAAAAAGGCAGGCCCTTGTCAATTTATGACATGGTGCTCTTTGTAAGCGGATTAGAGGGGCCTGAGGCAACCATCACTTTACCAGTGAACAATAATGGCCAACAGCCATGGAGTTTTAAGAAACAATTGTAACACATCTCTGCTGCCAAGAGAGCATAGTGCAGCAGAAACAGTTGCTTTCAATTATTTGGGAAATTATGACAAATGTCTAAGTACATAAGGATTGTTAGGTCCTAATTTATTGAGATAAAACTAAAAAGTCTGTTCTATTCTGCATCAGTTTTGGCACACGGATGTTAACTATCATGTTTTTATGTAAACGCGTAACCACTTCAGATTTTAGCAATTACAAGTTTACATGCCAGGGAGGGAGGTGGGGAGCCAGTGCTCTTGGGGAACCAGCTTTAAGCCATCATGAGCACTAGCTCCTGCCTACTCCCTGCCCCAAATACACACACTATGCCTCTGATGAGGCAGCAGCATAGGGGGCAGGTAGCTCTGCGGGAGCTGACAGACAGGGCATCAGCTCCCACCTCTTCTCCTTCCCTTGTTGCCTCTGATACGCTCATCTCCCTCCCTCCACCCCCGGCAGCTGCCTCTAATAGAGGCAGCTCTCTGGAGATCTAGCTTAAAAGTTGACTCTGATACAGGGGCAGCAGAGGGGCTGAATGTTACCATGACTGTTAACAGATGAGCCCAGGTTCATTGGTTAACCATGTACCCGGGTACATATTCATATCCCTAGTCCATAGAAGTTTCCATCAACTGGAAATAGTAAGTCACTAACAGAAATATTTTAGATAGCCCCATACAATTTTGAATACTCCTAATCTTATGATTTAAGATAGGCACCCAAATCCATAGTTCTGGGGAGAAAAAAATTCAGTCTATGTATTTCACGCCAGAGGTACTGATCAGTTTAACTCTCATTAGCATTTGACTTTGGGAAACTTAGCATCTCTTGGGAAACAAAAGTCAGGCCACTAATTTAAATGTATAATTTTAAGTAAAAAATAGCACATGCTGCCAGTTTTATCACTAGCAATTCAACATGCTACTCAATATGGCAGGTGTCTTAGGGCAAAGCAAAAAGAAAGAAAAATCACAAAGCCAGATTTGACAAAGTTATTGTTGGCTAAATGACATTTTTGGACCCAAGCCCATTGGTCTGGACTTGTGGCTTGTAAACTACAATAAATATGATTCTTGCAGTTAAGAGTCTACTTCAATTTATAAACCAAGCAAATCTGAAGTCAGTCAGAAGCGACAGAACACAAAAGGTCATTGCTAGTCATATTTAGGGATATTAGCAAACATGTTTTTAGGTAAACGTGGAACCACTGATTTTTTCAGCAGTTACATGTTTACGTGGGGGAGGGGGAGAGGAAGGGTGGAAGAAGGAAGACGGGCAGGAGCCAGTGCTCTCAGGTAGCCAGCTTTTAAGCCAGCTCCTGGTGAGCACCGGCTCCTACCTGCTCCCCTCCACTTTCCCCCCACTGCCTATATCAGAGCAGTACAACAGGAGGATGAAAGCTGGCTCCCTGCATGTACAAGTTCACATGGAGCCACCTGCCCCTGTTATGCAACAGCCTTATAAGTAGCCCTATCTGATTATCTTTGCATAGTTTATAAGAACATCATGTGAAACTCTAGCAAATGTTTTACTAGGTATATCCAATCTACTGCTTCCCTCTTATCCACAAGACTTGTTATCCAATCAAAAAAAGCTATCAGATTGATTTGACATTTATTCTTTACAAATCCATGTTGACAGTTACTTATCACCTTATTATCTTCCAGATGTTTGCAAAGGGGTGCTTTTATTATTTGCTCCATTATCTTTCCTGGCACAGAAAGTAAACTCACTGGTCTATAGTTTTCTGCATTCTCCTTATTTTTCATTTTATAGATGGGTATTATATTTGCTCCCTTCCAGTCTTGTGGAATCACTCCCATCTTCCATGACTTTTCAAAGAGGATAGCTAGTGGCTCAGATATTTCTTCAATCTGCTCCTTAACTATTCTGGAGCATTTCATCAGGCTCTGGTGACTTGAAGAAATCTAACTTTTCTAAGTAATTTTTAACTTGTTCTTTTCCTATTTTAACTTCTGAACCTACCTCCTTTTCTCCAGCATTCACTATGCTAGGCTTCCAATCACCCACCTTCTTGGTGAAAACAGAAACAAAAGTCATTAAGCACTTCTGTCATTTCCACATTTTCTGATATTCAATGAAGAGGGGGAATAGAGTAATGGGTACCCTGTCCTTGGTCTTCCTCTCATTACTTACATACCTGTAGAATGTTTTCTTGTTACTCCTTATGTCTCTAGCTTGACACAGCCCTTTTGCACCTGCATGCTTCTAATTTTGTCCCTACATACTTTTGTTTATATACATTATTTGACCTAGTTTCCTCTTTCGATAGGACTCCTTTGATTTTTAGATCATTTAAGATCTTGTGATTAAGCCAGGCTAGTCTCTTGCCATACTCTCTTTCCTACACAGTGGAATAATGTACTTGGGCCCTTAATGATTTCCCTTGGCAGTTTTTCAAACTGTCTTCAATTGTTTTTCCTTTTCATCTTGCTTCCCCATGGAACCTTACCTACCAGCTCCCTGAATTTGCTAAAATGTGCCTTCTTGAAATCCATTGTCTTTACTTTGCTGTTCTTCCTTCTACCATTCCTTAGAATCATGATCATTTTCAGGCCTTCAAAGACAAACGTGGTTAGAGGGAAGGGCTTTACGTAGTGAACTTGGCAATCCACAACAAGTTTATAACTGCAAACTATGAACTTTGCTCCTCACTTATAGTTTTTAGCATTACATATTGCTTTCCACTACTCAACATTCTCCAAGAATCTCTTAGAAACTAGAGAGTAGAGATGTTACATTTCAATTAATCAACTAACTAATCAAGTAGTCAATGGAATTTCCAGCAGCTACTTCATTAGATAAGAGGTAGGGTGGGGTGCTCACTATGCCTGCTGTGCTTCTGCCTTTTAAATACAGTAAGATGGGGTGGCCATCCGGTTACAGACTAAGAGCCAATATAGTCGTGGATAAAGCACAGAGCCGAGGGAAAAAAAGTTGTTGAGAAAAAACAAGAGGGCCTGGCCGCCGCCCTTTTAAGAGCAGAGAAGGCATTGCCTTTTTAAGGCAGCCCATTTTGAAGCAACTCCAGCTCTGTCTATCAGACAGAAACACGTTACCCCTTTCAGAGCCACAAGTGCTGCAATTTTTTCTTTGAAGAGCCGCATGCGGCTCGCAATCCAGGGGTTGCCCATCCCTGCAGTTAGAGCTGCCCATAGCTCTTACTACATTTAAAAAGCAGAACAGCAGTGGGGACTTGCCAGGGGTTCTGCCTCTGTTAGAAATGGGAGAGGCAGTGCAGGGAACTAGGGGTGAGCAGGGACTGCTTAAGTCCCCACACCGCCTCTCCCTTTGAGATATAGCAAGAGCCTCATGGGTGTCTTCCTACATTTCAAAGGGAGAGGCACAGCACTTGGACCAGTATGAGTGGGAACTGCTTCAGTGTCTGCTTACGCCATTTCTCTGCTGTGTCTCTACTTCCCCTGTCCTCACTCGTGGAGACAGTGCTTGGGGGAGCAAGCTTTTAAGCCAACTCTCCCTAGCACCGGCTCCTGCTCCCTTCTCCTCTGCTACCTCTCAGAAATAGCTAGGTGGGGGCAGGAGGGGAGAGCAACTAGTCAAGTCACTAGTCAACGACCTAATAAACATATGCTAACCAGGTAGTTGACTAGTCAACTAGTTGCTTACATCCCTTCTAAGACTATACATCCATGGGCGGTGAGCAAACCTAGGGATGGGGGAGGCAAGCCCCAGTCCCACTCCTTATGCACAAGTCCCCACTCCTTCCACCCAGGGTTCTGTGGGAGATAAGGGTCCCCCTCATCCTCCAGTGGGTGTCACACAGCTCCAAACTGAGCACGGGTGCCGTTTGAAGGAGAGAAGAGGTCATGTGAACTGCCCCAGCCTTACCCAGCTCCATCTGGCATACTGGGAGAGGGTGGTACCATTCCCAGCCCTGGGGGAGACTCATTGAACAGGGGTGAAGGCTGGGGGTGGAATGTGAGGGGCTGAGCTGGCAGTTTGGAAAGGCACTGGCCACCTCGGTCTCTTATACCTGCCACCCATGTATATAACCCAAGACATGCAAGATCCACCCGCCTAAAGGAAGTGGACATACTTCACTGAAATTAGGAAAATACTTAGTACAACTGATTTCACCTTCATCCAGGCTGCTAGTCTAGGGATGTTAAGTAGCAATTAATGCCACGTGGGCATTTCCGCCTTGAAATGCACAAGAGCCCCAGTGGGACTCCCTGCTGGCCCCGGACTCCACGTGGCATGCCAGCTTTCAAATATACAAAAGAGTCCCCAGCAGAGGGTCTTGTGCATTTCAAAGAGGAGGCACAGCATGGAGCCTGGCGGCCAGCTGGGGATCCCCCAGCTGACCCCAGACTCCGCACAGCTTTTCAAAGCGGCAGCGCAGCATGGAGCCCAGGGTCTGCAAAGGAATCCCTAGCTGATCCTGGGCTCCACATCACGCTGCCGCTTTGAAATACTGTGAGGAGCCTGACGCTGGGCTCCCCATGGCATTCAAAGCAGCAATGCTGCACGGAGCAGCTGACCCCAGGCTCTGTGTGGCGCTGCTGCTTTTAAGTATCCCCTTTGTCTCCTCCCCGCTTGCTGCCTTTATCAGATAAAGGCAGCAAGGGGGAGGGTGGGGAGCAGGGAAGCGACTAGTTGACTACCCTGTCAACTATTTGATAAGCACTTGCTTATCGGATAGTCAACTAGTCCTTTACATCCCTATGCCAGTCTCATCCAATTTAACAGAATAAAACCATTTACAATTTTTTTGGATACTTCCTCAGAATCAGTTTCTAAAGGCTTGATAGTCCTTTTTACAGCTGAAGTAAGTTCTGGTACTATGGCTTCATGCTTTGTAATTTCACTGCCTTTTATTGAAAGTCATACTTCACATCAGATAATATTTGATTTATCAAGAGGTAGTGGAAAAAAATTGTACTTGCCTGAACATCAAAATCCGGAAGAAGGCGAGTGATAGCCTGTGAAAATATTGAACATATTAATGCAGAAATGTAATGCAGCTGTAAAATTAATCCCATTTAAATACACACTTATGTGAAGAACCCATATTCTATAGAATCCCCATGCCAAAGTAGCAAGATTTTAATTACTTTCACTGGAAGTTTTACTGAGCAAGTGAAGAATTTAGCCCCAAATATTTTACATACACTAGTAGTTATGCTTCAATGGATGAAACAAGTAAATATTTGCTTAATTTATAGACTGTACAATAAAGCACAGAGAAGCGAATATATTAATTTAGGTTAATCATTAGGTCAGAACAGAGGGCTCATCTATATTACAATAGGGATCAATGTTCTTGGATCAATTCACAAGACAGCTGATTTAGCAGGTCTAGGGAAGAACCACCAAACTAACCACCAATCTCTCTCTGCAGTCAACCCCTGCACTCTACACATAAAAGAGAAGAGTTTGCTAAGATGACGTTTGTCCTCCACCCACCCCGCTAACTGATTTAAGATATGTAGACTCCAACTACATTTCTTATGTACCTGGAGTGATGTACCTTCAGTCCACTTTCTGCACTAGTGTAGAAATAGGCTAAGACAAGAATCCCAGGAATTTTAACTCATTTCCTCTTCTAGCAGCTACTCTTTCTATAATAGATAATCCCTAGATGTATGAACATGCACCAATATCCACCACTCAGTCATGCAGGTGTTACTCATTTATGTGAATTTCCACTGAACTACTTGTTTTAAGGCAGGAGAAATACAACCCTTAGCATAAAGTATTAGTAAGCTTAGGGATGTTAAAATACATTTATTTTTGTAAACCTGAAATGTTCAGTGGTTACATGTTTACACGTGGGGGGCAGGCAGGAGCTGGTGCTCATGGATCCAGCTTTTAAGTTGGTTCCCTGAGAGCACCAGCTCTTGCCTGCCTCCCTTAGCTGCTGCCTCTGATACAGAGGCAGCAGTGCAGAGATCAGGCAGCTCTGTGGGAGCCGGAACATGCAGAGAGCTTTTAAGCCGGCTCCCCCCCAAGCACCGGCTCCCACCTGCCCCCTCGCAGTGCTGCCTCTAATACAGAAGCAGCGGGGGAATGACAGTATACACATTAACTTCCTTAGTATGTTTAACCCTGATGTTCACCCTATGGTTAGCCAGTAACACCAAACAAACCATCAAAAAGGCTGCCCAACACTCAGGGCCAAACCTCTCTTTCTCCAGCCACATCGCTCTGCTTCCCTCTGGTGAGTGCAGGAGGGTCCTGCTTCTCTCCCAAGCATCACAGCAAGGAGCGCAGAATGAACTGGGGCCAGGTTGTTCTGCTTTCTCTCCTATCTCCCCTGCTCCCTCCCGAGCTAATTCCCCTGGATGCCCAGGGATTCTAGCTCCACAGGCTGCTGGCCTGCCTTTGCCCTTCCCTAGCTTGACATTTGGTAGCTCACATTAAGACTAGTGTGCTGCCCGCCCGCCCCAATGACGCCCCAGTTAGCTAGGTAACATCTTGTAATGAAATATCTTGTTACACCAAAAAATATCAGTGTTGCAGAAAAAGGTTTCAGAAACTTCTCAAAAGTGCCTGTAAAAAAAATCCTCCCATCTCATAACAGAACCCATTTCCTATAACCAGGAATTTAATGTTATACATATTAACACACCATAGAAAACTCTGGAAATTTTAAGGGAAGAAAGTATAGGTAACTATTTAGTTTATTCACGACAGTGATTTGTGGTGCTCTACAGATGGAAAGCAGGTAAGTAAAGATAATGCTTGCATCCACAAAGATCGTACGCTACTTATAAGACTGCTTGTGTGTTTAAACTAAGGTAGCATCTTGGGTCAAAGCATATATCTATTCCTATTCTTTCAGAGACCAATTTTTCATCTGCCTATAAGAGAGAGTTCTGCAGTTTTTTGTTAGAGATGCAACACCTTGTACATGTAGATACTTAATAGGTGAAGACTTCAACTCAATGCTTGTCCTGCTCTCATTTTAAATTCTAAGTATATTTGCATGAAAAGAAGCTCTTGTTTCTCAAGAGATTGTTTGGAATCTGGGTAATAGGAACCAGCAAAACGTTTTTATGTGAACATCCTTGACGATAAAAGAAAAGAAAATTAATACAAATGAAACAAAATTGTAAATGCATTTTCAAAGTTTTGAAACTAAGTTGAATGTAGGTGAGTGGATGAAAGAGGAAGTTACAAGATATAGGAATTAAGAGTTCTAACAAAAGATAAATGTGCAAGATTTACTATTGCCGGGAATTACAGCAACATGTTAAAACTAATTAAGGGGGCAAATCTGAGAGACTGATGTTATCTATGAAAGGATCCATGTTAAGAATTCAGTTCCATCACAGCAACTTTTAACTCCAAGAAAGAGAGAAAACAATTTTTTGCCTAGAATGACAGACTAAACAGAACAATTTGGCCTATGGCAGGGGTCAATCCCTATTAACAGGATGATCCTGGGGAGTCTCCTGTCTGACTGTGATCAGCACTTAACAGGCTTCCTGCCTGTCCCAGCCCCATGCTGCTGGCCAGTTCCCACGAGTGGTCAGCATGGACCAGTGGGAGGAACAGGGAGAGGTAGGAGTGTGCTGCTCTTGCCTGCAAGTGCCACTCTCTGCAGTTCTTATTGGCTGGAACAGGAAACTATAACAAATGGGCGTTGATGGGGGCAGTGCCAGCTAGAGGGGCAGCACATGGAGCCATATATGGCTCACCCCTGACCTTCCGGGCAAAGGGGCTTGTTGGCCCCTTCTGGGAGCTGCACAGAACCTTACACAGATACAAATGTTTATCTGTGGACAGATATCTCCATTGATCTCTGGACTCTGTTTCCAAGAAATGCTGCAGCAAAGGAGAAGAATATAATGCTACCACCCTCAGAATCGTGTCCTGAGCTGGAAGCTCCTTTTGGCCATGCACTGCTTCCAGACCTGCCACGAGGTGTGTCTCCTGTTTAGAGTTTTACAGCCCCACTGGGGGCAGTACAGCCGGGAGGAGCTTCTGTGCGGGTCACTGACTATGTGGTGGCACTGAGTTTCTTTCCATGAATCACAGCGTCTCCTGGGAGCAAAGCCCTGCGAATCAGAAAATACTAGTATCTATCTGCAGAAAGATATTTGTATCTGCACAGGGCTCTAGTGTGGGGCTGGACACTGTCAGGGAGCCTGCTTCAGCCCTGCTGTGTTGCCAGCCAGGTGATGCCTGTGGTAAGTTCCTCTCTGAAGGAGCCCACACTGCAACCTGCAGCCCCCACCCAGAACTAGCACCTCAAAATCCTAGCCCAGCCCCAACCCCCATCCAGAGCCAGTACCCCATGCCCCAGCCCTGACCCCACCCCTTCCAGAGCCAGCATTCATACCTTCTCCTACACCCCAATCTTTCTCCAGACCCCCAAACCTCTGCCTGAACCCAGCAAGTGAAAGGGGGGGAGGAGAATGAGTGACAGAGGGGGAGATGGAGTGAGTGAGGCAGGACACATCTTGAGTTTCCCTTAAATTGCAAAAAATGATCAAGGGCATAAAAAGTTTGGGGACCACTGGCCTACAGTCTTCAAGACTTTGGAGCTGCTTCATGCACAGAACATTTGGATGAGATGTTCTAAGAATACAGATGCTTTCTATCCAAGCAGACAGGTGGTCTAGAATATTTAACGGAATGTGAATCCCAATCCATGAGCACAGTGTTTGTGCTAGTCACAAGAAGGATGGCCATTAAACTTGGCTGACGTGGAGAAGAGAAGTTAAAAAAAATTCCAACAAGACTAACATTAAATCAAAACAGTACTATTCAACAAGGCCCAATCCACCTCTGATTATTTTTTAGAGACCGCAAGATGAGGCCACCAGTGTTTCTATATACCCAACATTTTCCTTTTTATGAACAAGCAGAGTAAGAATTTAACAATTCATATTAAGAAAAATGCAGTTCAACACTAGTCCCAGATTACAAGATTTTAACTGTTTAACTAAAATTACCTCATCTTTCTCTACTAGAGGTTTCACCTCTGCGAGGTGAACATCCTGGAACTCTGTAGACATGGTTAGTAGCTGGTATCTGCAAAGAAGAAGAAAACTTCAGCACATTTATATTCTTATTTTATACCAAAAAGAGTTGTAAACAGGAGGGGGAACAAAGATCACTCCCCACCTCCTAGTGTCTCAAATTAAAATTTATGAATCTTCTGGGAAACACACACACCAATTTCCCCCATCATACTTACTCCCTAGGACATTATGGTTACAAAACCAAGTTCCAATCTTTTGATCAATGCTAAAATATAGACTGCAGAGAGAGGGGCAGAGATTCCATAGCAGAAAGATGGAGTGCAATCTAGGGATGTTAAAGTGTTTATCAAGGTAAACGTGTAACCACTGAAATTTTCAGCAGTTATACATTTATGGGGGGAGGGGCAGGCAGGAGCCAGTGCTTGCACTCCCTCCCCCCAAGCTTTTAAGCCAGCTCTCCACCAGCTCCAGCAGAGCTGCCTTTCCCCTCATCACCCCGTATCAGAAGCAGCAGAAAGGGAGGGGGGCAGGCGGTTCAGTGGGAGCCAGTGCCCATGGAAACCCAGCTTAGTCTGCTCCCGCCTGCTCCGTACTGCTACTTCTGATACAGAGGCAGCAGTATGGGTATGTCTACACTACCACCCTAGTTCGAACTAGGGTGGTAATGTAGGCAACCGGAGTTGCAAATGAAGCCCGGGATTTGAATTTCCCGGGCTTCATTTGCATATAGCTGGGCGCCGCCATTTTTAAATGTCCGCTAGTGCGGACTCCGTGCCACACGGCTACACGCAGCACGGAGTCCGCACTACCAGACATTTAAAAATGGCGGCGCCCGGCTATATGCAAATGAAGCCCGGGAAATTCGAATCATTTGCAACTCCGGTTGCTTCATTTGCAACTCCGGCTGCCTACATTACCACCCTTGTTCGAACTAGGGTGGTAGTGTAGACATACCCTATGGCAGGAGGGAGGCCTGTGTGTAACTGAAGGTTAACTGATGAACCCATGCTCATTCGTTAACCCTTTTCATGTTTACACTATCACATCCCTAGTGGAAGGGATAGCTCAATGGTTTGAGCATTGGCCTACTAAACCCAGGGTTGCGAGCTCAATCCTTGAAGGATGGTATTTGGTCCTGCTGTGAAGGCAGGGGACTGGACTCCATGACCTTTCAAGGTCCCTTCCAGTTCTAGGAGATGGGCATCTCCATTCATTAAAGATACTGGAAATAGCTACCCTGTGTCTTTTGACCACGGATATTTCAACATAGGTCTTGAAATAGCGGACATGCTATTTTGGCATCCTTGAAACCCTCGTTCCACGAGAGTTAAGAGATGTCTCAAAAGAGCATGTTATTTTGAAATCTGGCATAGTGTAGATGTGCCAGATTTTGAAATATGCTATTTTGAAATTAAATTGAAATAAGATATGGTCTTGGTGTAGCATAAATTGCGTATCTTATTTTGAGTTTAGGGTACTGTGTAGACGCACCGCTATAGTGTGCTAGTGCTCTCAACCCATGGTCTACACCAGCCATGGCAAACCTGCGACACAGGAGCCGCATGTGGCTTTCCCCCCGCCCCCGGGTGCAGCTCATGAAGCTCCCTCCTCCCTGTGGTTCATAAAGCTGCCCCTGCGCACCCAAAAACAGCCCTCTCCTCCCAGCTCCCTGTGCTGGGGAGCCATCCGGCACAACTATTAATGAAGAATTAAAGATGGTGCCAGCCGGCAAGAGCCTGATGTGGCCAAAAAGCCTCTAGATGCGTTTTCTTAACGGGGCACAGCTTCCTCCCCTCCCCCCCGAAACTTTGCCCCGGCTCTTCCTGCTGGATCCACTGATATCTTGGCTCTTTGCCCAGAATGGGCTGGCCACCCCGGTCTACTCTAAGAACATAAAAATTTGGCAGACAGCGCTTGCATGCGAGGGATCTGTCTTCTGCTGTGACCATGAGGAAAATAAACCTAAAGCCCCACAAGTTTGGCCAAATGATAAATCTTTAAGAAACTTCAGTTGCATGTGCTTAGCAGGGGCTAACATTTTCATTAGAGATCATTCAAAATTCAGTCTTTTCTGAGCATATTCAAACCTCTTAGTTATTAGTACTGACCAGACTTTTATACATATCCCACAGCAGTTGGAGAACGCTTCATCCCAGGACTACACGGACAAGCTGGACTTTCCCTGTAATTGATGATCCTAGATGAGAGTAGAAAGCCTCTCTCCTGTGCTTTCAGTGATTGCCACCCTCCCCCCCCCCCCACAGCAATGTGGTATGGAGGAGAAATCTGCACTGAGACGTGCAATGGCACATCTTCTACAGGAAACTGTATGTCCATGCAAATGTGCATGACCAGCATTTACAGAGCACGGGTTGCCCACAGGCATGGTGTTGGGCCCCAGCAAAGCTTGAGACTATGGACCACTTTCTGGTGGATTGTTTCTTTACTTGGCAGGTATGAGGGCTTCTGGCTATACCACTGCAGTTGGTGGGACAAGATTATTTACAGGTAGCCCAGAAGAAATATAGACCAGCCATAAAGAATCATTGGTACCAGCTGCAGCAAGGATGGTTTCAGCAGGGGCCACCTTCTGGTATACGAGTCTCACAGGACACACTGTGCTGTATAACTGCTGTCATGAGCATTTCCAGCAGCAACACCAGTTCCCCATTATAGTGGCTAACCAAATTTCTGAGACAGTTAAGCAGCAGGCCATGGTTAAAAAAAAATGGTGGGTCTCCATCTGAGTGGAAGCAGGAGTGGGCTGGGCTGGGCTCTGGAATCAAGACTGATCTTAGGGCCATCTGGTTCTGTCCTCTGGTGGGGAGAGGATGTGGGCAGCTGAGAGACCTTGGACTCTGTATTGGGGCTGAGAACTGGGTATTGCCTGTGTTCATATTTCTTATTTTTTACATTTTCAAGGTGAGCATTTGATTTGGTGTCCTTGTTTACAGTAGAGTTTGATGATGTTGCTCTGTGCCATGCTGTTTTATCTTGGATCCCATCTTTTAATAAACACAAAAAGCACCAGACTAGAAAAGGGAAAAAATAGATTGGGACAAGGAGTCTGGTGAAACCAGGACTTGATAGAGAGGCGAGAAACTGGCTCTGGGATCCCAAGGTGCAGTAGGGAGATCTCAGACTGGACAAGAAAATGGGTGGAAGGAGAAAATACTGAGTTTTCCCAATATTCACTTTTAAACCATGCTTTGAATAGTTATGAATTAGGGATGTTAACTAACTTTTTTATGTAAACATCTAACCATTTGAAAATTTAGCAGTTACATGGGCAGAGGGACAGCAGGCAGGTGCACCAGATCCTGCCTCCCTCCCAGATAAAGAGGCAGCAGTGTAGAGAGCAGGCAGCTTCCCACAAGTATGGTCTCCCACCTGCCCCCACTACTCTGCTGCCTCTCTTTGTATCATGGATTCCCAGGGCAGCTATCCATCTGGAAGGCCTGTACTTGCTAATATACAAGTGTTGAGACATGGTATAAATATCTCCACAAACATGACTCTGCTAAATATTTATAAACAAAACCAAGTTTATGGACATCTAAAATTATGGCAACATGAAAAGAATGTAAAAACTTTACGTTAATAATTACTCTTCTTTGAGAATCAGAACATCCTAGATTAAAAACTTAAAACACAACAAATAGTCTGGTAGCACTTTAAAGACTAACAAAATATGTAGATGGTAACATTTTAAAGACTATTTCTTGTTTAAGTTTTTCCTGTTACAGACTACCACTCAATCCTAGATTATATGATTTTTCAGATATTTTGTTAACCACATTCCTTCCTGCTAGTTGTGCATCCCTGTAGCCAGGCTGTCAATTCCATTGTATAAACATTTTATTAACTAAGGATGTTGATTAGGTGATTACCTGCAATTTGAATGAAATTCTATCAACTAATCAACTACTCAATTCGCCCATAAAGAGGGAAACTGCAGAGCCACAGCCAGGCTCTGAATCCATTAAAAAAAAAAAAAAAAAAAAAAAAAAAAAAAAAACCACAGAGGAGCAGCACCAGGTCCCCTGCCATACCTCTCTCCCCCTGCCCCCTCCCACTCTTGAGATGGTGCTGCGGGGAGGGGAAAGACGACCAGCTTTTAAGCCAGCTTCCCCCAGCACCAGCTCCTGCCTCCTCCCCTTGCTGCCTGTCTCTGATGGAGACAGCAAGGCTGGAGGATCAATTAGTAAAGTCATAGAAATGTAGCCGTGTTAGTCTGGTGTAGCTGAAACAAAATACAGGACTATGTAGCACTTTAAAGACTAACAAGATGGTTTATTAGATGATGAGCTTTCGTGGGCCAGACCCACTTCCTCAGATCAAATAGTGGAAGAAAATAGTCACAATCATATATACCAAAGGAAACAATGTTTTCATTGTTTCCTTTGGTATATATGGTTGTGACTATTTTCTTCCACTATTTGATCTGAGGAAGTGGGTCTGGCCCACGAAAGCTCATCATCTAATAAACCATCTTGTTAGTCTTTAAAGTGCTACATAGTCCTGTATTTTGTTTCAGTAAAGTCAGTACTTGACTGCATCCCTTTTAGTAACAGTCCTAAACTTTAAAAACCTGTATTGTTCAAACATGCTGAAGATGAAGCCTTGGGAGTAAGGTATGGATTAGGCAGTGTCTCGCAAACACTGGTAAGAGTAGCCTTTGGGGGTACTTGAGAGAAGTCTGGGGGTACATCAACTGAAATTTGGAGAAAACTGAATTATTATTTTTGTACTTTTTATACCCAAAAGTGTCATCACCTGCCCGGCTACGATTAAGTTGTTTAAACAAATGTGTTGCAATGGTAGAAAAAACAGTGTGTGAGAAAACTGTAAGTACTAGGGGTACTTTTTTAAAAAAAGGGTACTTTATAAAAATAAGGTTAAGAAACACTGGATTAGGGGATTGGGTCTGGGGGGGAAAAAAAACAAAAAGCCAGCCTGGGTGTCCATGAAAAATTTTAAACTTGGGGGGGGGGGGGGGGGGGGTGGCGGGGAGGGAGAGAGGAGTCTTCAGGCATCTAAAGTTTGAGAAATGATGGTCTAGGTATTCTGAATCTCAAATCCTCTGCTCTGAAAGCCCAGACTGTTGTATGTGGAGTCACTCTGAAAAACAGCCAAAAAAGGGCTTGTTTCCATTTACTATGTTGTAGTGAGCAATGTAGCAGTTTGTTCAAGTTCCCCATAATTTGTTCACTGAGCTGCCCCAAGTTAAAGGTACCAGCCCCTGTTAATCTACATAACTATTACTCTCACTTTGTCTAATCTCAGAACTCCTACCAGAACAGAACTTTGGAATCCAATGGAAGAATTTGTCTGCTGACCCAGCACTGTCTAGCCCAAAGGTTAGGAAAGCTTAGCTCTGCCCCTCAGAATATGGATTTTTCATGCTCCTAAAACACATAAGCAATGCTAATGTAAGTTCCCAGGGTAGGCCAGACCTCAGATGTTCTAAGCTTCAGCATGACAGTGACAGTCCTAAAAGATTTATATTGACTTGCATGGATGACAAATGAGGGACATGTGTTGAGGTACATGTATTTAAAGCTACAAGTGCTGTTTTGATAAGTGCCTGCAAGGAAGTTGTGATAAGAGATGTGTTCTTCTGTGAAGGTAGCAGCTGGCCCAAGTAATTCCCCCTCCCTCATACAACCAATGAAATTACTAGCATAGACTATGGTTGTTGATATAGTTTCAGAAAGGTAGCGATGCTCATCTATTTTAGCAAAAAACAATAAGGGGTCCTATGTGCTTTTGTGGGCTACAGCTCACTTTATCAGATCAATGAAGAGTAAGTTTCACTATGGCAGGGTGTATTATACATACATAGAAGGAAGTGTTACATTGCTTGTGGAAGATCCGTGCTACCGAGGCCAATTCAATAAGGCTGGATCTAGGAGTCTTGTCCTGGCATAGTATATGCATACCTTCCAGTAGCATGAAGTCAAAGTGCACAAAAAAACCCTTTGGAACTGAACAGCAACGTACTGCAAAGCCTAGTGATTCAATCTGATAATCTCAATAAAACAAGCTTTCAAGTCATGTTTATAGGCATTTCCCTCACTTCAGTGATTCTGCAGACTTATCAGGCTTCAGAGTAACAGACAGTAACATTCCTCCTATTATAAAGATTTCATAAGAATTATGAATCAACCGTATCATCCAGTCTCTTTCCCTACAAATTTAGATTTAAAGAAACAGTCAGGATGTGAAAATGATAGAAACAAAGGAAAGGTTTATATCACTAGGGAGCGGTTTTTGTTAGAGAAGCAGACAGTTTAAGCATTCATGGTAGGGACGTAATAGTGTAGTTGATTAACTGATAAGCAAAAACTTATGGGTTACTGTTATAGACTACACGCATTCCCCTTTTCCCCTTGCCAGTAAATTTTTTAGCAGGCTGGCCAGCAGCCCAGCTCAGTCCTTGCTAGTGCTGGTCCAGGATCTACCCCCATTGAGACTCTGCATTTAAAGTGTTTTATGAGCCAGGTGGACAGGCAGCCCAGCTCAGTTCAGTCTGCAATGGGAGCAGGTTTTTAAACTGGCTCCCCTCACAGACCAGCTCCCACCTGGCACTCGGTGCTGCTGCCTCTGATACAGAGGCAGCTGCTCAGAGTGGCTGGGGGCTCCTCGGGAGAGGGCCAGCCTGCACTGGCTGCCAGCCCTAACACTGGAGACTACTGAATAGTCAACTAACTGATACAAATTCATGAGATTAATCAACACTGCAATTAACAGATGTTTATCATCTCTAATTCATGGCACTGATTTCTAGGGCAAACATCATAATGTTTAAATGGTGAATGCAACAGTGGAAATAGACTGTTCAAATGGACCGGTGGTTGTAAATAGGACTTGAAAGTAACGGTGTTAATCTCCAGCTGTACAGATAAATACTATTAATTGACATGTGAAAATATTAAATAGAATTGTAACAACTGGAAGGGAAGTAACTCAAAACAAGAGAACACAGGAAGTGTTGTCTGCCAAACTAAAATCAGAACTGTAAAACTCACACATCCGGCTTTGTGCAAACATAGGTCTGCGGAAAATATCACTAAGACTCAGTCTTACATCAACAAACACATTGTACAGCTATACTGTGAAAACAAAATCTGGCCTACAAGCCTGAGGACAGTTCAGAGATCATAATATTCTGTTGTGAGGAATGAAGAAAATATGCTTCATTCTGCACCATCCACTTGACCTAAAGTAAGTGTAGACTGATTACTTTTAGTTCAAAATATAGGAGCTTCTTTTACTGGAGGCTAAAGAATATAAAATTGGTGAACATGATCACATCCATATGTATGTGATCACAAGTTCTCCTACTGTAACTCCCGATAAAACTGACTCTGGTATGTTCTCAGCAATGAGCACTATTTATGTTGTACTATATTCAGATTAAGGATGTTAAAGAGCAGTCTTTGTCTAATAATGTCATCAATACAATTTGTATTGACTACATGATTAGTTAATAATGGCAGCTTTGAAGAGCCATAGTGAGGGTAGCTCCCAGAGCCACCTTGAGCAGTCCTGGCTCATGCCAGCTCCAGACCCATGTGGCTCTGCATATTAAACCTAGTAAGAACCCAGTAGCTCTTATTGTATTTCAAACACAGAGGCACAACAGTCCCTGATAAGGATATTAAATACTTCTTAAATTACTAGTTGAGTAGTCGATGGAAATTCCATCAACTACTTGATAGGCACTTCCATATTCCTTTTGTGAAATGTGCAAGAGCCCTTACAGGAGGAATGCAGAACTCTGCATGCAGCCCAGGGCCAGTGGGAAGTTCTGGTGATTCCAGGCTCCACTAGGGCACTTAGCCTTTGAAATATACAAGAGCCACCAGCAGAAGTGGCCCATCCATATAGGGGAACTAGGCAGTCACCTAGGGTGCCAAGTTAAATGGGGCACCAAATGGTGGTGCAATATCATTGAGGGGTTGGAGGTGGGGGCACCAATTGCATGGTTTGCCTAGGGCGCCAGTTGCTGGCAGCTAGTCTAGGGCCACCCCTGGCCACCAGGGGCTCTTGTGCATTTCAAAGGGAAGCACTTGGGTGAAGCCTGAAGTCAGCAGGACTTCCCACGGGCTGGGGCTGCACAGGGCTTTCCAGCTTTGAAATGTACAAGGCGAGGAGCCAGGGATCATCTGGGGAGTCCCCAGCTGATGCCAGGTTCCCCGGAAATGCCGCATGGAGGCAAGGTCAGCTCCAGTTGGCGCTGCTGCTTTGAAACACCACCACAGCATTTCAAAGGGGCAGCACAGCACAGAGCCTGGGATCAGCTGTGCTGCCCCTCCCCTTTGAAACACCGCCACAGCATTTCAAAGTGGCAGCAGAGCCCTTACTGGACTCCATGCAGCACTGCTGCTTTGAAATACTCCCTCTTCTCCCTCCCCCCTCCCCCGCTGCCTCTGATAGTCAACTCGACTATCCGATTAGCATTTGCTTATCAGATAGTCGACTAGTCCTTAACATCCTTAGTCCAGGACCAGCATGAGCCAGTACTGCTCAGTCCCGGGTCCAGCAACCCCTGTTCATAGCAGCCCAGGCTGGCTGTGGACAGGGGCCCCTCTGCGGACAGGGACTGCTGCTGTAGAAGCCTCAGTCTGTGGCAAGCCTCAGCCTGCTGTGGGCAGAGGCTTCTTCACAGTCGCCTCTCCTACCCTCCCCACAGCTGCTGCCTCTGATAGAGGCAGCCAGGGAAGAGGGAGCAGGTAGCACCACATGACAGTGCTGAGAGAAGCCATCTTTGAAACTGGTTTCTCCCCCCCCCCCCCCACACACCCCTACCTTGCTGTCTCTCATACAGAGGCAGCAAAGTGGAGGGTGGGGGAGTTGAGTACTCCACTTGACTACTCGACTAAATGATAAGCATAAGCTCAACTACTTGCTTACATCCCTAATTCAGATGAAGAGTATCTAAAGTGATGCATATTCAGGAGCAGTTCTTAATTACTGCTATTACTTTAGCATTAAAATAAAAAGTTTATTTTATGAATGAAATTGTATTTTGGGTTGCCTGTAATATACAGACTGGACTCATAACAGAGGAGATCCATTCCAGTACTGTATCCACATCATTATGCAGCTGGCAAAGATTAAATTTGGGTGACAGTGTCTTTTAATCATGCACACAAATCCATGAAAAGTTTCAATTGCCAATTTGTATGCTTTGATTATCAAACTTATAAAAAACACTGCTTGAAAACAAGTTTGATTTAAGGACTTTACTTTGGATACTTTGACATGTGATGTTGACCATTTGTAATTGGATATTTATTACCCTTTAACTTTTTAGCATTCAATCTGATGCTGTGAAGTATTTGTGACAACCTTCCAACTAATTTCCTCCAACTCCCCCATGACTTCCAGTAACTGGAAATTTAAACGCATAGAAAGTCTTCACGGCTGAGGACATTGGGGAGATTCCTGAATCCACATCGTCCTTTCTGGGTGATGAATCTGAGAAACTGTCCCGGATTGAAGTGTCATTAGAGGAGGTTTTGGAACAAATAGAAAAACTTAATGTTAACAAATCTCCGAGACCGGATGGCATTCATCCAAGGGTTCTAAAAACTCAAATGGGAAATTGCTGAGCTATTATCTGTGGTTTGTAACTTATCCTTTAAATCGGCTTCTGTACCTCATGACTGGAAGGTAGCCAACGAGACACCAATATTTAAAAAGGGCTCTAGAGGCGATCTGGCAATTACAGACCGGTAAGTCTAACTTCAGTACCGGGCAAATTAGTCAAAAACGTAGTAAAGAATAAAATTGTGAAGCATGTAGAAGAACATAATTTGTTGGACAAAAGTCAACATGGTTTCTATAAAGGGAAATCCTGTTTTACTAATCTATTAGAGTTCTTTGAAGGGGTTAACAAACAAGCGGACAAGGGGGATCCAGTAGATATAGTATACTTGGATTTTCAGAAAGCCTTTGACAAAGTCCCTCACCAAAGGCTCTTGTGTAAATTACACAGCCATGGGATAAGAGGGAAGGTCCTTTCTTGGATTGAGAACTAGTTAAAAGACAGGAAACAAAGGGTAGGAATAAATGGTAAACTTTCAGATTGGAGAGGGGTAACTAGTGGTGTACCCCAAGGGTCAGTCCTGGGACCAATCCTTTTCAACTTATTCATAAATGATCTGGAGAAAGGGGTAAGCAGTGAGGTGGTAAAGTTTGAGGATGATACAAAACTGTTTAGGATAGTCAAGACAGAAGCAGACTGTGAGGGACTCCAAGATGATCTCACCAAACTGAGTGATTGGGCAACAAAATGGCCAATGAAATTTAATGTGGGTAAGTGTAAAGTAATGCACATCGGGAAAAATAACCCCAACTATACGTACAGTATGATGGGGGCTAAATTAGCTACGACAAATCAGGAAAGATCTTGGAGTTATCATGGACAGTTCTCTGAAAACTTCCACGCAATGTGCAGCGGCGGTCAAAAAGGCAAATAGGATGCTAGGAATTATTAGGAAAGGGACAGAAAATAAGACCCAGAATATCTTATTGCCCCCGTATAAAACTATGGTACGCCCACATCTTGAATACTGTGTACAGATGTGGTCTCCTCACCTCAAAAAAGATATTTTGGCCTTGGAAAGGGTTCTGAAAAGGGCAACTAAAATGATTAGGGGTTTGGAACGGGTCCCATATGAGGAGAGGTTAAAGCGACTGGGACTTTTCAGTTTAGAAAAGAGACTGAGGGGGGATATGATAGAGGTCTATAAAATCATGAGTGGTGTGGAGAGGGCCGATAAAGAAAAGCTATTTATTAGTTCCCTAAATAGAATAACTAGAGGACACCAAATGAAATTAACGGGTAGCAGGTTTAAAACTAATAAAATAAAGTTCTTCTTCACACAGCGTGTAGTCAACCTGTGGAACTCCTTACCAGAGGAGGCTGTGAAGGCTAGGACTATAATAGAGTTTAAAGAGAAGCTAGATAATTTCATGGAGGTTAGGTCCATAAAAGGCTATTAGCCAGGGGATAAAATGGTGTCCTTGGCCTCTATCTGTCAGAGGCTGGAGAAAGATGGCAGGAGACAAATCGCTTGATCATTGTCTTCGGTCCACCCTCTCTGGGGCACCTGGTGCTGGCCACTGTCGGCAGACAGGATACTGGGCTAGAAGGACCTTTGGTCTGACCCAGTACGGCCGTTCTTATGTAAATACTTCAAACCCATAGTTGTGGGCAACTGTTACAATTTAAAATAGATAAATCCTTACGAGTAATTGATGTTATTCACCATATTTAGAAGAAAAAAATTCTGCCATGCCTCTGCCAAGCAGAATTAGTGATGGAGATTACATCCAGCCAATTGTTCACTTCATCTTGAAGAAATACTGTAAAGGGAGAAGGGTAGAGTACAGAGGAAAACATGGAGAGAATTCTTGAAAAGTTCAATATCAGTAGCACTGATAGTCTGATTTTTCAAGTGGCCTCACACAGATTTTAGTCATCTTAATTGCCACGTGAAGCCATATTAGAAGAGACTTACCTTCCATTGCAAGCCTTATATACAAAGTTTAAGACTGCTGCACGTTTCCAATAAAAAGTACACTTATTTGTGTTTTTAAAAAAAGACAACTCTGAAAAGCACATTGGTGTTTCACAATCATCTTCCAAATCTCTATGTCTATATTAGGGGTCAGCAACTTTTTAGAAGTGGCATGCCAAGATTTAAATTATTCATGGATCTGTGGGCGGGGGGGAGAATGGAGAAGGGACAAGCTGGGTATGGTGACCACATTTTCTGAACCAGTTGCAGCTAGGGAGAACAGATTAATTTAAATTCAACAGATTAAGTGTTTTAACTCTCACATGTTTATCAAACTTCATTTTAAATAAATAAAATATTATGTCCAACACAAAAAGTTTTCATGTTTTATTTATGACAGGGGTGGGAAACCTTTTTTGGGTCGTAGATCACCGACCCACAGAAAAATCAGTTGGGGACCAAAAGTGAGAAGCAAAAAAACCCTAATCTTCATTGATGTGGCCCCCAACTGAGACACCTCACTCCTCTGGCGCTCTAGCTTCACAGAGTATGGGGAAGGAAGAGGGAGGGCTGTGGTTCAGGGTTTCCCATAGGCCAGATTTACTTTTCTGGGGAGCAGGAGTTACTGGATTTTATGGACCCTCTTAGGCTCTGGTGTAGGGACAAAAAGGAGGGATTCAGTGTGTGAGGCAGGGCTGCCAGTGAGTGGGATAGGAACTGGGGTACAGGATCTGGGAGGGAGGTGGGGTGCAGAAGCAGGCTGGGAGTAGGGTGTCTCGCTAGGTGGAGGAAGCAGAAACAAGGAAAAGTGGAAGTAAGTGTCTCAGGCTGGGAGGAGGGTACAGGAGCAGGATGAGGGAAGGGTGTCTGGCCAGGAAGGAGATTGCAGGAACAAGGGAGGGTGTCAGAGCAAGCTGGGGGTGTGGGGTCTTGGCAGAGGGGAAGGAGGGGAATAAGGGTGTAGCGGTCTGGACATAGGGCAGAATGCTTACCTGGCTTCGCACTCCCTTGCGGCAACTGCCACGGGGTCCCAGGCCAGCCCTGAGGTGTCCCTGCTGTACGGTCCTGAGCCAGACCTGGAGGCATGCTGAGGAGCCCCAGCCCCAGTGCTGCCTCTTCCCACCATAGCCTAACCTGCTGCAGGAAAGAGGACAGGCTCTCCAGCAGCTGCATGGGGGAGGGGAGGGGCGGGGGCTAAGCTCCCACCCCATGTGCCATTGGAAAAAAAAAAAAAATCAGCTTGCGTGCCACTTATGGCACCCATGCTGAAGGTTGCCAGCCCCTCATCTATATTTTAGAGCATGTCTGTCTGTGCGCCTGTTTGTTCAAGAACTTCTCCCTAAACCATAAAAGCTAGGACCACCACATTTGGTACGCAGCTTCCTCTTACCCTAACTTAAAATCAAGGTCAGGGTTTTGTTGTGCCTGCAAAATGGCAAGTGTCAGGAATGGCACTATTTCCCATCACATGGAAAGGTGGGGGCAGACAGAGCAGGAATAAGAAATGGAGGAGCACAGAGGGGAACAGAATAATACTAGGAGCAGCTGCACCATGAAGAGAGTGGCCAGCAGGGCTAGAGCTACACCATCTTGCCAGCCAGCATACTAGTAAGGAGCCCCTCCCCCCAAACCTGGAGTCTACTCCCTCCCCATGGAGAGAGATTACAGACCGTGTGAGGGGGGGGGCTCTGAAGAGGGAGACATCCCCCAGAGCCTGGCCCATTCCCAGCCAGCCTGCAGTGGGGGGGCTCTGGAGAAAAGGGATCGCCTCTGGAGCCTTGCCTCACCCCAGACAGCCTGCAGGCCAGGTGGGGGAGGGGAATGGAACGGAACAGGGGGAGCCCCCACTGGCAGAGGAGTGCTGCCTCCACCCCCTCAGAGGAGTCACCATCAGTGCAGAGCCACTCAGCACCACGGATAGCCCGGGTAAGCCTCATCACCACCTCTCAGCCCCCTGTCCTGAGCTCCCTACCAGTGCCAGTAGTCCTGTTTCTTCCACCTGCCTTGATTTCAGCACTCCCTCCTCCTGCCCTGAGTCCCCACCTCCCAATCCTCTTCCCTCAGTCACCTGCCCCCTGACCCTCCTCACCCTGGAACTCTTACTCCAACCTTCATTTTCAAAAAATATCATTTACATAACATGCTTTTTGGGGGAAAATAAACGGAAAAAGAAATTCCTTCAGTTACATCTACAAATATGATTACTATTTATAAGGCAGCAATGAGAGGATTATTATTGTTCATGCAATTCCGATTAATGGTACACAAGTTTCCTAACATTTCATTGTGTGCTTTGGCAGAAATGAGTTATGTGGTTATTGATACTTGCATTCATGTTTAGTATTCTTTGGTTCAAACTTACTTTATTAAGCATTGGCAAGAATGTGCAAGTTAGATGTGAACTACAGAAAACTGAAGATAAATGCAAAGTAATGCATGTTGGAAAAAATAATCCTACCACCACATCTAAAATTATGGAAACTAATTTATCAATAATCACTAGAGAGATCTTGGAGTCATTTTGGACAGTTCTCTGTAAACATCCACTGAACATGCAGTGGCAGTTAAAGCAAACAGAATGGTAGAAATCATTAAAAAAGGGATAGAGAATAAGACCGAGAATATCTTACTGCCTCAATATAAATCGATGGTATGCTCACATCTTGAACACTGCGTACAGATGTGGTCACCTCATCTCAAAAAAAAAAATACATTGGCATTAGAGAAGATTCAGAAAAGGTCAACAAAAATAATTAGGGACTAGGAAGGGGTGTCATCCATTTTTATGAAGAGATCTGAAGAGTCCCTGTCTTTTTAATCTTAGAAAAGAGGAGACCACATGATAGAATTCTATAAAATCCATGGTCAGTATGGAGAAAGTTAACAAGGAAAAGTTATTTACTTGTTGCAATAACCAGGGCTTGACGAACCGTGGCGAAAGCTGCTCGCTAGCCCGCACTGCGCATGCGCAAGAGCCAAATTGCGCATATGCACACCGCCGGTAAACGGGGCACCAGGCTGAAATCTACTCGCCACAGGCAAGTAGATTCAATAGCTTGTCGAGCCCTGCCAATAACATAAGAACTATGGGGTCACCAAAAGGAAGTTTTTCTTCATGCAGCGCACGGTCAAACCCAAGGAACTTCTTGCCAGAGGATGAAAGACCATGATTTTAACAGAGTTCAAAAGACAACTAGATAAATTTATGGCTGTTCGGTCCATCAATATATTAGCCAGAATGTGTAGGAATGGTGTCCCTAGCCTCTGTCAGGAGCTGGAAAAGGATGACAGGAGAAGGATCACCCATTACCTGTTTCTGTTCACTTCTGACAGTGGCCAATGCCAGATGCCCCAGAGGAAGACAGGATACTGGGCTAGATGGGCCTTTGCTCTGACCCAGTATAGCCAGTTTATTTATGTTCTTATAACCACAATGATTTCTGTTATTCTCTTAAATAAAGAGCAATTAGTCATTCACCATTTCAATGATTAATGCATGCAATTACAGCTAGATGTGACCTCAATGCTATTACAATAGTATTTAAGCACTCTGCAATTTCTATTTTGTTAAAGCAGAAAAAACTACAGATTTACTCATTGGTACTGCAGGCTGGCAAGGTCTGAATTACAGTAATTCCATCTATTTTTTTCCATAGAACTGAAACTCTTCTATACATGTTCTCGAGTATCGAGCTGAGAGCAAATATGTAACTTTCCAGAAAGGTCCCCATGATACACAAGTACGTGGTTGGTAAATCCTAAATGTAATTTGTGTTAGGTAGGAACAGAATCCAGGTGATTTGATTCCCAATCCAGTAATTTATCCAATAGACCATAGTCTTTAAAAACTCTCTCAATACCCCACTGTGAGACCATAAGTTAAATTTTTAGCAAGTGTCAGGAAAAAAAAAATCAAAACATTTTGTTTTGAGTTGATCAAGATCAAAACACTTATTTCTATCAAAATCAACATTGCCTTTAATCTGTCAGCTGATGAAGTGTCTTATGGGAGTTATAGTTTGAATGCCTCAACTCCGTGGTCACCAACCCGTCAATCACAAGAAGCCCAATTATCTACCTCCAGCGACAATGGAGGTAGTGCTGGCTTCCTGCAGGGTGGACGGAAGTCCGGCAGCTACGCGCCACTTCCGGGGGTTCCAGAAGTACGCTAGCTGCTCCCCTCCCCCAGGTCTGTGGTATGCTGGGAACTTGCAGGGCAGGGAGGGGGAGTCCCTGGAAGAGGCGCATGCTGGGGCTTTCCCTCCTCTGCAGGGGCAGGGGGGTCATCGTCCCTGGAGGAGTCCTCACAGGAGGCGGATGTGGGGAACTCTTTGCCCCCAGCAACACCCTGTCCCCACTAGCACCCTGTCCCCTCCTGCAAAACCCTGTCCCCTGCCCCCCCCCCCCAGCACCCTGTCTCCTCTCCCCTGTCCCCCACTGGCATCCTGTCCCCAACCCCCCCCCACTGGCACCCTTCCCCAGTACCATGTCCCCTGCTCCCACCAGCACAGTTGGTGCCTCATTAGTGAGGCTTAGGGGGGTTTTGGAGAAGTTATTGCATCTCACTCATGTGATCCCAACTGACTTTTCTGTGGGTCAGTGATCCCTGATTCAAAACAGGTACCCTGCCCTTCTCATAAATAAAGACAATGCAGAAACTTTTTGTGATTGACATAGTATTTTATTTAAAAATGAAGCATGGCTAACAAGGGCCAAGCCCCCATCTGGCTGCAGCATCATAACACTCCTGCACCCACCCACCCTAGATCTGAGCCTATCATATACTGGAACTCCCTGCCCTGAGCCCCTGACATACCCCAACCCAAATTCCTGCACCCTCACATCCATACACCTGTGGCTTACTTAGTATCCCAACCCTCCATCTGACCCCAACACTCTCCAGCCTGGTGCCTCCTCCCGGAGCCAGTGTCCCCTTCTCCACCTTCTCCTGCATCCAAATGTCCTCCCAGAGCTTACACTACTCACCCCTTCCCACACCCAAATCCCTCATTCCCACCCCAGAGCCCACATATCCTGTCTCAAGCCAGTGAGGGTACAGCTAGACTGTAGAGTTTTTCCAGGATTCCAGAGATATCCTGGAAAACCTCTTCTGTGTCCAGGGATGCATTTGTTCTTCCACTTTTTTTAAATGGAAGAGCAAACATGCTCTCTTGGTAACCCCTGTATTCCTCATGGAACGAGGAATAAGGGGGCTTCCAAAGGGGTGTTTCTGACATTTGGTCCTGTCTAGATAGACCAGAAGTTAGAAAAACCTCTTCCTACAGAAGAATCGGGAAAAAAAGCAGTGTAGCGTGTATAAGGGCTGGGGATAGCAAGTGATGGAGGAGGAGGAGGAGGAGGAGGAGGAGGAGGAGAACAGAGAGGGCAGGGCTTCAAGGAAGGAGTGGGGTCTTGGGGGAAGGATGGGGCAGTAGATCTTGGGTTGTTCTGACATTTAAAAAGTGATCTTGGGTGTAAAAATGTTGGAGACCACAGCCTTAACTCATTTTCAATGGGCCTGGCTCCCCAACAGACTACATCTTCCATGATGCACTATGGTATACCATCCCAATGCCACAGGGTCTCATAGATTTAGTCCACCTGAGTCGTCCAGCCCATGAAAAGGAAACAAGGCCTGAGATACCATGGCAGCTCAGGTGGACACTGGTTAAGTAACATCACTGACCCAAAGGGGTTTGATTTTCTTCAACAAAAAACAAAACATTTTAGTTCTATGCAGAGAAAATTGATAAGATGTTTGGTCTCAAACGGGGATGAAAACAAATGTTTAATGGAAAGTCTGATTTTCATTCAATTCTATTAATAAGCTTAAGAAATAAAACTCCACTTAAGTTAACTAGTCCCAATGCTTCATTTAGGCCAGGTATTCCCTGTTGCTCAAGAATTCTGCTCTGTACAGTACTGAATATTTCAAATGGATAGCTAAATCTAACTCCAAAGAATCTTTCTGCGTTAGTTCTGATATACATCTTGCATTTTATTTTTAAAACCCACACACTGTCCAATACAGTATATTCAAGCTCTTTTAAATCATCATAGCTGTGCTCCACATAAGTTTTGCCGAGTCTAATCACTACACTGTATATTCATTTCCTTGCCATGTGACAGATTTCACATCTCTGCTCACGTGCTCTCATTTTAGAAACTCAGGATCCAAATTTTCAAAGTTGAACATCAACAGTTTCAAGTGAATACATCACCTTAGTTCGAAAACACTCCACACTGTGACACGACTTCATAGTATTCATGCAAGTTGTACTCTGTTTTTGTGTTGAAGTGCTTTACAAATGACTAGCTCATACTAGTATTTCTTACTGAGCACACACACACACACACACATCCTCCTGCTTCCCAAACAGACTAATGCACAAACTTGCATGGAAAAAAATCCCTCATTCTCTTCCTTCAATTTACTTCCCAGTTTTACCGTTTAATCTGTACCGCCCTATGATTCTTGCAAAACAGTAAAGTATCTGGAGCGTGAAAACAGATAGCACTATGTGTTTATCATACATAGTAAATGCATTGCAAGCCAAACTATGTTATAAGGATTTTAGATAATCAGTACAAATAAAGCAATGTAAAACCTGTTGTTGCCAGCACCAAATTTAAATGTCACCATTTCTATTGCATTTATTTGAATTTTTGCTACCACTATTAAAAATTGCATCTGAGAATTAAGTTTAATTGTTTCCCCTGTATGGGCAAGTTCCTCTTTGTAAGCCTTGTGCAAAAGGCAGAAAAACTGGATGTCACATATAGGAAACCATGACCTTATAACAACATTTGGCAGGGAAACCGTTTACATGCCTTTTACAGTTTTCTAGATTTCAAATTGACAGATTACAAACTGGCCATATCCCTTTAAATTACTTATTCTGGTCCTCCAAGGTCTATTTTTAGATAGATACTCTCACACTTTTCATGAGATTTACAAATGTTTACTGCCATTTTATTTACTAAAATCCTAAAGGGAAAAAATAGGGAGCATTTCTTCTGGGCTGTATACATCAATGTAAGATGCAGGGGGGGCTGAGTTTGCAAGCATTTCAAAGGAAGGCAGCAACATGGATTGAAAAATATCCTTAACCATACACTTAACCCAATTTCAAGTTCGAAGCAAGATGCTTTGAACATGAATAGTACCTGGGAAGTATTGAGTATTCTTAAACTACAACTATAAATACACAGTACCATACAAAAGAGTAATCTATGAAAAGTTACTTGTTGCAATCAAGGCTACAGTTCTAGAAAATGTGGTAGATATGACTGAGATACTCTAAAAACTAACTTATGTAAGGTCTTCCACACAAAAAAACCAAGCAGCTTTTCCGTTCCAAATCCTTCCTAAGTGCAAAGAGGCTGAATCATAGCATCAACATCTAACAAGATTCCAGCTGTTTCCACTGTTTTCAGAGGGGCAGGGAGGAATTGGGATTTTTGCTATGGAAACATGAACTGCCAGTACTTTGTAGGTCTCCCATAAGCCACAAGTCTCCAGTGAGATTTAACTCTAGGATTCTAGCCAACTTAGTCCAGCCAGTAAATCTGTTCAAGATAACACATCAGTAACTGGCCAAACTGAAGAAGTCCATAGGTACTAGGATTTACCCCCATTCTTCAGGTTCCAGCTAGTGGACACCATGGCTCTCAACTCCAATCAACATGCTGAGGAGTCTAATTCGTGCCACGCCTTCCCTTCCTCTCCCACCCCTTCTAGCCAATGGAATTCCGTGCCATTCCCTCCTTCCTGCCCCGGGGCAGCCCTCTGCCCCTCATACCCACCCACCGCCAGCAGGCATCCTACCAAGCGGGAACCCTGCAGCAGAGCGGGGCAGGCGCGCCTGTCCCCCATGCAGGGCTCCCGGGACGCAGGCGGAGGCGCGCAGCGGAGCCAGCGGCTCAGTCCGAGCAGTCAGGGTTAAGGAGCCCGCTCCTTCCGGCCTCTCGCAGCTCCCGCCACGCGGCCCTATGGGACTGGGTGGATACTTCATCCCCCCTCCCACCCCCCCCCACCTAACACACACGGTGCCCCCTTCCCTGCCCGCGGCTGGAGGTGGGGGGGGGACCTGAATGCTCGACGGAGTCGCCTTCCCAGCCCGCGGACGGGGAACAAACATGGGGGGGGGGTAAGAAATATGGCCAGTAACGGCTTAGAACCCGCTCCCCTGCAGGGCGGGACGCAATGCTGGGGCCACTAACGGCCGGAGGAGCCCCCCTTCCCTGCCCCGGCCGGGGGGAGTATGGTCGAGTCAGTAACGGCCGCGGAGGACCCTCCCCCCTTCCTACTCCCTGCGGGGAGGGAGACGCAACGGTCAGGCCACTAACGGCTGTTTACCCCCCCCCCCCTTTCCTATCCCTGCCCCGGTGGGGGGGATGGTCGGGCCAGTAACGGCCGTTTACCCACCGCCCTTGCCTATCCCTGCCCCGGTGGGGGGGATGGTCGGGCCAGTAACGGCCGGGGTCCCCCCCTTCCCTACCCTCTGGAGGTGAGGGGGGCAGGCACGGCCGAGCGGCCCCCTGCCTTGCTCGCGGGGTTCCCCGAGCAGAAGCCGGGCGAGCGCCGCTCACCTCGCCAAGGAACCGCGCGCCGCTCCTGCCGCCTTTGCTCCAGCCAAGCCTGTGGGAACCCCGAGCCGCCGCCTCGCGGCGCCTTTTATACCGCGTCGGCCCCGCCCCGCTGCCGCCCCTCAGGGCTCCCCGCCCGCTCCGGCGCTACCTGCGGCCGCCTGTTGCGCTGGGCTCCGCCTGGGTGCGCGCGGGCCGCCAGCGACCCGCCCCGGCCCGCGCTGTGGGGGTGGAGCGGTGGAAGCGACACAGGTGCGTGACCAGCCCTGGCTACCCGGCTGGCGCCCCCGCTGACCCTGCCCTCAGGCCGGTCACAAAGCCTCCCCTTGGCTACCAGCCCACACGCAGACCCCCAGGCCAGGCTCCGCAGTCACCAGCCCGCGGGAGCCTCGCCCAGCCCCCTCGGCGGGCCTGGACCATGTGGCCAACGGGAGACGCTTCCCGTCGGCATAGGGAGCGTCTGAGCTGAGGGCTTGACTGTACCTAGCTGTGCTGCTGTGGCACGTACTGCTGCAGCCAGAGCCCTGGGCCATTTAAATCGCTGCCAGAGCCTTGTGCAGCACTGAGGGCTGGCTGGGGGAGGCACAGCACAGTCCAGGTGCTGTTGGGGGTTCGCTGCCCTTAACCCTGCCTCTTCCATCCAAATCCCTGCCCTTCCAGGGGCCCAGAGCCAAGCCACCCCCAATTTGTCTAGGGCCCTGCAACATCTGTCACCAACCATGCCTAGGGGAGAGCTTGTGCCAGCATAGCGAATGCACCTTGCACTCACAGGTAATGACCCCTGGACTTAGTGTTCCCATTGACATAAGCCCTCCCATTGACATAGTGCTGTCTATGCTGGGGGTCAGACTGGTGAATTTTCCACATCGGTAAGTGATGTAAATAAACCATAAATTTGAAGTGTAGATCAGAGCTAAGCCTACAGCTGCCAGCTGTGCCACTGTTGTGCTATGAATGTAGACAAGCCCTAATTGTTGAATGTTGTGATGACTAGGTCCCCTTTGTGACTCCAGCTCCTGGTTATTGTAGGCCCAACCTGCACTGTTTGGACCCTGACTTCCCCATCATTCAGTGGTAATCAGATTCAGTGTTCTGGTTTGGGCACAGAATGCAAAGTTCCTCAATGTTTGCAGCTGGGGAGGGAGCCAGCCCTTAGCAGTGCCCGGACCATGGTGTACTCCCCACCCCAGGGCCAAATGGAGTGTGAGGAACTGCACTCCAGCAGCGATTCAAAGGAGTCTGGGGCTCTAGTCATCATTGCTGCTACTGTGGCAGCAGTGGCAGCCAGAGCCTCAAACCCATTTGAATCGCCATGCCCCAGGGCAACTGCCCCCTTTGCCTTCCCCTGTTGGCAGGCCTCGACACTGACCCTCATCATAACTCCCATCACTCCAGCCCTATCACTCTAATCCAGGGCCCAGTGAGGAGAGGAAACCCTTTGGGAGAGGGACTGGAGAGCAAGCTGACCGGATAGTCACCCCACAGCAGTGGACTCTCTCTCATGGGAGAGGAAAAATAGGGCCATGCCTGAATGATGCTATGGTCCCCATATTCCAGCTTGCAATGCCCAGATGGCCATGCATTCAGATTCTGTGGGTGCAGTTGAACTCATGACCCCACATAAAGCTGCCCCATGCATAATTAATCTGAAAGCATTTGGAAATGGCATTCCACAAAAATAAATATAAGTTCTAAACAGGGTTTTTGCTCATTTGTAAAATGCAGCAATTTGGGGTTGATTATTTAATAATAAAAAGCAATTAATAATAAAATATTAATAATAAAAATACATATATAACTTTTATATAGCACTTTTCATCAGTAGGTCACAAAGAGATTTACAAAGGAGATCAATATTATTATTCCTATGTTACATATTGGGAAACTGAGGCACAAATAAGAAATTACTTCCCCAGGGTCATCCAGTAAACCATAGTGATTTAACAGTGCATAGTGATAGCATATTTCAGGTTAGGACAGGAAGTGAAGCTTCCTGGCAAATAGACCAATATAATAGAATTTGTTCATGACATACAGATTTAGTTGATTATATTTAAACTTTTAAAAATCACGATATTTATATACTTACTAATATTGGATCAATGAACAATCTTTAATATATTTATCTTCACAACATCCCTGTGAGGTAGAGAAGTACTGTTATCCCCATTTTACAGATGGAGAACTGAGGTACAGATAGTAAGGCTATGTCTACACTTAAACTGAACAAAAGCACAGCTACAGTTATGCATTTGTAGCACGTTAGTGCAGAATGAATGGTCCAAATAGGAGAGGCAGACCCCAAAGAGAATGGGTAGATGATATAGTAGATTGGTGCTGAGCTAGTTTATAGAAACTAAGCCACTCCGCACTGGACAGGGAAAGATGGAAGGAAATAGTGAGGGAGGCATGGGCGTTGAGCCCATGGTTGTTGATGATGATCAGGGCTCGACAATGCAATGTGTAGATTACAACCCAGAAGAGCCAGGTTCAGGCGAGCCCTGATGATGATTATGAGTGCAGACACTCACTTCAAGGATGGAAAGGATTCTCCCACCACTGTAGTTAAACCTCCTACTTGTGAGATGGTGGTTAGGTTGACAAAATAATTCTTCCATCAACAAAGGTCTGTCTATATTAGGGCACGTCTACCCAGCAGGGTTAAAGCTTAAATAAGCTACGCAACCTTAGCTACGTCAATTGCGTAGCTTAAGTCAAAATGGCTTATTTTGGCTTTTGGTACTGTCTACACAGCAAGAAATCTGAGGGAGAACATTATTCCTCTGACTTCCCATACTCCACCTAAAATGAGGGTTACAGGAGTTGGAGTAAGAAGTCCTCCAGCTCGATATTATTTTGGCCTGGGGTCGGGGCACATGCCAGTGCCGGCCCCGGGCGCGCGAGCGGCCCCGCCCTCGGACGCACAGCGCGTGAGCGGCCTCACCCCCAGACGCCCGGCAGCCCCAAAACGTTGGGGACCACTGCATTAGATCATCAGTGTTCTTGCGCAAATTCAAAGTGGACAGTGTAGAGAGCTGGCAAGTTGTTCCTCAAAAGCAGCCACTTTTGCGGAAAAACTTGTCAGTCTAGACGCAGCCTTAGAGTTTAAATCAACATAAGTAGGTCTCTGACGGCATGTCTACACTAGGAAATTATTTCAAAATAATAATGTCCAAAATGACTAGTTAGAAATAGCATGTCCACACTACAGGGAAGCCTCAAAATTAGTCCAAGGCAGACTCCCTTAATGTGGACACATTACCTTGACCTACAGTCCCAGGAAGCACTGCAGAGTAATTACTTTGAATGACTCTGGGGAGTAGTTATTTCAAAATAACAGCAGTGGAATATCTATACTATTGCTGTTTCAAAATAAATATTTCAAAATAAGTGTTGTTCCTCATGGAAAGCAAGAGTTATTATTTCCAAATAACTAGATCCTTATTTTGAAATAACAGCCTTGGTAGTGTGGATGCTCCATTTGGGATGTGGATTTTTCACACCCCAGAGAGATACAGCATTGCTGCTATACATTTCCAGTACAGATCAGCCCTAAGGGTGCATCTTCAGTGCACCCTAATCTTGAAATAAGCTATGTAATTTGTGCTAATTGTGTAGCTTATTTCGAGGTAATTTCAAAATAGCTTATTTCAAAATTGCTGTCTATACAGCACCAAATTTCAAAATAACTCACTATTCCAAAATGCCACTTAACCCTCATGGTACGAGGGTTACCGGGACGTCGGAATAAGCCATCTGTTATTTTGAAATCTATTTTGAAATAATAGGCTGTTTCAATAGATGCAGAATACCTATTTTGGGATACTTCCGGTATCCCGAAATAGCTCCACAGCAGGGGCGGACATAGGGCAGGGCGAACGGGGCATGCGCCGTGGTAAAGGGGGGGCCCCGCGGAATTATGCTGCCCGGGGCCCCGCAAAATGGTCATCTGCCTCTGCTCCACAGCCTAAGTGACCTGGCCAAGGCAGGAAGTCTGTGGCAGAGCAGAAAATGGTCTTTAATCTCCTAAATTCTAGGTTAGTGCTCTAGGGTCAGGGCCATCCTTCCTGGCAACAGAGTCTGGCATGAGCAATGATTTTAGGATCAAGTCCCAAGAAATAACCAAACAATAGCGAAACAGTGGAATAGTTGAAAGTAGAAACCTGGGGTCATGCTTCTCAGTCACCACACTTTGTGTAGTACAGGCAGTCCCTGGGTTACGTACAAGATAGGGACTATAGGTTTGTTCTTAAGTTGAATTTGTATGTAAGTCAGAACTGGCTCCAGATTCAGCTGCTGCTGAAACTGATCAGCGGCTGACTACAGGAAGCCCTAGGCAGAGTTGCTCTACCCCCGGCTTCCTGGAATCAGCCGCTGATCAGTTTCAACAGCGGCTGAATCTGGACTCCTGGGACAGAACAGCTGGGGCACTGCCGGGTAGGTCCCCGCAGGACCAACCCGGCAGCACCCCAGCTGCTCTACCCCAGGCGTCCCGCAACAAAAGCCTGGTCTGCTGGGTGGGGGGCGCACTAGCTGCGCCCCCTCCCCCCCAGCAGACCAGGGAGACCCGAGCAAAGCTGCGGAGGCGCAGAGGTCCCGCCGTCTCTGCGGCTTTGCTCCTGTCTTCCTGCTGTGCTAGGGGAGTCCCCCCCAGCACAGCAGGGAGACCCGAGCAAAGCCGCACAGGCGGCGGGACCCCGCTGCCCATGCGGCTTTGCTTCTTTGCCCCGGAGCAAAGCCGCACAGGCGGCGGGGTCCCCCGCCTCTGCGGCTTTGCTCCTGTCTCCCTGCTGTGCACAGGGAGTCCCCCACAGCACACCAGGGAGACCCGGAGCAGCTTTTCTCGCCTCGGAGGACGCGGTGGCGGGACCGCTGCACTCTGGGCGGTCCCGCCGCCCGCGAGCTCCGGGGCGAGAAAAGCCCTGTTCGTAAGTGCGGATCCGACATAAATCGGATCCGCGTAAGTCGGGGACTGCCTGTACCAACAACATTTTTAGCACAGTTCACTAAATGGATACAGGTGATATGCTGAGAAAATTTACAAAAGAGTCCATAGCTCAGTAGTTTTAGGAAATGTTGAAAAATCAATATGTGTAATAGTGAAATCTCATTGTAGAAAGGCAAGAGTGTCATATACATGTGCCACTTTAAAATAAAGCAAAACCAGTATGATATATTGTGAATTTCAAAATATCACACCTGCATTCCAGCACATATAATCTGCTTGTGCTCCCATTGAAGTCAATAGCAAAACTCCAATTTATTTCAATAGGAACAAGACTGAGCTATAACACCTTTGTAGGTAGGTTCAGGCAGAGTAGCAGAGACTGCAAAATACTACAAACCACAGAACCAGCTTCTGCCAGCTTCCCTGCCCCCCTTAGGGAGTTGTTTCTGCTAGTAACAGCCTGCGCTTTGTTGAGTAAAGATTGCCAAAATATCACATTTGTGAATGTTAGGTTTATGATGTACACAAGTCCACAATAGAGTAGGTTTGAATTGTTAAAGGCTTGAGTTACTTTGAAGAAAACTCCGTTTCTTTGGTGTGCTGTGAAACATGCTGTTTACTATTTCAAAGAGGAGCCCTGATTTTAATATGTCTGTTCTGCATCCTGCACTAGCTAGAACTATAAAATAATATCTAAGGCTGTGTCTACACTGGTGTGTTCTTGTGCAAAAATGGCCACTCTTGTGCAAAAACATGCCACCTGTCTACACTGGCCATGCATTCTTGCGCAAGAAAACTGACGCTGTACTGTAGAAAATCAGGGCTTCTTGCATGAGAACTCTGACGCTTCCCTCTCAGGAAGAAGCCTTCTTGCGCAAGAGCTCTTCCAGAAGAGGCCAGTGTAGACAGGCAACATGAATTTCTTGCGCAAGAAGCCCCTATGGTTAAAATGGCTGTTAGAAAAAAAACTGCTCCCCCGGTAATAATGTTTGGCTATAGTGGGCTGCAGAACTCCTTGGGAGAAACCGGCTGAACCCTTCCTGCATACCATTGCCTTTAGAAAAAGGGAAGGTGTGAAAAGGGGAAAATAGCCTCAGACTCTCCCACCCATCACCTTGGCTTGAGATCGGCGGGGCTTACCTGGTCACATGAACCCTGCACAGTTTCGGCCCAACCCCTGGGACACAGACCCCTACTTGGTGACCGTTGGGCCATATATGGTAATATGCAAGCGCGGGAAAGCCATGTGCAGATTTGAGGATAAATACCCATTGCATAGTTTGCTCAAGGAGGTCTTTGCAACACACGTACCACCATGCATGTGCCTTCCCGTATACTCCAAAGCGCTGCCGGCCTGATCAACCGACCAGCCACCTCCCCCGACTCTCGGGTGTAATCAAGACCTTCGCAACCAAACCGATATCTTTGAAATGTTCCATGTGCTGTGTAAGTTGGTATGTGTGATTTGATTTTCTTCGTTGTATAAGCTTAATGTTGTATTTGTTTTGGGTAGTACATAGAGTTTGTAGTTATCACTGTTATTTAATTAGTGTAGCTGGATATTTTTAGAATAGAGACTATTCCCCTTGCCATTCCCATCCTTATATCTCTGACACATTTAACTAGGAATCGTAAAATATAATATATACTGTAAATTCATTATTAACACTGTCTATTAAAAATCTTAAGAGTAAATACTATAAATTCATCACTGTTATAAATAAATATCTTTTATTTACTAAAACTGTCCACCTGGTTCTGTCTTTCCCCCCTTGGGTAAGCATCATCGGACCTGTGGTTCTTGCATGGCCACCAGAGCTTTCTTGCGCAAGAGAGCATCTACAGTGCCATGGATGCTCTTGCGCAAAAGCACATCTCTTGCGCAAAAGCATATGCCAGTGTAGACACACTCTTGTGGAAGACGTTTTGTACAAGAACTCTTCCGCAAAAGAGTTCTTGTGCAAGAAGCTGCCAGTTTAGACGTAACCTTATAACAGAATGGTAAAGTGTCCTCATGTTGCATAGTTGTCTGAACAGCAGACCAAGAACCAAGAACTTCTGAGCTCTAAACTGAGCTTTGATACTGACTCCCTTAAATTGTCTACATCAGTTCTCAGATCTGTAAAATAAGGCTAATAACGCAAGCTATGATGTACACTGTTTGTTCATGTACTATTCACAACTACTGAATGTCATGTGATAGGGTGGATCTAAAGTTGTGTGGGCGTGTAGAATACAGATACTGCATGCCCAGCTAACACAGGTTTAAGCAGGTGTGTCAAGAGTAAGGAACTACTTAGACAAGTATAGGAGAGCCATGTCAGAACCTTAGGGTATATTTCCTATCTACAAGTTTCTGTACACCTAAGTAGTGCTTCCCACATCCATACCGTTATATTTGGCAGTGCAGTGTCATGCTTTCAGAGTCCTGCTGAAGAGGAAGGCTCCATTGGGTTGAGGCAAGAGAAGAGGAAAGCAGTGGGGAAAGAGTGCAGTTTAGCTCCCCTCTACTGAAGCCTTTCCTCTCTGTTTTCCACCTGTCAGATCTTTTCACTGTGGTGCAGCTACACATAGCCTGTCACCATGAATGTAAACAAGGCCATAGTCTTCATGCTGCTACCAGCTCTCCAGTACCTTAGATAGAATGTGGGTTTGCTTGTAAAAACACTAGAATTATATCTCCACTTCCACTGAACTGTTCCAGGTAACCATCTTGTACACATAAAGACAATTATTAAGGCTAGGTGGATGAAGGTTCATTACAATACTTATCTTTGGTATAAAGCTGTTGTAAAGATTAATTAGTTACTGTTTGTAAAAAGTACTTCTAATGATGCTATTATCTGATGCAAAGGTCATATCCTCATCACATCATTTGCCCCCACCCCCACTAGCCAAAAACAACAAAGCTGACATTAAAATATGGACATGCTTGCTTAGTTCATGATTCCATGGTCTTTTCCATTGTACATAGTAATTCCACCATCTTTGTACTCAGTGTATAGTTTGAGACCCGGAAGCTGATGAAGCCACCAGAATCCATTCACTTATGGAACTTGAGCCTATGTTGAACCCAAACCTTCAAAAATAAGAGGTGAGCCAATGCACTGCCCACTGTATCTTGCTACATTTGTTATGATGATGCCAGAACATTTGTATAGTAGGGATGTCATAGTATAACCGTTTAAACAGTTAACTAATGAACATGAGCTTATCGGTTACCGTAACGGTTAAATGCTGGCTCCTGGCCCTACTCACTGGGAGCTGGCTGCCATTCTGCACTGCTGGCTCTGTATCAGAGTCTGCAAGGTAGGGTGGCAGTCAGAACCTTGGGAGTGGGGCCAGGAGTCAGGAGTGAAGCCAGAAGTCAGGGGCAGGGCCAGGAACTGATACAGAGGCAGCAGCCAGTTCCCTGGGAGCAGGGCAGCAGGTGGGAGCTGTTTTGTGCTGGCAGCCATCTTAAAAGGAGGAGCTTTGTACCGCAGAGCCCACTGTACAGACTGTTCCAGTGGGGCAAGCAGCTGGGAGCTGGCTTTATTCTGCAGAGCCCACAGCATGTATAACCGCTAAGATTTTCAGTAGTTACACAGTTACCTAATTAACCCCTTTTTAACATCCTTACTAGATAACTCATCAGTTTTTTAAAACAATGAAATACAAAGAAGAACACTGGAAGGAAAAGGAAGGTAGGACTATTTTCCCAAGGGATTAGTCCTTCATACTGTACGTCTACACTACAACACGATTTCAAAATAACTAGCACTATTCCGAAATAACTTAGTCCACGTCTACATAGCAGGCAGTTATTTCAAAATAGTGTCAAGATACTATCAAACTGGAGAACTTCTTACTTCGACTCCTGTAACCCTCATTGTACAAGGAATAAGGGAAGTCGAAGGAAAAGTGCTCTATTTCAAAATAAGTCTTGTGTAGCTCAATTTGCATAGCTTATTTTGAGTTAATCCCTGCACCCATAGAGATGAATCCCTCATAGAGATGAGCCTGAAACTAAACCTCAGAAACACCCACATTTGGGGGAAATCTGACTTTGTGGCTCAGCCCATCTTTATGCAGAACTTGAGTTCTTTAGCCTGTTGTGTTTGAGTGGTTTCTGGAGAAGGATCCTGCAGATTGTAGAGATTAAAAAGTCTCAGAGGAGTGGCCATGTTAGTCTATAACTGAAAAATCTTAAAAAACAATGAATGGTCCTGCAGCCCCTTAGAGACTAACAAAAAATGTAGATAGTAGCATGAGTTTTCGTGGGCACATCCCAATTCTTCAGATGGACCTTTTTTTTTTGTAGAAATTCAGTGGAAGAAACGGCAGGTCAGACGAGAACTGGGCAAGGCTTTGGCTATATTTGCAGTGAAACAAACTTCTCTTGGTTTCACTGCAAATGTTTGCCAAATTTTTGCTCGGCTCCAGTTTGAACTTCTCGAACTTGTTTGGTTTAGGTTTTATTACCATCCAGGCTCACTGAAAATTTTGCTGAGTTTGGCAAAACATGGTAATTTCACTTGAGTTGCACTTTGAGCTTGCAGTGTATTTGAAATTTAGGTTACACATGGTGGTTGGCACTTGAGAAATATCTAAGACAGACTTTAAATAGATGGAGAGATGTATCCATAATGTACGAAGTGCAAACCCGTGTAAATTGAAACCCTAGGAATCAAAACCTAGACTGGACCAACATTCCAAAGTATATTGTCCATTGTAAGGACAAGATTTATTACTCACATTAAGATTAAAAATATCACAATGATTTTTGTGTCTTTCTGGGCAGGAGGATGGGATTGCGAGAGAAAATAGTAATTCTAGTCCAAACTAGGAACTACTTATTATATGACGATGCAATATTTAAACCATGCAAAGGGACAAATCCTGACTTATGTTACAGAGGAGCACTTACAAAGCTTCAAGGAGCCAATTTCTGCCTTTGCCCCAGTTCACAGCAAAAGGCCTAACTAGAGCTCAGAAGAATACTGGAGAATTACGCAATTTGCCATATAAACTAATGTACCATAATCCCTATGGAGCTAATTAGTATTTATACTGTAGTGTGCTATGTTCTAGCCAGGGGCACATGCAGTGGCTGCACAGCCAGATCCATCCAGTCCCCACCAGCGGTCTGTTTCCTATAACTAATGTGCACCCAATACCATCCTGCCCCCACTTCTGTGTGTGGCTGCTCCTTGCAGTGGTAGTATTTATCACAAAATCTTTTAACCTAGAATATAAACAAAGTCAGCAAATGGTGTTGTCAGTTTCACTGCTAAAGTAGCTGGAGACCTGTTTACTCTAAAACACTAACCATGGGATTGCTTCAAACCCATCATTAGTGTTTTAAAGTAAATTAGAGGTGTCATAAACTTTGTTTTAGTAAACTGAGTTGGTAACAGTTTATATAGGTTTTTAAAAAGAGGTTAGGCACACACCTGGCAGGAACGATCCAGTTATTACATAATCCTGCCTTAAGTGTAGGTGATTGGACTAGATGACCAATTGAGATCCCTTCCAGTGCTAAACTTCTGTGATTCTATGTATCTGTATCTATATACCTATGCAGAGAGAGATTAAATCCAAAGAAAAACTGCACGCAATACCTTGTTGAGAAAAAGACTAACCATGTTCTCTCGCCTGCCTATTGTATTTAATAACTAGAAGTCACAATATTCAGAGCTTGCTTAGCCACACTTGAAACACTACAGCAGTATAGATGCAACAGTGCAGCTGAATGTTCTTCCATCAGCTGAAAGGTGGTTGCTATGTTGAATGACAGGATTCTTCTGTCATTCTACTGCTCTGAATGAGGTTGTCTTAAGTACCTTGTTCACGGGTTCATGGATTATTTTCATCCTTTAGGGTATGGCTACTCTGTGGGATTTTTTTCTCGAAGGTGTGCAAATTGCGCTCATATTTGCATATCTTCTTCCGATTCTTTTTCTGGAAGAGGCTTTTCCAATATTTGGCCCGTCTATATGGGGCCAAATGTTGGAAAAAAACCCTCTTTCAGAAGCCCTCTTATTCCTCGTAAAATGATGTGTACAGGGGCTTCCAAAAGAGGGTTTTTTTCCAACATTTGGCCCAGCGTAGATGGGCCAAATATCGGAAAAGCCTCTTCCGGAAAAAGAATCAGAAGAAGATACGCAAATGAGAGTGCAATTTTCATTCTTCGGAAAATCCCCCACTGTGTAGCTGTAACCCTACTGACATAGCTGGGTCAACTTAAACTTTTGAGGGTAAACCTGGACCAGGTATTTAAATTACCCTTTACAAATATTAATTAATGAATCTTTCCAATGCCTCAGGGAATGGAGAAGGGGGGAATGTGAATCACAAATAATTTAAGGGCCTGATCTAAAATTTACTGAAGTCAAGGATAAGACTCTCATGACTTCAGTGGCCTTGGATTTAGCTTGGATTTCACATCATCATTAGAGCTATGATGAGAACACAGAAGTTCTTGCTGCCCACATTTTTATTTAGTCCACTAACCCGCTCTGCCTCATGCAGCAGTAGAGCCTTGTGGACTTGAAATATATCTAAATTACACCTAACAAACTGTGATGAGGGTCTTCCACAGAATGCTGCTGTTTGGAGAAAATAATGTTATATTAGATATAGGCTGGTTAACAATAATGCTTAGCTTTAAAGGTGGGCTCAGGAATTCCAGAAATGTAGGACTTTCAGGTCATTGGGCAAGTTGGGGGGAGGGGAGGGATGACAGCTCCATAGTCGTGGAATGGGTAGGGCCTCAGGCAGAATGGGAGGGGCAGCCAGCTCTCAGGGCTGTCCAGAGTATGCCACAGCCCTTCTGCCTCCTAGGCAGCTTCAGAGCCACCCAGAGTGTGCCATGTGGCACTCCAGTGGTGATGTAAAGGGCCCAGGTGCTGGCCATTGCTCCCCCTCACCCTTTGTAGTGCCTGGTTCTATTATAGTATTGGATAGAGGCATCAACATGACTGGAGCTTCATTGCTCCAGGAACTGCACAAACAGACTAAATAAGACAATACCTGCCCCCATAAGAACTTCCAGTTTAAATACAGACAGACCAAGAAAGAGTAGATTTATTATCTCTGTGTTACAGATGGGAACTGAGGCACAAGCTCACCCAGGAAATTTAGGGCAAAGCCTGAAATTGATCCCAGGTCTCCCGGACTTTAACCACAAGACGATCCTTCCTTTCTTTGACATATAAATCATTGCAATTCCATTGTTAAAAGTGGGCGTGGAAGTGGTACTACTGTCAGCTGTAAACAAGGAACAAAAGTTGAGTAAAAGTTAAAGTTTAGAATAATTTTTTCCAGTAAGACCATTGTGCATTTAATTAAAAACAAACCCTACACATGCTTTACATTCAAGCAGCAGTAATATGATTAGTCACTGCATGAGTAACTCTGGGTGTTTCCATGTGCTTAATAATAGTGTTGCTGTAGTGATTTTGAACACAGTTAAACTATACATTTTGTACAATATATTAGAACTATATCAGAGTGAAATTCTGCTCTTGAAAGATACACCCCATCCACTGGGATTTATGGTGCAACAGAACCTTCCCTTGCTGTCTATGGATCCTTCGGTGATGTTGACATGTACCCTCATCATAGATCAATTGTCTTTCTAGAAATCCTCCATTGCAGCTTTTGATTGAGGACACTGACCTCAATTTAAAAATATAAATAAATAACATCAGACTGCCTCCTACTGCATCAACTCTGCCCTCATCTTTCCCTGCTGTGTTGCTGCTGTCACAAGTTTGTCTGATGCTTGCTAGAAATTAATACATTACTCACGTCTGCACGTAAGTACTCATTTCCAGTTTGTAAACTGCTTTTGGCCAGTTTTTTTACTAATTCAGCAAAACTTATGAGTGGGATGAGGTCATATTCTGTCTGGGAGCATGAGTCTTACAGTCACAAATAGGATACATTTATAGAGGAAGAGATCCTGTGCTGATTATTTTTACGTGTATATCTTTAAGGTCACTCTCCCACAATATGCTCTTTTGCCTCAGTAGCAGATGCAATTTAATAAGGAAGTCTTTGGCATTTTACCAAGTGAACAGCCTCACAGCCAGTTGTGCTAACTAGAGAATGGAATCTATGTGATTTAAACATCTGAGCCTGAAACAAATGCGTCATGATGACCAGAGCACGCCTAAACCATGAGAAACTTTAGATCCAGGTCTGATCGTTATCTTGGTATCTGTCATGTGATAATGGTCAAGAATAACAGAAAGTCCCTTCTCATCTAATACTGAACTTTATTAGAAAGAGGAAAGTGGTATATTCCCAAAGCTGACACGTTTCTCTTTCCACTTCACTGTGGGTTGGGCTCACGAAAGCTCATGATACTATCTGTATTTTTTGGTTAGTCTCTAAGGTGGTACAGGACCATTCATTGTTTGTTTGTTTTGAAGAAACATTATATGTATTCTCACACTCTCACGTGATAAAATGGGCAAAGATTCTGGTTCAAACTCTCCCAAATTTTGACATGCCATTCTGAGTCCAGACTTTGCGACCTGAGCTCATATTTACTTCATCTACTTAGCCTATCCTGCTTACATTAGTGTGCCCTCCATCTCAGAGCTTAAAATCCCTCAAAGCTAGTTTTATAAAAGATACCAAACCTATATGTTTGTTAGTCTTTAAGGTGCTACTAGACTATTTGTTTTTTTTAAGTTTTTCTTATTACATATTTACTCGGCCTCCCCTCTGAACCTATTATGTTGCTACATCTTAAATATATTGAAATTTTTTTTAACTCCCCTTCTCATCTAAATTGATATGCAGGGAATGAGATGCAGTATTGTAAATGGCAAGTGTTCAGAATTAGAATCATAGAATCATAGAGCTGGAAGACACCTTAAGAGGTCATCAAGTCCATCCCTCTGCCCAAGGTAGGACCAATCGCAACTAATTCATAAGGCAAAGCCCCAAAAGTAATTAGATTGGTTTAAAAATCATGAAATTTTAAAATAATAATAAAAGTTGAGAGCTTTATTTGGCTTCTGAGCAGTAGGTTTCACAATTCCAAGCAGTCATGCTTTACTCAACTTGTCATAAGCCCCAGGGTTTTTCTCAATTTGTGTAAAACATGGCAATTTGTAATCACCTTCTTTTCAATACATTTGTCTGAGTCATAGAAACTACATGTCCCAACATGTAGTGCTCCACCTTGATCTGATAAATTAGGCCAGTCTGAGCAATCTATATTGGGAGCAGTGGTTTCCAGAAACTACATAGTTGGTTGCAAAAACTATTGGTCTCTGCGTAACGTTTTGCCACCTCTGAATCATATATGGCATAAGGAATGAAACTTCTGAGTGGAGTTTGACTTTGCAAAACCAAGGATCCCTTGCCATACCGCCCAGTTTTTGAGAAGGGTTCTTCAGTTTGAAAAGTATAGTATTGGCTTCCCTCTAGGCGAAGGGGCCCAGGCTGACATGGGTGGGGAAGGCAACGGGACCCGAGCTAGTGCAGCATGGGGGGGAGGAGAAGGGGCCTGGCTGGTGTGGCTGGATTGGGCAAAGGGCCTGGAGTGGTGCGGCTAGGGGCAGGGGGAGGGAGAAGGGCCTGAGCTGTCACAGCTGGGGGTGGAAGAGGGAGGAGAAGGGGTTTGGGCTGGTGTGGGGGGGAAGAAGGGGCCCAGGCTGGCATGGCTGGGGCATAGGGATGCCAGGTGTCCGGTATTGACCTGGAAAGTCCCGTATTTTTGCCTCCTGTCAGGTAAAAATTTTTTAAAAATACCAGACACCTAAAATGTTTTTTTTCCCTGCCAGGAGGCAAAAATATCAGACACCTGGCAGCACTACCACACATTCAGCAACTGGGCCCAGCCCCCGGGTCCCTTGCCTCTGGGCCCCCCCGCTTACCTGGTTCCTTCTGGCTCAATCAAGAAAACAAGATGGCTGCAGGCAAAAAGCCTAAAGACCTGAAGCAAGGGGAAGCAATGTCTTCCCTGGGTCTTAGTGTTCAACCTCGCGCTCTTCCTTTCTCTTTCTCTATTCTGATGCTGCATGCATCATAAAGGGGCCATGCTGTTTTAATGTTGGTTTTTTTTTTGCTTAACAACTTTGGTCTCCCCCCCCCTTTTTTTCCCCCTCAACAGAATTTTTTCCCCGGTGTGGTGTGTTTTTTTTTTTTTTGAGGGGTGTGTGTGTGTTCAATATTTTTGGTTAAACCATCAGGCAACCCTACTGGGAAGGGAGAAATGGCCTGGAGTGGCGCTGCTGCAGCCCGGCCCTCCCCGGTGGCCAGCAAAGAGTGGGGGTTGCTTATCCCCTGCGAGAGAGGGTTGGCAAGTTGCAAAGTCTAGACTCAGAATGGTATGTCCAAATTTGGGGGAGTTTGAACTAGGGTCTCTGCCCCTTACACCAGTAGAGAGTGTGAGAATACATCTATCTATATCAGGGATGTTAAGAAATGAATAATCAACTAATCGTGTTGATAGAATTTCTGTCGACTACACGATTTGTTGATAGGTGTTAGTTCCCAGAAGCGTCCAACCCTGCTGTGGCTCTGCAGTTTAGATGTAATAAGAGCCCAGCACACAGGCAGCCTGGCTGCTATCACATTTAAATTGCAGAGTGGGGGTAGCTCCCGGACTTGGCATGAGCCTGGCTGACCCAATCCTGGCTTGCACTGGGTCCAGCAGACCCTGTCTGCGGCCATCCCCGAGGGCAGTGAAATGCGCTGGGCAAGCCCAGTAAGGGACAATCCACAAGTGGGTTTGATTTGGGACGTGGCTTCCCAGCACATCTCATTTAACACCCCACCTCCCGTCTTCCCATTTGGGCCCTGACGAGTAGGGGCAGAGGGGACCGCAGCAAGTGCTGCCCGTTGCACACATTCCGGAGCTGGGAGGGGAAGCCCAAGGTCATGGCATTTCCGGGCGGGCTGGCCAGGCTTTGGGAAGGCAGTGCTGGATCAGCAAGGAGTGCTTGACCCACTCCGCAGAATGAACTGTGAAAGCCATTTCAGGAGGCGACTCCCCCTGGCTGCCTGATGCACAGGGCAGCGGCACCCATGCATTGCGTGGGCCGGGCAAGCAGAGCCCGGTTGGGACTTGCAGGACCAGCGTGGGTGGAGAGTGGAGGCTGGGCTGCAACCTGAACACTGCCCACACCTGCGGGACCCCCACTCGGCTGCTCACCCTGTGCTGCCCCCACCTGCCCAGCCCAGAGCGCCCCACAGCACCACCGGTGGCATTGGCCCAGTTCTCCAATGTGATACCAGCCTGGCCAGTGCGTCGAGCCCACATCTCCCCGAGCCCAGCCTAGGAGCACCGAGCTCACCTGGCTGCTGCACTCCACCTACCTGGGCTTCAGCCTTGGCCCCTTCCTTGCCTGCTGAGCATGAGCAGGGCTCCCGGGGCAGCGGGGCCAGCCCAGAGTGGCTAAGCTGTCCCCAGAGCAACTGGCTCATCCCAGGTCCTTAGGGGGCGGAGGGAGGGAGAATGCAAGTAGAGTAGTCGAGTACTTGACTGATTACCCAATAAACCTAGGCTTATCAGGTAGTCAAGTACTCGACTACTCACTTACATCCCTAGTCTATATCCCTCCTATTCCCCCTACCCCAGTCTTTCAGACTCCTAATAGCCTTTAAATTAAACTTTTAAATTTGTAATGTTTGAGTGGGTTTGAAATCAGGCAAAACAAGTACCTATCAGCTATAGAGAACACCTACCTAAATACATTTCAGAATTCAGTCTTTCCTCAGATCTGATAAGGAAGACAACTAGTAAAAGGGCACAGTTGTGGTCTAACTAATGTCAGGAGAACAGCAACAATGTATAGCCCTGATTGCCCCTTTTCCGCTGGAAGGCTGAGGGCACATTTACATAGCAATAGCAAGTGGAATGAATAGCAAAAGGAAAGAAAAAGTCTGGATCAGTCAGCTCTTGTTGGATGACCCTGGAATGCTTTTTAAAGTCATATGTTGTGAATGCTGAGCTTACAGCTTTGTAAGCATTTTCATGCAAGCTCAAAGCAGTTAGTCCTATTCCCACAGCCTACCAGAACTGACCACATGAACACGGATTGCAACCATGTGCCCTTAATTAAGCACATGGCTTTGTGCTTCTGGATTCCAAATATAAACACCCAGTAAATAAATATTTGGTTATATGTTCTGTATTCAGAAATGGGGGGGAGGAGAATTGTTTTGTTTGTTCCTAAAGCAGGGAACACAAAGGAGAGACGTTGATTAGCTTTTAAAGGGAATGAGGCTGCAGTGCTGATTTACATGCTATGTAATCTGACAGATGACACAGGATGTAAGGGTCCAATCTTGCAGCAGCTCTTACTCATTTGAGTTCTTACTCTTGCTATAACCAATGGAAATAATATCAACAGTGGGCCCTAAATCAGCACTGAATTTCATCCAGTAGGAGCTAAATTAGTAGGCATGCACACAAATGAGGTACTAACAATAGTGGCTGTCTGCCATTATAACTTGTATTGCCATAAGTTTGTAGTGAAGACATGGCCTCAGCTGTGCCCCGTCTGGAGCAGTTGTAAAGCAAGCAAGAGAGATGGAATAAAGAGCCTCCTTCTGCCACTTGTCCCTGGACAGAAGCTGAATACATTTGCAGTTCTTGAAGAGACTAGCACCAGTGCCTTAGCTCCTTGCTTCTCATTAACCCTTCCACTCAGGAGAGTATTTGCTGCTCCCTATGCAATCCTGAGGAGCACTGATGCAAGTTGCATTGGTGGATAATACCGTTCATGTGAGAAAATGCTTCCCAGCTTGCGTACAGATTCCAAGTTCCAGCCCTAAATCAACCCACTGCTGACGTGCAGCCACCAGGCAATAGAATGTCACAGGTTTTCATAGCACACAGCACAGCCACACAACAGGTAGGCAAGGAGGTGAAGAAGAATTCTGTGACCAATTACAGTGTTACTAATAATTATTGTTATTTATATTACAGTAGCTATTGCAGGTGGGACCCCATTGTGCTAATGCACTGTACAAACATATAAGAAACAGTCCCTAACCTGAACAGCTTACTATCGAAACAGAGTAGCCAAAGAGAGAGAGAAATGAAGTGTTAGTATCCCATTTTACAGATAGGGAACCAAGGTACAGGGATCAAGTCTTAAATATTAGAAAGTGTCTGGTGAATTGGAGCTTTTACATTTTTTGGATGCCAACTATATATACCTTTGAAAAGGGCCAGACTTTCATAAATGCTGATCACCTACTCTCTGAAAAATGAGGCCCTTTAAAATGCCTCAGGTTGAACACCCAAAAATAGCAGCACCAAAAATGCCTATTTGCTTCTGGAAATTTGGACCTTCATGATTTTCCAAAGGTCGCTGGGAAGCTATAAAGTGCCAAGTCGTCTCAGCCCTGTGGCATAACCCTAAAAATCATTTTTACTCTCAAAACTATGAGACAGATTGAGGCAGACAAAAGTAGTAGCCAAAAGTAGTCATTGGTCAGATCACTGGTTTACACCTCTATTCTTGTAAAAATTATCAGGGATCTTTAAAGACAACAAAAGCATGCTGTATTTATCAGGCTCTTAACCATATTGCCTCATCTGTTACGAAGCATTGATTTCAACCACAAAGCAAAAGTTGTGAGTATGACAAACAATGCTGCCTTAGCAAAATGCAGGACAATGTAGCACTTTAAAGACTAACAAGATGGTTTATTAGATGATGAGCTTTCGTGGGCCAGACCCACTTCCTCAGATCAAAAATGAGGAAGTGGGTCTGGCCCACGAAAGCTCATCATCTAATAAACCATCTTGTTAGTCTTTAAAGTGCTACATTGTCCTGCATTTTGCTTCAGCTACCCCAGACTAACACGGCTACATCTCTATCACTATTCTAAATGCTGCCTTAGGCTGACAGCATCCTACAAGGGTATGGAAACAAAACATTTGGAGCTTTTAGGAGGTCACATATATCTTGGAAGATTACACGTAAGATGTTTTATTTATGCCTCATTAGCTCAAAAGCACCCTGAAGCAAATTGATTAGAAATTAAATAAGAACATTGTTTATAAAATGTAAACGCTTCTCTTTAGCATGTATTCTCTGATGGCATGCAAACTGCTTGTTTTGGTCTGCAAATAATTGGCTACTTTCTTCTCACAAGAAGCTCCTTAATACTTAAAATTAAAAGCACGACAAGAGTTGTTGTGAGTTTTGAGCTCAAATTTCAAGCCAGAGTTTCGGAGACCCAGGTAAAACTCCAAGGCCATGTCTAAAATAGGAAATAGTCGTTGGTTAAAAATGTGTGAGCAAGTACACTTTAAAACACTAGCATGTAAACATGATGAGGGAGCCTATGATGGGCCACTCCCAGGTAACATATTTTTAAAGGTGTGAAACTTCATCTACACTACTGTTTAAAAATATGCTAGGTAACATGTTTTTAAACACTATTTATGATCTAGCCCCAGAGCTTTCAGAGGGTCTTAACTTGGGAAGAGATTAGGGTGTCAAACTCATCACACTTTGCTAGAGCTAGCTATCAGTTTCAAGATATGAAAGCCTGTTGGGAAACTGCATTTAGTAGCACATCCCAACCTTCCCAAACCTGAGTATCCAGACTGGAAGCTATGCAGATTCATGTGGCTCACAGTAGGGACAAATCCTCCCTTGGCCACAGGGCAGCCATGATGCTGCTCCACAAAGACTGTCTCTGCCCCATGGTGGAAGTAACCTCTGTAGGTCCTTGCATAACCCACCTTGCAAGTTGGGAGGATCCAGGGTGTGAGCTGAACTTTTCCTTACATAGAACCAGCCTGTCAGCAGCTCTAAGGAGCCCCTGAAAGGAACTAGCACTTGCTGTAGACCCCAAGGAAAGTAGCAGGGAAGCTTCACCTGCTTTTCTCTGGGTGACCATGGCTTCTCAGTAATGTCATTGCTACAGAATGAGCTGTATTCCTCTATCTCAGGCATAAACAATTAAACTTTCAATTAGACTCAAAAGAGCTCGAGCCAAGAAAAATGAGCTTCGATGATTGCTGGCTCCACATACTTCCTGGGCTCCACTGCTGCAGAACTGCAGAAGCTACTTCCTTTTCAAACAGGAAGTGTCCCTCGCCAGCAACTGCAGGATGCTAGACGTTCCACAGCTACGTCTTCCACTGGCCCTTCCTCACATACAGCAGCTGTGCTCCTGGGAATGGTGAGCCATCAAACATCCTGACGTAAGGATGGGGACTTCCTGACTGAATATCTCTCAGCCAAGAAAACAGTTTTGAGGCTTCCGTCAGTTGAGCTCAACGGAGGTGCAATGATGTAACCCTGGGCACAAATTGCTTTGCAGTTAGTGAACAGTTTGGTTAGTGATGCAGAAGCCAGAAATGGTCTCTCTCTCTTTTTGAATTGACTCTGAATGACTAATAGGAGTAAAAAGTAAGAAAAAATATTTTGGTCACTGAAATCAACAGACATGTCACTGGTACTGCATATACCATCTGAGGAGCTGCTGAGTTAAAAGACCCCATTGTTCATTGTAGCTTTGTAGAAGAGAATGACTGCTACAATACACCTTTATTTTCTGTAGCCATCCAAACATGCTGCTCCTCAGAAATATGGTTCAGGGATAAATATATTTAAACTTCCCTGTTTATGGGCATTTCTATTTCTAGCATGATCATCACCACAAAATCTCTGCATCTAAATAGACAACACCAGAATATGATAAACATCAGTTCTTCAAGAAAGGGGGTCCTCTTATAAAGGTTGGAAAGAAACATGCTCTGGGCATCTGGTGTTACTGTGGAATGATCCTTTAAGATTGGGGATTGACTAATGAATTCTCTACTGATAATATAGGGAAAGAGAAAGGAGGAAGAGAGAGAAAATAAGAGACACCACATATGCAAGGGCAAAGAGAGAGAGAATTTAGACTTCATAAGAAATAGGTCAATGAAGTGTCGGGGGGGATACTTAATACTACCTCACAATTAGGAGGACTCAGCACCAATAAATAACATCCATAATATGCAAACAGAAGCTAGAAGGTGGTGAGTTGCAAAATTAGAGAAAGAAAGACTGCCTATTTCATCAGCTAGCACCACTCTCCCAACTGCAAGAAAAACACCTCACCCTGATATAGTATTTTATTTCAGCAAACAAGCCTGATTTGAAGCAAATCTCCTGCCCCTGCAGTCAAAGTGGTAGTGTAATCTTTTTAGGGCATCTGTGTTGTAGAAGGGTGCATTGTTTACTCTGTGTTGTTGGAAAATGTAAGACCAAAATATATTTTGTTTTACTAAAAATATCTTAGGTTACCCCTCCCATTCACTGAAGTCTGTAGGGTTGCCTCGTTGTAACAGAGGAAAGAATTTGTCCTTTGGCATGTAACCCACATGCCGCTGCTCCCTAATCATGCCCTGCCCTATGTTCTTTCGTCCACATAGAATCATCGAATCATAGAATAATAAAACTGGAGGGGACCTTGAATGGTCATCAAGTCCAGTTCCCTGCCCTCATGGCAGGACCAAGCACCAGATCATCCCTGACAATGTCTATCTAATCTGTCTTAAATATCTCCAGTTCACCACTGAACACAGTTCTGAGTGGGCAGAGGCAGAATGGAAAGGTTATTCTCCTTCAAACTCTTAGTTCTCCTAGTTGTGTGACTCAATCACTGTGTGGTGAGAATTGTGAAAGAAAGACGATTGTGAAATGGGAAACTTTCTAGGAGTCTATCTAATCTCTTTCCCATGTACAGAGAGCCCTGTTACTTCAAAGGCAGATAATGAGCAGTGCTCCTTAATTTGATCAGAATGACCTAGAGATTGCCCCCCAACAGCCTCTTGGTAACCCTCTGAAAGGGAGAAGCAGCTCCTGGGATTGTATAATTAAACTGCTGGAGAGGATACATGGGCGCTGGTGCTTGGAAGAGAGGAAAGAAAGGGAGTGGCCCAGTTCACTCATTTAACATTCCAGCAGACACAATCACAAAGAGCCTTCTGTGGACACCAGAAAGAATGTGGAAAGCAACTGGATCTATTTATCCATGTAGGAAAATTAGCTTTCATTTGTATCCCTATCATGTACTTCCCCCAAAAGCATTGTTCCAGGATGTCATCAGAGTCCAAAATGCTCTTTGTTACAACCAAAGCAGCAAAACCGCATTTTAGCATGGGGTGAGGGGCTGCTATAAAAGAAAGCCATTCCCAAGGGAGAGTGCAAAAATCAGCTGCACTAGTTTACAATCCCCCTTTGCTCTTTCATGCGTTTGATTTGACTACACACCTGCCTGTGTCAACACCTCTCTCCATCTGCTAGGGAATGTTTAAGGAAAAAAAAACTTTATTAAAAATGCACAACATTTCTTTTCAACATGGTTTCGTAACTAAGGATGTAAAATCCTGTTTAATTGGTTAACAGGATAAATGTGATGTTTAACCAATTAAAGGGAAGTTTGGGGAGGGGGCAGTGCTCCATCCCTGGGCTAGAACGGCTCTCTCACCACAGGCAGGGGCTGCTCCATCCTGGTCAGAGTAGCCCCTGCCTGTAACATGCTCAGGCCCCTATGGACAAGTGCTGCTCCAGATAGCTGGAGCTGCCCCTGTGCATGGTGAGTTCTGTGAGGCTGGAACAGCCCCCTGTCCTTGGCGGGCAGGGAGTTGCTCCAACCCCCACTGGTTAAGCAAAACCAGTAAGCATCACCCATTAAGGATGCTTTCACATCCTTATTTCTAACTCATCCACACTTGAAAAGAGATACAGATGTGGCTTAATCTCCTTGATAATATCCCTTGGATTGCTTCTGGGTTCAATGTCCTACTCATTCAGGGTTTGTAAATATGAACACTGTGTACATGGCTTCTAATCATCAATAATTACTCACTTGCAACTGCACTGACTTAGGAAATTGATCTGAAAACATTGCTGCTCTAGGGTGGTTGACACAAGGCTTCTTTTTATTTCCCAGTTAAATGCTCACATATGTTCTTCTTCTTGGAATCTTCACAAAGGGCTGGATTGTGCATTGCTTTGGGTACTAAAATGAGCAACGCTGGCTGATCTTGCATTTTGCAAAGCTGTGTTTTTCTTTCAAAGTCAAACAAAGGCCTTTGTATCCTAATGGAAAGAATGATTCTAGAAGGGAAACCACAAGGTGTAAAAACACATTGCAACCCAGCATCCCTTTCCAAGTCCTGTGCTGCTGTCCGAGCTGACATGTCCTTCTGCCGTGTTTCAAAAGGAAGTAGGCTACCCTCCCTGTGAATGGAAATGAATGTTAATGACATTTTCTCTGCAGTGTTGGGGAGCTGGAACCAGCCCTATATTTCAGTTGCCTAACACTTTCGATTCTCAACGATTCTTACCATTTTGAAAATGTAATTTATTTATTTTTCTTTTTTGAGATGCTCCAATATGTCCATTGTTTGCAGCAGGCCTTTGAAATTCAGCAGGGGAGAAGTTCTAAGGCAACCATTCTTTGTCTCATGACATCCATTCAGGTTCAGCTGAATTGCAAGCTATTCAAAAATCCCCATATCCCTTCTCTTGCTTCTGTTCCTCAGGAAAATTCTGGCAGTGGTATTGTAAAATAATAACACCTGGACCGAAATGGTTTAAATAGCTGCACCCGTTCCACTGCCCAAAGAGCAGTAGCAATGCACTGTGCTGGGAAAGCCAGACACTGCATCTACACTATAGCTTTTGCCTCTCGGCGGCTGAATAACCCCCTTGTGACACTAACATAAGTGCCAGTATGGACAGTGCTATGTTGGCGGGAGAGTTTCTCCTGCTGACGAGCTATTGCCACTCACGGGGCCTGGAGCAGTTAAGCCAATGGAAGAGCTCTTTCTCATGTCCATAGGGTGAGCAACTAGAGTAACCACAGCTGGGAGGGAGAGACAGACAGCCAGACTTGGCAAGCCTCAGAAATCCCCTGAACCCAGCAACACCTCCTGAGATGAGAGCTCCCCTTTGCCTCCTTTGGGGATACAGGCACACTGCAGGGCAGGGAGGCTCACCTGCAGTCTCAGGGGAGCAGGCAGGAAGGGCAGGCTGCAGTGAGTAGCGTGGGCCTGTGGGCTGGGGGATTCAGGAGGAGCAGCATGCAGCTGTGCCGCCGGCCCGAGAAAGGTAGTGGTTTCCTCTTCCACCCTTCTCTCCAGCTGGCAGGCAGCACAGCCTTCCGCTGCTTCTTCTGAGTCCTCCAGTCCACAGGCTCATATCGCCCGCTGTCATCTGGTGAGCAGCATCTGGGCACAGCTCACAGTGGGGTGAGGGAGCGGACACCAGAGCCAATACACAGCACACAGCTGCTAGGGCACCTTGAAATTTGGGGCAATTCTCCAAAGGTCACCCATCATTAGCATTTAACAAAGGGAATTTCCCTTCCTTTATGCCTTTTCCCCATTTTTATCAAACTGGCAATAGTTTAAATGGATGCTATTGGCTAGGTGAGGCCACTCACTGCAATGCTATTGCCATTAATGGGTTTAATCAGAGTGTAATTTAGAGCAGATTTTGGACAACTGATTCTTTTAATACACTTCTGGTAGCAGGGTCTTCTGTAACTCCAACTTTGTATCCCAACACATATGGTAACAAACATACAAATAAACAAACAGAAACCCTAAATCTCAGTAGGTAACATCTGTGGAGTGTGGCACAAGTGTAACAGAGAGCCAAATTTGACACCGTTTATACTGTTAAAGCCACGTATTGTAACAAGCTTTTCCTTGGGAAAGACAAGCCTATGAAGTTGCTCCTAGGCTTTTCTGGGTGACTGTGTATCTAAAAAGAACTGGCATTGTTGGTTAAGATCAGGAAAGCCCAGTGACAAAAATAATGTCACCACCTTTGGACAGCTGTACTAATCATAATCTTGTGAATTAGGTAAAGGTATTGTTCATCCAATTTACAGATGAGTAAACCCAAGTATAGAAATGTTAAGTGGTTTAGCCAAGATAACTTAGGCTACGTCTACACTGCAATGCTATTTTGCGATACTGGTTTATCCCAAAATAGCTATCCCGTATCTTAACAGCAAGCTCTTTATTTTGGTCTCATTATTCCGATGCCCCTGTAAACCTCATTCCATGAGGAGTAAGGGATGTTTCAGAATAGTGGGTTTTTTTCGAAATTTAGCGCCAAATTATGGAATAAGCTATTTTGAAATAAGATTAAAATAAGAAACACAATCTGCATAACTCAAATTGCGTATATTATTTCGAACTATGGTGCAGTGTAGACATAGCCTTAGTGAGCCAGTGGCAGAGCCAAGAATAGGATCAGGAGTCTCGACTCTCACAGTCACTGGATATATATGGATTCAGTGTAAATCCAGAGCAATACCATTGAAGTTAACTAATCTTTTGTCTAAAACTGGTCAATTTCTTTGAGATACTCCAAATATAAAGCAATGTAACAGAATCTGGCGTATTACCTCTTAATGAAATACATACCATAGAGTGTACTACTGTCTGTCTCTTAATCGTTCTGTTTTGCTACACAGTTATAAATTTTATTAAAATCAATTAACATGATCATGACAGTGAGATCAAGTATTTGGCATTTTACTTATACATTATAAGATGAGGTTATGAAACTGGTTCATATCTTACAAGATAAGCCTGGGACAAAGTAAACAACCTTACAAATGATTAGCCAGTTTGACTCCAGGTTTCAGCAACGACAATGCCTTTCATATGGAAAGTTTGTAAACAGTAATGAAAATTCTAGTGTCTGACTGCAGTTTATTGTTGGCACTTTGCTCCTTAAATGCTTATAAGAGGCTGGCAATAAAATGTTACTGTTCAAGCTCATTTAACAAGGCTATCACATGACACACATGGGTCAGAATTCATCACAATGGCAATAACCTAATGCAACACACCTTCATTTTGTGTTTGTAGTATAAACTACAGGACGGTTTCTTTTCTCACACTGATTTTGCATCAGATTGGAGCAACTCTCTTGACTTCAGTGAAGTTATTCCTGCAGTATAAATTGGGAATAATACCGCAAAACACTGTATAGTATTAAGCACTGTAGTTCCACAGTACAAGAACAAGATTTACTGGCTGAAAAATCAAGGACAATTACGCAAGGAGGGAATGATGGCTCCCTGAAAACTGAGGATCAAGGAAGTGGAGAAAGGGTTCTCCCAGATTAGTGGTTCCCAACCTTTTTTTGGCAAACCCATTCATAAACTTCTGACGGACCGGTAACATTTTATTTGCATAATTGCATATTAATTATGCAAACACGGAATATGCTAATATGAGAATATAATGTTACCGGTCCACCAAATATGTATCCCAGCCCCCAGAGCCGCCGCATAGCAGCCAGCTTTAGCTCCAGCAGCCACCATGGCCCGGCAGCCAGTGGTTCACGGCTTGGTGCCAGTTTGTGGACTGGTGGTTGGGAACCGCTGTTCCAGATGACAGAGTTGCAAAGGAGGTTCCGACACTTACGGTGGTGCATCTACATGGGGAGATAAAGGAGGCAGGTTTGAGCTTAGCAGAGGAAGTGGGACTGGGAGGAGAGAAAGAGAGGATCCATGGAGTAATCTGGAACACATCTATGGGGGGGACTTAAAACAAAAAGAGGTTTGAATTTTGTCCATTGGAGTTGTTCAAGGACTGGGGTCTTTGGGCTGTGTCTATGTGAGAGGCATCTGGAAGCATCGTGCAAACACTGGAGTCTGGAAAACAGTCTAGTGGAGAGTGCAGTGATGCAGCTGAGGGAATCCTAGTATGGAGGGTGGGAAGATGGAGGATTTCGGGAGAGGTGGAGCTGAGGCAGTGGCATGCAGAGGCAACGTTGTGGATTCAAAATAAAGTCACGAGTTTGCTAGGTAAAGAAAGAAGCTGCACTGGCATAGTACAAGCCAAGACATAAGGGAACCAGCTTTAGAGTGGTCCTGGAGGGTCCAATAGTACTGAGAACAGTACTGAAATCAAGCACTGTGAAGGGGGAGGAAGAGCTTTCACTGCAGAAAGGAGGCTGTTATTGGCACACAGAGTGGCAGAGGTCTCCAAGCATGCCTAGATCAACCCAGATGGGAAACAGGCAGGGATACTGTTCAGTGAGGGGAGAGAAAAGAGAACGCTAGTGCTATAAACACTCTGCTGAGATAGAGAAGCTTGAAAAGAGGGTGGTAGCTTAAGATAAGAAGGCGAGGGGAAGTGGATGGTAGGAGTCAAAGTGCTTCAAGGACAGAGTAATTGACCGATGTAACTTCTCACTGACTGAAAAATGCTACATTTGCTGAAACATGCTTGGGCATTGTACATTCTGCAGCCTGTTCACTAATGGGACATGCTGCAAAAAGCAACATAAACCAAACAAGCGTTGACTTCTAGTCATTCATGAAGACCTTCTGCAGTTGCTCCATCACTTCGTGCCAACTTACATCAGTGCCAAAATATAATATTAACTCAAGGCCTAAACAAATGAAAAGATGGCAGTGAGATGTCTTTTAGTGCAATGAGCTTAACTTTCTCAGTGTGAACTGACAGGTGTGGAGGCACACACAGTTTGAACAATCACTTTCTTTGGGGAGGATTTATTAAAGGAGATACTCTATATCCTAGAGAAGAGGAAAACATGCAAGTTGATGAAGTAGTGATTAGGGATGTTAACTTTTGATTAGTTGATAAGGGGAGTGTTCGCTATCTCGCTGCACCTCTGCCTTTGAAATGTACAAGAGCCATCCATGGCTCTTGTACATTTCAAAGGGAAAGGCACAAGGAGGAACCCTGCAAGCAGGGACTGAAGCAGTCCCTGCTCACGCGGGTCCGGACGGCTGCGCCTCTGCTTTTGAAATGTACAAACAGGGAAAAGACCAAAATAATACCACCAACGCTAAACAACAGCATAAAAGAGATGGTCTGAGCCAACGTGACATCCTTCAAAAATTAGAAGTCAGATACTACTATGGAAAGTAGTATGGAGTATGAATTCTGGCAGGTCAAATGTAAAAATATAATTATGCAAGTCAAAAAAGAATTTGAAGAGCAACTTGCAAAAGAAACAAAAAGTAACAGCAAATTTGTTTTTAAGCCCCCTCAGATGCAGGAAATCTGCTAAACCTCAGTGAGGCCTGTGGAGTTGAGGCACTAAAGGAGCACTCAAGGAAGACAAGGTTGTTGTAGAAAAGCTAAACGGTCTTCACCGTGGAGGATGAAAGGATTTCCATACCCGAGCCACTCTTTTTCGATGACAAATCTGAAGAACTGCCCAGATTGAGGTGACAATAAAGGAGGTTTTGAAACAAATTGATAAATTAAACAGTAATACATTACTAGGACTAGATCAAGGTGAGCAATAATTTTTGATGGCGGGACCGCTCCAAGAATTTGGTAAACAGTCAAGGTCTGCACTTTTCCATGGTATTAATGGAGAACGTGTGGGGTCAGGAATGGAAATTGAGTGTAGAAGGGATCTTGGAATAAGGGATTAGAGTGCAGGAGAGAGTGTGGAATCTGGGAGGAAGCTTGGATGAAGAAGCAGGTTGTGACCTGGAGCAGGAGACTGGGGTGCAGAAAGGGGTGCAGGGTCTGGGAGGGGGGGATGGGTACAGGAGAGGATTCTGATCTGGAGGAGGGGGTGCAGGGATTTGAGTTGTGACTGAGGGCAGGGAATCATAGAATCATAGGGCTGGAAGAGACCTCAGGAGGTCATCAAGTCCAGCCCCCTGTCCATGGCAGGGAATTGGGATAAAGAGTGCAAAATGGAGACAAAAGGTTGTGGGGCTGGAGTGCTAGAGGCAGGCTCTGGCAGGGAAGTACTTACCTGGGCAGCTCCTGGCCAGCAGCCCAGAAGGTTCCTCAGCCATGTTTCCTGCCTGCCACACTCCTTCTTGCAGCTCAGAACAGCTGGATGTGGGAGTCATGTGCTTCTCTGAAGGCTGTGAGCCCAAGGGGAGGAGTGAAGGGATACTTTGTTTTGCTTATCCTGCAAACAGGCAACTCCCATTAGCCAGAACCTGGATGATGGGAGCTGCAAGATTGTGCTGGAGGTGGGGGCAGCATGCAAAGCCTCTTTCTCTCTCTCTCTGGATTTGCAGCATTCAGAGAAGCACATGGCTCCTGCAGCTGGCTTGCAGGAGTGGGCAGGCAGGGAACCTGACTGAGACTACATCTACACAGCAGCGTTATTTCGGAATAACGCCAGTTATTTAAAAAAACATAGTACGCGTCTACACTGCAAGCCTGTTATTTCAAAATAAATTCGAAATAACAGGCTTCTTACTACAACTTCTGTAACCCTCAGGCTATGTCTACACTGGCATGAATTTCCGAAAATGCTTTTAACGGAGAAGTTTTCCGTTAAAAGCATTTTCGGAAAAGCGCATCTAGATTGGCAGGATGCTTTTCCGCAAAAGCACTTTTTGCGGAAAAGCGTCCGTGGCCAATCTAGACGCAGTTTTCCGCAAAAAAGCCCCGAATGCCTTTTTCACGATTGGGGCTTTTTTGCAGAAAACAGTACTGTGCTGTCTACACTGGCCCTTTTGCGCAAAAGTCTTTCAGAAAAAGACTTTTGCCCGAACGGGAGCAGCATAGTTTTTCCGGAAAAGCACTGATGATTTTACGTGAGATCATCAGTGCTTTTCCGGAAATTCAAGCGGCCAGTGTAGACAGCTGGCAAGTTTTTCCGCAAAAGCAGATGATTTTGCGGAAAAACTTGCCAGTATAGACACAGCCTCATTGTATGAGAAGTAAGGGAAGTTGGGGGAGGAGTGCTCTATTTTGAAATAACCGCTGTGTAGACTGCACCAAAAGTTGAAATAAGCTATTTTGACTCAAGCTACACAGTTAGCATAGCTCAAGTTGCGTAGCTTATTTCGAGTTTAGCCCTGCTGTGTAGACACGCCCTGAGGCTCCTGCTGGGCCGCGGTCCAGATCTGGCAGCTTTGCAGGCTGGATTTGGCCAGTGGGCTGGATTTGCCTGCTCATGGACTAAATGGTATTCACAATGCACAGTAAACATGTGGAACTCATTACAAGGAGATGTTTTGCAGGCTGAAAGTATAACTGGATTCAAAAGAGAATAAGTTAAGTTTATGGAGGTTAGAGCCATTAATAGCTATTAGCCAAGATGGTCAGGGATGTAACCCCATGCTTTGGGTGTCTCTAAACCTCTGACTGTCAGAAGCTGGACTTGGACCACAAGGGGTGTATCCCTTGACAATTGCCCCATTCTGTTCATTCCCTCTGAAGCACTTGGCAATGGCCACTGCTGGAAGATAGGATACTGGGTAAGATGGACCTTTGATTGGACCCTGTATAGCCATTCTTCTGTTCTTACTGCCAAGTTACTTCCAGTGCTTAATAATGAATAATTAATTAAAGGGAAGGATTGTAGTTGTTAGAGCAGATGATGGGAGGGTTTTGATTTCGTTCTCAGATCTACCAGGGCTGTCTTCTATATCTTTGAACAAGTAAATGTGTCTGTGGTTTAGTATTCTAACCTCTTAAATGCAGATAATACTTACAAGAGCTGTGAGAACAACTTATTAGACAAACTCAGCATCTTTTTCTATTCATGAGTTGTCCACAGGCAGCCTATGCTTTTTTCCCAGTTTATTTGTTATTTGAAATTATTCACAAAACAGTTTCTATGAAGAATGCTTGATTGTTTGGAAGATGTTGGTTATAAGTATTTGGTATAAAACGTGAGCTGTAAGGGCTAGATTTGATATGTGAGGGTCACGTGGTATACTTTCAAGTTCCTGATTGAATAAGTATAAGTCTTAGAATCAGTCCTCACTGATCAAAAGATTGTGCTGGATAAACTCATTAGGCAAGGGCTTAACTGTTAGTTTTAAAATATAAATTTAAAAATGTAAGCTATGCCAATTCTATGCAATTTCTCCCGTTGGAGCCATGCTTTATAATACTCTGTACAAAAAAGTCTCTCTTTCTGGAGTAAACTGGAAAAATAATTAAACAAAATTTAAACATTAAAATTTGGTCCCACCTAGCAGAGAATACCACAGTGTCATTTCATTGCTAGGTTTCAATATGATATTTACAACATTTGCCTGTAGTCTATCTGTGATCATAGAGTTTTGCTGAGCAAGGAAACAGCCTGGTATCAAACTCCACAAATAATGCACTTGAGCTTGTGAACAGAGCAGTTTAGCTCCTCAAGGAAGTTGTGAACCCAGAAGCACATTCAGAACTCAGTAAAACGACACTTACGGCTTTTCTACACTGGCATTTTAGTACCCTGAAACTTTCTCACTCACAAGTGTGAAAACTCACCCTTCCCCCACTGAATGCAGCAAGTTTTAGGGCTGTAAAGGGCCAGTATAGGCAAGCTCTCAGCACTGTTAGCTACTCCCCTGTGGAGGTGGTTTTCCTACAGCACTGGTAGAGCTCTCTCCCAGTGCTGGATCCTGGTCCCCTACTACTCATGCACTATGATCAGTACCAAGCATTAGACAGGTGGGTGCATACTTCATACCAAGAGCTCTAAGGGACAAGACTATACATTTCCTCCCAATAGCACTGAACCGGAACTGAAGCAGGGTGACTCAGGCCTTGTCTCCACTTACCAAGAGATCGATCACCCAGGCTTTGATTTAGCGGGTCTACTAAATCAACCAATGATCATGTCCCTGTAGACTTCCCGCAGTGGGGATACCGTGGAAGTTCAAACTAAGGTACTTTGACTCCAGCTACGCTATTCATGTAGCTGGAGTTGTGTATCTTGGTTTGACTTTGTCCCCAAGTGTAGACATGGCCTCAGTCATAAGCACTTCTCTTTTGCTGTCCTCATTAAGGATAAGAAGGGCAGATTTTTCCCCTATATTTTGAATGGGCTACAGTGCACTTATTTTACAAGCCAACTTAAAAAAATCTTTAGCAAATGATAATATTATAGCTGATATGTTTTACATCTGTAAATGACACATAACTTTCTCCTCCTCCTTGCCAAGCTTAGTGTAATGATAACAGGTGGACCCAAACCTAGGACCTTTGTGCACAAGCCTTTACCATTTGAGCTAAAAGCCAGCTGCCTCTCAACTAAGGCTGTAGAGCAAACTTGTTCTTTCTCTCTGTAAGTGGTGTAAGTGCCAGTACATTGGACAGCAAACCACACCCAGTAGATGTGTAGGTTACATTAGGCCATTAAAATACATTTTCATAGACACAGTCTTAAGCCAGAGCAGTTTTCATTTTACATCAGAGCCAAAACAAACGAAGCTATTAGAGTGCTAATAGAGTTTCAAAAATGTGGTGATTTGAGTCTGTGTGTCTCAGTGTAACTGCAGAATGGCTTGGCCTGCACTCTCCAGCTTTTTATTTAAGCTGCTGGACTGACCTTGGCATGGACTGCTGCATTTGGCTAGTTGTGTAGGGCTAGTTTCTGCCACCTCTATTTGTACTGAATATTAGCTTCTTCCTGACTTCATTGGGACTACTTGTGAGTAAGGTACCACTTGGTCTGAGTAATGATGCCAGGATATGGCCTTCAGTCAGAAAAACAGTTATTTATTTGTATTTCAATAGTTCCTACAATGTTTTACTGAGGCCCAGAGCCTCATTTTGCCAGGCTTTACATATAAACATGCCACTTGGATTGTGCTTTTGGGCAGGGACCAGCTTTTTTTTTTTGTACTGTACCTTGCACCATGAGTCCTGGTCTATTCATCTTAGGCATCTATATGGCCCCCATCACCATAGCATCTGAGCATGTCACAATAATTTAATGTCATTATCTTCACAGCACTCCTGTGAAGTAGGGCAATGCTGGCAGCCTTATGGAACAAAGGGAAACTGAGGCACAAAGGGGCTCAGTGATTCACTCAAGAAAAGACCTGAGTTCTCCCAAGTCAGAAGCTAATGCCCTAACCACTGGGCCATCCATTCACATTTAAAATCCCTAGCCACTATTACAAAACAGATTAGTTAACTGTCATATACTAAGAGACAGGCCTTGCCCTAAGAAGCTTGCAGTCAGAACAGACAATGAATGGGAAGAAACACAAAGGTACAGAGAGGTAAAGTGACTTGCTCAAAGTTGCAGCATGTTAGCCTGGGATTTGTCTCCAGATCTGCCTCCCAGTCCAGGAACATTAGGGTTTCCAGTGTTTGAGAGGCCCTGTGGGCCAAAGCTTAGGAGCCATTCAGGGTAACCTCTGTACCATTGCTTTATCTTACTATGACTGCTATTACTATTACTGATGCCATTGTTTGTAACTTGCATTACAATAGTTCCCAGAGGCCTCACTGTTCCTTCGGGCCCCATTGTGAGTAGGGTTGCCAGGTGTCCAGTATTCACCCGAACAGTCCGGTGTTTTCGTCTCCTGTCCAGTAAAAAATTTCAGAAAATACCAAACACCTAAGAAGTCCACTATTATCTGACTTTTTTCCCTGGCCAGGCGGTGAAAATACCAGGCACCTGGCAACCCTACAAACACTCAGACCCCATGCTTGCCTGGTTCCGCAAGGCTGCCAGCACAAAATGGCTGTTGGCAAAAAGACCAAGGGGAAGCAATGACTCCCCTGGATCTTAGTGCTCAACCACTCCCCTGTTCCTATGCCTGCACTCACTGTTAAAAGGATATATTGTTTTAATGCTGTTTTATATACACACACACACACACACACACACACACACACACACACACACAGGGCTCGACAAACTATAGAATCTACTCGCCTGTGGTGAGTAGATTTCAGCCATGCGCCCCGTTTACCGGCGGCGCGTACATGGGCAATGGGCTCTTGTGCATACGCAGTGCGGGGCTGGCGAGCAGCTTTTGCCGCCATTTGTCAAGCCCTGTATATATATATCTTTTTCTTTTTGCTTAATAAGACTTGGAGTCCTTTTTTTCCCCTCAACTTTTGTCTCCCCCCCCCCTTTTTTTTTCCTTCAACAGAATTTTTTCCTGGTGGTTTTTTTTTTGGGAGGTGTTTGGTATTTTTGTTTCAACCATCTGGCAACCCTATGTGTGAGATGCCCTACAGACAGGCATTGTGACAGCTCCTTGTAAGGAGAAGAACATAAGAACAGCTGTACTGAATCAGACCAAAGGTCCATCTAGCTCAGTATCCTGTCTGCCGACAGTGGCCAGCACCAGGTGCCCCAGAGAGAGTGGACCAAAGACAATGATCAGCGATTTGTCTCCTGCCATCCTTCTCCAGCCTCTGACAAACAGAGACCAGGGACACCACTTCTATCCCCGGGCCAATATCCTTTTATGGACCTAACCTCCATGAAATTATCTAGCTTGTCTTTAAACTCTAGTATAGTCCTAGCCTTCACAGCCTCCTCTGGCAAGGAGTTCCACAGGTTGACTACACGCTGTGTGAAGAAGAACTTTCTTTTATTAGTTCTAAACCTGCTACCCATTAATTTCATTTGGTGTCCTCTAGTTCTTCTATTATGGGACCTCATAAATAACTTTTCTTTATCTGCCCTCTCCACACCACTCATGATTTTATATACCTCTATCTTAGCCCCCCTCAGTCTCCTCTTTTCTAAACTGGAAAGTCCCAGTCGCTTTAAATTTACTAGTTTGGGCTCCCCCTGGCTCTTGGGGTGTGTGATATTTTCTTCTCACTTGTGTGCAGCCTTGATTGATTTTTCTTTGGGTCAGCAGCCCCTTACTCAAAAAAGGTCCCCCATCCAGTGTAATTAAACTTATTTAGGGGAAAACCTTAATAGATAGTTACCAGATGGTTAAAAAAACATACCGGACACACTTGATCTCAGAACGGTGGTGGGGGAGGAAACACCGGCCGGGAGGGGAGCTGGGCTGGGTGGGAGGGTGTTGGGGGGAACGGGACTGGCTGGGAGAGGAACCGGGGGTGGGGGAGTGAGGGGGAAAATCAGCTAGCGGGGAGTGGGACTGGCTTGGGCACACGCAGATCCAGGGGTGCTGCCTGTCCTGCACACAGTCCCAGCAGGGCACACTGGCAAATCCGGCCCCGGAGATTCCAACCCACCCTGCCCCCGCCCACACCCTCCTCCTCTCTACTGCGTAGTTGCATACTGCCTGGCTGGTAGACACACTCATGCAGTGTGAGCATGTCTACCAGCCAGGCAGTACGCAACTACGTCCTGATACTCATGATAATAATAAAACTTACTTAATTAGAAAATACCAGACATTTGTATGTCCGGTGTGTCCTGTATTTTCTCAATTTGTTTCCCGGACAGAAGGCTCAAATACCGGACTGTCCGGTTCAAAACCAGACACCTGGCAACCCTCTAAAATAGAATGCTATAGTTAAAAACACCATCTCTCTGCACAGACCCGGGAGCCAGGGAATTAAGAGTTAAAGTTGCACTGGGGAGAGTTAATTATCCTTAAGCCATTGCAAAATAGGGTGTGGGAGGAAGATAATATTCACAGAAAGTCATGCCCTCAGACTTCTTTTAAAAACAAGCAATAGGGCCCCACCCCAGGTCAGTGCCTGGAGAGCCCAAACTCTCCTCAGAAGTCCAGTGGCAAAGTCCCCAAACAAACTGGAAGTCTTGCATTAAAGTTCAAAGCAAACAAAACAGCCCCTTTCTAGGAGGCTTCTTTCCCACAGACATTTTTATGGGGAATCCAAACTCTCCTCAGAGATCTGGCAGTTAAAGTCCACAACATTAGCAGATAACAGACAGCCTCTTGTCACCTCAACAGCCTTCCTTGCTACATGGAAAAAGACTGTTCACCTCATACTCCAGCATGCCTGGCTGTGGAGGTCACTCAAATTCCAGTAGCTTAGGGGCTATACAAATCAGGAGCCTTTTTGACTGGGAGAAAAAGAAGCCATGACATATTTCAAATCTCCAGTTCTGGACAGCCCATACTCTGGGATCTTTGACAGACCACAAACTGTCAGCCTGGGACCACTTCCTCTTACTCAGTTGTAGACTTAAAACGTCAGACTTTATTTCCTTAAAGAGCAAGTATGTTGTGTTACACACAGAAATCAGGATCTACAGTATCTCCAAAACCTTAAACCTAAGTCTAAATCGAGGTAAATAAAGCAGGTGGCCATTCTCAGATGTAAAGTACAAAGTGTTTGTTTTAATTGTTAAGATTTTTCGTATACACAGCACAGAACTAATCCATCATTTCATCTTCCTAATGAACTTCGATTGCCATATGTTTTAGATTTTTGCAACCATTTTAACTCTTTGCTGCCTACAGTAGCTGTGTGTCCCATTCTGCAAACTGGTGAAATCCTGGCCCCACTGAAGTTAATGGCAAAAGTTCCATTGACTTTAAGAAGGCGAAAATTTCACCAAGAACCTGAGGAGCTCCTAGTACTTTAGAAAGTCAGGCAAGTATCCTGATTCCCACTTTATAGATGAGTAAACTGAGTTGCAGAGAATTTAATTGTTTTGCCCAGCATTGCACACCAAGGTCCAAAACGAATAAAAGGAATAAAAAGATCCACATGGGCAGACTGTTGCACTGCCAATGGAATTCCACTGCTTTCAATGGACTCCACGTGGACATAAGATTCTGCCAGCGTTCCCAAACACAATAGATCTTAGTCAGATCACTGGCAGATCCAGCGTTTAATATTACAATTAGTTGTCATAGTGTTATATTTATTGCAGGCAGTCCCCTGGCTATCATGAATGGAGCTTGGAGTTAAGGTGCGGGGTAGGGAGGCATCTTATGATTATTTGGGAGAAAATTAACTCGGCAAGGCATAATTTTATGTTTTTTTCCCATTTTTATGTAAAGAGTTCCACTCTGTCTGTTATATGGGTGTTTGTTTAATACAGGGGTCTACACACTTACCATTAAAGTGAGTATTAAAAGTGTAGATACAGGATTTTATCCAGATCCACATTTTATTTAGGCAACAGAGTTTTCCAACATTTAATATCTGGATTCAAATATAAGCCTGTAAAACACAGGAGTCAAAGCCTCAGCTGGTGTTATATACTGATCTACACCAAGTGAGAATTTTACCCATATTATCTAGAAAATAGGGGCCTAACCTAACAGACAATATGTCTGTAGAGCTCTCTAATGAGAATTTAATCCAAAGCCAGGTCTACCCTCATAGGGAACATCAAATCAAGATATGCAATTAATTACGTAGGTGGAGTTGGAGATACCTTGTTTCGTGTTTCCCCAGCAGGAGGCTGACGGGAGCAAATGCTCCAGTTGGTTTCCGTTACTCTTTGCACAAGCAGGAGTGCCAGCTGCTGGCAGGGCCACCCACTGAGTTCAATTCAGCAAGTCTTAACTAGACTCACTAAATCAAACTTCAGAAGATCAAACGTGGCAGCGTCGATCTTCCATCTAGTGAAGACTTAGCCTTAATGTATTTTGACCTTTTGTACACTTATTGGAGGGGAGAAGGAAAAGAAACATTCTGAGATTTCTTATCATTATTATGTGTTGGGCAAGATGCTGCCACGTTTTGTCATGTTCATACTTGAGTTCAGTGGCTTTATACAAAATGATTACACTGGTCTACAATTTTTTAGAAGTCATCTGCTTCAGAGATAAAATGTGCTATTTATTATGTATTTTGATGTGCTGAATTCAACTATGACAATTAAAACAACTGATTGGTTACTGTTTCCAAGATATTTAAGTTTTTACATTTTACGTCTATGTATATTGTATAGATAATAGAGTTTTAATCATAAATTGTAAACCTAGGTCTTTTCATGTGTTTATGGCTGCTTTACATGATAATATTTCACCTGGCTTGTTTATGTAACACTTTAAAAATCAGAAAAAGGGTTATATAAATAAAATTTATTATGAAACAAAAGGCAAAACACTATTATGTACATAGTTTAGTCCTATTCAGTGTCTACTCGGCGCTTCTTGGCTTGTCTCTTGTATTCATTAAATGGAGCATCTCTTGTCACTGTCCAGCAATAGTCTGCAAGCATTGATGGGCTTCATTTGCCCTGATAGCGTTTCTCCATTGTTGCAATGTCCTGGTGAAATCGCTCGCCGTGCTCGTCGCTCACTGCTCCGCAGTTCAGTGGAAAAAAATCTAGATAAGAGTGCAAAAAAATGTATCTTTAGTGACATGTTGCAACCAAGGCTTTTGTATGCTTTGAGGAGGTTTTCCACCAACAACCTGTCTGCCTTGTTGTTTCCGAGAAAATTTATTGCCACTAACTGGAAGGCTTTCCATGCCGTCTTTTCCTTGCCACACAGTGCATGGTCAAATGCATCATCTCGAAGAAGTTCACGAATCTGAGGACCAACAAAGACACCTTCCTTTATCTTAGCTTCACTTAACCTTGGAAATTTTCCACGGAGGTACTTGAAAGCTGCTTGTGTTTTGTCCATGGTCATGACAAAGATCTTCATCAGGCCCAGCTTCATGTGTAAAGGTGGTAACAAAATCCTCCTTAGTTCAACAAGTTGTGAATGCTGAACACTTTTCCTCCCAGGCTCCAATGACTGTCGGAGTGGCCAATCTATCTTGATGTAGTGGAAATCTCTTGCACGACTATCCCATTTGCAGAGAAAACAGCAGTACTTTGTGTATCCAGTCTGCAGACCAAGCAAGAGAGCAACAACCTTCATATCGCCACAAAGTTGCCACTGATGTTGGTCATAGTTTATGCACCTCAAAAGTTGTTTCATGTAGTCATAGGTTTCCTTCATATGGACTGCATGACCAACTGGAATTGATGGCAAAACATTGCCATTTTGCAGCAAAACATCCATGACTTCTAGGAATAACATGATGCAATTTATACCATGTATGACGCAATACCAGCTTCAGATTGCATCATTCATTGTATTGCCTAAAAAGCAAGTACTGTCCAAACCCAGTCATAGATTTATTCCTAGATCCAGTCAAAGATGTATTTTAGTCATTTCTGGTTAAAATTGAGATCCCTTCCCTTTATAACTCACTTATCCTCCGCCATTCTCAAGTCAAGGGTCGTATATACTGACCCAATAGCATATCTTGAAAACTAGAGCCAATCAACAATTTTAAGCATCATTTTCATTCTCAGTGACCCAGAATTAGTAAAGTTTGACTACATTTATTTCAGAAGCATTTTGGCTGTAGAGCAGTGTTACAGGTGGCGGAATTGGGCCCTTTCTTTCACTGCCAGTAATGCGCTTAGTGCTGTACAAGATGCAGAACATAGACCGTCCCTCCCACAAAAAGGTTGCAGTCTGAACCAGAAAGGCACAGAGCAAGAACTGGAAAACATGCGAAGGAAATAGCTTGAAGACTAAATGGGTGTAAAATTATGATAATATAATTACATAAGAACATAAGAATGGCCGTACTGGGTCAGACCAAAGGTCCATCTCACCCAGTAGCCTGTCTGCCGACAGTGGCCAGCGCCAGGTGCCCCAGAGAGGGTGGACCAAAGACAATGATCAAGCGATTTATCTCCTGCCATCCCTCTCCAGCCTCTGACAAACAAAAGCCAGGGACACCATTTCTATCCCCTGGCTAATAGCCTTTTATGGACCTAACCTCCATGACATTATCTAGCTTCTCTTTAAACTCTGTTATAGTCCTAGCCCTCACAGCCTCCTCTGGCAAGTAGTTCCACAGGTTGACTACATGCTGTGTGAAGAAGAACTTTCTTTTATTAGTTTTAAACCTGCTACCCATTAATTTCATTTGGTGTCCTCTAGTTCTTCTATTATGGGAACTAATAAATAACTTTTCTTTATCTGCCCTCTCCACACCACTCATGATTTTATATACCTCTATCATATCCCCCCTCAGTCTCCTCTTTTCTAAATTGAAAAGTCCCAGTCACTTTAACCTCTCTTCATATGGGACCTGTTCCAAACTCCTAATCGTTTTAGTTGCCCTTTTCTGAACCCTTTCCAAGGCCAAAATATCTTTTTTGAGCTGAGGAGACCACATCTGTACACAGTATTCAAGATGTGGGCGTACCATGGTTTTATAGAGGGGCAGTAAGATATTCTGGGTCTTATTTTCTATCCCTTTCTTAATAATTCCTAGCATCCTATTTGCCTTTTTAACCGCCGCTGCACACTGTGAAAGTTTTCAGAGAACTATCCACGATAACTCCAAGATCTCTTTCCTGATTTGTCATAGCCAAATTAGCCCCCATCATACTGTACGTATAATTGGGGTTATTTTTCCCCGATGTGCATTACTTTACACTTATCCACATTAAATTTCATTGGCCATTTTGTTGCCCAATCACTCAGTTTGGTAAGATCTTTTTGGAGTCCCGTAGGGTATGTCTACACTACCACCCTAGTTCGAACTAGGGTGGTTAATGTAGGCAACCCCAGTTGCAAATGAAGCCCGGGATTTAAATATCCTGGCCTTCATTTGCATCTTGCCGGGCGCCGCCATTTTTAAAGCCCCGGTAGTTCGGACTCCATGCCCGTGGCTACATGCGGCACGGAGTAGGTAGTTCAGATTAGGCTCTCTAATCCGAACTACCGTTACTCCTCGTGGAACGAGGTGTACCGGTAGTTCGGATTAGAGAGCCTAATCCGAACTACCTACTCCGTGCCGCGTGTAGCCGCGGGCACGGAGTCCAAACTACCGGGGCTTTAAAAATGGCGGCGTCTGGAAAGATGCAAATGAAGCCCGGGATATTTAAATCCCAGGCTTCATTTGCAACTTGAGTTGCCTACATTAACCACCCTAGTTCGAACTAGGGTGGTAGTGTTGACATACCCTTACAGTTTACTTCTGTCTTGACTATCCTAAGCAGTTTGGTATCATCCGCAAACTTTACCACCTCAGTGCTTACCCCTTTCTCCAGATCATTTAATATTTATTAATAATTTATATTAATTAGGATATACATTTGCCATAAAGTTACCTATTTGATGGTACCACACGGGTTGACTTGTCTGGTCAAAAAATAAGTGAGTGTCAAAAGAATATCTAGCTTTCCTTTCTGGCTTGTCCTATGAATGCTATGTGTATGGGAGGCTGGCTGTAATAAAGTCAACAGGCTTTTTGAAAAAGCAAGTGGGGCATCTGCAGCAGCTTGACTGGTGACCTCAATTTCCTGACCTGCAAGTCCGTTCCTCTAGACGTCCCCTTTATAAATGCTGTGATTTTCTGCCAGACATAATTCTAGTTACAATTCTGATTGGAAAAGGGAGCTGCTTAGGGGGACTTACTAGACGACATCTGTTCAGTAGCAGACGTGTGCCAGAATGGGGCTTTGGTAGGTGAGGCTGTCTCTGCAGTTAAATGTAGGTGCAGAGCGGGTTGGAAATCTGCAGCTCAGCTGAAAATGGCTATTTCTGTTTCTCTTTTAAAGTATGGAGTTCACAGCATCCAGAGCAAGTGCATTTGCACATCATGCAGGGCTCCCCAGGGTAACCTATGTGAAAATGCCTTTTCAAATTATTTCAGAAAGAACTTGCTCACCACCAGAATTACTTTCTGTGCAGGGATTACTTTGGCCTTTTTTTGTCCGTATGGTATAGTCAACTAACTCCCAAATAACAAAGGAGGTATTTCCAATACAAACGTTCAGACAAACAGTGATTTGTGTTGCACTTGGTGAAGCTTTTTGTTGTTTCTAGCTTCTAGGGCTCTGTCTACACTCGCGGCTTCTTGCGCAAGTACAGCTGTTCTTGCGCAAGAATCTGCAGAGCATCCACACTGCCCACCTGCTCTTGCGCAAGTAAATTTACAGTATGGCGTGGTAAGAGGGGGCTCCTTGCGCAAGAGCTACGCTCTTTTTGGACAGGTGTAAGCCCTCTTGCGCAGGAGCTCTTGCGCAAGAGGGCAGTGTGGACGCTCATCAGGGATTTCTTGCGCAAGAAAGACCTATGGCTACAATGACCATCAGAGCTTTCTTGCGCAAGAGAGCATCCACACTGCCATGGGCGCTCTTGCGCAAAAGCACAGCTCGCACATGGCAGTGTGGATGTTTTCTTGCGCAAGAGATCTTGCACAAGAACACTTGTGCAGGATGTTCTTGCACAAGAAGCCACGAGTGTAGACATAGCCTAGGTGTTTTCCATGCAGGGCCTTTTGTATCCTTGTCTCTCTTTCCCTCTGTACTAGGAAGATACTGTCTGCTCCAACTGAACGATGAAGCCAAGGGCGCTAGGGATAGCGAGGAGGATCCTGCTGCTAAGTGGGCATGAGCAGGTGAAAGGCAGCCCTATGGAAACAAACACTGAGGAGGTCTTTCCCATCCTCCCACCCACTGATACTCTTCTATAATCAAAGAGCCCAATCCTGCTGGGTGCTGATTATCCTTAACACCCATTGATTTCAAAGGACACTCAGCACCTTGTAACTTGAGGAGAAGAGGAGGGGGGAGTTGAATGTCTGTGTTTAGGCTGGATCCCCAACACACATAATGAGTCCAGTCCTCAAATCACTGAATTTATTCAGTTGAGCAAGAGCTTCAGGATCGGAGGAAAAAAGCCTCTTAAAGTGATGCCACCCTCCATCCATGAGTTAAATAATTAGAACTCATACTTTATAGGGACCACATCCTGAAATAAATCTTTCCTGAATATCCTCTTTTGGCCTCCAAACACACCCCCGCCTCTCCAAACTCATTGTCAGAAGCAAGTTCTCCACAAACCAGAACACAACCAGGCGACCAACTCAAAGCGGCACCATATCCTGCCAGGGTTGTAAACTCTTTTCATAAAACCATCACTTTATAGCTGACCTCTTAGTCCTCCTCCTCTAAGGGAACCTGCACAACTCCTTGAGAAGACAGGCTGGAGTCATTATTGCTAGACACTAAAAATCATGGACTGAATAGAAATGCTGGATTCATGGCTTATTACACCAATATATAAGCCACTAACAACATCCTCCCTAAGCCCCCCCACCACAGACTTTTATTCCCTTCCCTGCCATGACAGGAGGGATATTAACAGGTCATTTGCACTTGAATGATGCTGTGAAATATGCATTAACTTCTTATGTTAAATAGGTAATCTGTTCCACTCTGTATTTAGCTGTGATGCTGAGGCTATGTCTACACTAGAAACCTCTCTATAAGCAGGGCCACTGACAGGGCAGAGGGAGGGAGGGGGGAAGGGGAGAATTGCCCTGGAGCACAGCAATTGAAAAGGGCTCTAGACTCTGAGCCACTGTCAGGGCTACTACAGTGGTAGCAGTGGCTGGAGCCTAGGGCCCTTTAAATCACTGCCAAAGTCCCGCACAGTACGGCCTGGGTGGCACTGAGGATGGGGTGTGCAAGGTGTGGCATGGTTTGGGTAGGACTGAGGGCGGACTGCCCCTAGCGCTGCTCCTTCCACCGTTTCCGGGAGCTCATACCTGAGCCCCCTCCACATTGCCAAGGGCTTGGCAAAGTCTGTCGCCAGCCCTGTCTGTGAGGTCTCCTATGCAGCCCCTCTGTGCTGATGGGAGAGAACGGCCCCGTGGGCATAATTAAACCAGCCCCAGTGAGTGGTGGTTGGTAGCAGGGGCAACTGGTGAGGAAGGACAAAGAGGGAGCACTGGCTACATAACAGCTCCTCCCCCCCCCCCGCTATATGACTCCTCCCTGTGCCACTCTAGCCTAAAGGAGGACTGGGACAACCTCCCCTCTACCCCAGGTCCTGTCTCTCCACACCCTTGCTCTGCCTTTTCCTCACCTTTTCCCTGCCCTTGCTCCACCCCCTCCCCCCCCGCTTCACCTTTTCCCCCAGGCCACTTCCTGCGACACTGCACTCTGGCGCCAGCAGCAGGAGTTGGCTCCTTTATGCTCACCGGCAGTGATGGGGGCTGGGGAAGCGAAGCAACATGGCCACAGCCTGCTCCTCACCCCAAGCTACGGGCCATGTTGCTCCGCTTCCTGCCCTGAAGTAATATGGCTGGCAGGAGGGGGAGCAGAGCTGCATTGCTCCCCTTCCCTCTGCTGCTACCAGTGTGTGCACGAGGGCCCAACCCCTGCTGTGGGCACCAGGCCTCACCCCCACTAGTCCCTCAGGATGCCCAGAAGCTCTGACCCTTTTCCCCTCCCACCCATGGCACTTGTGAGGTCACATGCCCCTTCCCCCCCCCATGCATTGCCCCGGGTTGGTAGCTATGTCAGTGACACAGAAACACATTTTACTGGCCAAAGTGCTAGTTTGGATATACCCTGAGTATTTCCCCAAGCTGAAGAAGAACTCTGTGTAAGCTCAAGTGCTTGTCTCTCTCACCAATGGAAGCTGGTCCAATAAAAGATGTTATACCACACACCTTGTCTCAGCCTTTTTGAAAGACACTCCTAAAACTCTGTTCACAGTGCCAACGGTTCACCTCACATGATGGGAAGGTTGGGTTAAAGACACTGTCTAGAAGGTTGTGTGATGAGCAGCACGTAATACCGTAGCTGTAATGGGGAAAGAATTATTGTATGAATTGCAGATGATAGTCACGGAATATGCCCTGGGTTATCTTTCCCAACCCACACACCCTCCTATTAGTCCGTTCATCGGGGAATGTTCCAAACATCCCAGAGCAGATCAGAGCACACCCAATTTACTTGGCCACACCCTATTTGCTTCAGGCATGTTTCTCTATCAGTAGCATGCAATCTTGTCAAAGGGGACAACCTGGGTTTGGGTCTCAGACTATAGGCAAGAGATTCCCACCAAAGGCAGTGGGATGTATTCTGCTGTGCTAATGTGCTCCTTCTTAAGGCAAAACACTCACTGAACTCATGAAATACCAAACAAACAAAACCAACAGAAAAAGACAGACAGATGTGGTGGGTGATGTAATATATATATTATTGGACCACATTCTGTTTGAGCTACACAGAGTTTTTCTTCCATACTGGGCGAGATACTCAGCGTGACACAGGTAAATACCAGGTGGAACAGCTTGTTTGGCATAAGTAGTTATCAGACATTGTGGGAGACCTATCCAGGTGAAGTGACCCATTATCGCCTCTGCAGTCACAGGACAAAAGAGGCAGCTTAGTGGGTTACAGATTTTATAAGCCTTACATCCAGAGGCTATATTAAGACTATGGCTATGTTTACACTGCAGGGAAAAGTCGAAAAAAGATACGCAAATTGCAAACCGCAATTTGCATATCTTTTTCCACTTTTCTTCTGAAAGAGGCTTTTCTGACATTTAGTCCATCTACATAGGACCAAATGTTGGAAGAAAAACCTCTTTTGGAGCATCCCTTCTTCCTCATAGAACAAGGTTTACAGGGATGCCAAAAAATGCGTCTGCTTTTCCAAAAAAATTTTCAGAAAAGCAGACACGTTCCTTGGACGCCACAGAGCTTTTCTGGAATATCTCTGGTATCTGGCTTTTAGTACCTAGAAAAGTTATGATTTTAAGCCGCCTTTAGCTGGGACACTCTGAGTACCTTTCCTAGTCCTGAAGAGCTTGAAAGCTTGTCTCACTCACCCAGTGAAGTTGGTCAAGTAACAGATATTACCTCACCCACCTTGTCTCTGTGGCTACATCTACACAGCGGCGCTATTTCGGGATACTGGAAGTATCTCAAAATAACTATTCCACATCTTTAAATGCACCTGTTATTTTGAAATATGTTTTGAAATAATAGCTGCACTATGCCGGCGTCCCTGCAACCCTTGTTCCACGAGTGGAATAGTGTTTTATTTTGAAATGTGGCGCTGGGTAGTTAGCTATTTTGAAATAACCTGAAAATAAGCTACGCAATTTGCTATTTTGAAATAACCTGAAAATAAGCTACGCAATTTGAATTTGTATAGCGCGAATTGCGTAGCTTATTTCAAGGTAAGGGTGCAGTGTGCACCCCGGGATAGCTTGGGACCAACATGACTACAGTAGAATCCCTGAGTTACACACACATCAGGAATGGAGGTTATTTGTAACTCTGAAATGTCCCTAAATCTGGACAAAACATTATGGTTGCTCCTACAAAAGTTTACAGTTGAACAGTGACTTAATATAGCTGTGAAACTTTATTGTGCAGAAGAAAAATGCTTCTTTTAACCATCTTAATTTATATGAAACAAGCACAGAAACAGTTTCTTTATCTTGTCAAATCTTTTTTTTTTTTAAATTTCCTATTATGGTTTTAGTAGTTTACATTTAACACAGTACAGTACTGTGCAGTATTTCTCTGATGCCTGATTGTGTACTTCTGGCTCCAAATGAGGCGTGTGTGGTTTCAAGTTAGGACATTAACTTCGGTGTTTGGAACTCTGATGTTCTACTGTATAAGACACACACACACATATATATGCACACACAGTCAGAAAAGAAAGAAAAACAGGCTACGTACTGGATGACTACCCCGATTTTAGTTTTTGTTCATTTACCACAAATATTTGTTCACATGCTGCCTTTTGCACCCTGGATTCCCTTTTAAAGTGGGTTGTTTGTGCTGCAGTTCCCTCATTAGCCACTATTTGCATAGCAGAGGGCCTTACACAGTTGGGTTACGCTCTGTACAGACACAGAGGAAAAGACACTTCCTGTGCTGAAGAGTTTACAGTAGAATTGGACAGCGGTCTAAAGTCAGCCAATGGAATATTTACCAGTTATTAAGGCCTGATTTGCAAACCTATATAATGATTTACAATTCCTCTTCTGTACCCTGAGCCACATCTCCTTGCACTATTCCCTGACCCTGAGTGTGCAAAGGGGTTGCGTCTCTGGTAGGCTCTCTCTTGGAACCATACCCCTCAAGCAGCTTTGCACGTGGACCTGCTCTTCAGAGGAACTGCATGGAAGAGAGGAAATTCACTCTGTTTTTGGGCTGGCCCATGACCCAGTTTATGGAGTATTTAGCCAGGAAGAAGCCAGTTATGTCTCTGATGCAATCCTGAAAGCTTGGAGTGGAAGCAATTAGCCATGTGAGGTTTGGGATGGAAGAGAATTTTGCTGCCTGCCAGGGGAGGGACGTGCAGAAGATCACACAGGGCACAAGCACGTGCAAAAAGCCATTACCAAAGAGGCAAAACACCCACAGGCAAAAGCAGTGAGTCAGACAGCAGTTTGCATTTCTTTGTTAAGGAGCAGCTGGAGGAAGAAACAACGGGAGGCAGGATTGGAGGAGTGTTACTGAGAGGGCAGCAGGGGAGGTAAGGCCTGTTTAGTAATGGGGCGGGACTTTCAGTAGCTGGGACGTGCTTCTCCGCACCTGCGAATGCAATCTGTGCATGCCTAGCTCTGTCCTGCCCCAGACCTTCCCACAGATGCAAGGCAGTCTCCATGCCCGCCTCCCTTTCAAGCTTACACAAGCAGGCAGTTTTCTTAGTCAAGTGGAGATGATATGTGGTCACAACTGGAACAGGTTTACTTGTAGGGATGTGAGAGTTTAACTAGTTAGCTAATTAATCAAGAAGCATTAGCTTATTGATTAACCTTCCCAGTTAAACTCCTGGCTATCACAGTAAGCTCAAGGGGCCAGCAGCCCCAGGGAGCTCGTGGGGCTACTCCCTGCAGAGTAAAGGAGTTTGTCTTAGACTCCTGACAAACTCTGGCAGTTTCTATTCTGCCGCCAGTGGCAATACAGACACAAACTATTATCCATGATTGCTTTCCCACTTTTCAACATCATGGCTGTGTCTAGACTGGCCAGTATTTCCGGAAAATCAGCCGCTTTTTCAGAAAAACTTGCCATCTGTCTACACTGGCCGCTTGAATTTCCGCAAAAGCACTGACTTCCTACTGTCTGAAATCAGTGCTTCTTGCGGAAATACTATGCTGCTCCCGTTCGGGCAAAAGTCCCTTTTGCGCAAAAGCTTTGCGCAAAAGGGCCAGTGTAGACAGCTCAGATTTGTTTTCCGCAAAAAAACCCCGATCATGAAAATGGCGATCAAGGCTTTTTTGCGGAAAAAGTTCTTTTGCAGAAAAGTGTCCGTGCCAATCTATATGCTCTGTTCCGAAAATGCTTTTAACGGAAAACTTTTCCATTAAAAGCATTTCCGGAAAATCATGCCAATCTAGACGCAGCCCATGTGTATTTATATGCAATTAGGGTTGCCAGATGGTTTTAACACAAATACCAGAATCACTTGACATTACATCACAATCTACATTACATCTTATTTAAAAAATACCAGACATTTATATTTTCTCAATTTGTTTCCTGAACAGAAAGCTCAAATACTGGACTGTCTGATTCAAAACTGGACACCTGGCAACCCTATATGCAATCTACATGCGACCCCAGGACAATTTGATTATTATTTTTGTTCACTGTTTGCATTATATTCATGTCCCTGAGCCCCAGTCATGGACCACAGGCCACTGTGCTGGTAGCTGAGCAGACACAGAAGAAAACGACTGGTCTTCTGTCACAAAGAGTTTGGGGCATGTCCAGAGGTGAAAGTAATGGGGTGTGTACTTGGTGCGTAGCTCGGGCAAGAATTGGCTGAGCTGTGGCAAAAGCCAGCAGGGAGCTATTTAAAGAGCTGGCAGGGGCCCGAGTTGGAATAGGACAGTCCCTGTAAAAAATTTAAGTTCCTTTCATTCCTGGGTACGTCCCTCTTTTTCCGTTTAGCCATCCTTATTTTATCCCCAGAGCAGAATTCACAGAACACACTGGATGCAGTGCTCCAGGTGTGAGAAGGAAAGAGTTTGTAAGCCAGAACAAATGCTAAATCTAGACTACAAGCCTCTTTCGAAAGAGAGCGTCTAGACTACGAGCAGATTTTTCAACAAAAGCGAGCCGCTTTTTTGAAAGAGAGTCTTGACTCTTTCTTTCGAAAATCACAGTTTGCATTTAATAGTGCTTTTTTTCAAAAGAGTACTTTCGAAAAAGACATTATTCCTCGTAAAATGAGGTTTACCAGGATCGAAAAAACTGCTGCATTCTTTCGATTTACTTTCAAAAGAATGCAGCTGCAGTCTAGACGCAGGTGAAGTTTTTTCAAAAAAAGGCTACTTTTTTTCGAAAAAACCCTGGAGTCTAGACACACCCAAACAAAGGCTTCCCATGGGTTTGTTTGGAACTAGCTACAGGATGTTAACCGTGATGCACTGTCTCAGAAAGACCCAACTTAGCTCCCATTAAAGTTAATGGATTCCCACTGATTTCAGTGGATCAGGCTGCACAGGAAGACCAACTCAGGGATCGCATTCCCCTTCTCCCAGGAAAACACTGACACACAGCTATACCAAAGATGTAAGGCGAGAAAGATCTGACCAGTCAGTAGTAAAAAACTGTTGGGAACAGAAATAAAAACCCTCTTCAACTTTAAGTACAATGTCACTGTGCATATGTTCATAGCTGTTACTTATTAAATAGATTCACCTGACCAGAGATCTACTACCTGGAGTTCATTCTTCAGCCTGTTTTGTAATGAGACACCTACATTTTGTAAAGCGGTCTTTGCCCTGGGCAATAAGTCTGCCTGCCAGCATGGTTGCACGAGAGTCATTTAGAGCTGCAACTGACATTTTTAAAAAAAATGTAGCAATCCATTTAACTCACTGAAAACAACTCCCAACAGCCACTCACATCCTAGTGACAAAAGTCACTCATTTGGTGAAATGTGCTTTTCTAACAGAATAACTTGTGTCCTCCCTGTGTAGACCATTACCTTGCAACAATGCTGCCATAATGCTGATTTGTTCCACTTTTTTAGATTCCTGTCTTAGATACCACTTTCCTCATTGCCTGTAAGATTGTGATACTGTCAGAACATACCCTGGCATTTAGAGTCAGCAGAGAGCCTTAGGACTCCTGGATTTGGTTTCCAGCTCTCTTACAGCTTTTGTGACCTTGGGCAAGCCGCTTAATGTAAAATGCCTCCGTTTATCTGCTAATGATAATTACACCCTGAGTGTGCTCTGAAGCTTAATGGTTGGTGGAGCTTACTGAGATCCTCAGATAAGAGGTGCTATAGACCCATAGTGTATTATGGTTAATACTCCCAAATAAACAACTGGTGGCCCAGTCTGCTTTAGTGAAGTCCCAAAAAATCAAGGAAGTCATAAGTAAGGCAACTGTCAATCACATGCCATAATGCTTACCCACACCCAGGAAAATTCACAGGCTCCTCCCCCCTACAACAAACACTTCATCCTCTACTTGTAACAAAGCACCATGCACACAGCCAACCACTGTAAAAATTATCCCTACACATCAATTAAAATATGGGTCCATCTGGTCTATAAGCGTGTAGTTTCACTGATTTTCATGGAGCTTTGTTGATACTTCGACCAGCTGCAGACATGGCCTCTAGTCCTTGGCTATGTCTACACAGCTTCCCTCTTCCGCAAAAGCCTATGCAAATGAAGTGCAGATTAGCATATTGCCGCACTTCATTTGCCTAATTAATTAGCTGTTTTTGCGCAAAAAGGTGCCGTCTACACAGTGCCTTTTTTACACAAAAACCCCCTCTTGCACAAGAGCTGTTCTTCCTAATTTTTTCAGGCTCCTAATTAATTATGAAAATGAAGTGTGGCAATATGCTAATCCGTGCTTCATTTGCATAGACTTTTGTGGAAGAGGGAAGCTGGGTAGACGTAGCCCCTCGTAGTGAAATTCACCCGTGTATAGCAGGCACAATGCTTCTGCAATACTTAAATCTCAAAATAGGGATTAAGTAGGATATGAGCCTTCTATGCACAGGGTGAATTTCACCTTCTCAACACATGCATTAGCACAGCATTTTTTGCACATGGGAAAGTGTGAGATCAGAGTTCATGTTGTCCATTGGAGTCTCTGAAATACGACAAGATCCTCAAATGACAAAAGCTGCATCAGTGCAGAGTTTAGTGATGATCACCTCTAGCTGTAAAATGGGCCTGAATGTTCCATGCTCCCAGACCTTTTGTTCAACCAGAGACTCGATCTGTTGCAATTCTTGTTCACCAAGAACACTCAACCCATAACTGAGAAGCATATCAACATAATGGATGCTCTGATGCTTTGTAAAGAAAGTGTTGAATGCAATTTTTTTTAAATAAATAACTTTACTTTTTCATATCAAAATTTGCCAGCAAAAATAGCTGAAAACTCTAGAAAGGGCATAATAAAAATAAACATTTCATATTCTTCGTAGCCCTGCTAGATGGTATTCATTTCTTAGTCCTCATTATAAACAAGTGTCAGGGAGGCAAAGTCCAAAAGAAACAAAATTACATTTTGCTGCTTTGCACAACACATAGTCTTGAGTGGGCTATATGTTTCCAAGTCTGCTGAATGCGCAAAGGGACCTGATCTATCAGTGAATGCTAGGCATTGTCTTGGTCTTCCATGTTGACTGTAGGAGGTTTTTAACTACCAGAGTTGCTCTGAGAACCAGTTACAGTCAGCATTTTAACAATATAAAAGCCTAGAATGGGAATAGATAACAACACTGTAAATGCTTTGGCCCCAGCTGGGTTTAACAAGTTTGTTTCTGTTAGGAGGAGGAATCAGGGATATAAGTCTTCCTTCATTCAAAAATCCTTCCTTTAAGACTGCTTTGCTGTGTTCTGCCCACAAACACTACCCCCATGGACTCCTCTACTCCTGAATTGATCAAGGGCTGGTGGCTCAGATGACATGGAAAAGAAAGGGGCTTTTGCTGGAAAATCTCCGGCTCTCTCGACTTTCCCTTCGGGCCGTTTGTCTTTTGAGATCACAGAAATCTCAAAGGGATAGATAGTCTTCAGAATGCAGACAATGCATTTTTGCAACAGCATATTGGCTTTTAGTTTGAAAGGGGTCATTATTTGGTGACTAATTGTACTTTGCGTACAGGACCACTCATTTTTAAAGTTACAGACTAATAAAGCTACCTCTCTGCACTTTATTTAGTTATTTTCTCCTTCCTTGTATTCCCTTGTAAATAAGAATCTAGCAGCAGAGGTCCCATTTGCAATTGTGGTTTTCACCATGGCCTCTGACACCTGCAGATAAAAAAAGTCATGGTTTTTGTATTTATTATGAATTATTTTGAATGGTTTTGGTATTTATTATTTATAATATTAAATAATTTCCGACAACCTGTATTTCATTTGGTCACTTCACTCTTTGAATTCCTCTGCTGGCTTCCCTTTGCAATTGGGAATGAAACTGCCAGTCTAACTCTGCTCCTTCCTTTATGCAAAATCTCCCATGCCAGGATAGGGAATGGGATAGCTTATAGGTGAAGGTGCTATTTATTAGCTTTATTATATTTATCATGTAAGTAAGTCCATGTTGATTTATTTGCTGGTCCAAGATTCCTCATTGTACATTTAATCACCTAGAGCAGCACTGGCTTCAAACCCAGTAATCTCCATCAGTCTCTGTGTCACACTGGTAAGGTTGCCAGATGGTTTAACCAAAAATACCAAACAACACCAGGGAAAAAATTCTGTTGAGGGGAAAAAAAGGGGGGAAAACCAAAGTTGTTGAGCAAGAAAAAAAAAAAAAGACCCTGAGAGTTATTAAGCAAAATAAATAAATAATTACAAAAAATAAAACAGCATTAAAACAGTATGTCCCCTTTATGTGCATGCAGTGCCAGAACAGAGATAGGAAGAGGGGAGAGGTTGAGCACTAAGACCAAGGGAAGACATTGCTTCCCCTTGCTTCAGGTCTTTAGGCTTTTTGCCAGTGGCCATCTTGTTTTCATCTTGTAAGCAGGGGTGGTGATAGCTGGGCCCAGTTGCTGAGTGTGTCGTGGGGTTGCCAGGTGTCTGGTATTTTCACCTCCTGGAAGGGGAAAAAACCCAGAAAATACCAGACATTTTAGGTGTCCATTTCTGAATTTTTTTTACCGGACAGGAGGCAAAAATACCAGACTGTCCGGGTCAATACTGGACACCTGGCAACCCTAGACACTGGCAGAAACCTACAAGTGGACTGTTGCAATTCTGAGCATCACAATGTTTAATCTTTTAGGTACCTACCCATTCAGTGCAATCCCTGAGTTACGTGCCCAGAATCCCAATACAATGCATACGGAGAGAAGGGAACTTAAGAATGGGAGCCACAAAATATGCCACTCTTATGGGAGCTGGTCAGAAAATCTGTGTTTCACAAGAGATAATGATAAAAATATCATCCAAAGAAGTTTTCCAGCTTCTGGAATTAAAAACCAAAAATTGTTTGTAGTATTGAAACCAGATTTTTCAACTTCTAATTTGAAAAAAAAAATATGGTTTTCATTGAAGAGCTTCTAATTTTTAACATTGTGTTGGGCGGAAAAGGCTTTTTATCATAAAAAATTTCAATGGAATCTTTTCAAGCTGCTCTAATAATAATGCTTAGATGTAATATGGGAGCCCTTCTTAAGAACTGGTATGCTGTGGAATCCACTGAGTAAAGGGGACCATCTTTCAGAGCTGATTGAAGTAAATTTGGGATCACCTGCAAAACCATTAATGCCCAACTTTCACCAGGGAACCTAACTTGCCCCCAAATTCTAAATCACACCAGTCGATAAGGAGGAGGAGTCACTTCTGTAGGATAAGGTAATGGAAACCTGTCCAGGATGGGTTTGTGTTTAGGAAAGCAATAAAGGGAATACTTAGTGAAAGTTTCCTTGTGGCTGCAGGTTTGACAAGACATGCAGGTATTAGCTTTGCTAGTGGTCTGAAGAACCTACAGCATTTGCCTTAACATGCCCCAAGCCAAAGACTGATGTAGCACAACACACGTGGCAACCAAATAAGGGGAAGCTGGTTAGAAGAAGGTTTTAGTGGAATTTTCCATGAGGGACTTAAGAAGCACCTGCATGCAAACATCTCTGGAGTACAATGCACCTGCTGATGAAACCTAATACTGAAGGCACATTTCATAAAGGGTGAGACATTTACTAACTCATTCCTGCTACCTTTCCTAGCCAAAGAGTGCATGGTCTGTATTTTTTAGTACAGTCTTTATTATGGTCTCTGCATTTCCAAAATGAAATGGCCAATGCCTCTTTCTCCCAGAATAAATAATTCCAAAAGCATGCAAAACAGGCTTGGCAAGATTGACCTGGCATTGTTCTGTCACTTATGTGTAAGTGGAAATCCTTGGTCTGCTTGCAGAAGTTTTCCTTTTTTGTGAAATGCTAGTGAAATGGATACTCAGAAGAAATGGCGGCACTTGTGTTCAACAGACTAGCTTTGAAGGCTTAATCGATAGCTACATGACAGACAGCAAAGTCTGATGGCAATGCTGCCGATAAGACAAACGAGAATGATAAGAAGCTGAAATTAATCAACTGGTGCTTTCTCTTTCAGATGCACGAAGGGGATTAGAATGATCAAGTGCTGAATGGGCAGCATTAAGAATGTGGGCCTTTTAATCACATTGAATTCTAAAAATTTAGAGGGGGCTGATAGCTCTGCCTAACCCTGTGAAGGTGGCCTGAAGCTTCTTATTATATGACCCTGTGTTAAGTTCTTTATGGCCTTGCCAAATTTAACTGGAACTGAAGTTTTCCATGCTGAGTTTCTGCCTCAGGCTGAATGTTTTATCTCTCTCTCCACCCCCACCTCCTTCCCAGTTGGAAAATTTCAGATAAAACAATTAAGCCATTTCTGAGAATGATGCTTGGGGAAAATGTGCTGTTTTGTCCATGTTAAAATTTCTGAAGACCTTTACTTTGAAAAGGCCCTAGCACACACCTGTGCTTTGGAACAGGGACTTGACATTTGGTGATGCAGTGGCCTTCGAGTCAGCAGTTTCCCTTTTGCTGTTCCTGTGAAAATTCACCCAAATTTGACCAAATCATAAGCCCGTGGGAAAAAAATCAGAGTTTGTGCATGCTCAGTATACTCTAGAGCTTTGCTGCTAAAAACTCTGAAGGTTGACCTCACTGAGCGTGCCCCAGACTAGGCTGAGCATGACTGTTTCTGCTATTGCAGGAAAATACCTGATCTGAATGCAGAAGGGACGAGGTCAGGAATGGTGGTAGGAGAAATCGATTGGGACAATGGACCTGGGACAAAAGGGTGGCTGGAAATGGAGGACGGGGAACAGGAAAACTGAGAGGCTGAGGGAAAGTGGGACTAGCTGAGTTAAAGTGAGAGACTAGGGACTAAAGTGAGAATGGACACAGATACTGAACATGGAGCCCAGGAAGGGAGACAAGGACTGAGAGCCAGAGTGGATGGGGAATATATATTGGGGGTCAGGGCAATGAAGGCCAGAGGCTGGAGAGGTACAGGTCATACAGGAAGCCAGGATAGTGGCGGAAGGGGATAGATGGGAACCAGGATAAGTATGGAAGAGAAGACTAGAACTTACTGGGTAGAGACTGAGACTGGGACTGGGACGAGAAGCCTGAGGAGTGGGAGATGAGCTGGTTAGGTAAGGATAATGGTTTTGGGGTGAGGAGCCAGGTCTGGATGGAGACAGGACTAGGGAAAGGACAGATGGCAGGGTCAAGGCAGAAGGGGAGAAGATCTGGGGAAGAAGAAGCAGAAGAGTCTGTGCCCTTGACAGCACACCTCGCTCCACAGTACGTGTTGGAACTCAGGGTTCTGGACTCTCACTGTTCCTCTGATGTCAGCAAATATCTACGGAGTTCACCGGCAAAGTGTTGTGTTCCACAAACAAGTTGACAAGCTATTACTGCTGTCAGTTTCTTGCTACTGCAAATGGCAGGGATCTCTGTGTTGGATAAAAGGTCCAGCCCCCAAGGATGACTCAGAAGAGGGTTCGGTGTGATGCCACATGATGGAATTTCTGTTCTCTTCAGTTTGCTTTTTTAATAAACCTAGGAAATTACAGGCAAATTGCTATGTGCTGATAACCTCTTCATTTGGTTTTTGTTTGTGTATACAATATATATTTATTTGCATAAGGTTATCTTAATAGCTGGACCATAACACTGTGGAATATCTTGTAATGCAGTGTTTCTCAACCTTGTTTTATAAAGTACCCCCCTTTTTTTAAAAAAAGTACAAGTACCCTCAGTACCTACAGTTTTCAGACACACATTTTTTTCTATCTTTGCAACACATTTGTTTAAACAACTTAATTGTAGCCAGGTGGGCAATGAAATTTTTGGGTGTAAAAAGTACAAATATATTAAAGCACTGTAAAACTTAAAATAAAAATTCAGTTTTCTCCAAATTTCAGTTGTGTTGATGTACTCCCCCAGACTCCTCTCGAGTACCCGCAAGGGCACTTGTACCACTGGTTGAGAAACACTGTTGTAATGTATATTTTAGATCTAAATTTACCTCTGACCCTCACATACATGGTAATCTTTTAATGCTTTGTTATTGTAAATTATTAACAGCAGATCTGTTGAAAAATGAAACTTAGGTTATTAAATAAATAACTTTTATAGACCTTAAAGAGTCACTGTCTTTTTTTAGGTTCAAAATATAGAATATTAGAATCAGAGAATACTAGAACTGGAAGGGACCTCGAGAGGTTACTAAATTCAGTTCCCTACACTCACTGCTGGACCAAGCACCATCTAAATAAGGGATTTTCAAAGTTGGGTCGTAAATTACTGTTTATCTAAGTGTCCATAGGCACAGACCTCCACAGCTCCTATTGGCTGTTGTTTGCCATTTCCAGCCAGTCAGAGCTGCGAGGCTCTGTGCCTATGGATGCTTATATAAACAATGCATCTCACAGCCTGCTATCGACTTACCCAACTTTGAATACCCCTGATCTAGATCATCTCTAACAGGGGCTTGTCTAACCTGCTTTTAAAACTCTCTAATGATGGAGATTGCACAGCCTCCCTAGGCAATTTATTCTGGTGCTTCATCACCCTGACAGTTAGGAAGTGTTTCCTAATGTCCTACCTAAACTATCCTTGCTGCAATTTAAGCCCATTGCTTCTTGTCTTATCAGAGGTTAAGGAGAATAATTTTTCTCCCTCCTCCTTGTAACATCCATTTAGATACTTGAAAGCTGTCATGTCTCTTCTCAGTCTTCTCTTTTCCAAACTAAACAAACCGAATTCTTCCAGTCTCCTCTCATAGGTCATGTTTTCTAGACCTTTAAATATTTTTGTTGTTCTTCTCTGGACCTTCTCCAATTTGTCTACATCCTTCCTGAAATATGGTGCCCAGAACTGGAGACAATACTTCATTTGAAGCCTAATCAGCACAGAGTACCGTGGAGGGAATTACTTCTCGGCTACGTCTAGACTGGCATGATTTTCCGCAAACGCTTTTAACAGAAAAGTTTTTTCCGTTAAAAGCATTTGCGGAAAAGAGCGTCTAGATTGGCACGGATGCTTTTGCGCAAAAGCACTTTTTGCGGAAAAGCGTTTGTGCCAGTCTAGACATGGTTTTGCGCAAGAAAGCCCTGATCACCATTTTCGCGATCGGGGCTTTTTTGCACAAAACAATACTGCGTTGTCTACACTGGCCCTCTTGCACAAAAGCATTTGTGCAAGAGGGCTTTTGCCCAAACGGGAGCAGCATAGTATTTCCGCAAGAACACTGACAATCTTACATGAGATCATCAGTGTTCTTGTGGAAATTCAAGCGGCCAGTGTAGAGAGCTGGCAAGTTTTTCCTTTTGCGGAAAAACTTGCCAGTCTAGACACAGCCCTCATGTCTTGCTTATAACACTCTTGTTAATTCACCCCAGAATGCTGTTTGCTGCCTTTTTTTTTTTGCAACAGTATCACACTGACTCATATTTAGCTTGTAGTCCACTATGACCTAGAGATCCCTTTCTGCAGTACTCCTTAAAGAGTCCCAATATGTATGTGTGAAACTAATTTTTCCTTCCTACGAGGAGCACTTTGCATTTATCCTCATTGAATTTCATATATACTTCAAACAATTTCTCCAGTTTGTCCAGATCATTTTGAATTATAAATCTATCTCCAAATCATTTATAACCACTGCTTGATATCATCCGCAAACTTAATAACATAGCTTTTTGCACAAAGAAATTCAATAAAATCTGGGTTTATGTCATCATGATTCTAAAGTAAATGAGCAAAACCCAACATTTTAGATTTAAACATGTGGAAAGTTTGGTTGTTCCCTTACACACTTCTCAGAAAGGTCATTAAAACCAGATATCGAAACTGACCAATCTAGTTACACTGACTAAACTGAGCAAAATTCAAAAAGTAAACAAGCTGCATAAATATTTAAAGTAAATCCCATTAAGGAATAAAACAGTATCCACAAGTGCATTTTTTTTCAAGCTTCCCTTCAAAAAGATGAAATGTGCATGAATGCAAGCATCACACTTTTCAATTTTCATCGCGTACCTTTTTTGCTACACATTGAAAAGCCTAGTGTGACAGTTTGGTTTTAGATGGTTTCAGACTTGTGTAGTACTTTCAGCACTCTGCTTTACCAGTAAAACAATGTGATGGCTTTGTGGTGAAGGCACAGAAATGGGACTCAGGAGGTCTCTTATTCCCATCTCCACCATAGACATTTAAGTGACTTTGGGAAGCTGGACTGAGAAAAATGATACACTAGCTTCCAGGAAAACTGTGAGGCTACATGTTTGTCAGATGCTCAGGCTACATCTAGACTGCAGGCTTCTTTCAGAAGAAGCTTTTCTGGAAGAGATCTTCTGAAAAAGCTTCTTTTGAAAGAAAGCGTCCACACAGCAAAAGTGCAATGAAAAAGCGATCTGTTGTTTCGAAAGATAGCATCAACACTGAATGGATCTCGCATTTAAGCTATGATTACTGATTACTATGGATGGAGTGGCCACCTAGGCACCTGTGCTTTTTCCTTTTTCCTCTTCTTTCAAAAGAACTCCCTCTTCCCAGTGCACACATGGCAGAGACTGGCCAATGGGAGCTGGGGGGCAGTGTTTGCGAGTGAGAGCAGCTTGTGATGTGGAATCTCCTGTCCTCCCCAGCCTGGAAGCTAGAGCTGCTGGCCGTTTCTTGGGTGCAGCATGGTGCCCCAGGACAGGCAGACACCAGTGCCTCAGTGCCACTGACCAAGAGCTGGCCAGGTAGCTCGAGCATCAACCTCCCTGCCCCTGCTCTGAGTCCCCCCAAACCTGGACTCACCTTCTGCAACCCAAACCCATCATACTTGGCCCTACCCTAAAGCAACACCCCTAGTCCAAAGCCTGTACCCCCCTCTTGAACCGCAACTCTCTGCCTCAACCTATAGCCCGCTTCTATATTCTGAATCCCTTAGCCCCATCCCCAGCCTGGAGACCCCTCCAGAACACCACATCCACAGCCCACTCCAGAGCCCATGTAAAAAGAGGAATACCTATACCACAAACCCCCCTTTGTTCTGTCAATTCACTTTAAATTTTCTTGTGCAAAACCACGGTTGAGGTGTGGATGCTCTGCGGGTTTTTGTGCGAAAACCCTGTAGCTAGACGTAGCCTCAGGAAAGAGTGATAATCTCCATTTTATAGATGGGGAACTAAGGTATAGAAAGATTAAGGCCTAGACCCTTAATGGTATTTAGGCAACTAACTTCCACTGAAGTCTGGGCCTAAATTATACAGGAAGTCTGCAGCAGAGCAGGGAATACAAGTGAGTATCCTAGCGAATGGACTATCCTTCATCTCAAGGTGAAAATCTCAAGGGAAGTATCTTTTGTTCTGTAACAGCTTTACTTGAGGGAGAGGCTTTTGAATCTCTAAGGACTTCAATGCTCAAACGTGTAAATTAGTCAGCAAAAAATAGTCATCAAAAGCAAACAAAATCAAAGAGTTTGTACTTACTGTCTGGACTCTAGTGACATCATTTCATGAGTATTCCGGTCATCATTGACTCTTCTAGACTAGACCAGACTTGCATTTCTAATGTAAAACCAAATAGAAACACCCTCCCAAACTTTTCCAGTCTTCTTCCTCTATCATAAAGAGGCCCAAAAGGATCCCGTTGAAAGGCATACCCTCAACTCAAAAAAATTTCTATTGTCAAACTAGATACCCATGAGTGTTAAAAAAAAAAATCTCTTAAACAAAAACAAAAAACAAACAAACAAAGATTAGAGGAACATGATTTTTGTCTATTTTTCAGTTTGACTACATTTGGAAGGATTTCATGTACACTCCATTTTGCTTTTTCCCTTCATGCTAAGGACTTGTTCATACTCAAACACTTAGGAAAATTAGCCCACATTAAGGGTACGTCTAGACTACATGCCTCTGACGACAGATTAGACTACCTGGCATAGGAAAATAAAGCGGCGATTTAAATGCCTGTGATGAGGCATACCTGGGAGGTCGACAAATGCCTTTGATGTCGACCGCGGAACATCCAGACTACCACGCTGAGCCGACAAACAGCTGATCGGCTCAGCGCGGCAGACGTGTAAATTTAAATGAAGCGGCGATTATTTAAATCGACACTTCATTTTCCTATGCCAGGTAGTCTAATCTACATGCCTCTGTTGCCAGAGGCATGTAGTTTAGATGTACCCTAAGTAAAAGAGTAAATTTATAGTGGAGTAATTAAAATGCATTGCTCCCCAGCGTGGATGCTCTTATTTAGAATTAAAGTGGCCTTAATTCAGTTTAATTTAAAATCAGTGCCAGGGGCCTAGTGGTGGCCCGTCAATACAGGCGACCTAGGCGGTCACCTAGGGCGCCAAGAAAAACGGCCGTTGAGGCCTTTGGAGGCGGGGGCGCCGATTGTGCATTTCACCTATGGCGCCAGTTGCTGGCAGCTCATCTAGGGCCGCTCCTGCAGGGGCCTCTCCAAACCCAAAGGCAGCTAGAATTGGGAGGGTGCAAAGGTGGTTTAAATCCATATTAGCTCCGTCTTTTCCGGGCTTGGAGTTCTGTGCTGCACCTCTTCAGGCTTGTCTACATGGGGAAATTTCCTGGCCTACCTATGCCAAACTAACTATTCCACCATGGTTATGCTACTATAAAACCCCAAAAGGATACTATTCTAGAATAAAAGTGATTTCAGATTAATTTCTCCACTTTGGCACGTGTAGCACAATTTCACCCTCAGTCTGACTTTATCTATAATTATCTCACATGCACTTGAGAGGAAGTTTGGCTCAGAGATCATTCTGGCTTAGGAATAAACCCCATACTTTATATTAGTTTGAAATAGACCAAATTAAGTTTAAAAAGGAGGAAAACTGTTCAAGCCTGGCAGCACTGCTGTTTTTGTCACGTCTGGACGAAATCTGAACAAGATGTTGCACACAAAACTCAATTGTTTATCCTAGCTTGTAAACAAATCAGCGTCTTCCCAGTTTAATAGCTTGAACCAGATGAGCAGCCAAAAAGACAATGATAATTAAGCAACTGCAGTTAGCAGTGTTTTCCAAATGGTCTCTAAATAATTATTGTCAAAAGCAAGACATTTCTGTGTGGTAGTTCTAATCTTTTATTTTTTTCAGTACATATTGTTTATTCATCGAATACACTTCATTTAGCACATATTAAAACTTGGTCAGTTTGCTAGGGCACTGGTTTAAAAAAAAAGGTTGGATTAAAATGCGACAACATGAATCATACATTGCCTCTTTAAAATGGGAGATGGGCCTTAACTAAAACCATAGATCCAAATGTTAGGAACCCTAAATAATTTTCTCCCCTTGGGGTTTCAAACAGAGTTGAAACTGGACCCAAACAAATGTTCTGACATTTGAAGAAGTTTGGACTTTGAGATTTGGATCCCTCTCTGCTGCAAAGCTTTGTAAATTATTGCTGAGCTCACTTTGCTTGTCACTTGGAGCACAGTCCAGCTCCCATTGAAATAAACGGAAAGACTCCCATTGATTTCAATGCGTATTTAATCGGGCCCTTAGCCAGGCAAATATTTAGCTCTTTTAATCTTTCTGCATGCATCTGTCCCTTTGATTATTTTTGTTTCATCTCTCAACTCCCTCTATTTTTTTCAGAATGTTTTTGGTCATATTTTGCCAAGAATTAAAAACAGTAGTTCAGATGGGGACAAAGTTTTGCGTTTTTCACAGGTAAGCAAGTGCATGTACAGTTTTGTGAGGGCTTTTTCGGAGGCTACTTTTGGATCACAAGCCAAACACTCATAAGAACAGCCATACTAGATCAGACCAAAGGGTCCATCTAGCTCAGTATCCTTACTTCTGACAGTGGGCAATGCCAGCTTCCCTAAGGGAATGGACTCACCCCCTGTCTTTCATTAACAGTTTCTGACAAACAGAGGCTAGGGACACCATCCCTGCCCATCCTGGCTAATAGCCATTGATGGACCTATCCTCTATGAATTTATTTAGCTTTGTTTTGAACTTGGTTATAAACTTGGCCTTCACAAGATACTCTGGCAAGGAGTTCCACAGGTTGACTGTGCCTTGTCTGAGGAAGTACTTCCTTTTGTTTTAAACTTGCTATCTATTAATTTCATTTGGTGACCCCTGGTTCTTACGTTATGGGAAAAAGTAAATAACTTTTCTTTATTCACTTTTTCTATACTGGTCATGGTTTTATAGACCTCTATCATATTCCCCCCCCCCCCTTAGTCTCTTCTTTTCTAAGATGAAAAGTCCCAGTCTTTTTAATCTCTCTTCATATGGGACCCATTCCAAACACCTAATCATTTTTGTTGCCCTTTTTTGAACCTTTTCCAATGCCAAGATATCTTTTTTGAGATAAGGTGACCACATCTGTATCCATATTCAAGACGTGGGCGTACCATGGATTTATATAGAGGCAATTTGATATTCTCTATCTTATTCTGTTTCCCTCTCTTAATGATTCCCAACATTCGATTTGCTTTTTTTGACAGCCACTACAGAGTGTGGATGTTTTCAAAGAACTATCCACAATGACTGCAAGATCTCAAAGATTTCATAAGCTGTGGTATAACACCTCGGTAGAAAATTGGATATAACTTCACGAGCAGGGCTCGACAATCTATTGAATCTACTCGCTCGTGGTGAGTAGATTTCAGCCCGGTGCCCCGTTTACTGACAGCGTGCACGTACGCAATGCGGCTCTTGCGCATGCGCCGTGCAGGGCTGGCGAGCGGATTTTGCCGCAGTTCGTCAAGCCCTGTTCATGAGTAAGTTTCATTATTCATTGTCAATGAACAGAGCCATCACAGGAGGCACAGAGGTGGGATCTTGATGACTTGACAGTAGATAAGGGGCGACTAGTAGGACGGGGCTAAACTATGAAGGATTTATAAGTGAAGTGCAGCAGTTTGTTCCTGATGCAATGGGAAGAAGAGAGCCAGCAGTGGGATGCAAACTTGAGGGTAATGTGGTCAAAACAATAAGCCAGAAAGATTATTATTATTTGTATTGAAGTCATGCCTAAGACCCCTAGTCAATGATCAGGGCCACATTGTGCTAGGCAGTGATTTCTGCACATCCGTTTCAATGGATTTGAGGGGGGAGGGGTAAGATTGCAGGAGTTCAGGCCAGAAGGGAAGTGAAAGCAGCCACTGAGACACTAAAGGATGAGAACTTGGAAAAAGACATACAAAAAAGGGAGTTAACAAGGGTGCCCTAGAAGATTAAGATGACCTGAGGCTTCAGTAAATGCGCAATAGTTTTTGTTTTGTTTAGGTTTTTTTTTTCTTGCACTGGAGGTCGGGTTGTTCTCAGCTCCTGATAGATTTATTTCATCAAATTCACCTCCTTGAAGAAATATATTTTATGTACAGTTTTCACGCACAGTAATTAAACCCAGGTCAGCATTCAATACAGTGTCACAAACGTGAGCCTCCTGTCTGGCCAATGAATGACCTCTGCTCCATCCCCATGAAGAGGTAGTTTTTTTTTTGAAAAGGCCATTATCTATTGTTAGCTAATCAGACACACACATGTGTATATGTGAGTGTGTGAGATACTCTGTGTGAAGGATTCTGCCTTAAAATAAAATGCTTTGGAACCCAGAAGGTTATGGGACTGTTTACGTTCCTGAAGCACATTCCACTACTTATCTGGGGTTTGATTGTTGGTGCTGTTCAACAGCCTACGAAAGCATGATGGTATGCCATCCTCCTTTACCATGCTCTATGGGGAAGCCCATCCTTAGGCTGGTTCAAAGTGGAGCCTTAGTGTTTGCAGGGAATAAATGTGCCAGAAATACAAACACAGTAATGGACTGGAGCGTTAATACACTTGGCTAATGCTTCGTAATCCTTAGGATTTACTATGTAGGGTCTTAATATAGCAAGTGAACGTGCATTTGTCTGGGTTAAAGTGTGTGTGGGGGGGCTTGGGGGGGAGGGAAATAGAGAGAGAGAGAAAAAGTATGTGAGCCTTTGAAAATAAATGTGGTAATGACCTCAACCCAGGCTGAAAAAAATGTACTCCCCATAGCAGTTGAGACCTAACGGTGTTTCCATACAGTGAGCATGATTTGACCAACAATTTCTCATTGTTGGTGTCCCAGTTTCATGGTAACTGCACCTGTATTCCCCCACTTGGTAGTCTACTTTCAGGAGCGAGCAGCCAGGTCTGAGGTCTCTAGATGTCACCTGTCTCTAGGCTAGAACCAGGGATGCTGGAAAGTGAAGGGCCAGAAAGCCACTGCCCCATCACTTTTAGAAGTGGGCGGGTTCTGACCTCCCATTTTTTACTGGCTATAAGGGTGAGTGATGGGGAACAGAAGGTGGAGAGGAGCAAGCAGGGAGTGGGGCCTTGGGGATAAGAGGCAATATGAGGGTAGAGCCTCTGGGGGGAAGGGGCATCAGGGGAAGAAGCAGAGTGCTGTCTCAGAGGAAGGGGTGATACAACTGTGGGGGCTTGGAGGGAAGAAGTGCTATGGGAGCAGGGCCTCAGTGGAAGGGTGGTATGAGGCAGAGCCACAGACGGAAGGGGCAGTGGAAGAGGAGTAGCATGGGCAGGTGGGCCAAGGTTTGGGCAAAGGTGGCCACCCCACTTTTAGGGAGCTTCAATCATTCCTGGTTGGGACCCTTGTCTCACTCCCTTCTCACCAGGGCTATGTCTACACTTGCGGCTTCTTGCACGAGAAATATGCAAATGAGGCTAAGTATGGAATATCACCGAGCCTCATCTGCAGGGCTTGACAAATGGCAGCAAAAGCTGCTCACCAGCCCCGCACTGCACATGCACAAGAGCTGCATCACGCATGCGCTCACCGCCGGTAAACGGGGCACGCAGCTGAAATCTACTCGCCCTGAGAGAGTAGATTCTATAGTTTGTCGAGCCCTGCTCATTTGCATAACTAATGAGCTACCATTTTTGCAGAAAAGGCTCTCGCGCCCAAAGCAGCTGTCTATACTGCCCCTTCTTGCGCAAGAAAAACCCTCTTGTGCAATGCCGTTTTTCCTGAAAATAATCGGCATAACGGCATTGCACAAGAGGGTTTTTCTTGCATAAGAAGGGAAGTGTAGACAGCTGCTGTGGGCGCAAGAGTCTCTTATGCAAAAATGGCGGCCCATTGGGTATGCAAATAAGGCTCGGCGATATTCCACGCTTAGCCTCATTTGCATATTTCTCACGCAAGAAGCAGCGAGTGTAGACCTAGCCCAGGGGTTTTAAGGCTTCTGCTTTGCTTTTTCTCTGGGTTCTGGACAATGCAAGTTCCACACAGCTCTTTGTAAAAGCAAGCACATTAATTTCCTTGGTTAAGAGTAGTACAGGGAAAAAACACCATAAAAACAAGTTGATTTAAATGCACACAAAACATACCAAGAGTCACCTGCCGGTCTCATGAGGCCCTGGCAGGCTTTCTAAGGGTTGGGGACCTCCTTGAAGAGAAGGGCTTGTCCACTCGCTGACTCAAAGAAGGCCTTGAGTCAGGTTAAACTCATCCTTTTTATACCAAAAGCCCTTTGAGTCTCTGGAAAACCCCGCCTGAAGCAGAACAAGCAAACCTCTTCAGTGGGTGGTGCCCCTTTCAACTTGTTTAGCCTCACTGACTCACCTTAACTGCCCTCTCACCCATGGGTTTTTAGTTCCTGAGGAGCTGAAGTAGCCCTCTTTCATAGAATAAATACATTCACAAATTAGTGACAGCTTCTTCCACTATTTGATCTGAGGAAGTGGGTCTGGCCCACGAAAGCTCATCATCTAATAAACCATCTTGTTAGTCTTTAAAGTGCTACATTGTCCTGCATTTTAGATTCAATACAGTGATTCCCAAAGGTGCTGCCCTGGGTTGCAGAATCTACTCTCTCAAAACAGTAGATTCCATTGCTGACCCTACCAATGCCTGAGGTATTTTAAGTTTAGCAGCCAGATACTCCCACAGGCTATCATCTTCATTTGAATCTGGTGTTTTGGTGCTAGTGTTTAGGAATGTTGTTTTGAGGAAGATGCATAAATTCCATTAACTCAGCCTCAAGTCCCCCAAGTAGTAGTCCTTTGCCAAGTCTTTTAGTGGAAGACTAAGAAGTGGGCACTTCAGCTTTGAGGAAGGGCAGGTTTCTTGTGGGAGAAGATCAGCTCTGCAACATGCCTTTGACATCCTCAGCATCTAGAAGGTCATGTAGTCAAACTTCCGCTCTAGTTTATAGATAGCATCTAGAGGCCCTCCTCTTCGCTGCAAAGACACAGTAAGAGACAGCGCCGTGGAGTTTACAGTTAAAAAGATAAGGCCAACAAGCAGTGGGAGGAGGAAAAAAATGCATAGTAAGGTGCAGCAGCATGCTCAGGCTCACCAAGCAGAAGAGAGGCAGAGTGAGGAATAGATCCAACCCTTATTCCAGTACGCTCTCTGCAAGGCCATACTGCAGTCTTCTACCCCCAAGCATGTCAAGTGTGATCAGAAAAGTATGGTCCAGTGGGAGTCAGTGTGCTCAGTGAAAGGATAATGGGGATGGTCAATAAACAAGAAAACCGTATTTGAGAAAATAGCTAAGTCCATGCTAGAGGAACATCTGCAAATGCTCCTTGCCACTCACCCATGGAGGTGGTATGTAGCAATGCAGTACTATTTAAAAGAGGTCTTCTGATCAATGTTGCTGGGTCCACCCTTTGTGAGGGCACAGGGGATGTGTGCTAACGCCCACACAGACATCTCTCTGGAAAGCTCCTTTGACTGCAGTCAAATAGGAGAAATGGCTCCCTCTGCACGGTGTAGCTGGGGGGGTGAACTTCACCCAGGTTCTGAGGTTGTGTTCTGGTCCTGTCAGCTAACGCACTGCCTCAGCAGAGCGCTGAGATAATGTAGAAAAAGAAACACAGCCCTGCCTGAAGAGCAACACCATCTTCTCTCTCTCTTTCCCAAGCTGCCATTGGATAGCCTCCGTGAGAGCTCCCTTGCAAAGGGAACAGGAAGCTGAGTCGAGGTTAACTCCCTTTTCACTAGGAAGCAGCCAGGGACTCAGAAACCTGCTCCAAGATCTCATGACAGCAACAAGGCCAACCACAAAGTCCTGACCTTGATCTGAACTTTTGCAATGCTGGAGGAGGGGAAGGGTTAATGCTGACTTTTGTTCTCATGCCTACTTTTCATAACATCTATATACGCAAGGCCATCCCTAAGGGAGTGCAGGGCTTGGACAACCCCCCTCTCAGTGTCCCAGTCATGGGGCCCAGGACAACCTCCCTACTGTAGGCCCCGCGCCCCCCCGCCCGCTCGGCCTCTTCCCCAAGTTCTGCCCCTGCTCTGTTCCCCCCACACTACTTCTTGCCACTGCTCTGCCCTTCCCTCGTACAACATGAGCCGGAGGATTACAGGGGAGGCAGGTGTGGGGCAGCAGCAGGGGTCAGCCCCCTCTTCCCCCATGGCGATGGGAGCCAGAGCAACCTGGAGCCTGCTCTGCCTCCCCGCCCTCTCCCCGCCCACTGTGCCCTGCTTCTCTGCAGTGGCAGGAAGTGGAACACCCTGGGACCAGGGCACTTTGCTTCCCACTGCTGCGGTGAAGCCGAGCACAGTGGGCAGGGAGAGGGAGGTGGGGCAGGGAGGGCAGGCTGCTGGGCTGCTCCGGCTCCTGCCAACACGGTAAGGGCAAGAGTGGGGGTTGACCCCTGCTGCCACCCTGCGCCAGGTCCCTCCCCACAGGGACCTGTCCATAGGATGGTTGAGGGAGCCAACATGGGGCTTGTGACGGACCGGGCCAGGTCAGGGCACAGCTGAGGGTGTCCTCTCAGAGTGAATTGCTCAAAACTCGGGGCTCCTTACAGCCCCAGACTGTAGACCTTCCCAAATAGACCACAAACCAGTTATACTGAGAGCTTCAGCTACTAATCTGGCAGCCAGAAGCCTCATGAGTAAAACCCCTCTGACACTCCAGCCCTTCCTGAGCCCCAATCAGCCCCAGGCCTGCACACAGGGGAGGGGTTTTAGAACCCAATCTCACCTACCCCGAACGAGTTCTTCCAGTCCCAAGAAACCAGCCACAGGTCCCCGTCAATTTACCCTCGTGATCTTACCCACAAGATCACGCTGAGCCAATCCCTTACAATCTACAATCTAAAGGTTTATTACTAAAAGAAAGAAAAGCATGAGAGTAAGGTTGTTAAGGAGAATACATTACATGCATCGAATCACCAAGTTCTCAGGCTCTTAGCAGAGATGTTACAACTGCTATCTTAAAAATCTCAGGTGTACATCCTATGTCAGGATGGGTCCACGGTTCTTCCCGGCTTGTTGTTTCCTGCAAGGCTGCATTTGGGATCAGGAGCTGAACTCAAGACCAGACGGAGTGTGCCACATGGCACTTAAATACCTCTCGTGGCATACTCCTGACCAGAGCAGGTCACATGGTCTAGCGACCTCTCTCTGTTTCACATGCTGGCAGCCATTATGCCCTGGCTGGTTTGCAGGTATCAGTCACATTCCTCGGGTGTGTATTGGCACCTAGAGATTCATTGTCTCCTTGCTAATTAGCATAGCCACTGGCTGAACATTCTTTGCTCAATGCTCTGTCTCAGACAGAGAATTTTCCAGCATCAACACAGAGTACGTCTATAACTCCACATACAGATATTATACAAGTACATGAATAGCATATACAGAATTAGTAGAACATAAGCTTTTATTCAACATCTCACATGACCCCATTTGTACAGACTTTTGGGGCAAACACCCTCCCCCCATGGGTGCAACAGTGATCTTTAGAATCCAATAACATGACAGGGCTCCCCAAAGTGTAAATCCTGGGGCGGCCATCCCAAACTATCTTATGGATGGGATGGCTCTGTATAGACGCTTGTAATGAGAAATGCAAAATCTGAAGGAGCAGCATAGATCTATAGGAAGGGGAACTTGGTTTTAATTCTAATTTCTTATCTTCCCACCTGTGCTCTCCATCGCTAGACAAGTCATCCACTAGCGAGCCAAAATATCGTCAGTCCCCTCCTCCAAGAGGCCCAAGGAAATAGCACTTTGATTTACCTCACTTCATATGCTTCTGAAATGCTGGTCATGTGCTTGACCAAAGATCAGTAATGAGCCAGAATCTCTGGTGAAAGCAAACTGGAAAGTCGGTTATTGATTAGATTTATTATCACTTGTAAGAGATTACTAATCCGGAGATGGGATTACATGTGTTCTGCACTGTAAGCATTTCCCTAACCCCCTCGATAATTGGAAACCCTTGGAACAATGGTAAGACTGGGTCAATGTCATCCTCGGACACCTAACGCAAACCTTCTTTGAGCTTTTCTTTCTTTTCAGCAGAGATTTATGGGTGTTTAAATATGGAATCTTAAAATCTTTGATTCGACATCTCTTTCCAAAGGTGACATCTCTTACAACCTATCTGCATCCCTCTCACCCATCCTGGGCACTGGCAGGTAAGTAAGAGGGAAGAGCGCCACCTACTGAAGTATCAAGATCATCACAATAAAATCAGACAGACATCTGCAAACACCATGTGGACTGGCTGAAAGCAGAGAGTTAAAGACAATCTCATCAGACTCATCCATTGAAAATGGCGCATAGGTTGGTGTTATGAAAGAACTGCTAGAAGAAAAAGAACAAGTGACTTTCCACTATTTGGTTGAGATCTTAGAACTTTTTGGAATAAGATGCTTAACATTTACCAACAACTTCCCTTTCTCCAACATAGATCTGTGCTGCTCCTTCAGATTTTGTATTTCTCCCTGAAAGGGTGTATAGATTCATGCTAGTGAAAAATAGACACGAGTACAGCAGTTGGCATTAGCCAACCATTATTCCACAGAAGAATCTGACACACAGGTTCTTCCTTTACGTAAAGGAATCTTGCTGCCATGCTTTACTCCCTGTTTATTTTCTTCTACCCACATCTTTGTTCCTTTTTCCAGGCTGCCCTCGTGCATTGAACTACCTCCCACCCCGCTGCACTAGGCTCTCTCTCTGCTCATTCAAACCAGTTTTATTATTCCTGTGTATTACAGTAACACCTAAGGCCCCAAACACAGAGAAGAGCCTTATGGTGCTAGACACTGTTCAGATATTTCCTGTCCACAAAGACCTTATAGCAGGGGCACAACTAGCTGTTCTGAGGGGCCTGCAAGATATAACATTGGGCCCCCTCTCCTCTCATGGCTCATCTCTTGAGCATTACTGCTTAGCTAATATGAATTATTTTACCCCATCTTCTCAGTGTATTAAAGAGTGGGTTTGAGGCATTCAAGAATAAGGTCAGGAGATGAGGACGGGGGGACTCAGGGCAGAGGGGTTGTGGTGGTGCAGGAATCATGTCAGGGAGCTGGGGGTGGAGGGGCTCAGTCAGTTGGGAGGTTCAGGAACCCCATAGCTTAACCACTGGACAACACAGCCTCATTAGATCAGACTGCTTCACTGCATCATGTACAGGACAGTACTGTCTCTACAGATTCTTCTACCCCAGACACACTAGCCAATAGTTGTCCAAAGCAAATATTTACTGAACATTCTGCAACGCTCATATTTTGAAGCCCTGGGCAGAAGTTTGATCTCTTTGCATAGTAGCTCAACCCCCATGCCTGGGATATTCAGAGAGAGACTGAGCTACACATGAGCTTTTGTTGAGGTCTGCGGTGGCATTTTTCAAATGTGAAATGTCCTGTTACAGGATTCTTCTCTCTCTCAAAAAAAGGTCTGCCTCAGGCTGATTCAGCTAAAGGGAAGTATTACTTCCCCCGTGTTATTTTTAACTCAGTACAATGAATGTTATTATATCCTCTGTTGGGTCTTGGAAGCATGAGTGAGTGGGTGAAAACAAGTCACAAGATTTACTTGATAGCTTGATTGAATCTGAAAAATATGTGCAGATAAGATGGTAATGCTTCAGCTGCTGCTGCCTTTCAGATTTTGCATTCTTCTTTATCAAAAAATGCATGTCACAGAGCTTAAAAAGAATCCTGGATTGGCTCCTAAAAAGAACAAAACAGGAATAATTGTTTCCATTGTCCCTGTTTTTCCACACTTTATGTGGCAAAAATTTCCTTGAACTTGTCAATTTTGGGGTGTTTGCAAAAAACCAAAATGGAACATGCTAGGGTGCCTGAAAGGGACAGGTTGTTGCTTAGAAATGTTTATGTTTACTGGTGTCTACCGGTATCAAGCTGCATTTTCACTCTGCCCGGTCGTTCTACAAAAATGGATGCAAGGTTCTTATTTTGTATGTATTATTTAAACAAACCTTAGCTCTCCTATAGGAAACTGTGCACACACAAATAAAGCCATCCTCTGTCTCCTCTCCTCCAAACAAAACCCACTCTAAGGCAGGGAAGAAAGCGTCAGATTCTCTGATGGTAGAAGCCGCATGACTAGATAGGTAGGTAGGTAGCTACTGATCCTCTCTTTCACTAGGCAGAGAGCCATCATTGCACTCTGGTTTGTAGATAGGATCAGATATTCGTGATGATACTCTCCACCCTTAGTTGCCCTTGCAGAATGATGGTATTTAACGCCATTGATCGATAACCATTGTACCGTAGCTTCTTATCAGCCAGTGTTCTCCTGAGATCCAGGGAAGAACTGCATGTTTTAGATAAGTGATGGGAAGGAACTGTGTAGCTCTGTACAACATCAGCTCTTATCAGAACCTTCTACATTTTTAAGCAGGGTGGGACTCGGTGTAATCTGGTTCATTTCAGCTCAGGCTCTGTTATTTCAACCAGATCTCTTTTTGCCATGATCCAGCAGGGAGTGGCAGGCGTCTGACAAACTAACCAGCAGGAGAGGAACCACCTGTTTCTAACATCCATATCAGACAGAAAAAGTTGAATTGACAAGACAGGACTCCTGTATGGGGATGCAAAGACTCAGGGGGCTAAAGAAGACATTTCATAAAGAAGGCTGCACAGGGTTGCCCTTTAAGAATAAGTCATATAGGGTTTAACAGAACAGGATATCCTGTATCGTTATTTTTTAAATACCTGTAATAGGCAAGTAAATCCCTCCTATAAAACTCTATTGGCTGGTTTAAAATAAAAGTTCCATAGAAAAGCTCTCATTCTTTATTAGTGTCTAGGTGAAATCCTATTCATGCCAATGGGAGTTTTGTCTTTGTTTGCAATAGAGCCAGCATTTCAACCAGTATGTTTGTGAACTTTGTTCTCAGAGCCCTAATCAGTTTCCATACAACAGTGTTACTCAAGGCTCTGTCACTACAGTCTATGTTGGCATAATTTATGAATAAACTGACCCCTTTAGCGAGATACGTGACACCGACATAAGCACTCATGTGCCCAGCTCTATGCACGTGGGAGATTTTCTCCTGCCGACATAGCTTTTTAGTTGTGGAGGGGGGTATTTTTCTCCTGTCAGTGTAGAGCAGTAGGTTTCATACTTTTTTTCCTCATGACCCAATTGAAGAAAATTGTTGATGCCACAGAATTTGACTAGAATATGGGCTCTAGGGTGGGGCTGAGGACAAGAGCTTTGGGGGTGTAGGAGAGGGCTCTGGCTTGGGGGGGGGGGGGAGGGATTTGGGCTGGAGCAGGAGGGGCTTGCGCTGACCAGGAGATGCTCAAGGTAAGACAGGCTTCCTGCCTCTCCTGGCACTGCAGACCATATTGTGCCCCAGAAGTAGCCAGCAGCAGGTTCCTAGCCAATGGGAGTGTGGAGCTAGTGTTCAAGGCAGGGGTGAAGCCCTGTGTGCTTTCTCCACCACCTAGGAGCTGGGCCTGTTGCCAGCCGTTTTTGGGGCACAGCACTGCCTCCAACACCAGGACAGGCAGGTAGCTGTCTTAGCACCCCCATGCACTTGATTTCCCTGCAGCATCAAGACCCAGTGCCTGACAATCCACGTTTGAAAGCCACTGACATTGCAGCATGTCTATTCAAGATGCTCTAAGGCACAACTGTATCAATACAGCTGCACTGCTGCAGTGCCGTACGTACAGACAGGACAGCTCCATAAATTGCAGGGGACATGGTAACTATAAATCCTAGCTCTGGGTGCAAATTTAGGCTCAACTAATGGGTCTAGCAATGTCCCAACGCAGCACCCATGCATAATGATTATAATGGAAAGCAAATCTACTGCAGAAGATTATACAATGCAAGTTACAGCTATTCGGGCATATCTGCAGAATGAATGACAAGCAAAAGTTAAGACGCTGGTATTCGGCATAATGGATGGTCTGAATAGTAAAAAGCTCTCCTTAGGTAAATTTAGTTCCAAATAGTATCTAAATTAACTCCCTTTATATACATTTAGTATTAAACATTCCTCCACCTGCCCCTGAGTGTCAGCTTAAATGAATGCTAATTGCTATCTGTTGTCTGCTTTATGTAATCAGATTCTGAATGAAAAATAAGAGACTTAGAACGGTATTTTGCATTCCACTCCCCCAGAAAGTACTGGCAGAGGTCAGCTTCCAACATTCTATCCATTCGGCCTCGGTGACAGTTCACATTTACCCAGAGATTTAAATATGCGCAATTCTATCTCATTAGCTTCAGGTTCCCCCCCCAAAATGACAATCATCATAAGCAGCAATTTTGCGTGGTATTGTGCATGCCATGGATTCATATGGTAATTGACCAAAGCATCTGCTCCTCCATAGTCAAACAGCCCCAGCCTGCATGTGTATCAAATTACATCCTAATGACTCCTCATCTGGCGTGGGTGAAGAGTGGATTGCTCATGTCAGTGAAATATGGACTATGTTAAACATAGCCCAGCTTGGTAGTGGGTGAAAAATCATGGCTTGTAAATGCTGTTCTTCTTGTCTTGTGAATGCTGTGGAGGGACTCGACCCCTGTTCTGGAGGATACGTGTCCACAGACTGAGGAAGCTGCAAAAGCACTTTGCTTGGCACGTTTGGTCAGAGGCCTAGAATGCCTCTGACTGTCTTAAAGGGTGCTACTACGTGGCAGGCACTTCAGAAAAACACTGATGACTGGAAGCAGCAGCAGTGCCAGGAATGCTTGCTTTTGCCCTCTTTGAAAGGTCAGTGGCTTCTCCCACCTGGCAGCTGATGTAAACAACCTCCTTTGGACTGAGAATTTAAACTGACGTTATTTGCATGTTTAAAAAAAAATCAGATGTGTTCAGAACAGTGCACTGGAGTCTCTTGCTCACAGGGCAGGCAGTGGACTCACGCCCACTGCTAGGCCTTGTCTACATGCAGGGTATTTGGAGTCAGGCGGCTTTCAAATTGGAGTAAGCTGCACAGGTGCAAGCTCTTGTTTTATATCACAAGAGTGTATTTATTCTTGGGGTTTGTTGCGCTGCTATAGGCAGGATGAAACTGAGGGAGAAGAGTAGGGGTGGGAGAAAGGTATTCCAAGCGCCCACCTCAAAATAAGCACCTCCTGTGGCAGTTACCAACGTGAAGCGCTGCTCGCAGTGCGTTTGTTATGCAACTGTTTGAAATACAATTGGGTATGCGCTCTGGGTGTTGCACATCTCGGTTCCGTTTTAGTGGGGTCTGAATAGACCATGAGCGGGCAAGATACAGCCCATGGGCCATATCCAGCCCATCAAGCTTCCAGACCTGGCCCCCAGGCTGCCCTGCTGGGACCCTCAGGCACAGAGCAGACAGGTGCTTCAGTGCAACCCTACACCACTTAAAGTGACTGGCTGCTCCCTGTGGCTCTCTGCTCCAGGGGGGAGGGGGAGGATTTGCATGCTGCCCATGCCCCCCAATAAAAATCTCGCTGCTCCTATTGGCTGAAAATACCCCACACCTTCTCCTGCACTCCAGTCCCCTACCACGTGCTCCCTTTGTGCCCAATTTTCATCCCAGACCCTGCTCCCCTTCCTATAAAAGTGTGGCCCTTGACCACCTACCAAAATCTTGGAGTGCCACCCCCACATCAAAACTTATTGCCCACCCCTGGAATAGACACACAGGTCTACTGGAATCTTTGGGATTGGCTCTTTGACAGGGGAAAAAAAAATAAGTGGGCATATCTCCCAAGTGCCATCCACTCATAGTCCCTGCATGAGACATCTCATAGCAGATGGCAGACATGAGTAATCTCCCTCTCCTATCTGGTGTGCTGTTGCAGCCAGTGAAACTGCCCATACCAGGCATCTTATGGAGGCATTAACTCAGATGTTTGGGGCAGCTCTCACCTCTCGGCTACTGTTCTGGGAGGCATGGATCAGCATTCAGGTTGCAGGGCCCAGCCTGGACTGTGGATACTAATGGTCCAACCAGTGGACCAAATTTGGTGATGAATCCTGGTCACGTGGCACCTGAAGCATGTTGCACATACACTAAGCAGAAGCTGTTGTTCTGGACTCAGGCTGCACGTCAGCCACCAAACCCCATCCTTCACAACTAGACCAGCTAGCCAGCAGGCTGCCAGTGGTATGCTACAGACCAGAGCTCTGTTGGGCCAGGGTGTAAAGAGATGCAATCCCTTCTCAACATAGCACAATCCCCTGCTGTAGTCACAGTTATTCCACCACTACTGCGCTTTCACTGGAATAGTTTGTTTTCTTGTGGCAGGTAGTTTCCTATAGCAGCATGGGATAGCCATGTCCACACTAGCAATGTTTTGCTGGTATAGTATAGTGGTGTTCCGACAATGGCAAAGCACTTCTAGGGTAGACACAGCCAGGCTATAGCTATGTCTACACCGCATAGTTAGCCTAGGTTATATAAGTACCCAGGTTAACCTAATTTAGGTGCGAGGAGGCTAGTCTGTGTTGCTGTGCCCTGACAGTTTCTGCATGTGCCGGTGTTGGGGGCACATTCCAGGGGTTTTTGGGTAGAGACACTCTAGGATTCTTTGTGTCACTCGCAGGAGACTGTCATTTGTGGGGAATTGTTGATAGTCCTCCACTGCCTCTCACACTTCAGTGATTTATCCTATCCTTACTGCAGAGGGGGCAGGTTTCAGCCTGAGTTAAAGGGTTAATTCTCCTCTACTCCAGGACAGGTCAGCAAACCTAAAGTACCTCCATAAGAACAGCCATACTGGGTCAGACCAAAGGTCCATCCCACCAAGCATCCTGTCCTCTGACATTGGCAAATGTCAGATGCCCCAGAGGGATAAAGTGATCCGTCTTCTGTTGCCCATTTCCAGTCTCTGACAAACAGAAGCTAGGGACACCATTCCTACCCATCCTGGGTAATAAGTATTGATGGACCTATCCTCCATGAATTTACCAAGTTCTTTTTGAACACTGTGAAGACCAGGACTTCAACAATATCCTCTAGCAAGGAGTTCCAGAGATTATAAAACACAAAAAGTGGATTGGAATCTGAACCCTATGTGTAACCCAGTAAAAATATCTCCAATATAGATAAGGTCTACGTGAAGATAAAAATCGGAATGCAGAGTGAAATATTTTGTTTACAAGTCTGGTTGCCATTTAGCTTTTGGGAAGTTTAAGAACCTGTTGAATCTCTCCTACCAGTCGTCAAGACTGGAAAGAGAAAGAGGTGCTAAGCTTGGCCTTCTTAAACTTGCATACCGGTGACCCCTTCCTCATAGCATGCCTCTGAGCCTCTTATAAATTTAAACCACTTTTTAATATATTTAACACCATTAAAAATGGTATATGCAAACTGAGGTTTGGGATGGAGGCTGACCATACATGACCCCCCCTATGTAATAAATTTGTGACCCATTGAGAGTCCTGACTCCCAGTTTGAGAACCCCTCTGCTAACCAGATCAGAAGTGAGACACATGCAGGGGGGCTGAGAAGTAAACAATGAAGCAGAAAAAGAGAAGAAGAAATTGCAGGGGGAGGACTCCAGTGGTCTTGAAGAGTTTTTCTCCCTCCTCTGCATTTCAAAAAAACCTCGAGTGACAAGTCACTTTCCCTTGGAATCTTACAGTGCAAGTGCCTTGCCTTCAAGTCACACGCTCGCTAGCCTGTGCCAACAACAACACTGGACCTTGTCCTGGCAATAAAATTAGTTTCAGCTGGAAAGTTTGTTTTCCTTTCAACACACAAAGGGGGCAGCTAACAGTTTAGCAGTCAGTGTTCCCTCCCCCCTGCTGGCACTGGAGCATGAAAGCCGTAGGTGCATTGCTTGTGAAAATGGAACATGCCTGGGACATTTTCACAAGCTAGTAGCTCGTTATTCCTATGCGTAGGGAAGCACAAACATATCACCACATTCTTGGAGAATCCTTGTTGCTGCCTTATGCAGCCCAAGGGCTTCTTAGAAACTGCCCCATTTCTCTTGAAAACAAACTCTTTCTCTCCTCCACCTCTCCCATAGCCGTCCTGGCTTCCTTTCCAGTCCTTCAGTCTCCCCTCTGCTGGTGCAAGAGCTTTCCCTGCAGCTGCTGCTCCCCGTCTGGAACAGTCATCCTGTTTCTTCCATGTCACTTCACTAACAAGGGAGGAAAGATCCATTTGTGTACAACTTAGTGAATGACAGCCCAGTGAGAAAGAAAATATCGTACGACTGGGTAACCAACACTGGCTCAGATAGAAAATGTGAAAAATTGGCCCGGGGGTGGGGGGGGTGGAGGTGGGGAGGGGAACACTTATATTAGAAAAAGCTCAAAATATTGGAACTGTCCCTATAAGAGACACAGCTGGTCACCCTAGGCTCAGGTGACTTCTAGCCTTCTGTTAACAGGTATGAGGATACCAGCCTGTCCAAGTTTAATTCTTCAAATCACCATTTGCAGAGATGGTTGCATTCCCTTCTGCCTTTTTTCCCTCCCCCTCTGAAATTAGAGTCTCAGGCTGGGATTTTCAAAAGCAGCACAAGTGAATTAGGTGCCTGGCTCCAGTTGGATTTCCATAAGATTTGGGTACCTTACTCCCTTGGGGTATGTCTAGACTACATCCCTCTTTCGACTTTGAAATTGCAAATGAAGCGTGGATTTGAATGTCCCATGCTTCATTTGCATAATGGCACCCGGCCGCTTTTTTGAAATACCCTATTTCGAAACCCGCCCCCCGCTGTGTAGACGGGGTTATTTCAAAAAACCCTTCTTTCAAAATAACCCTTAAACCTCATTTTATATAAGGAGTAAGGGTTATTTCGAAATAAGTGTTTTTCGAAATAATCCCGTCTACATAGCAGGGTTATTTTTTTCGAAATAGGGTATTTCGAAAAAGCAGCTGGATGCCATTATGCAAATGAAGCATGGGAAATTCAAAGCTGCACTTCATTTGCAATTTTGTTCAGCTGCATTTGCATTCCTCTCAAGAGAGAGGAATGCAATGTAGACATACCCATGGACTCCTTTAAGTTGTTCATTGACAGGCAATACCAAATTAATAGCCACTACCAAATCCAGCTATCAAAAATAAAACAAAGATTCTCACAGGATAGGATATAAAGAAAAAAAAAAGCACAAGCAACATTAAATGTCAATGGGATATAGACACAGCTAAATTAATCACTTTGAAGAGCATAGCTGGATATGTTCTAGACAGTTACATAACACTAGGAAAATACGATAAAAGCCTTGCACATTTGAAAGTCCTGGCACTGATTCAGCAGCTCTGTGTTGTCTGTCCTCTCAGAGATTAATTGCATGTCTCTAGAAGTGTGGTTCAGCAAAACCCCTCCTTGTTACGCTCATGGGCAGATTTCTCAATTCAGTACAGCCATGAACCGAGTCATGCTATAACAAAGCAGAATCGGTCTTCCTATTTCAGCCCCAACTAACTTTAAATACATCATAGGAGCTGCCCCTGTTTAAGTTCTATATGAATCTTTTACAGTGTTTTCCAGACTCACGATGTGAGTTTGGTAAAAAAAAAATTTCTTGACCAATTCCGTCAACTAAATATGAGCATGAATGGTTTCCACAAGAACTTTTTAGTAGGTCATGTGCCTTTACTTGTTTTGGAAGAAGTGTCTCAATATTATTCAAATGGAAAGGTGCCTGTTCCCAGGAAGGCTAGGAGATACAAACAGTAACTTTCAAAACAATGGAAAAATATCTTCTCCAAGCTGTGCCTGGTAGGTGCAGATAGCACATGGTCATGGCAAAAGCAGCATTCATAAAGAATCTCAAAAGACTTTACAGAAGAAGGTAAATATTACTAACCCCATTTCACAGATGGGAAACTGAGGCATGGTACTTTTAAGTGACTTGCTGAATATCAGACAGGAAATTAATGACAAATCTAGTTAACACCTCCCTGAGTTGTATGGGGCAAGTCTAACCCCATCTCAGCCATCTGCTCCAACCATCTAAATACTGGGTTGTTCCTGTAGCCCAGGATCAATCTGCTTACCTTTTGCTCTTCCCAGCCCTACTGCAACACAGTCTGAAGCAAGAAAGCAGCAACCTTGAGTTGCCTTGTAACGGATTTCTTCATTTGGTAGCTGCCCCAGCTAACATTTAGGCACCCATTCCAGGGTATCTTACCTGAAAGTCATTTCAGATCTGGTTGGCAGTTGCATAGAAAAAGATAATTTCCATGAATCATTACTAGGCTGGTACTAAACTTAGTTACAGAGTATTGAAACATCACCTATCCTTACGTCATGGGAGTAGCTTGTCCTCTCGGTCCCCTCATGGAGAGTGACTCTCTACAGCCTCAGTATCAGTGTCACTGGACCATCCTTGGACATATAGCTCATAAATTCTTTCAGCCCTGAAGCTGGATTCTCCTCTCACATTGCTTTTTCACCAGTTTTGCTCAATGGACTTCAGTGGAGTTGTTCCTGATTTACACCAGCATAAGTAAAAAGAAAACCAGCTCTCCAGTTTCAGAAGTGTTTGGCAGTATTAGCTCCATCCACCAACCTCCTCAGATTACCCTTTTACAACTCTATTTTATAAAAACAAAAATTAGTTGCACTCCTTCCTCGTCCAATCACCTGTCGATACTAGGTTACATTCTGTATAAACATCCATTCCAATGCACCTTTTCTAGTACAAATAGTCCTCAAGAAAGTGCTGCTAACTATTGGGCTGATTGGGTGCTTTTAACAACTCTAAAATATTATCTTGGTGGCATCTCTCAGTGGCAAGTACTGCTAGGCAACGTTGGGGGTTCACACACTCACAGGACAAACATTATGAGGAGAACTGAAGATACTAGTAACAAATAGTTCATAGAATCACACGTCAGGAGGGACCACAGTTCTGATGGCCTGTAACTCACAGAACAAATAATTTCACTCAGGGTGTGTCTAGACTACTGAGTTTTGTCAACAAAAGTGGACTTTTGTCGACAAAACTATACCTGCGTCTACACTACCGCTGAGTTCTGTCGACATAACGTCGACAGAACTCAGCAGTTTTGTCGATGCTGGTATACCTCATTTTACGAGGCATAACACCTTCTGTCGACAGAGTTCTGTCGACAGAAGGTGTTATTGCCTGTAGGGTTGCGTCTAGACTACAGGGTTCTGTCGACAAAGCAGCTTGCTTTGTCGACAGAACTCAATGTGTCTGGATGCTCTTTGTCGACAGAAGTTTTGTCGACAGATACTGTCGACAAAACTTCTGTCGACAAAACGCGGTAGTCTAGACGTACCCTCAGTTACCCTGTATTGATCCCACTAACTTGTGACTGACTACAGTATATTTTCCAGAAAGGCATCCGTGGTTTATCTGAAGATATCAAGGAGATGGAAAGTTCATCACTTCTCTTGATAGCTTGCTCCAATAGTTAATCACCCTCACAATTAAAAATGTGTGCTTAATTTGAATGGCTTAATCTTCCAGTCATTGATTCTTGTGATGCTGTGTACCACCAGATTAACGAGTCCTGGTACATGGTATTTTCTCACTGTCAAAGATTGTATACTGTAATCAACTAAGTGGGTCTTTGCCCATGAAAGCTTATGCTCCAACACTTCAGTTAGTCTATAAGGTGCCACAGGACTCCTCGCCGCTTTTGCAGATTCAGACTAACACGGCTACCCCTCCGATACTGTAATCAAGTTACCTCTCAATCGCTCGCTTTGTTTTGTAAGCTAAACTGAGTGTACCCTTTAAATCTCTCATTGTAAGGCACAGAGACACAGCACTCAATCAAGCAGTGTCTTACCCTGCTAGATAGTACAAGTAGTCAATCAAGCATCCATAACTAGGCGAAGCCTTTTAGCCTGGAACGAGCGCTTTCCCCAATTCAATCTTCGTTATGTAGATGTTTCCAGGTGTTCTGTTCTCTTCTCTAGGCAGTAGGGCCTTTGGTGACATCACTTCCCCTTTTTATAGTTTCTTCTGTACGGCAGGAAGCCCTTTCTTCCCAGCCAAATTCCCAGATCAGTTTGCAGAAAAATACAGGTGCCAACATGGAGTTCAGTATCAAGCCCTGGCATGTTCCTGATGAGTCATGGCAGCCGTTGTCCATAGGCTGAAGCGTCCACGGGTGACGCTATGCTCTTCCATGGTCCATTGACTTTGTTGATGGGGCATTAGCACTGTCTAGCTCAGGGGTCAGCAACCCTTCCAAAGTTGCGTGCCAAGATTTAACCCTGCCCTGGGCCGTGCTGCTCTCCTGGGAGGTTCGCTCTCCGCTGCATGCCCCGCTGGATCTCCTGCCCTGCGCTTTTCCTGTGGGGAGGGGAGGAGCAGCATGTGTGGGCTTCCCCAGAAGCTGGATGCAGTGCAGAGCCTCCCCACCCCCGCCAGGAAGACAGCACTGGCTCCAATCTTGCAGGGGTCACGATGCTGGATCACCAGCACGGGCTGGGAATCAGGGTGACTCAGGAGGGGTTCAGGGAAATGGGCAAGGTGGGGATGGGTGGGTGACCCCAGGGTGTCCAGCCCCCCTGGCAGTGGGGTCCAGTCCATGGCGCCCTTGCCTTCCTGCCAGGGACCCAGGGGCCAATGCAGCATTGGAGTAGGGGGACCCCCCCATGCATTTTCCTCTCCCCTCAGCTTCTGCTGCCTCTGCCCCAGCTTCACTCATCCTCTAGCAGGGCCTGGCGGCGGTAGCTGGGCGTGACTTCAGCACAGTCTTTAGCCTGCCTGCTGGGGGCACCGTGAGGCAGAGAGGGAGGGGAGCGGAGCGGAGCGGGCAGTGTCGAGGCTGCAGGGTTGGGGCTGCGCAACAGGCCAGAGAGTGTTGGGCTGGAGGATGCAGGGATGGGACTAAGGATGTTAAATTTTGAGTAATTGACTAACCGAGTAGTCGATGCAATTTGCATCAACTAGTAGATTAGTCAATAAGGCGCCTCTGCCAGGAGCATGGGACCAGCTGGGCAGTCCCCCACTGGCCCCATGCTCCCCACAGCATTTCAAAGTGGCAGCTCCACGTGGAGCCTGGGACTCAACTATGGCCTGGCTCCAGCTCCCAGAGCAGCCCCACTCTGCCTACTTGCCGGGCCACGTGGCTGCCGCAGAGCAGGAACCAGGGCCACAGTGACACGGCTCCAGCTGTGGCACACAGGGCAGCCACCTGTCATGCAGCTCCACTGGCCAGACCGTGTGCCACTCAAATTCGGCTTGCGTGCCACGCACACCACGCATGCTGCACATTGCTGACCCCGGTGTAGCATCTTCATTGCGTCTAAAAGGCTGGTTGTGGATGTTTCCAACTGAACAGCGTATTTCAGTAACACACTGTGGCAGGGCGTTGCCCTGCACTGGCCCTTTAAGGGGCTGAGACCTGGAGTCAAGGGGAAGCCCCCCTGAGCCAATAAGGAGGGCCCAGCTGGAGACTATAAGAGCAGCTCCTGGGAATGAGAGAGGCTTTGGCCTATCAAACCCAGGCTACCTAGCCTGAGTCCCAGGGCTGCAAGGAGGCAGTCATGGAGGGTGGGGCTCACATGGAGGCAGCCACGGTTCGCAAGGAGGCAGCTGCAGTAGGCTGGGGGAGTTTGAGCCAGGGAAGCCCCAGGCCATAAGTCCACAAGGCAGGGTTGCAGGAGGCAACTGGGCAGGCAGTGGGAGAAGAACTGGGAGTCCTAGGGAGGACCCTGGAGGAGGAGCAGAGGAAGAACAATGACTCCCCCGGAAGGGGACGCAGACCAAGACCAGAGTGGTCACTGCCAGACAGCAGTGCCCCGAAGACCACACCCAAAGGGGGCACATCGGAGCAGCCAACTACTTCCCCAAAGCCACCCTGAGGGAAGAGCCGTGCGGCAAGTGAGTCGAACCCACTACACACATAACAAAGCTCCCGGCCTTCAGACAATGATGCCACATATGATCCAACAGGATAGTAATGTTCAAGAGATAAAGTCTTTTAGAATGAAGCCTCACACTTGGTTCAGAACGTTTCATCATTGTAAGACAACTGTAAATGTGCGGGTGCAAGGGTGTTGCTTTGGGGCACAGAATGTCAGTTGCTTGCCCACTATGATGTGTAAATGCTTTTCAGTGCTTGTCTGATGGTCACTATCTTGGCCAACACACTAGGGCAGTGTTTCCCAAATGATGCTGAGTGGAACCCCGGGGTTCTGCAAAGTGAAAGTAAGGGTTCCGTGAGAACCCCATCACTATCCTCTCCTCTCTTCCCCCCCCCCCCCCCCC